>NC_050461.1:16229817-16829817 GCF_903995425.1 Onychomys torridus | reverse complement strand
TGAGGTGTATTCTTGAATGCAGCAGAAAGATTCAGTTTTTTATTTCAGCCTGTTACTTTGTGTCTTTTTTTTTGTTGTTGTTGGTGAATTGAGACTATTAATATTGGAAGTTGTTAATGAGCATTGTTTATTTTCTGATGTTATTTTGTTGCTGTGATGTGGTTAATCTCCTGCCTCTTGACTAACAGCTCTGGAATTATTCATTCCTTGTGTTTTTGTGGGTGTGGTTAACCTCAGACTACTGCTTTTCTTCTAGTGCATTCTGTCTACAGAGCTAGATTGGCAGGCAGAAATGGCTTAAATTTGGATTTATTGTGAAATGTTTTTCTTTCTCTGTTGATTGGAATTGATAGTTTTGTTCAGTATAGTAGTCTGGGCTGGCATCTGTGTTCTCTCAGAGTCTGTAGAACATCTGTCTAGGCTTTTTTGGCTTTCAGAGTCTCCATTGAAGGGTCAGGTGTTATTCTAATAGGTCTACCTTTATTTGTTACTTGATCTTTTTCCCTTGATGTTTTTAATATCCTTCCTTTGTTATGTTTATTTAATTTTGGATTATTATGTGTCATGGGATGTTTCTTTTCTGGTCCTGTCTATTTGATGTTCTATATGCCTCTTATAACCTGATAGGCATTTTTTTTCTTTGCAGTGGAAATTTTTCTATGATTTTTGCTAAAAAATATTTTCTGTGTTTTTGACCTACGTTTCTCCTCCTTCCCCTATTCCTGTTATTCATGGGTTTGGTATTTTTGTATTGCCACAGATTTCTTGGTTGTTTTGTTCCTGGACCTTTTAAGATTTTGCTCTTTCTTTGACTGAGCCATCCATTATTTTTCTACCTTGTCTTTAAGATATAAACATTTTTTTATATATCTTTTTTTAAAAAAACACCATTTATTGATTGTTTGTGGACTTCACATCATATATTCCTATCCCACTTTTCTCCCTGTCCCCTGGCATCTGCCCTTTGCCCTTGCAACCTCCCCTAAAAACAAAACAAAATTTAAAAGAAAACTCCAATACTAAACAAAACAAACAACCCCTCCCCCCCAAAAAAAAACAAAACAAAAGGAGAAGCATCTCATTGTGGAGGCTTTGAGATGTGGTCCATTGAGTCACACAGTTTCCCTTTAGTCCATTCATCTTTACTGGCAAGTGTTCATTGCCACGGGTCATTGGTCTGACTTGAGGCCGCTGGATTCTGCTACCCCACCGGGAATGGGCTCTCACTGGGGCTCCTTGTGGATATCCTGTTGTCCTGTGTCATGAGATCCTGCTGTTTTGGATCAGTAGGTTCGTTCCCCTCACTGGCTCCAACAGTTCATAGATGAAGTGGATGTTGGGGTGGGCCAACTCATAGCCTCGGTTCTGGGCCTGGGTGGTAGCTGGGCTGATCAGCCTGCCAGCTTTTCCTCCTCCTCATTACACAGGCGAGCATCTCCAGCACCACCTGGGCTAGCTCTCCCAATGCAAGCAGCGGCAAGGAGTGCAGGGCCAGATCTCCTGCTGTCATGTCCACTCACATCATCAGGGGCCAGTTCTACTGTTTTGCCCAAGGGAGGTGCAGGGCCCTCACTCCCGACTGCTGTAAGGGACATACAAGGCAGGTGGCAGCTCTCCTGCTCTCACACCCTCAGGGCTGGCTCACCTCTGCCACTGACAACAGAATCAGCTCTAGTGTACTGCCCAGATCGGGTACAGAGTCCACTTTCTTGTGTGCTGTCGCTGCTGAGGGTCAGGGTTAACTCTCCCATTCTTGTGAGCCCAGGGCCAGCTCTCCCACCTGGCAATTAGTGAGAGAGGGAAGGCATCTTTCTCTCACCCATGCTACCACATGACAGATGAGGAGGACGGGGTCAGCTCTCTTGTTCTCACACCCTCAGGGTTGGCTCACCTGTGTCCCTGACCTACAGGGTCAGCTTTAGTGTGCTGCCAGATGAGGTAGGTGCACATCTGTGGTGGGGTGTGGGACCATCTTTCCCTAGGGCAGTAGGGCCAGCTCCTCCCTGAGGGGTGGGGCCAGATCTCCTGCTGCAGTATCCAGTGAGGGTCAAGGCCAGCTATCCCAGGTCAGTTAAGGGTGAGACTGGTCAGCAATTATGGTTCCAATGACTTTCTGTGCTAACACAGGCCATGAGCATCATCACAGACCCGAGCTGCAGCAGGACCATGGACCCAGACATAGTCCTCAGCAGCAGTTCAGGCCCAGAGGCCACCATGGTTCCAGTGGCAACACAGGCCACCCAGATCAGTGTGGCCCTAGTGGCAGCATGGGCCTTGGATACTAACACGGTCTCAGGTGGCTGACCAGACTCTGGGCATCTGCAAAGCCCTTGGTGGTAACAGGAGTCATGGATACCACCACAGACCCTGGCCACTGCAGGACCATGAACCCATACATGGTTCTAGGCATTGGCCTGGGCACACATGCCTTCATGGCCTCAGGTGACACACAGGCCACCCAGATAAGTATGGCCCTGGCATCGGCATGGTCTTTGGACCCAGCATGGTCTCAGGTGGTTGATCAGACCCCGGTCATCTGCAAGGCCCTTGGTGGTAACAGGAGCCACAAACATCCAGTCCACCAAGCCCCTGGCTGTTGTATTGCCATAGACCCAGACATGGCCCTCTGCAGCATCCCTGGCCCAGATGACACCATGGCCCTTGGTAACAGTGCAGGCCACTCATATCAGCATGGCCCCAGGGGTGGCACACCCTTTAGACACCAACATGGCCTTAGGTGGTGGCCCAGACTACAGGCCTCTGCATGACCCTCAGTGGTAACAGAAACCATAGACATCAACATAGGCCCCCTTGGCTGCTTCAGAGTCTCAGACCAAGACCTGGTCCTTGGCAATAGCCTAGGCCTGGAGAACACCTTGGACTCTTATATTGTCTTAATTAGGGTTTTTACTGCTGTGAAGAGACAGCATGACTCTGGCAACTCTTATAAAGGAAAACATTTAGTTGAAATGTCACAAAATGAAGCTTTCAAAACTGGGAATGGGTTACATCTAACCAAGTTGTTGGTTAACAACAACCAAGTTGTTGGGGTCCCCATTGGAACCCCAAACAACCCAGATTATTGACAAGTCTATTAGTTGCTCTCTAAAAATCTGACAGGAAGGCCCTAGTGCTGCAGACAAGACCCACAGAACTCATCGAGCATGGAGAGGTCAAGCCGGTGCCTGCATAGAATTTCACCCCTACTGTTTAGTGTTCCTAGTCAGCGGCACTGGAAGGTACTTTGTGCACGACCTGTGGAGAAAGGTAATTACCAGCCCAGCTACAAACATTTTGATTTACAATGATGACTGATGACTTAGGGTTTCTATGGCTGTGAAGAGACATCGTGACTATAGCAACTCTTATACAGGAGAACATTTAATTGGGGTGGCTCATTTACAGCTCAGAGGTTCAGAACATTATCATCATTGTGGCATATGGCAGCATGCAGGTGACATGGTGCTGGAGAAGTAGCTGAGAGTCCTATGTCTTGCAGGCAACAGAAAGTGCACTCAGACACTGGGTGGTATCTTGAGCATATATGAGACCTCAAAAAACTGCCTCCACAGTGACACACTTCCTCCAACAAGACTACACCTACTCCAAAAAGGCCACAGCTGCTAGTAGGGCCACTCACTTTGGGGACCATTTTCTTTCAAACCACCACATTCTACTCCCTGACCCCCAGAGGCTTGTGGCCATATCATAAGGCAAAAATGCATTCAGTCCAACTTCGAAAGTTCCCATGGTCTACAACAGTCCCAAACATATTCAAAAGTCTAAGGTTCAAAGTCTCTTCTGAGATTCACAAAATCTCTTAATTGTAATAACTTGTAAAATCAAAATAAAAAAATCAGATCACATACTTCGAACATATAACAACACAGGACATACATTACCATTGTAAAATTTAGAGAAGGGAGCATAGTGAGGAAATACTGGACCAAAAACAAATCTGAAAATCAGCTGGGCAAACTCCAACTCTGCATCTCCATGTCTGATGTCGAAACACTCTTCAGATCTCCAACTCCTTTCAGCTCTGTTTAGTGCAACACATTTCTTTCTTTCTGGCTGGTTCCATTCCCTGTTAGCAGCTTTCCTTGGCAGGTATCCCACAACTCTGGCATCTCCAGTGTCTTGGCATCTTCAAGGAAATCGAGGCTTCACCTTTAACTCCATGAAATGACCGCTCTAGACCTCCATTCAGGGACACCCCTGACACATGCCTGGCCTCAGTGGCTTTCCTTTGGTGTGGAGGCAAATTCCATAACCCCTTTCTTCTATCCTTAACTCTAAAGCCAGAACCATGTGGCTGGAGCTGCCAAGTTCTGCTGCTTGCTGGGGCTAGAACATGCCTCCCTTGTTCAATTCATCATCACCAGGTTTCTGTTTTTCATTGTTATCTTTTTGCCTATGCTTGACTGTCCTTGGCCTTGCTCTGTCGACTCCGCTGGCCTCAAACTCAGAGATCCACCAGCCTCTGCCTTCTGAGTGCTGGGACTAAAGACATGCACCACGACATCTGGCTCTAAGCTTTTCTTCAATTCCTTTTCACAAGTTGAAAACTTAGCTGGGTGAGATCTTGCCCTGAGGTCACCACTCCCTTTATTCAATTTCTTAATCTATTTATCTCTTTGAACACGGATTTAGCTCTATCCCACTTCCTGATGCCCCTTTTCTCAATCTGAACATCTTGTATTTTTATTTGCTCAGCTTGTTTCTTTTCATTAAAAATCTTCATTAGACTCACCATTAATAAATACACAACAGAGTCTGTACTAGGTTGTTTTGAGATTTCCTCTGCCAATGGAATTATTAAAAAAACTTTTTGTTTTAGCTTCTGACAGACTCTTTGGGGAAAAAAACAGCCACATTCTTCACCAAAATATCACAAGAACCATCTCTAGGCAACATACTAAAATTCTTTTCCTCTAAAACCTCTTGAAGTAGCCCCCCACAGTTCATCAAATCACCCTCAGCACCACTGTCTCCCATGCTTCTACTAGTATGGCCCATTAGGCAGTGCATAAAGCATTCCACTGCTTTCCTAACCGAAAGTACCAAAGTCCAAATTCCTCCAAACAAAAACATGATCAGGCCTATCATAGCAATACCTCAGTCCCTGGTACCAACTCCTGTCTAGTTAGGGTTTCCATTGCCGTGAAGAGATACCCTGGCTACAACTCTTATAAAGGAAAACATTTAGTTGGAGTGGCTGGCTTAAAGTTCAGAGGTTCTGTCCATTATCATCATGGTGGGACATGGTATGCAGGCGGACATAGTGCTGGAGAAATAGCTGAGAGTCCTACATCTTTGAAGGCAAAAGAAAGTGGACTCAGACACTAGGTGTTGTCTTGAGCATATATGAGACTGCAAACCTGACTCCACAGTAACACACTTCCTTCAACAAGACCACACCTACTCCAGCAAGGCCACACCTGCTAGTAGCGCCACTCCCTTTGGGGCCATTTTCTTTCAAACCACTATGGGTGCCCAGCAGGCCATTCACATCAGCTTGTTCTTCACCACCCTCACCTCTCCAGAACTGCCTCTCACCATAGTCCATAAACCACGCTGTCTCCTCTCTCTCCTCCATTTCCTCACCCTATACTCACTCACCATAATGGTGCCTGACCACTAGGTGCTAGGGCTCCTCCTGGTTGAATCACAGGTGGCACTTGGTTGAGTCCTGCCCACTTCGGCTGCAGGCATGGTGCAGAGCGTTGGCAGCACTTGGTAGGATGGTACCCGACTGCCCAGTGCTGGTAGGCTCATGGTTGGTTGTGCTCTCCCCCCACAGACCATGAAGTGTAGTGGGGAGCTATTTATGTCCTCCACTGCTCAGGTTCAGGCCTGGCTTGGTTCATCTTTTAAACTGTTGGTGAGGCTTACCTTTGGGATTTTTGTTTGTTTGTTCATTTTCACTTATAGTTTTAGTTCAGTTTGGATTTTCTGTAGTGATTCTACTTACCTGCCAAATTTTACTATCATGTTTTGAGTTGTTTTCATTATTTTCTTTAACTGTGCATGTGTTTTCACAGTCTTCATCAAGGCGTTTATTCATATCATCTTTAGGATTATTGAACATACTCATAATTGCTATTGGAAGTCTTTGTTTTGTGCTTTTACTAAATTGTTTTTCTCAGAGCCTGTTACAATAGGATTGCTGACTTCGGAAGGAGGCATACTGTCTTGGTTGTTCATGTCTGTGTTTTGTGCTGGGATCTAGGCATCTAGGGTTGTGATGTTTGGAGTGTTTCTTCTTGTCTGTATCTGGTCTTGTCTTTGTTGGGTGGGTGTTCCTCGGTTGCTGTTGCCCACTTTAGGTTCTAACCAACACGGTGGCTATGGGGTCTCTGGTAGAGAGTGGCTCTGTAGGCTGGCAGGATAAAGTAATAAAGACGGGCTACAAGGAAAGGTAGTAGTGTGAAAAAACTAGGGAAACCCTAGGTCTACACCAAATGGCCAGTCCCTAGAGGATGGAGATGTGTTGGGAGGAAGGGCTTTTGCAGGCAGACTGTAGCAGGATGAAGAGTAGGTCTGGAAAGACCAGAATGGAGGATGGGGAGGAACAAAAAGGTTACCTGCCTGAGTCCCAGCCTAGTGTAGCAGCTCTGGGACCCTGGTAGAAAGTGGTGGGTCAAGGGAGTGGGGATAGGCTAGAAGGAAAGGGGCAGTAGTTGTAAAGCCTGAGAAATAATATTCTGTGTTTTCAAGAGTGTGATAAAAGAGTTCACAGAACTTTTGTGTTGGGTAATTCAGCAGCAGGTATCAAAAATCTTCAAAGCATTTATTATTCCCCACCCTTTACCTGTTTCCCCAGGCTTTTCTTTAAAGAAAACTTTAGGGAAAATAGTGTTTTTGGTGGAAATTAGTGCTTCAGAGTAAATTCTTGCTTTGATATTTAGAGTGAAGGTAGGTAGGCCATTTGCTAGGTAGACCACATATATTAGTTCACTGGGAAATCCACCATTTAATATCAGCACTTGTTTGGGGTTGAATACTTCCATTGACAGAGCAGTATTCTGGGGAAATAGCTTCTGGAAGAGCAATAGACTTATACAGAAATCAATACATTTTTCATCTTAACCAAGAAGTTTGATGTTCAAGAAAATAAAAAATATAACCCCTGAATCACAAATAACATGTGGTATTAGATTTTATGTTGACCTTAAAGAGACCAATTTAAGAGACAAGAAGATTGTGTGAGTATGTGTGTGTGTGTTGTGTGTGTGTTTATATACACATATGTTCATTAATAACTCATGAGAAGTCAAGAACATATTTATAAAACCAGAATAGCTATTATGGAGGAAGAATAGTCAGAGAATAAACATGTAGTAGGTCATACTGGTGTACTGCATGGCTTCCTCCTTCTAAGATTGACACAGTCATTGATTCATCATTTGTGAACATATGCAGCCAATAGCTATCAGTTGAATTCTTCTTTGAGCCTTGTCTAGACTGAAAAAGAGTTACCTGGCCCAGGATAATAATGGAGTCACCTTTGCTGTTCAGCCATTGAAGGATTCAGCTCCAATATCTGCTTTTCCCATTGCTAGGGAGACTCCCCTGCGGAGCCTTGAACTCAGGAAGTGACTAGGGTGTGGTTTGGAGGGTCAGTGCCTGCTGAGTGGAGAAACCAGAAGCTCAGTGAAGGCAAGGGTAAGGAGCGATGATGTGGTTGTCACGGAGACCTCACTGAATCCAAGAGGAGATCTGAAACTAAGATACTCCTTCGCAGTTCCAGGAAGGTTGGAAAATGAGCTGCATTTTATATATTCCTTTATTGGTCGATCTTTGGTGGTAAGATGCCACTAACACTAACTGGCACACATCTGTTATGAGGTTTGCCAGCACCCTAGGGAAGCCAATGATGGCTGCCCTTTGTAGGTAAAGTCAATGGTGGAAGGTGCTGCATTAGAATAATTCTCACCAATGGAGATGGGGATGATGGAATACCGCTGGGTGTAAATCTGAAAGGTCCTTCTCAGGCTCATGTTTTGAGCACCTGTCTCCAGGTGGTGGCACTATTCTTTGGAGCCATTGAGAGTTAGGGACTAGATGGTAGAGGCCAGTTTCTGGGAGTGTGCCTTTGAAGTGATAGTTATAGTTCCATCTTACCTGTCCCTGTTTCCTGCTCCACCACAATGTGAGCTGGAGGTACCACTGCACACTTAAAAGAAAACTTTTTTAGATTTATTTATTTTATTTTATGTGTATAAATGTTTTGCCTCCTTGTGTGTGGTGCACCACAGACATGCCTGGTGCTCACAGAGGTCAGAAGAGGGTGTCAGATCACTTGGGACTGGAGTTACAGATGGTTGTGAGCTGCCATGTGTGCCTTTGACTGCTGATCCATCTCCTTGGTGCCCCTACCAATACATAGAGAACCTGCTTGCCTCCCCACCACAATGAACTGTGCCCTCTATTTCAGCACCTCCTGTTTTCTATTTATGTGTCTTCTATTTTCACAAGCCAGTATAAATCTTTCCTCTCAAGACGCTTCCATCAGATATTTTATTCCAGCAATGAGAAAAGTAATTAACATAGATACTAAAATAATAAAAGCCCAGGGGGAGTCCTTAGCTACAAGAAACAAGGAGGGTTCATTGGTTTTAATGAAAAAGATCGAGATTGGCCTCTAGTGGGGCTGCTTGGCAGAAAGGTATGGAGATAATTAATAAAACACCATGTTCCTAAGAGCAAGATATTTGGGCAACCACCAAAGACAGAACTCAATTTATGCAATGAAAACAAATCAACAGAAGGCAGAGAAACTGCTGTAATAAAAAAAAAAATCGAAGTATTTTGCTCATTATCTGGCTGTGACTCAGGTTTCAGTAGACTAAAAGAAAGGTCAGTTCTCCAAGAGGCAAGACTTCAGCATTAGAACAAGCAGTTTCTCAGTCTGTCTTCAAAGAGACCCGTATCTATTTGCTTATGTATCCATACAGCAAAGAAGGAGAAATATGCACAAGGTGACCCTGAAACCAGTGGAGCAAGACCACCATGATGAACCCCCACCCCCAAATCATAGTGTGAGACAAGAAACAACCTCAGTTCTATAGCATATAATTGGACTGTATGAGAAGTTGTGAAGTTGTATTCATCTGTGAGCACTGCTATAGTGAAACAGATAAATAAAAACTTCTGGCTGACAGGGTTAATTAAAATGGGTAATTGTGCGGTATTGCACAAATAACAGAGATTATGACCACTTTAAAATATCGAAGAGATCAAGGGCTACCTTGAGGCATCATCCTTTAATTCATTAGTTGATACTGGTGATAAGATTATGGGTAGTTTTCCTAGTCTTAGCCACTGGGATCTTTCTCCACTGTGGGAGGAGATCATTATTGCAGGCTCTCATTGAATGAAAACAGGCACTAGAGTAAAGCATCACGTCCCACCACTCCTGGGCATGGCGATGCCTCCTAGCGTCTGCTGCTGTCTCTCTACTGGACAACAGAGAGAAACAGATTAGAGAGGGGAAGAAAGGGAGGAGAGAGGGAGGGCTTATGACTGGTGTTCTTCAAGGCGCAGAGATTGTGATGCACTAAGATGTGGGATACACAACGCCAGAACACCGTCTCTGCCCAGGTTTCAGAGGGTTTGGGAAGAAAAGAGAAGCGGCAAGAGGAGAAGAAAAAGCATGCATCTAGAGGCACAGTTTAGGGAACTGGATGCTTTCTACAACTGCTAGTCTTCCTCCCAAACAAGGGCCAGGTACCCTTAGCCTCCTCTTTGTCCTTCAGAGTCTCCCATGTGGCTCAGCTCTCTTGCCATCACAGAGCACATACACATCTTTCAGTGCTGTTCACTCTGTCCAGCGCATGCTTGCCAGCCCTCCTTTAATCCCTGCCTCCCAGGACTCTGCACACCCAACGCTCCACACATTCCATGGGGTCAGTACCCAGCTCTTCAATGCTCTTTCATCATGAGAAGACCAGACAGTTGTTGCTAAGCAGAGTATACAGGGCACAACTGTAGCCAACTGTCTAACTCAAGATCACGCCTGGTATTTCTCAGTTTGCATGGATTATGACTGGGGAAAGCAATGATTTCCCAGTTTATCGCAGAAGCTGGTACATCTTCATGGCTTGTTAGGAAGATAGTAGCCATGTTCTATTACTTTAATTTTACTCCAACCTGAGGCATCAAACCTTTGTTCTATTATTTGTTACTTATTAATTTATTTATTTTGCAGAAGAGGCATTCAGTTTTCCAGGTTAAAGAAGTCACAGTAGGAATAGCATTGATATCATCTTCATATGGCCATGTGTTTGGATTGGGGCAGGGGTGTCCTTATGTACCAACTTTTGTTCTAGTTAATTAAGTGACCCCAAATCAAATGTGCAAGCCTATAGAAGCTCTGAATTCCAAAACACAGAGATTATTTGAAATCAAATAGAGAAAAATCAAATTCTGGCTTTGCCTTCGACTGGTGTCAGGCATAGATTCATTTGCTTTACTCTTCTGAGTTTTGAACTCTGCCTCTGTGAAATGACCATGAGGCTGTTATTGTGAATGTAAACGAGAACACATATGTAAAGGGGTTTTTGGGTGTGTGCACCAAACTCATCCATTGCTCAATAAAATGCAAGTGCCTCTCTCCTTCCAATAAATTTCCATTACATAGGATTGAATGAATGGCTGGCTTTATTTTAATCAGAAAATGGCTATCTATAGTTAATATTTCTGAAAGAGGATCTTAAGGATCTGTGCAGTGGGAAACACACAAAAGTTGCTTGGAACTTTCCTAAAATAGTTTCCGACTTTCTCAAACTGATGGCAACTAAACATTGCTGCTTATAGAGAGCTTGTCTAAGACCTGATAAGATAATTCAAGAAGTCTCATTCTTCTAAATTTTTATATGTATGATCAAATATGAGTCAATTCCCAAGTCTTAATGGTAAAATGGATAGGAAAGAGCCAAGTTTTAAAATGCCAAGCACAATATTAGTCAGCGTAGACACTGTTGTGGCCAGCCATTCAGTTCATTTTTGTTGAATGATGAATGCATACTGTTTTAGAAGGGACACTGAAACTCTGTCCAGCAGAAGGATGTGCGTGGTAGAAAGATTCTCAACTTCCCCTGGTAGGTAACAGAAGAGCCCTCTGACTCTGTCTCTTGTGGCTGATGGGCTGCTGACATTTATTGGATGCTGCCTGAGTGCTAATCACCTCACTCATTTACATCCTTATCTTTCATTTCTCTCAATCATGCCTCCCAAATGTGCTTGCTATTTCTGAACTGAATGAGGGCAATATCTCTTCGGCCTGAAAGGACACAGGCTTCCCATGGACTTCTGGGAAAATTTTCATAGTTGCAATTGGTGATGAGTAGCTAGGGAGCTCTGGAGGAAAAAAAAAAAAGACAAAGAAACAAAGAAAAGGAAACAACTAATGGAATCATTTTGACCACTGTGAGACCAGGACTTGATGCCAACCATGCCTGTGTGACCTAGAAGAATCTCTGCAGTCTCTGCTCTTCTAGAATCTACCTTTCTTTGTGTCATTGAGTCTTTACCCCAGGCTTTATTGAGCTACTATTGGAGAGCTGTTTATGTTTAACATGTATGATTCATTTTGGTATTAATATGTATCGTGAAAGTATTAAAATCTAACTCATAACATGTTCATCACCTTGCCTAGGTTGCCACTTCTCTCTTTCCACTCCCCTTCCATCCTTTCTTCTCTTTTCTTTCCCCAGCTCCTTCTCTCCCCTTAGAGTTTTTCACAGGTCACTCGCCATGTCCTGTTTCCTGTGACTTGAGAACAAATGGAGTGTACTGAAAGGAGGATGGCCAAGCTCCAGTTCCACCTCCTGCGTCAACCCCAAGGCTCTCAGCTGCTTCCGTTGTGAAATGTATGTATCAGACTCACCGTAGAGGGTTGTTTTGAATTTCTGGTTTTGAAACCATTACATCATTGCAAATCAAACCTCTAGAGCAGTTCTGTTCTGAAAAGGGAGCCTAGGTTTGGGTTAATGCTCTCCTGTCGTTTCTCAAAATCCCTAATGATGTTATTTTTGAATTTGTGTTTTGTAGATGGTGGCACATACCAACATTAGTGGCCAAGGCATGCCAGCTAGCCAATTTCATATGTACAAACTCAGGTCTGAGGTGATTCCATATCCGCTTGATTGCTCTGACCTCCTAGTAGATGTGCACCTAATGTAGTCTAGGGGGGCGGGGTCATGCGTTGACCTCAACAAGGTGGCAAGGGTTGGAACTCAGGAAAGTAATCGTAGTGATAATGATAGAGGTAGAAGTAGCAGCAGCAGGCTTGTCTCATGCAGCAACAACCAACTAACCAGAAATGTCAGTGATGGTGATTTGAGTGAGGAACGTTCCTCACAGTCTCAGGAGTTTGAACACTTGCACCCTGGTTGGTGGTGCTGTTTGGGAAGGCTTAGGAGGTGTGGCCTCGCTGGAGGAAGTATGACACTGGGGGTGGGGCAAGCTTTCAGAGCTACAAGTCCTCCTGCCACTTCTAGTTTTTTTTTTTTTTTTCTCTCATGCTTGTGGCTGAGATGTGAGTTCTCAGTTCTCAGCATCCACCTCCAGCCACCATGCCACACCTCCCTACCACAATGACTTCTTATTCTTCTGGAGTCATAAGCCCAAATCAACTATGGTTTTTATAAGTTGCCTTGGTCATGGTGTGGTGTTTTTATCACAGCAATAGGAAGCAAACCAAGACACTGGAGATGCACGGACACTTTATTGTATAAATTTGCATTTAGGGATAAATTTAGAATTACATAAAATTCTTTTGTATGCTGAGTCAAATACTAAAGGTATAGTCTGTAAGAGTCACCAGCTCTATAGGTCCTAAAATTTATGTATTGCAATTTGTTGGAAATGAACCGTAATGTTATAACCCTCTAGAAGCATGCTCAACAATGCTTATGTTTGTGTCATAGGAGAGATTATTCTGAAAATTATTACAAAACTTATTTGTGATTTTGTATTTGCTAAGGATAACTGATGTTGCTTTTAATTGTGTTGTTGAAAAATTCAGTTCCATGGCTGAGAGGTGGCTCAGTAGTTAAGAAGGCACACACTCTAGTAAATGGCGTCGTGTACGGAGACTCAAGCTCCTTTAACCCCAGCTCAAGGCGAACCAAGGCCCTCTTTTAGTCTCCTCTGGTACCTGTCCTTACATGTGTAAACCCCCCGCCCCGCCAATACAATACACATGTAGGTTTTAAACAAAGTCTTTAAAAAGAAAATGAAATTCCTAAATGAGTCATTTTTTAACCATTTAAATGAATTTGTAGAAAAATGACCTAGGTAAACTTTACAATCAATCAAGAAATGACATTAATAAAACATTATTCACTCTGTTACAAAATTATGATACCAAAGCAAAGCATATATTTGAGATTTTTATTATATTTATTTCCTTTGTGTGCATGCGTGCATGCATCTGTGTACTCTTATGAGTGTGTGTGTGTGTGTGTGTGTGTGTGTGTGTGTGTGTGCACGTGCTACATGCCACAACACATAGGGGTTCTCTCCTTCGACTGTGTGGGTCCCGGGGATTGAACTCAGGTTGTCAGTTTTGCTGGCCTGTAGTGGGTAGCCATCCCAGCCTTGGCCTGGAAGTTCCAACCCCCATTGAGGCTTCGGTAATGGTCACACCCACAAGGTGGGGCTGAGAGAGGAGGCTGAAGACCCAGGATGGAAAGGAGAGGCTTCTTTTGGTTCCGGGACCCTGCACGCTGGAGGTAGACCAAGCAGAGTTCTCCAGAGAACACCACCGGCCTGCGCCATACCTTTTTCCCAGACCCTGCAACCTATCCCTTCATTTGTAAGTTACCCCACAAAATAAACCTCCCTTTTAACTACGTGGAGTGGCCTTAATAATTTCACCAATACTGGCCAATGCCTCACTCACTGAGCCATCACACTGATCCACTCAAAATACATTTTTCCTGCTTACTAGTTCATATTTGTAGTCATACATAACTATAAGTATATTTTTAAGGAAAGAGCTTAATATATCAGTATCCTTAACTGTCTCTTCTGCTTTTAAAAATATATGCCAGGGTTGGGGATTTAGCTCAGTGGTAGAGTGCTTGCCTAGCAAGCACAAGGCCCTGGGTTCGATCCTCAGCTCAAAAACAAAATATGTGCTCACATTTTCTTTTCCTATTGGACCCTACCAACAACAGCATACCCATCTTTCTTGTTTACCATCTCACATTTTACCAAGCGGCTCACCCCAACCCCCAACACCTTTTTAGCACCAATGGTGTCCATGTCCAATATTCTGCTGGTTGTACTTGTTTCCTCCTTAGGCCGTCCTTCTGACTCTTCACCTGTAAGGATCCTTTGCACACTTTCAGACTCAGCTCCACCTATAAAAATTCTCTCGACAGAACTTCACCATACACCAAACTGCAGCTTATTGTGTGCTATCCTTGGTTGTTCAATTCTTCCTTTTGCTAGAATCTGACCCTGTTGAGGACAAGGACTCCACTTCTTTCATGCCTACTAGTTCTTAGTACCTAGGACCACATTTTCCACGTTTTCATGAATGTCATGAACATGTATTCAAGCTAAATGCAAAGCATTAAGAAAATAAGTCAACAATGCAGGTAATTTCGCTGAGATACTTATCTGTGTATCTCCAGATGGTGTAGTTAACTCTGCAAGTGTCCCTGTTATTGCTTAATTCCTAGAGACCTGGCACAACACCTAACACCTGAAGGATAAGTATAAGTCATCCAGACAAAAAGCGAGCAAGGGAGAAGAGCACAACCAGGAAACCAGAAGGGATGGCAGACAGTGACCCAGAGGAGGAGATTCCTGAGCTGTGTGGAACTCTCTGGTTTCCACCTTCCATCTCTCTGTAGCAGAAGGATTACAGGTATGTGTTATGGTGCTGGCTTATCATGTGGGTTCCGGGGATTAGAACTCAGATCTTCATGCTTGTGAGAAAAGCACTTTTACTCATGATCCATCTCTCCAGATGTATGACTTAAAATATTAAAAACAGTTTATATGGCACATACCTTGATCCCAGCACTCGGGACAGAGGCAGGCAGGTCTCTGCAAGTTCGAGGCCAGCCTGGTCTACAGAGCTAGTTCTAGGATAGCTAGGGCTGTTACACAGAGAAACCCTGTTTCGAAAAACAAAACAAAACAAAGTTTCTGTCTTTGTTTTTAAGTAATAATAGCTAATGAATAATAATCTTATGCTGATGTGGTCGCATACCTTCTCCATCATTTCTGGGTTTTGTTACTGTTTCCTTCTTTTTTAAAAAATATTTTTTACTACAATATATTCTGATTATGGCTTCCCCTCCCCCTTTCCCAGATCCTCCCCACCTTCCTACATGCCCAAATTTATGCCATTTCTTTCTATCTTTAGAAACAAACAGGCAAAGAAACAAACCAGAATAAAAAACAGTGTCTGGACGCACTGTTCCCTTGGTGCCTTCCATCCCCTCTGCTCTTACAGTCTTTCTACCTTCTTGTCTACATACCCCCTGAACCCGGAGGGAAAGGGTTCGATGGAGACATTAGCTTTAGAACTGGGCGTTCCAGTCTCACTCTCTGCACATTGTCCAGCTGTGGGTCTCTGTGTTTATTCCCATCGACTGCAGGAGGAAGCTTCTTTGATGATGGCTGAGCAAAGCGTTGGTCTATGGGCATAGTAGAATGTTGTCAGGAGTCATTTTATTGCAAAAGTCCTTTCTCAGAACAATAGTCTAGGACTTTTTCCTTCTTACCCATTGTTTCTTGAGTCTCCTGAGATGTTAACCATGGAAATAAAATAATAAATGAATAAATATGCTTTTTTAATTTTTGAGCTCTGCAGACGATCTTAACATGTAATGAGTTCCTGTGGAGGAGGAGGCGTAGATGCCAGAGAGTTCAGGAGACAAGAACATGTATTCAAATTCAGATATCTTCAAAGTACACCATATGTTTGCAAATCGATAGATAATTTTCTGGTTAATGATGCTTCTCTTACCAATGACAGGAAGGAAGAGAGGGTGATGATGGTGATTATTATTTCACAGGAAAAGTCCAGATGAGGTGGTGAGAAAGAGCAATAGCATGAGGCATGACTTTTCTTCAGTCAGAAAGGAAGTACGATATGGCCTATGCTGAGCATGCTGAAGATGTAGCCTGTGCATGTTTACAAGTTATTAATGAAGTAATATAGCAAGATGAACTGCATTAAAATATTTTTCCGACCATTCGAGAAGTCGTGGTCCAAGTTGGCATGCTGGGGCTGGTAGGTGACGCACTTTTGACTGTAGCTCAGGTTGCCGGGAGACACATCCTTCTTGTTAGTCTCAGGTGACAGCTCACTGTACAGGAGAGATGCACTGGTAGAGGAAGAGAGGAGAAGGAGAGGAAGATTTAGCACTGCATATTCATGGGGCAAGAAATTCCACCCCAGCTCCAGTGTGTGTTGGCCTGTTGCCTGGGATCTTGTTATACACATGACCATCACTCTTCTGCCTATTTCTGGCCTGGATTTGGAACTTGGTGGCTAAGCAAACCCCAGCTGGAGCTAAAATTAGAGAGCCAAATTGTGACAAGACATGTTTATCATTAAAAAAAAAAAGAGGAGATGTCTAGTTAAGAAAAAGCAGATTTGCCCACGGATCAACTGGAGTCACAGGAATCTTCAAGACTGTTTCTATTCCATATAAACGGAATTAAACTGGAAAACTAGACTGGAGCCTGTGCCCTCCTCATACCACAGCAGCTCAGGTTCCTTGTAAATGGTTGCATCTAGATGCAGGAAAGTCTGGGAAGTAGAAGGGATTCAACGAACTGGGACATGGACAGTGAACAGTAGAGCTAACAGACAGAACTGGATTTTTTCCATCAATGTGACTTTATATTACAGAGATGTCAAAGTCAGGGGAGTTTTGATGTCACGGCAAGAATGAAGTAGTGGTCCCAGAATCATGTGACAGATATGATAAAAGGGATGGCCACATACACTAATTCAGCAGAGTAGCAACATCAGTTCTTTTGTATTTATACCACAGGATTTTATGTTTATAAAAATGCTGCAGCTTGTTCTTCAAATGTCTCAATAGTTTCTGACTGCTCACAATGGGCATATTATGAAAGAATCAGAGAGTGATTTTTTTCCCTTTACTTAAAGATCATAGACTTTAAAAAATATAACATTTTACTATTTGAGAAATGCATACAATGTATTTTGTCATATTTACACCTACCCCATCTCTTAACTCCTCTGAGAAATCCGTTCTCTACCTCTCCAACCCCTTAACTTTGTGTGATCTTAAAAAAAAAACCCATTGAGTCCACTTTATTCTGTCTATATACTCTTGGGTATGGGATCATTCACTGGAGCATGGTTGACCAACAAGGGGCCAGACCCTTAAAGACAGCAGACTCGCTTCTCTCCAGGAACCACAAACTGTGAGCAATTCCTCCTTCCAAGGACACAGCCTTTAATGGGAAAAGTAATAAATAAATGCAGAAAACCTACAACAGAGAGAATTTATTGGTAGTTTGAGATATTTGGGAGAAGGTATTTATAAAGTAAGAAGTTATTGACTGATTAACTGTCCCATGCTTTTTTAAAAATTATTTTTAAAAATGAAGTGTGTGTGTGTGTGTGTGTGTGTGTGTGTGTATGTGTGTACATGAGTACAGGTAATTGTAGAGGCCAAAGGCATTGGATCTTCTCAAAGTGCACTTATATCTGGTTGTGAGCTGTTGTGTAGGTAGGCCCTGAGAATTGAACCTGGGCCTTCTGCAAGAGCTGCAGTGTTCTTGACCACTGAGCCATCTTTTCAAACACTCATACTTTGTTCAGAGGAACTTAGATGACAATATCTTCAGTGGTTATTGAGAATGGATTTCCCAAAATGAAGAGAATAATGTAAGGAAAACAGTCAAAAAGGATGACACCAATGGATGTGCCAAAACAGACACTGGACAGCTCACGAGGCCTCGACCTCACTCAAAGTACTGTAGGCAACTAAGAAAACCTGGGCGTGGGGTGTGTGGTCTTCTCCAGGGAAGAGCACACCAACTGGTTGTTCAGTTCCAAATGGTCAGCCCTGAAAACACACATTATACAGACTGAGCACGCTGTATTCAGGAATATATGTGCATATACACAAGCATGTATGTGTACAATTACAATTAATGAGGAGGCTGTGAATTTGAAGAAGATCAAGGGGACTAGGAGGGAAGAAAGGGAAGGGGGAAATGATGTAATTATATAATTTCAAAAAATTCTATGGAAATGTTTATAAAAATAATTAATTCAATTATGATTGGATGTCAGGCAGACAGTTCCATGTACTGAATAAACTTGTTGATTTTTCATCTTTTAAGAAAAAAGGTGTGAGGAAGTTGGAGGAGTTAGTAAATACTGTCTCTGATGGAAGTTCATGCTTGTGAGTAGTTGTCATGTGGTACTTGTTGGTAGGAGGTACATAGATGTCTTCTTCCTTGAGCAACAAAGCCATTCTGTCTTAATTACTGCTCTACTGCTGTGAAGAGACACCATGACCAAGGCAACTAATGAAAAGAAGCATTTGATTGGGAACTTGCTCACAGTTTTAGAGGTTTAGTCCATGACCATCATGGCGGGAAGCAGGCAAACATGGTACCAGAGTAGTAGCTGAGTGCTTTACATCCTGATCTGCAAGCAGCAGGCAGAGAAAGAGACTAGGACTTTGGCATGGGCTTTAGAAACCTCTAAGCCCACACCGAGCGACACAACCAATGTTCCCCCAACAAGGCCACATTTTTCCAACCCTTCTCAAACAGTTCCATTCCAAAGTGACTAACTGTTCAAACATACAAGCCTATGGGGGCCATTCTCACACAAACCATGACACATTTGAAATGCTGAAAAAGCCAGAAGACACAGTTCATTACTGGCTATCCACAAACCCAAGCCTTGGAACCAAACTCAGGCCTTTTCATCCTCAGTTTAGGCTAGTTTTCTGCTTGAGATTTCCCCATCATTTTCTACTACTCTCCAGAGCAAGTACATTCTGGACTCGTTCTGTTTTTTTCAAGTGCTCTGTCTCCCCCCTCCCCCACTTGTCTTTTAAATTTTATTTATTTATGTATGTATGAGTGCTCTGTCTGCATGTATGCAGGCATGCCAAAAGAGGGCATCAGATTCCATAATAGATGGTTCACGAGCTACCATGTGGTTGCTGGGAATTGAACTCAGGACCTCTGGGAGAGCAGTCAGTGCTTAACTGCTGAGTCATTTCTCTAGCCCATGCTCTGACTTCTCAAGATCATTCAGCATTTTATTATCCTAGCAGACAACTCTGAGTTCTTACTTCATTAAATTAACTTAGCTGTCACTTTTTTATTCAGCTGTCACTTTCCATGAGACTATTTCTGAATACATCTCCTACCTCACATTATGTTAGATGTCCTATTTCCACTTTGTAATCCTCCTATAGCATCCATGATTGTTTTTAAATTAGGTTTTAAAAATAGTCTTTTCCACTTCTCCATAAACTCTTTGAGATTAGAGACCATGTTATCTTGGTCACATTGGTTTATTAATGGTAAGCACCACACTTACTGACTTGTATTCAGTGAAAGAACTTTTGTTGTACTAAATCTGAGGGAGACCTAACTATGCTGTCACCAAGTACAAATTATTTTATATGCATTTGAGGTAAATATCTAATGATTTATATGATGTATTCTATGCAACAATTAGTGTAATCATAGTATCCAAGTGGTTAAACTCTACTGAGGATGCTCATTTGGTGTCAGAGTGGACAACCACACCCATTTATTCCAAATATTTAATGAGCACTTACGTATACTGGGCTTGGTTCTAGGCACTGGGAAAGTAGAAACAAGCCTGCCAGGATCATTCAGTAGCTCTGATCAGTGATTTCATGGAGCATCCATTATAGAGGTGACAGACAGATGGAAGTCTAATATGTATTAAAGAGATGATTTTATCAAACCCATGCTATAAAAACACAACCGAGGAACTATAATAGAGAGCGGGTGAGGATGCCATGATCTGAGTTGGTGGCCAGGACACAGAGGACACAGCAAGGCCCATTTGAGTTAAGACCAAGTCTCCTTAACAAACAAGTAGTCACTATCTTTTCCCCCTCACACCTCCATTTCACAGAAGAAAAGAGCAAGGATGGGGAGAATGTCAAGTTATCTGTTCAAGATCATGTAGTAAGGAAGTGTCATAGCGTCAGAACCGGGAGCTCTGCGTAAGTAGTGTTTGGCTTCTTCCGCACCCTTGGGACCAGGGCCCTTGGATGACCTGTGGCTGCTCTCTATGCCAGTGATCTGTCCTATGCCCTCAATTGCCCTGATATCCTTTTATTACCTGATCTTTCTCTGACCTCAGTGTTTCTATTCCTTGGTCATGTGGGTACTCAGCTAGAAATTGCAGAGAAAAACAATTCAATTGCTTGGATCCCTGTGAAGTTGTGAATAAAGTATTTTTGTTTGAAAAAGAGAAACCTATTTAAGACACATTCAACATTTCAGAGTTTTTTTCAAAATGTTTTAAAAAAGAGTTTTATTTTTATTTCAAGTATTTGGGCATTTCCCCTTCATGTATGTATGCTCCCCACTTATGTGGCTGGTGCCCAGAAAGCTCAGAAGAGGATTTCAGATCTCACTGGAACTGGAGCTATTCACAAGGGTCTGGGAATAACCTCGTGGGCATTGGGAACCAAGCCTGGGTTTCTGTAAGAGTAGCAAACACTCTTAACTGCTGAGCTATCTCTCTAGCCTCCATTAAAAAAAAAATAGTATTTGCTTCCCGAGTGCTGGGATTAAAGGCGTGTGCCACCACCACCGGGGAGGCAGAGCCAGGCAGATCTCTGTGAGTTCGAGGTTAGCCTGGTCTATAGAGTGAGATCCAGGACAGGGTCCAAAACTACACAGAGAAACCCTGTCTCGAAAAACAAAACAAAACAAAAATAAATAAAAGTAGCACTTGTTTTTTAATTGATTCTTTGAGAATTGTATAATGTCATATGTAGTGGATAGCCATCCCAGCATTGGTCTGGAAGTTCCAACCCCCATTGAGGCTTCGGTAATGGTCACGCCCACAAGGCGGGGCGGAGGAGGAAGCAGAAGACCCAAGATAGAGAGGAGGTCTCTCGCTCTTGGTTCTGGGATGCTGGACGCAGGAGGTAGACTGAGCGGGAGACTGGGTTCAATTCCCTGACGGGGAACCAGCCAGGCTAGCTCAGTCGGTAGAGCATGAGACTCTTAATCTCAGGGTTGTGGGTTTGTGCCCCACATTGGGCGCCAGATAATGGTGAAATTATTAAGGCCACTCCATGTAGTTAAAAGGGAGGTTTATTTTGTGGGGTAACTTACAAATGAAGGGATAGGTTGTAGGGTCTAGCAAAGGTATGGCGCAGTCTGGCGGTATTCTCTGGAGAACTCTGCTCAGTCTACCTCCTGTGTCCAGCATCCCAGAACCAAGAGCGAGAGACCTCCTCTCTATCTTGGGTCTTCTGCTTCCTCCTCTGCCCCGCCTTGTGGGCGTGACCATTACCAAAGTCTCAATGGGGGTTGGAACTTCCAGGCCAACGCTGGGATGGCTATCCACTACAGTCATATTCATCACCCTCCTCCAAATCCTGACCCACCCAATTTATGTTCTCTCCACACCCCCTCATGGTATGCAGTTTTTGTTGGCCGATTACTCCTGGGTATGGGATCTGCCCTCAAGTATGGTCAATATACCAGGTGTCATTCCATTGAAGAAAACTGACTTTCCCTCTCCTAATCAATCAAATGCCAGTAACTTTTCAGTTAGGGGTGGGACTTTGTACCCATCTCCTTTCCTCTATGCATGCTTTTGGTTTTTGAGGCAGGATTTGACTCTGTAGCCCTGGCTGACATTGAATGCTATGTAGATCAGGCTGACCTCACATTTATAGTAATCTTCCTGCCCCAGTCTCTCATGGGGCAGGAATACCGATGTGAGCCACCAAGCCCAGTTCCTATTCACTTTCTTTTTCTTTCTTTCTTTCTTTCTTTCTTTCTTTCTTTCTTTCTTTCTCTCTATCCTTGGTATTTCTTTTTTTTCATATTTTTATTTTATAATTAACTTAATTTCACATATCAGCCACAGATTCCCCCATCCTCCCTCCTCCCACCCCCCAGCCCTCCCCTTCAATCTACCCCGGTTTCCCACCTCCTCTGTTGAGAACTCCAAAAAGCTTCTGCTGCTATAGTAATATCTATTCATGTCTATCTCGTGTAATATGAAAAGTGATACATTTAGAATACTTACTTTCCAACTTATTAATGATAATGAATCTGTTACCATATCACATATTTTATAAAATATAGCTACATTTTCCAAAAGAAAATTATTTCATTGAAAAAAGTGGCAATGTTTTACATTTCTGCATTTTTTTGTTTTTGTTTTTGTTTTTTGTTTTTTGAGGCAGGGTTTGTCTGTGTAGCTTTTAGAACTCACTTGGTAGCCCAGGCTGGCCTCGAACTCACAGAGACCCACCTGGCTCTGCCTCCTGAGTGCTGGGATTAAAGGCATGCACCACCACCACCAGGCCATTTCTGCATTTTTTTTTTTTTTTTTTTTTTTTTTTGAGCTGAGGATGGAAGCCAGGGCTTTGTGCTAGCTAGGCAAGCGCTCTACCACTGAGCTAAATCCCCAACCCCACTCTACCACTGAGCTAAATCTCCAACCCCAGTTCTGCATCTTTTTGTTTTTGTTTTTGTTTTGTTTTTCGAGACAGGGTTTCTCTGTGTAGCTTTGCGCCTTTCCTGGAGCTCACTCGGCAGCCCAGGCCAGGCTGGCCTCGAACTCACAGAGATCTGCCTGGCTCTGCCTCCCAAGTGCTGGGATTACAGGCGTGAGCCTTCTGCATCTTTTTAATACCCGTCTTAACAAAACACAGCTAGAGTCTCGTACTGGCTTCTGTATTCAGTTTGTCCCAACAACCCGTGCTATCACGTTAGAAAACATCACTGTTTAACGGTAAAACAGGAAAACTGAAAAGCGCAAGCAGCATTTGAGCCAAGTCGGGACAGGTTTGTAGTCCCCTCAAATTGTTCTAGGGGTCACAGCAGCAAATTTTAACAGCCTTGTTTGTGTATGGACTTGTCTTGTTTCTCCTATATTTCTGGGGCCGCATCAAATGTCCCATATTCATTCATTCACGGAAAGTAGTTTACCATTTTCTGGTTACGATTTTGCTTATTTTGTCATTCTCCAAGAGATACTGACACTCAGCAGTTTCCTGTCAAACTGGGATTATAATGGCGTGCTTTTTGATGCAGTCACTGTGTGCGGAAGGGTGGGGAGAATCTGGAGTACACATTCTACAACGTCATACAAAGACAGGAGTGCGTGCGGATTGGAGCGGGAGAAAGCTGAGCTGTGGAAACTTCAGGAGCAGCAAGAGTGTGATTCCAGACAAAAGGTGTTTTCTCAATGTGAGCTCACGACTCAAGAGCGTGGCGTGGGAGTTGGTAATGTCTTTTGGGAGGCTAGGATGAAAATTCGGAGAGCACAATTTCCCCTCTCATTAGTGAGAAATCTTGCTCGTCATCAGGGCATGTCAGACTTCGTAGAATGGATGTGGTACCTCGTGAGGTTTAGTAAAGGGCATGGAGATGCGCAGGGCCTTTGTGGAAGAGCCTGTGAATCAGGTCGGCAGTGAGAGAACCATGCTGTGAGCTATGTCTGTGAGGAAGCTCCTCGGGCTGGACGTAGCACTGGGCAGATGAGGGGCTTGTTCATTTGCCAGTAAACTCCTATCCCGAGGAATGAAAAGCTTTTGATACTTTATGGCGTGTCTGACAACTGTGCCACGGATTCATTTGTTGGGAAGGCGTGCGATCCTTATAATTCAGAAAGCTTGTGGAAGTACCAATGGACTCTTCAGACCCCCAACATAATTGTTTAGGAACACATCAGCGAAATCTGTAGAAGAAAATGGATGCGCCAATGATTATATGGTGAGATTGGGGGTCAGCTCTCAGTCTGTGTCCTAGGAGTGGTTGCTCTTCCGGAGGACCTGAGTTTGATTCCTGAGCTGCATGGTAGCTCACTCTAAGTAAGTCTAGGTCCAGGAGGCATGGTACTATCTTCTGACCTCCTTGGGCACCAGACGTATACGCTCTGCACAGACATACATGTGGAGAAATGCGCATAAAATATTAAAATAATATTTTTTTTAAAAAATTAAAAGGAGTAAAGGGGTGAGAAGGGGATAAAAGAGGGTAATGGGGTATATATGTCAAACGTATTTTATATATTTGTGAAAATTTCATAATAAAATTCGTTCTAGTACACAATTAGCATACAATAATAAAATATTTAAAAAGTAAAAGCAGCGCCGGGTGATGGTGGCACACGCCTTTATTCCCAACACTTGGGAGGTAAGAGGCAGGCAGATCTCTGTGTCTACAGAGTGAGTTCCAGGAAAGGTGCAAAGCTACACAGAGAAACCCTGTCTCGAAAAAAAAAAAAAAAAAAAAAAAATAGTAAAAGCAACAGTAATAATAATAAATCATCAGCACGGTGGGAATTCCTGAAGACTTTCCTGGTAAGCATGCATGTTAGCCTTTTATAGAGAAACTGAGTGCAGGTGAGCCTTCTCCTGGTTCATTGCTTACATTTCTCAGCTGGGCATGACCTTGACACTTGAGAATCTAAATCACTGCTTCTCTTCAGCAGCCAGCTGTTAACTCCAGAGGGATTCTGACAAAGAAGCAATGAGATTTAAGGCCAGCCAGGAAGATGGAGGAAAGAGGGAGACAATTATGTGAAACTCTTCCAATGTTGTTTCCACTGCCTTCTCCTAACCCAAAGGGGTTGGAAGTTCCAGTGTGTGTGTGTGTGTGTGTGTGTGTGTGTGATATTTAGTGGCCTCAAGACTGTTAAAAAGTGCAAAAATGTATGAAGCATTCAACTGTTAATGCAAGTGATTTTTAGTATATTGACCCCCCCCCTTTGCCTCTTTTAATGTAGCCTAATTATGTGTTGGTATTAGCTGGGTGTAAACTTCAGGTGCTCAATGCCTTTAGCTGGTGATTTTTGCAGAATTTAAATGAACTGTCCCGTGGCAATATTTGTATTTGTATTGTTTAAAAATAGAAAATTTTACTGTTCTTTAAGCAAACCACTAGCGGGACCCCTTTCCGATTTGCAATCTTAAGGAATTTCTAACATGTGTCCTTGGAGTCATTAACAAATTGGAACAAATAGAAAATGTGTGTGGAAAACGAAACAACTCCTCCCCAAGCCAAACAATGAAGGACAGCTGCTCACAGGGAGGCCGGCTTAACAAAGGCACAGTGTATGTAGCGGGCAGTGGTATTTGCCCAGACCCCGAGTCGCTTGCAGCCTTTCAGCCTGGCGGTGGTGACAGCACCATCTGTCCTACTCTCTGCCCTCTGCAGTCAGCCATTAATTTCCCTCAAGGGCTCTAAGTGACAGCTACCTCATGCTGACCATACTTGGACACAGGACAGAGGAGCTTCCAGGATTCAAGTCCTATGACATTGAGTCCTCAGTGAAAGACTTCTACCTAGACATGTCAAAGGTGGATAAAGGGCAGTCTTGCTGAGGAAACCACAGTGGGTTGCATTTGTCTTGACGTATTTCTCTGTATGGGCACCATAACACTCGATTTAAATATAGTGGGTTGATAACAAACTAGTTGTTTGAGAATATCGAGAAGAGGTATGAACAGGGTTTTGTTTGTTTGTTTGTTTGTTTTTTAAAGATCAAACAACCCCTCCTGCACCTTGATTTATGGTGATTCTGTCTCTGTCTCTCTCTGCTCCCTGCAGCTGTTCACTCTTGGTAGAAATAACACGCATAAAACAGCATTCTACCGTCATGCATTTTCCTCCCAATCCCACTGCTTCCGGGAGTCTGCAGCTTGGGTCCTAGAGCTCTAGGATTTATGAGTCGAGGTTTCAAGGGCACACTTGAAATGATCTTCAAATAGCATTTTGATAAAAGAATAGGACATCATTGTGAATATTCCTTGCAGACCATTTGTATCTTAGGGAAAAGTCAATAATGTGACTGAAGTGCTTGCCCAATAACCAGGAAACTGATTTTTTCCTAGCGGGGGGGGGGGGGGCAGATGATCTTTTGTGGTCTTTGGTATACAGGAGATATAAAAGTGGTCCAGGAGCTCTGTGCTTCTGTACATATGCTCCAGAACAGGAAATGTTATATGCCCAACTTCATCGGCAAATATCTTCTCTGCTTGGCTAGAAATCAGGCTAAACTCTAAACAGGGGAAAGAATTTAATAATCAATATTTCTGATTCCAGTTAATGAAAAAAGTGATTTTTAGGAAAGCGTTTGGGGAAACTTTTTAATGTATTATTAGAATTCAGAGGACATAGAGGAGGAGACTGACAGAGACATGAAACTAAAAAGTTACAAAAACAAAAGGTAGATTGAGAGGAAATACAACACAGCAACAATGTTACCCGACAAGAGTGAGGGACAACGAACATACCAGAAAAGAAAACCCTGGAGCCATTGAGCATTAGCTCAGGCAGTTCTCAAAAGGCACTAGAATTAGGTCTATGAATACGTTGAGCACCGGCAGTTACTGAGGGATTCCCATAGACAGGCTCTTTTCTGCACCCTGTCAAGGGTTAAACGTATGTCCTTGGTGCCGGAGAGATGGCTCAGCAGTTAAGACCAGGAACTGCTCTCACAGAGACCTGAGCTCGGTTCCTACCACTCATGCAACTCCAGCTCCGGAGGATCTGACATCTTCTTCTGAACTTTGTGGGCACCTGCACTTATGTGCAGACATAGCCATCAAGATAGATCTAAATAAACATACCCCCACTGTTGCAGAGGCCCTGGAGAAAGAACTTTTTTAAAACGAAGGCTTTCTTGGATCTAATTACATAGAAACACACCAATGTAAAATAAAATCTTTAAATCAATTAAGGAAATTTAAAATATGGACTTAATGCTTCATGACATTGGGGGATTGTTATGAATTGTTTAAATAGTATTTAGACTATGAGATCTATCAGTTAAAGCTGCAAAATGTAATGGACATGTGGAATAGTAGGTTATTTAAGATCAAGTTTCTTAAACATTGTCTACTCATGACCCTTTTCACCAGAGAGATGTTTAAAAAATATGCCAACGATCCTACCTGTGGTTATGAATTTAAGGGAAACATACATTTATTAATATATGTTTGGGCTTGGCATGGTGACTTATACTTGCTTTTTTTCCTTTTCTTATTTTAACTGAAAAACAATATTTTATACCATATATTTTGGTCATTTTTTCCCTTCCACAGTTCCTTCCAGATCCTTCCCACCTCCCCACCCACCCAACTTTATGGTTTTTCCCTTTCTTTCTTGAAAACAAACAAACAAACAAACAAACAAAAAACAAATGCCCTCCCTAAGAAACATACACACAACCCCACCCACAAAAACACAAAAGCAAAAAGCAAAATATACAAGCAAAATCCCAACACCAGAGAAATATTAATGTGATGTTGGGAATATTAGGTATACGAAATGTTTATAGAAATAAAACCTTCATAATAATTAATAAGGTATACATATAATTTTACTGTTTATTAGAGATAAAAGGAAATTTCATGCTTATGAAGTGCCTGCTTATCTTAACATGAAGAATTCAATCTTGGCTAAACATTTCATACTGCAGGGCAGAGAGCACCTTCACTTCAGAGCTGATTGAAAATTTGATTTTATTAGATGAATTTTTCTGTAACGGTTTTAAATGTACATTTGCTTGAGCACCTAAGAAACAAAGAAAAGAGTCCAGGCGCGGGAATCCAGGTCTATCATCCCAACACACAACGGTCAGAGGCAGGAAGATGGCAGGAAGTTCAAAGCCAGCCTGGTCTGCACAGCAAGTTCCTGGTCAGCCAGGGCTGCATAGCCAGGCTTTGTCTCAGGAAACCAAGAAGTTGGGTTGTGAGATAATTTCGTACTCTCTCCCTTGAGTTAGTTCTTCCTTTCACGCTATGATTTATCTGTACACCCCTGGGCTTACGCCTCTCTGCACCCAGGGTTTCACCTCATTACTTGTTTTCCTATAATCTCTTCTCCCCTCCTCTTATGTTCCTCCCCAAAGGTCCCTTTCTAGTGTCTTGCTTCCACTTGTGCCCCAAGTTAGACATACAGAGACAAATTTCACCTACTATTTAGATAAGAGAGAGAACATCTGGTGATGCCTCCCTGGGCCTGAGTTACCCGCTCAGTATACATGTTTCCGGTTCCATCCATTTACCTGCAAATATGATTCCACTTTTTTGACAGCTGCATACTACTCCATTATGTGTTCCTCTGTTGATGGGCATCTAGGTTGATCCCATTTCCTAGCTATTTTGCATAGATCAGCAAAGACTGTGAATACGCAAGCAGCTCTCTAGTAATACAAAGTTCATAGGGTGTCTGCTCAGGAGTGGTGTCATAGAGGATGATAGAACACACGTGAAATGAAAGAAGAGGAGGAATATTGAAGGTTAAAGGAGATGGAGTGAGGGGAGGCAGGAGAGGAGGCGGCACTAGATAGGCTAACCAAAACTAAAGATTTATTGGGGAAAAAACTTTCAGAAAAGCACTTGCTAGTAAGCTAATTTAAAATACAGTGTAAACAGCAGCAACAAGGAGAGGTACTGTGCATAGGTGAACCACGCTGTCTCCTGTCTTACTTTTCTGTTGCCGTGACCAAAGACCAGGACCAAGGCAAAAGAAAAGAAAGCATTTAATTTGGGGCTCATGGTTCCAGTAGGTTAGAGTCCATGATAGTCATGTCAGGGACCATGATAGCGGGCAGGCAAGCATCCATCACACTGGAGCATAGCTGAGAGTTTATATCTGATCTACAAAGCATGAAGCAGAGATAGATAGATAGATAGATAGATAGATAGATAGATAGATAGATAGATAACTGGGAATGGTAAGGACTTTTGAAACCTTAAAGCCCAACCCTGGGGACACAACTTCTTCAACAAGGCCACACCTCCTAATCCTTCCCAAACAGTTTCACCAACTGGAGACCAAGCATCCAAATGCATGAGCCTATGGGGGCCGTTCTCATTCAGACCACCACATTCCCAGAAGACATGGGTTATTAATTACAACCACAGTGCAAGGCACAGAATCCCTCCTTAAGAGTTACTGGTCAAGGAGGCCCTAAAAGGAGTCACAAACAATACGGGCTATAGCCACTGCCCCTGGTTACTAATCCTAACTGAAGACGTTACACACTTTGGCTGCAGGGCATACAGAAATCAGTCTCAGACATGTTGGCTAGCTTTCACTGTGCCAGAAGGTACTAATTAGGCTGATGGAGGAGCAAAGACATCAATGGTCTTATACAGCGTTGCATGCTGCAACATTGACTTGCCTGGAAAGTTAGAAGACTTGAGTCAGAGAATGGGGAGGAGGGCTATGACAAGTTGCCTTCTAGAGCTGACACACTATCAGACTCAACCAGAGAACCCACTGCCCTTTTCTGGTCTCCACTGGCACCTGCACACATGCGGCATACATAGACACATATTAACGAATTATTTTTAGAAAGAAAGGGAGGTAGAAACTGGGCAATATGAATAACCATTTCTATCCTGAGATCCAGTTCTCACACTGTCTACTAGGATGGATTATTAATGTTGGGCTGGAGTTCTAGTCCCCACCCTCATAGGTAACCTTCAGCCAGGGCTTGTTTAGGAGGACATAAGAAACCAGAGCTCTCTGTGGCACTCCTGGCCAGAGGACCAAGCAAGTTTCTGGAACTGGTGCCTTGGTTCTCTGCCCTGAGCAACCTGGTCCAGTTGCTACCTCCTGTTTTGGTCATTCCCCAGTCTGAAGAGTTAATCCTAATATACATTTAGGGAACTGGGCTTGTTTGATCTGAGTGAGGTCATTGGGTATGGCAGTTTGGGTACCCCTCCAGTGGGACTAGCTAAGACAGTGGGTTCTCAAACCTGTGGGCCACGACCCCTAAGACCGTCAGAAATATCAGATATTTACATTAAAATTCATAGCACTAGCAAAATTACAGTTATGAAGCAGCAATGAAAATAATCTTAGGGTTGGGGAGGTCACCACACTATAAGGAACTGTATTAAAGGGTCATAGCATTAGAACCACTGATGTAAGGAAAAGTGCACTGATCCACTTATGGAACAGCCAGGTGTAGGGAGGGAACGAAGCCTTGATTTGGTTAGAGACGTGGAGGAGAAGTAAAGACAAGAGAGGAATCAAGGGGAAGAACCATCACAGCTCTACAACAATGGGAATGATTCTGTCCTACCAGGGCTAGGCAGGGGTTAACACAACAGATGGGCATCATAGGTAGAGAACCAGAAGGCAGTATAAAGGGCATTTGAAAATATCTGAACTCTAGTCCATTAGAATCCCTAGATAGGCTCAAAAGAGCATCTATTCATTGGGTTTTTCTTGTGAGGTTTTTTTTGGGGGGGTGGAGGTGGGGTGAGGGAGGAATATCTAGTGCGGGACCCCAGTAACAAACCCAGGATTTGCTTTTAGTCACACTGACAGCCATTGGAGTGGTCAGAATCATAGCATGAGGTCCCCTCTCAGATGGCTTCTAGAGAGGGAAAGAGAAAAGAGATTTACCTATCATTAGATTCTTAGGTTGAAAGAACAGTGAGCCTATCTCTCTTGACTGTGTGTACTGCTGAAATTGAGCTCAGGTTCTGATGCCTGACATGTGGGTAGAATTTTCCACTTCAAGAAGAAAATTATTGATGAGAAATAGTTGTCTAAGTAACATCTGATAGGGGAGGGCGATCCATTGGACTACTGAAAATGCAACAATCATTTTACTCGTTGGTTATAGCTTCTTTGGGGGTATTTGAGATCTTGCTGGTGGCTAGAACTCTGCCCCCTTTTTCATTGTCAATGCAAGTTTGAGAATCCGATCCTCAGGAACCACCTGGTCTTGAGAGGAATCTCTAGATCTGTTATATATTTGGGGATGAGTGAAAGGCTTTGCTTGACCATGGCTTTACCAGGAAGCATTGAGGTCATCTCCCTCTGTGCTGGATCTCCTCTTTGCAGAAGGTATACCGGTTAGAATCCACCAGGTGGGGTCTGCATGGCCTCCATGAACAAGAGGACGAGGGACTTGTTAGAACTACCAGATCTTTTGAGAGATGTCCTTATGGTCTTCTGGGACTTGGTCCACCTCATAAATGATTTTAGGGTTACTTCTTTGGAGAAAGGAGGGTGTTATAGCAGCATTAAGCACTCATAAGGGAAAGCCACTTCTGATAGAGAATGGTATCTTTTCCTTGTGACCCTTCCCTGTGTCCTGGCCTTAGCATTCTAGTTGGGATGACTAGTCAGGTGGCTAATGGCCCACCTCCCAGGAAGGCAGTCACCTTAAGCCATGCTAAAGAGACAGGAGGAATAATGTTCCCATTAATGAAATTATGTACTTTTCCTTCCCAGATTCCCCTGCCTCTAGTGCAGTCCCTCAGCAGCTGTCACAGGGTTATGTTAGGTCTGCCTCTCTTTAATTTCTCCTTTCCTTTTTCTTCTCTTCTGTTTTTGTTCATTCAGATGGTGGTCAGAGCCTAAGAATGCTTTCTTGGTACTTTAGGCATTTTTCTCTGAAGCTATCCCACACCCTTTGCAACAGGATGCTGTGTACAAACAGTATGCCTTTCTCTGTTGTGGAATATTATTTTAAGATGTGTTACATTCGTTTATGCTGTGGATCATTTGTTTACTGATGCAATGATGTGTGGCATTCTTTTATGTTGTATTTGTTTAATTCTGTGAAGCTGTGTTACTGTGCCTGTCTAAAACATCTGATTCCTCTAATAAAGAGCTGAACAGCCAATAGCAAGGCAGGAGAAAGGAGAGGTAGGGCTGGCAGGCAGAGAGAATATATAGAAGGAGAAATCTGAGAAAGGAAGATCAAGGAAGCAAGAAAAGAAAGAGAGGAGGACATCAGGGGCCAGCCACCCAGCTACACAGTCAGCCACAGAGTAAGAAGTAAAGAGAGGTATACAGAAATAGAGAAGTCCAGAGGCAAAAGGTAGATGGGATAATTTGAGTTAAGAAAAGCTGGCTAGAAACAAGCCAAGCTAAGGCCGGGCATTCATAAGAAAGAATAAGCCTCTGTGTGATATGTTTGGGAGCTGGGTGGTGGCCCCTAAGAGAGCCAAAGAGTGAAAAACAACAACCACATTTCTTTCTTTCTCTTTTCCATCTCCCTTCTTCAGGCAGATGCCTAGATGGACAGCTTGCCCTGGGGTTTTTCTTTCAAGCTCTAATAGAATTATCCTTGAGCTCTCTCTCTCTCTCTCTCTCTCTCTCTCTCTCTCTCTCTCTCTCTCTCTCTCTCTCTCTCTCTCTTAAAGGGGGCAGAAAATGTTTCCGTGCTTAATTTCTATTTATCTGTGTTTACTATGTTTCTCTCCCTTTCCTCTCCTGTCTGAGTCCATCTGCCCCTCTTTATTCATCTGTAAGTTTTCTTGCTACTTTTTTCTTCAATGTGTTGGATCTAACCAGCTCTGATTTTGTGTCCCTTTTTATCCTCAGTATTTTAACAGATATTTAAAGTTTCATGTCTGATTCATCTTTGTGTTTTCTCTGTAATGAGGGACTTATATGAGCACCCTTCTTCATGTTCCCTTGCACTCCATTCTTGCCTCTTGTCTCACAGCCATCTGGCAGGCTTCAAATGCAACTTGTTAATGATTTTGGTAAACAGTGTTCACCAAACATTTTTTAGACTTAATTATATGAGTAATTTGGGCCTTGCTTACTTTTGTCTATTTTACACTTAAAGCATTCTTCATTTTACCCCCAGATTTTTTTTTTGATAGATTAATGTGAGTTCTCAGATTCTTGCTAGACTGAAATGTACTTAATGTTGGTTCTGCTACACGTGGAGTATGTAGGTTAAAACTAGTTTTCCCTAAAGTCAGGCATTGCATTTCTTTCCCACATAAACCCTGTGATAGAAGCCTACTTATTTCCATGTGGCTTATGTGATGGTAATTTTAAACACAGGCAGTCGGGAATCAAAGGTAAATGTCATCCACTGCAAGCAGGTTTTTTCTTAATGTCAGTCCTTCTGAGTACTGGAAGAAGACCTCAAGTGCATCATAACTGACATGTTTAAAGAAAACTTTTCTAGAAGGCATGGTCAAGATTACATAATAACTCAGCTGACCTGGGTTGCAGGAGCTCACAGACTCTGGACTGACAGCTTAGGGAGCCCACATGGGACCCACTTGGGCCCTCTGTATATGTGTGACAGTTGTGTAGGGTGGTCTGTTTGTGGGGCTCCTAGCAGTGGGATCAGGACCTGTCCCTGGCACTTGAGCTGGCTTTTGGGAACCTATTCCCCCATCCTGGGTTGCCTCCAGTCTTGAAGCAGGGGGAAGAGCGTGGTCCTACCTCAACTTGATGTGCTCTACCTTGTGCCATGGGAGGCTTTACCCTTTCAGAGGAATGGATGGAGGATGGGTAAAAAGGAGGTGGGGGAGGGGCAGGAGGACAGGATGGAGAAGAAACCGTGGTTGAGATGTAAAATAAATGATGATGATGATGATGATGATGATTATTATAATAATAATGATAATAATAATAATAATAATAATCACATAGTAGCTACAGGGGAGACTCTCAGATGGAAACAGTGCAGTAAAGCCAAATACCACCAATCAGAAATATTGGTTTAAATATTATGGCAATTCCACATAGTTAAAAGTGAGGTTTATTTTGTGGGGTAACTTACAAGTGAAGGAATAGGTAACAGGGTCTGGGAAAGGTGAAGCTCAGTCCAGTTGTGTTTTCTGGAGAACTCTGTTTGGTCTACCTCTAGCATCCAGGATCTAGGAACCAAGAAAGCCTGTCCATCTGGATCTCAGAGTCTTCAGTGTCCTCTCTCAGCCTCGCCTTGTAGGCGTGACAGTTACCGAAGCCTCAATGGGGGTGGCACTTCCAGGTCAAAGCTGGAAACACTTCATGGGCCTACAGGATATGACATTTAAATAACTTACAATTCAGTTGACGTGAGACACAATTGCTCCTGGCAGCACCAATTTGATCCTGAGAGAATGTTGGGCTTCTAAGACATTTCGATTTGGAAGTTTGTCTTCTTGCCACAAAATGGCCTACTGGGCAAAGAACTGCCCTTGCCTTGACTGCTGACAGTACAAATGCTGTCCTTTCTGGACAAGTGGGACACAAGGAAAAGTGACTACTAAACTCTGCCAAACCAGGGTAAGATGGTCTTTCAGAATTCCTACTTCTGAAAATGGTCTGTCACATACTCTAGGCCTGTAGCCAATTTAAATGCACCAACAAGGCTAAGAAACATTGGATGACTGTCCAGGCTGCCAGCTGTCTGTCTACTTTCACAAGACTCCCAAAAGTTGCATGTGTCCTTCTCCCATTTCTCAGATAATAGTATATCCTTCTGAGGTCTTTGATGTAGTTAAAGACTAGATAGTTATAATTTTCCCTAGTTATGATAAAAGATAATTAGATATAAAGCCTTAGACTCACAAATATAGGATAGATAGAATATTCTCTTTAATTTTGCCAAATACAAATAGACTAGATATTATAACTGTAATTCTTGTTTGATAAGTGTTTTGTTATATATACTTTTACTATGTTAAAGTTAAAACCTTCCTTTTTGATATAATAAAAAAAGAGGAAAAAACTACTTTTTTGAAAAAAAAGGGGGGGAGTGCTGTGGATGATTGATTGATAAATAAAACGCTGATTGGCCAGTAGCCAGACAAGACGTATAGGCGGGACAAGGAGAGAGGAGAATTCTGGGAAGTGGGAGGCTGAGTCAGAGAGATGATGCCAGCTGCCACCATAAGAAGATGTTAAGATACTGGTAAGCCATGAGCCACGTGGCAACTTATAGATTAATAGAAATGGGTTAATTTAAGATATAAGAACAGCTAGCTAGAAGCCTGAGCCATTAGGCCAAACAGTTTAAATAATATAAGTGTCTGTGTGTTTATTTTATTAGTGGGCTGTGGGACTGTAGGGGCTTGGTGGGATCTGGAGAGAAACTCTCCAGCTACACAGAAATGCTGTCTGAGGGAAAACATTTGATTCTACCTAACAGGCACTCTCCACTCTCAATTAATGCATTGTTTTATTCATTTAGCCACAATCTCCTCAGATGACCCACTAAATTTGAGGTTTTACTTCAGCAAACCCGAGAATGAGAAGGAAACAATACTTTCACAACTTCCTTTTAAAACGGATTCTTGAGCCAGATGTGGTGTGGCACACACCTTTAAACTTAGCACTTGGGAGGCAGAGACAGGTAGATCTCTGTGAGTTACAGGGATATGTAGAGAGATCCTGTTTCAAAAAACAAACAAACAAACAAACAAATAAATAAATAGAATTCTTAAATGAGTAAAACAGATTTTTAACAATCAGACTTTCCCAGTCTTTACTAAACCGGCATCCACCGTTGATGTTCTAGTGTGGATGGTGTGCTGAACTTCTATAATTTATTTCATTGAGAAATACTTCTTTCTCTCTCCAAGTTATATTTTGTATACTGTGGAACATACCTGGCTTGAGAAATATTTACTGTCCCACGGAACCTACTTTTAATTTTACTTCTTGGACACACTTATTATTCAAATATAAGGAAAATTGAGGACTTCTGTAGTCCATGTCCCAACTTATTTAAATAAACATGATACTGACCTATGGGAATCCTTAGGAAGAAGGCATTACAATGCTTTAGGCAACGATGCCCCTTTCTCTGGTGGCCACATGGGGGCGCTAAAATGGGACAAAGGTTTCTTTTTTCAATAGGGCATTTTATCTTTTTTTTTTAAATCAATATGAGTGACTTCATAGCCATTATTATTTTTTCCATCTCAGTAAAAATCTGTCACAAAAACAAAACAAAAGAAAACAAATAAAATCTGTCACCAATATTAGTAAACAGAGATGAAAACTTTGCCAGAACATCACCTTTACCCTGTCTCAAAACTCAGGTGTTTATGATGCTCTTTCTATCAGCAAAATTAAGGAGAACCTTTGCAGTGGTTCTCAACCTGTGGATCGAGAAACCCACCCCCCTTGGCAAATTTCTGTCTCCCAAACTATTTACATTATGATTCATAACAGTAGCAAAATTACAGTTATGAAGTCACAGCAAGAATAACTTTATAGTTGGAGGTCACCACAACGTGAGGAACAGAGTTAAGGGGTTGCAGCATTAGGAAGGTTGAGAACCAGTTCTAGAGGGATGTCTTCTGCACATGCATTTGTTAGAAGTTGTATTTCAATATGTCAGGAAAAACAGGCAATACTTAGAGCATCTTATGTAATGTTTTATGTATATTAAGGAATGTAACATCTTCAGGTTTTAAAAATAGCAATTCTTCCTTCCTTCCTTCCTTCCTCCCTCCTTCCCTCCCTCCCTCCCTTCCTTTCTTCCTTCCTTCCTTTCTTTCTTTCCTCCTCCCTCCCTCCCTCCCTCCCTCCCTCCCTCCCTCCCTCCCTCCCTCCCTCCCTTCCTTCTTTCCTCTCTCTCTTTTAGGAAGGGTTTCTCTATGTGGTTCTGGCTATTCTGGAACTCTCTATATAGATCAGGCTAGTCTTGAACTCACAGAGACCTTCCTGCTTCTGTCTCCTGAGTGTGGTGCTGGGATTAAGGCCCTCTGTCACCACACCTGGTATTTAAAACTGTATTCTTAATATAAACACTATGGCATTCTCTGTTCCTTGAGGTACAAGTACATTTGTCCTGACTCCCCAATCTCTTTGCTCATAGCCAGAGCAAAATCTATGGAGTTTGTGGTTTATTATGCTTAGTCTCAAAAACATAACTATTTAACCAACATGCCTCCATTAAAAATGTCATTCCACTGTATTAAGTTGTTTTAGTCTTCTAGCTCTTTCCCCTGAGACACTGTCTTTAAAACAGTTTTGTCCCAACTTTGACCCAGATCATCCATGAAGCGGATGCTCATTTATTTCCTCTGCTCTACAATATTCTGTCTGAGAATTTGTGCCATAAGTTATTCATTTATTTCACCTGTTTATCCTTAGACACTTTCCTCTTAATGTTCTTTATTTTTTGCTCTTATTTTTCCTTGAGCACTGTGCACACTTTTATAGAGTATATTATGTCACAAATTCAAAGTAGTTTCTATACATGTGAATCCTTTGGAATGAAGATTATACACGTTTCTATTTAAAAAAGAAACATGCACTTGTGCCAAAAACATAAAGAGGCTGTAGGCTGACAAAATGGCTCAGTGGGTAAAGGCGTTTGCCACCAAACTTGACAATCTGAGTTTGGTCCCTGGGACCTCATATGGTGTAAGTTGTTCTCTGACCTCCACAAGAATGATGTCACAGTTATGCCCACATATATACACACACAAATAAATATGTAAAAAATACCTTTAATGTTATTTCAAACTTTGAACTACAAGTAAATGTGTTTCTGTCACTTTATGCCCTTGACATTTTTTTTATGTTCTTAATTTCATCAATTGCATTCATTTAAACAAGTTACATTACCAAACATTTATCTGCATTTCTTTAGTATCTATTAAAGTTGAACATATTTTATGGCATATTAGGCATGTTAAAAAGACCTTTGTTCATTTTCTTTTGAGGTGATTGTATTCTTCCTAGATAGAACTCTGGTCAACCATATGGATGTCTTTTTGCTCTCTTTTGGTATGTTTTGATAAAATGGCATTAATTTAAAATTTTGAACGTGCTATTTTTCTGAATGGGGTTCTACCAGTTCATCTACAGTCAGATAATAATTAATAATGTGGACTTTCACTTGTTAGGAATCACTGCTGGTGCTTTTTTGTTTGTTTGTTTGTTTGTTTGTTTTGGTTTATAACAGGCTCCAAAGACAGGAAAAGTAATACCCTAATTCAACCAACCAGGGAGGAACCTCTCTCTCCTGCTCAGTTCTGTTCAGGATGTCATGAGCCCCACCCACTATGAGGGCAGTCTGCTGCTGTTTATATACAGTGATAATTCATCACCTTGGTCACACAGACTCTCGTAGACAAGAGTAAAATTTGATCAAGCACCTGGGTACTGCATGATACTGTCAATCAATGCACGAAATTAACTACTGCACCCATGAATAGCTCTTTGGGTAAATATGTTCTGAACAACATCAATGCATTATGCTACTTTACATGTAACAACAACTTCTTCTTCTTCTTCTTCTTCTTCTTCTTCTTCTTCTTCTTCTTCTTCTTCTTCTTCTTCTTCTTCTTCCTTCTCCTCCTTCTCCTCCTCCTTCTTCTTCAGTATGTTTTTGCTGTATAATAGGAATTTAAAAAAAATTAGATCAGTTTTAACTTTAACTTTAGATAATCTGCATATTAAAACCTGGTTTCCCTTGCTATAAATATTTTACACTACTTTAGTGCATTTTTGAGTTAATGTACCAACACTGGTACATTGCTATTAATCAAAGCTCACATGTTCAGCTCTTCTTGCATTTTTTTTTTTGTTCCACTATCCATGCTCTCTCAGTGAGCTTAGTTGTATTGTCTTAGGCATTTCTTGGCTGCAACAGTTTTTTTTTTTTTTTTTTAAGGTTTCCTCTGTTATTACCCTGATGGGTTGCAGGGAACTTGTCATTTAAGTGTTGGCTGCCCCACATTGGAATTTTTCTTGTTAGAATGAGGCTATATATTTTATAGTCTCATATAAAGAATTTTCATTACCATACAACTTACCTGTGCTTCACATAGTCAGCTCCTCCTTTCTACTCTTAAGTCATTGATTCTTTTTAGTTTAGGATCTTGCTGCACTGAGGCTGTCCTTTACCTCTCAGATGCTGGGATTGCATCTGTGTACCACCACAACCAGCTCCAAATCACTGATTAGTTTTCACTTTTATCTTTGCCAGACTACTGTCTAGCTAGACTCATACATTATATAGATTTTTCAGACATGTGTTTGCATGTAAGGGTGTATACATGTATTTTTGTGGGTTGATCATTTTTTTTTATCACTGAGTAAAATATGCCATTTTGTGCATGTACTATAATTTATTGATTCATTTATCTATGGAAAGATATCTTGACTGTTTTCAGGTATTTTTTAGACTACCAATGAAGTTATTATATAATTTATAGACAAGATTTTGTGTAGTAATATTTTCAAATAAAGTGAGTAATATCCAGGAACATAATTGTTGGATCATATTAAGGATATATCTATTTGTATTTGTATGAAACCATCAAATTGTCTTCCAAAATGTCTGTATACACACACACACACACACACACACACACACACACACCCTTCCTTAAAAGCACCTAGAGTTCCTGTGGCTCTCCATCTTTGCTAGCATTTGGCATACTATTTTCTAGCTATTGAAAATGCCAACATGTATCAGGTGTCATTAACATTTCATGTTGCTGTAACCAGTGTTTTAGATAGTGAGCTAAATCATGTAAACATTTACTTTAATTGATTGCTTGTTTTTTTTGTTGATATATATGGCATTGTTTTAAGTAATTTAAGTTGATTTATGAAAATATTTTATTTGAAGACACACATTCATCTCTTTTTATGTTTAATAGAATTCAAGCATTCGTGTAAACTATACTAGGGAAAAGAAATGCCCTTTTCCTATAGAAATGTATTTAGATCACTTACCCTCTGAAAATACATTATTGACCCAAAGATTGATTTTTCATTTTCTCATGTGATCTGCTGATAAAGGGGCTTTTATTAGAAGCTTAAAATAGTATTTATGTTTTACTTACATAAATTAAAAAGTTTCTTTGCCAAAGACCAAATTCATGGGAGATGAAATCAAGATATTTACCTGCCATTTTAAATGTGTGTGTGTGGGATCAAACAGAGGTAAAATTGTGCAACTATCAGGGGGCAAAGTGTAGATTAAAAGAAGAAGACCTGAACTCTTTATTATTTGATTATTAAGTGCTTGCTGGAAGGTGAATGGACTCACTCATTCAATTAGGCAAATATTTTTTGACCCATTCCTACTATATAGTAGTAGACAGCAGCTGAGATACTAGCAACAGCAGGGGAAAAAACAGATCCCAGCTCTTCGGGCTGGTAAATGAATTTGGATGGTGAATGAGTGAGTAAATGCTAAAGCATTCTTGTATGGTCATGTCATAAGCTCTTGTGGTCTTGAATTATTTGAATGAAATACTTGAAATTTTATTTCACCACTGCTTGTGCTGTGTCTGCCACTTTTTTGGAATGAATCTGCCTTAGACAGCTCCAGGCTTGGGGATATGTATGGCTGCTATTTGCATGCCAACATCCAGATCGTTTATTGCAGGAAAGTTGATTCTGGAAGGAGTGAATGATTTACACTTCTCTGAGGGAGATAAAATCATCAGTAGAGCTGCTGATCTGCCAATCTGCAAAGATACCCAGAAATATGAACAAATATAAACATAAAAAAACACTCACAGTTTGCATAGTTCTTGTTTGTATCCATCAGTCACCCTAAGTGCCAATAAGCTTTCAACCGGATGTGAATGTGTCCCATCCTGGGCCATTGCCATCTTGTTTTCCTGTGAGATGGCTTATTATGACTATTAGTTGATTAAACATTTTCAACACTCGGAGTCAATCAGTCATGTTATCTACTTGTACCTTGGGCTTCAGTTTATGGGTGGAGCGTGCCAAGCATCCAGACTAAATGAAAATATACCCTCCAGGAACCATGCCTGGCATCTCTCATAACAAGCAGAAGCACCTCTCTGAAGCACGGCTGCTATGCTGTGGGAATCCAGGGAATCCACACTCGGTGCGCTGTGCTGGGAGCCTCTAGCTGGGGTGGAGAGTGAGTGGTGGGAGAGGAATCTTGGGTGCCGATGTCTGTCATACTGCCCTGACCTTCAGGGAGAGGGAGTGGTGGGCAGTTCAAGGAACAGATGGGTGTCTCTGGATCTCTGAAGTCTGTGGGAGTCATCTTGGCAAGTATAAGTTACAGCTAGCTTGATAAACCTTCCCCAGCACTGAACTTGGGGTTCTGTGGGTCAGAGGAGGGTACTGGCTCTCCAGTAGCTTGTGTCTTCCTCCTTTGACATTCTCCATCAGATCTAAACCAGATATAAAAAAAAAAAATTCCTGATTGCTGCTCCATTTCAAAGATAGTTCTCAATCCCATGAAGGACAGTGTTGGGGGTGGGGAGGAAGGTTTGGCTGGGAGGAAAGTGTGGAGATGATTCAAAAGACTCTCCTGCTGACAGAGCAGGGGTGGCTTGACCTTCTTTAGGCCCACGTAGGCAGCCTCCTACTGGATGTTATTTCGGGTGTTGGAAAGCCTGCCTGCCTCAAAATATCTCTCTGCTGTCTTGCCAGCTTCTGTAATTCCCACCATGAGAATCATCCTCTAGTTAAAGCATTGTGTCTCCTGGTTCAGTGTATAATCAGCCACCCGGCAGCAGGGCTACACATTTAACCCATCACTGCCCACCAGCCTGCAGCCTGGCTCCAGAGAGTAGCTGCCAGCTGTTGTAACCCAACCCCGCTTTTCTAAGAGAGGCTTTTTCACAGCCTCTTTACACAAGTGAGGGGAAATGGGTGCTGCAATGCTCTGTGGTGGCTTCTGTGGGGGAAGCCGCCATTGCGGGGATGGTATCTCCTCTCCCCCTCTATGGGAACACAAGAAGTTATGCTGTGGATTCTAAGAGGAATGTGTACTCCAAATGGAATCAAATAAGTAAACCCAAGTCCATGGGTTATGGATCAAATGGCCTTTGGTATTTATTTGTATGTTTATTTATTATGTATATGTATGTGTGGGGCAGGTGTGTCCTGAACACACGTGGAGGTCAGTGGATAGTTTGGAGTCCGTCTGCCTTGCATCATTCGATTCCAGGAATTGAACCCAGATCATCAGGCTTGGCAGTAATTACCTTTACGTGTGAGCTCTCTTGCCAGCCCCATCCTTGCCTATTTTTAAGGATGCCTGTCTACCACACATGATTTGACGTTTGCTCAAAATATCCTGTCACCAGTCTGGAGAGATGCCTGATACTTTCACTGTAACTGCTCCTTTAGACATGGGAAGGACGTGTTAAAAGGTAAGCCTGTTAGGAGAAATGACCAGGAATTCCTCAAAACTGGAAGCATTCTTGAGAATCAGCCCATATCACAGGATAGCCCTAGGGGAAGTGTGGAACATTTTGGTGGGCCATAACTGGGTTGACAACATAGTGCTGGAACAGCTGCTGTACCCCCCAGGCTGTTGGAGAAGGTGGGCCATCTACCTGGGAAGTGTGGTCAGAGGTCACGTACTTCTTTACAATATGAAATTCTCAGGCTGCCTTTCTGTTGTCTGCTGTGGCATCCTTCGTTTCTTGGCCTTGTTTTCTCTCTGTGTTCCTTGTAGGATGTGGAGGGAAGACGCACACATGCACCTCTGCTTTCCTTCCTTTCCTCTGGTGACTCCCTGCAGGGACCAGTGCCGGACACCGGCCCCAGAGCCGGACACACATCAGACTGTCCCTCTCTCAGGGCGTGCAGCTCTGAGATAGCGGGACCTTGTTGCTCTGTGCTGCCCCGAGAGTCTGGCCCAACCCAGCGTGGCTTTTCACAGTACAGTCTCTGGGGCTGTTTTGCCGGCAGATGTACCCACGATGGAATGACTGTGAGCCATTGACATAAGATAAGCTCCAGGATCCCACAGGCAGTCAAGAGGACCCCAGGAAAGAGAAAAGCAGCAGATCTGAAGTCAGGGTTGTGAGGAAGTGCCGTGGAGAGAGCATGCAGAGCCCGTGAGAGGAGTCAGCCTGTGCCATCTTAAAGAAATTATGCAATGTCTTTGAGCCTTCATTTTATATCATAATGATGATGTCAACTGATAATATCTAATTCATATCATATAATAAAAACTGAATGAAAAGTTTCATATGTCATAGGTAGCACTATGATTCTGATCCGTCATATATATTTTTATTTTTTTTTTTTAGTTTTTAAATGTATCAAATCAGCATTTTGAAATGCCAGTTGGCATGTGGCTATTGGATACGAAAGGGAGGAAAGCCTGGTTGGAAACGTGGGGGGTAAATTATGGCGTTAACTCATGTTGCCACAGAGGTTGAAGTGAGGGGCTTTAGGATGAAGTGTGAATGTATATTCAGCTAAAACAGCAAATAGGTAAGGAAAAACATGACGTGCAAAAGAGGAACTAGGTCTTAAATTAGGTTGTCCAAAGACTTCCCAGGAGTAGATGTGAGCTTGACAGCAAGGATCACTCAGAAGCAGATTTCAAAGAAAGGGGAGAGAGATAAAGAGGAGTTGATAGGTTATACATTTGGAAATGATAGAATCAGGCACAGGGAGTACAACTGGGAGGTAGGGAGGAAGAGGGAGGGGGGGTGGAGAGAGAGAGAGAGAGAGAGAGAGAGAGAGAGAGAGAGAGAGAGATGAAAGGAAAGTTTTTGTGCTTGCAGAGACTCCCTAGTCTCCACAAAACCTGCCACTGACTCTGTGGGGCACTGATGTTGCAGAGGTGGAAGTCGGTCTTGTCATAGTCAGGCCTCCAGTGTAAGAGGTGGCCCGCCTACATTATGGTGGGTGTCTGCTTCACTTAAAACCTACTGATCAACAAGCAAATCTAAAAATAACTTCATAGAAGCATCTAAAATATTTCAATAAATATGGGGGAAACTTAACCTACAAAAGCTGAATAAATATGGGGGAACCTTAGCCTAGCAAAGCTGACACACAAAATTGACTGTCATACCTGTTAATACATTTCTTTTCCTTTTTTCCCCCTGAAACAGGGTTTTTCTGTGTAGTTCTGGATGTCCTGGAACTCTCTCTCTGTAGACCAGGCTGGCCTCGAACTCACTGAGATCCACCTGCCTCTGCATCCCTGAGTGCTGGGATTAAATTGATTTTTATCATTGTTCTGGTGTGAGAATAGCCATTCTTTCTCTGTGTTATAGGATGGCCAAATTACATCTTTTTTCTTTTAAAATATTGACTCCCTGGTCTTAGACAATCTTATGGCACCCAGATCTTGGCCCTCTACTTATTTACAATTTTATATTTTATGTACATTGGTGTTTTGCCTGCATGTATGTCTATATGAGGGTATTGGATCCTTGGGTACAGGAGTTACAGGCAATTGTGAGCTGCCACGTGGGTGCTGGGAATTGAACCTAGGTCCCCTGGAAGAGCAGCCTGTGCTCTTAACGGCTAAGCCTTCTCTCCAGCCCCCCTCTACTTATTTATGAACACTTAACACTTGGTCTTTATGGTTCGGGTCATATGGATTCTTATTTAGCCAATTCTGAGAGTGAGCCATGGCACTGGGCTCCGGAGGGTCCTGGGCAGCAGGGCGCAGTGGGCATAGCCGAGGTAAAAAGCTACTCATCTTGATGTCAGCCCACCGAGTCACGGATTCTCTGCCTGACTCTGTAAATGTGACAGCTTGGACCCATTTTATCAGTTACACTGAAGTCTACCCTCCCACAATGACATCAGTGCCTCCTGTGACTTAAAGCAAAGCAGACCAAAAGAGAACATGACCAAACACATCAAAGCAGCAACTGCAAGCTTACCCAGCTCATCCATAAGTTGTTGGGAGTGGGGCAGTTGCTCTCTACCAGTCACAAGACCACCGTGTCCATTCTTCTTCTCAGGACCTGAAACAAAACCTTCTTGGAAATCTCCAGGGTACATCACGCTGTTAAAATAAAACATGAAATCAAATTTAAAAACTTAAATATCTTTGGGGAATTTGGCCATTTGCATTTCTGAGTATTTTTGATGAGGTTATAAAGAAAGCCAGTTTGAGATAAGACACAATGAGGCTTTGCAATAAGAAAAGTGTTTGAGATACTGTTAGTTACTACTAGACTTTAGCTGTCACGGTTGATCGATCTGCTTAGTAATATGAGGATGACAGCATCTTAGCAACGTGAAGATAAATGACGTCCTGGGAGCCTCTTCTTACCGGGTACAGTAAAATCATTTCTACTCTTCTGGAATTGAGGAGAACACAGCTTCTTTTCTCTTTTAGGAAAAGCCAGCTGTGAAAAAGCTATTACGCAGTTAAATAAAATGACATTTCTATAATCCGAGCATTCCTCTGAACAATCCTGACAGGCCTCGGGGGAAGGACTTGGTTCCACTTTATGAATGACACAGCCTACCGGCATGAATGTGGAACTAATGAGGAAAGACAGGACTGTGAAAGCTGAGCTCCCAGGGCCTCCAAAAAACTTATGTTCCTGCTCATAAAAGTAAAGTTGGACTTACAATAACCAAACCTTTGTGTAGATCTGATATTTCTTCATATATGTGTAGAGTATGACTGATACTTAGGTTTTTAAATTATTATTAGACTTATTGATTTTATTTTATGCATGAATGTTTTGCCTGAATATATGTCTGTGTGCCATGCTTGTGCCTGGAGGCCAGAAGAGGGCGTTGGGTTGACTGTATCTGAAGTTAGGGATGATTGTAAGCCACCATGTGAGTGTTGGGAATTGAACCCAGGTCTTCTGCAAGAGCAACAAGTGATCTAAACTTCTGAGCTACTTCTCTAGCCCCTGTATTATTATTTTTTAAATAAAATGAAGCAGTCTTTTTGGATCAAGTTCCTATGGGAAGCCTGAGAATTTGAGATTAATTTACTTCAACCTAGTACAGGTGATTGTTAAAGAGATACACTCTCAATATTGCAACAAATTTTGTATTAAATTTCCAATAGACTATGAGCATGAAATAAAGATGAACAATTTCAATTGGTCCTGTATACCTATGACCTTACTTCGGACTGAGCATATGGAGAACAGCCAGAGGATCCTTGGCTACCAGTCACTCATCTTCTGAGACATGGACAGATGTCTCAGTCCAGCAGTGGTTTCACTGGGAAGCTGTCATGAATCTCAGTCATTTCAAACATGCTCCGAGGAACTAATTATACAGTGGTTTAAGTGTACCTGTTCCTAGGAAATCTAACAGGAATAGAGTAAATATCAGAGTGGAGAGAAATGACGTAGCAACTGAATCCATTGCAAATGGAATGAGGTCTGAACTGGACTAGGGTTGTGTGGTTTGAGAAGATCTGTGTCCTGTGTGGATGGTCCGGCTCAGATTCCTTCATTGTTTTTCACTGAGCCTTGCTGTCAAAGAATAATTGTGTTGAGCCACAGACAATTTTAATGTTTGCTTCTTATTGTACCTGGAAAGGAAGTTGTTGTCAAAATAGCCTTTATGTCAGTTAGATGTCTACTCAGGACTTGAACTCAAGCCATTTTTATCATATGATATTGTTAAACTGGGAGTTAAAATTGGAAATTCAGTATTTTATGAGCAAATTTAGTATCATGTAGCACACAGTGCAAAAGCAGGAATAGTGAGGCCACATGACACACTTGGTTCTCTCACTGAATGCTTGTTTGTGTTGTATAGAGTAGTTACACTGTAGTCTACTTCCAAGTACTTCTCCAAACTTTGCCTGGTGAGTTATTTCACCTATAAGCATAGACTGTGAGAATATAGGATCAGGGGCTGGAGAGATAGCTCAGTAGTTAAGAGCCACACTGCTCTTGCATAGGCCCTGAGTTCAGTTCTCAGCACCCACATTGCCCAGCCTACAACCATCTGTAACTCCAGCATATCTGTCATCTCTGGACTCTGTGGGCACCTGCACTCATGCACAACATATACAAGTAATTTAAAGTAATAAAAACAAATCATATGTAAGACAAGTGTTCTTTATTAGAATTAGAAAAGCAAAGTATTTCCATAAAATGCTCTGTAGACTTTAGCTTTTGTTATGTGGCCACCATTCCTTCCTGTATGGTAGTTGAGGCTAGTGGGTGATCAGCTGGGCAAGTTGGTCTTATGCTAGAGTTGGAAGAAAAAAAAAAAACCACATAGGGTAGAGAAGAGCCTGCCATGCTAATCATCACAAAAGAACAGTTGTCGCTCAGTTTTGATGACCTTTGTTGACCTTCCTTACAAAAGTGAGTCTGTTGCTTCTTGGTCTTTTGCTTTTCTTCCCTTAGGATGCATCAGCACGAAATCCCTATCATTTGTAGGTCAGTCAGGCTTGCACCTTTCAGGCTCCAGAACCACCACAACTAAATCTTCCTCTTTGTTGCTTGTGTGTGTATTTGTTTGCAGATAGAATCACCTGTAGTCCAGACTGACCTCAAACTCACTCCCAAGCTGAGAGTGACCTTGAAATTTTGATCCTCTGTCCTTCATGTCCTTAGTGTGTGCCACCTTACCCACTAAATCTTTGTCCTTTATAAACTGTAAAGCCTTAGGTATTCTTCTATTATAGCAGTACAACATGGATTCCAGTAACATGGGGTCACACCGAACTAGGGTGAACACTGTATCACTATAGTGTTCTATTAAAACAGTGGGTTGCCTAAGTCAATCTGCAGATCAGATATTCACATTACAATTCATAACAGTAGCAAAATTACAGTTATAAAGTAACAATGAAAATAATTTATGGTTGGGGGTCACCACAACATGAGCAACTGTATTAAAGGGTCGCAGCATTGGGAAGGCTGAGAGCCTCTGTGTTGAAAGGATAAACAGAACAGGGCAGAGGTTGTGGTGATGGTACCGTAAGCCACAGTGTGCCAAGGATTGTCCAGCAAACATCAGAGACAAGGAGGTAGGTATTGAATGTTCTCTACATTCTCTAGAAGGGACAAATGTACCAACACTTTGGTTTCAGGCTTTTGGACTCCTGAACTGGAGAAAAATAATTCCATTCTTTTTAAGTTATCTAGTTGGTGGAAAATTTTTGCAACATACTTAACACACACCGATTTTTGACTATTTGAATAAAGCTTCCCTGAACTTTCACATTACCCTGCCTGACAAATAGCTTTAAGGGAGAAAGAATTTGGCTCACACATCCAAGTTACAGTCTGTCATTGGGAACTTGAAACAGCTAGTCACATTATGTCACACTCAGAAATAGGGAGAAAGGCATGCACGCTACTTTTCAGCTAGCTTTCTCAACTGTTATGAAGTCCAGGACCCAAACCTAGGGAATGGCACTGCCCACTTCAGGTTGGATCTGCCCACATCATGTAGGGCAATCAAGACAATTCCCCACAGATATGATCACAGGCCAACCTGACCTGGAAAATCCCTCATGAGACTCTTCCTGGGAGACTCTACCTTGCGTTAAGTTGACAGTTCAAACTGACTGTCACAACATGTTACCATTTCTTATAGTGAGACATCTAGGAGTGGAATGTCTGGGTAATAGATGTAAGCTTTCGACAACCCCCAAAGCAGATTTCCACCATTTTTCTTTTTCTTTTCTTTTCTTTTTTCTGAGCTGAGGATCAAACCCAGGGCCTTGTACTTGCTAGGCAAGTGCTCTACTACTGAGCTAAATCCCCAACCCTCCACCATTTTTTCATTCTCACCAGAAACTATAGAAGTTCTTAGTTCTCCATTACTGCTATCATGCAGTTTTTGTGGTATTTTAAAATTATATATATATTCTAATGTATTTAGTGGCAGCTTTGACTTGTATTTCTTTAGTGTCTTTTGTATCTTAATTTATTTTCTCTAACTTTATAAGTGGTTAATTTTAGTAGGCTATATCATCTATTAGTATATATAATTCTTCACCTTATCTATTGTTTTTATATTTATTTGTCTTATTTTTATTTATTTTTTGAGACAGGATCTTATGTAGCTCAAGCTGGCCTTGAATTTGCTACGTAGTTGAGGATGACTCTGAATGAATGATTCTTCTGTTTCTGCCTCCCACCTGCCAGGATTATATGTCTGCATCTTTTAATTTTTAATGATGTCTTTTAAAGAGAAAGTTTTACATTTAACAAAGCTCACTAATCAATTTCCCTGTGTCTTTTATGCTCATTATGGATTTTGTAAGAGAAAAGCTGTGCCCCCAGTGATGAGTATTTACTACATTTGTCTTAAATCAGTGTTCTACAACCCTGGTTATACTTTGACATGTACAGTGAATTCCCACTCACATTTTGTAAATCAAAGCCATTTCCATTAACCACCACAGTCACAACTGACTGCTATGACTTGGCAGTCCACTGCTGAGACCCCATGGACCCTGCTCCCTCCTGTTGGTGGGTAGCACAGGAAGAATGGCAACACATGCTGGCTCAGTCTCATCTGTCCACTTCTGTTGTGTCCTGGCGTCGTAACCACAGCCACGGAAGGAGATGATGATGGAAACAGAATAGGGAGTAGGGAGGAATTTCTACCCAAACCACAGCCACAGTGAGCCGAGATTTTAAATAACTATACATTCCAGCTGGCACAAAGCAAATTCCACTTAAAAATTTATTTGGCAACAGCATCTGTTATCTTAGGTGACGGGGAAACATAGGGAGAGGCTAAGGATCGCTCAGTGGGTATAGTGCTTGGATAGCACGCATGAAGTGTTGGGATTGATCCCCAGCACAGTGTAAACTGAGTGTGGTGGTGTACACCTGTAATCACAGTTAGGGAGGTAGAGACAGGAGAATCAGAAGTTCAGGGTGGGGCAGAGAGATGGCTCAGTGGTTCTGAGCACTAACTGCTCTTGCAGAGGACCTGGGCTCTATTCCCAGCACCCACATAGTAGCTCACAAGTGCCAGAGGATCGTGTGTCCCTTGGTCTCCTCAAGTGCCGGGTGTGAGCATGGTGCAGTGCACAGATGCAGACAAAACATTCATACGCTTAAAAATAAATAAATCATACAAAGTTAAGGTTATTCTTAGCTACGTGGCAAGTTTGAGGCCAGCCTAAGTTATATGAGACCATGTCTCAAAAAACAAAACAAACAAACAAAAAAAACCCCAAGCCATAGTAAACCAAGCCAAACATAAGTGTATATGTTTGTGTGAAGGTAGAAGGAAAGATTATAAATTACTGGAGAGGAGGATATTTATTGTAAAGCTGTAGATGTCCCCCAACCCGAGTGTCCATTCAACTCCTACTGAAACACAGCTAATTTTTTTTCTTCCTATTTCTGAAATGAGATCTCAGTATGTAGCTCAGGTACAGGCAAATTTTTCTTTATTATTATTTTAAAATATGATTCTGTTTATTTAACTCAGGCTGGCCTCAAACTCGACAGTGCTCCTACCTCAGCCTTTGGACAGTTAGATTCTACTTAAAATATTCTAATTATGTAAAGAGGAAACCCTACAAAAATGATGAAAATCTTGAAGCTTAACTAATGGCATGTGGTGTAAGTATAATATAATGGTTAGTTTTAATTCTACAAGTGACAAACTGTAGAATCACCTGGGAAGAATGTCTCAATGAGGAATTATTTACATTTGGCTGTGGGTGTGTATGTGGGGGTGGTTTTGACTGAGCTGATTGAGGTGGAAAGACCTGCCCACTGTTGGTGGTGCCATTCTTTAGGTTTCAGTCCTGGACTGTATAAGCATGGAAAAGTGGGCTGAGCTATAGGCTTGTGTGTCTTCACTCTCCCTCTGCTGTTGACTATAGATGTCAATGTGATATAACTAGCCGCTTCAAATTATTTTTGCCTTGACTTTTCCACCACAATGGACTGTAACCCAGAATTATGGGTCAAAATAAACCTTTTCTCCCCTAAGTTGGTTTTTGTCAAGGTGATTTTTTTTTTTTACAGGAACAAAAATGAAACCAAGGAGCATACATATCCCAAACAGGAATTGAAATGTTTATATTACAAGCAAAACATTACACCAGTTGTTTTCACCATTTAGTTTCCATGCTTCCCAGTTGATGTCTTCTCCTTTGCAAACTTCCTGGTGACTCTTGGAGCAGAATCAGAGGACGGAATGACAAGATGAGAGGAGGTGTTAAGGAGTTTCCATTCTCAGCTGTGAAAGGCACCAAGTATGCTGGAGGTGAGAGTGGGGGCAATCACTGCTTTGTGGCATTCCGGAAGGATTTAGTCAATTTGATTTTGTGTTTGACTCCCAGGAATGGGAAACATTTCAAGCGCACTGCTTTTTACAGATAGAATGTGCTGTGTGTTGGCCACCCAGCTGGGAGGGAGGATTTGGCTGAAGCGAAACTGGACTTTTAAAGCTGAGTGCCTGGAGGAAGGATTGATCATTGCTACCACTGGAGTCCAGGCCATCAAGGTGCTGGGGGGAGACGTTTGAGGAAAGCGAGCACACTTGCTCTGTGCTCCAGGAAGACTGTCAGGGTTCCCAGAAGAGGCTGTATGTGATGCAGCCTGTGGAAGACCAAGACCCAGCAACTGAAGTGGGAATCACAATGGAAACAAGCTAACAGCCTGGGTCTCAGCCTTGCCACACCTCCGTTTACATACCCAGTTGCAGCAGCAAGGACATGTTTGCTGAGCTTCCCAGGTACAGGTGGTTTTCCACATTTCGGTACTGTCGCAGGACCTGAGCTTGCAGCTATGAGGCTCACAAAATGTCTCCCTTTGAGATGCTAATACACTAAGAGACAGAGAGACTGGTGAACAAATACAGTTTGCGTCAAGTAGTGATAGGAAACAAAGCAAAATAAAAAGGATAATGAAGGAGCTTGGAGTGATACCTTTGGGGACACAAATAACCTTTTCATTTTGTTTGCTCATTATACAATGCTTTAAGATGAACCCAGATGCTGATCGAGACTGACACATTCCTTCGAAACCATGTTTATGTGGCAGTGTTAGGGATATTTTGTTTCACATGTATTTATTTGTTGGGTTGTCATGATACACACACACACACACACACACACACACACACACACACACAAATAAGGATGGGTCTACAGCTCTGGCTTTAGGGGGGAGTCACAAACATTGAGTATAGTGAGTTAAATTATGTTATTCTGAACATTCTTTTAAAAATTTCACTGTCTGGACTTCAAGTCATAGTAGTTCACTTGGAAATTTCTTGTTGCTTATGATGGCATGATGCTGTCAGTATAAAGCTACCACTTGCCAATATCTCAATATGTAAAATACATGTAAGACAAGGATTACTATGAAACAGTGGTTTTAAACATGCATTTTAGTTTGTCTTCTTAATGCTTTAGATATTGATCTGGCAACTTATATAATCTGTTAACTTGGTGGATCATTCTCTTTTCATTGGGAATTTCTTATTAGCATTAGTTCCATATGAGATTTCTGTAATTCTTTTAAGCCATGGATGCATTTTGGGAGGGCTGCTCTCCAAAGGGGAAATCCATGTAGAGACTGTGACATACTGAAAGAAAAATCAGGTGAACAAGTTTCTCTGCCGAGCTTTCCATATGGTAGTGGAAGGCCTTTATGTGCTCTTGTCCCATTTCACATGCCTGATGGACAGGGGGTGAGAGTGCCAGTCTGCATATTAACAATTGAGAAACTTAATTTCTTTATCATTTATATGTAAAAGTAAGTCAAAATATTAGCACCAATATTTGTCTCTGTACTCCAAGAGGGTGTGTGTATGCCAGACCATTCGGTGATGGTTGGGTTTGAGCATCAACTCTGGAGTCTTTGTTTCCTCCGACCATATTTGATTTGTCTTGTGTTTCTAAGAAGGTTTTTTAATCTCTCATGCAGAACTAAGACATATTATTTCTCTGGGTTGTGTTCTTTAAAAAGTATGTACTGCATGGATTCGTGATGGCTACAGAGGAAGAACATGATGACTTTCTGAACAGAGATGTTGTGTCCAAGAGAGTCTCCAGCACTTACATAGATGATCATAGTCCTCCCTCTCCCTCCTCCTCTTCTGATCTCATATACAAGGGCCACTTTTAGGGTTGTCATCCTATAAATTTTAAGTCTGAATTCTTTTAGGTAAATACACTCTATATAGCCTGTCAGTCAGTCATCTATGTATCTACTGCGTGTGTGTTTATGGACTTGTACATACATATTGTGATAGGAACTACAAAGATAATTGGAACAAATGTTGTAAACAAAAATTACTAAAGGAAACTATTGCTTTATTTAGCACTTGAAGTAGAATTAGAAGAAGAGAATCTTGACTGGTTTTTGTTTTGTTTTTTTTTTTCAAGCCAGGACTTGTGGCAGGATCTAAAGAGCAGGTGCACTGATTTCAAGCTTTCTGGAAAGATCTAGGTTCTCTGTTAGTTCACTCTTCATGGCTCATAAGCTTGTCATTTGTTGTGGCTGTATGTGTGAAGGCAGTTGTGCCCAACTTTAGATTGCAGGTCTAGGGTGGATTCTGAGCTTCTGGTAAGTTCCCCTAAGTGTTGCAGATTCATGTCAAGAACCGTCAATCACGGGCAGTTCCTCAGCGAGGTGTAGGACTTCCAGCAAGATTGTAAGAACCAGAGGTGGTGAACACCTGCAGCAAAAGAGTGTTTGTGGGACATGACAGGGCCATTGCCCACATGAACTTACTTTGATATGTCTTACCAGTAAGACCTACACACATGATTAAGCCAGCCACAATCACAGTAAGAATGTGGGTGGGGCTTAGGGTGTCCCACCCCTAGCTGAGGAGACTTGTCCAAGTGTGGGAGGTGAGGAAAAACTTGACAGTCTTTCAATTTAAATTAAATTAATATCCCGATAAAATGTGAGACGAGGGGTTGGGGATTTAGCTCAGTGGTAGAGCGCTTGCTGGGCAAGCGCAAGGCCCTGGGTTCGATCCTCTGCTCAAAAAAAAAAAAAAAAAAAAAAGTGAGATGATTTCATAAGCCTTGAAATAGCATACACCAGAGATGGTTTATGTTTTTAGGAACATCCTTACTTGGTGTATATTGGTCCAAGAGCAGGAAGAGTTTGTCGTTTAGAGTGCTCTGGTTTGAAAAAGCTCCCTCGCCGGGCGTTGGTGGCGCACGCCTTTAATCCCAGCACTCGGGAGGCAGAGGCAGAGGCCGAGGCAGAGGCAGAGGCAGGCGGATTTTTGTGAGTTCGAGGCCAGCCTGGTCTACAGAGTGAGTTCCAGGAAAGGCACAAAGCTACACAGAGAAACCCTGTCTCAAAAAAACCAAAAAAGAAAAAGAAAAAGCTCCCTCATTGAAATCTGTATTGTTTACTTATGTTGCTTAGTCATACATGCCTCCTCAATGTGTCTTACAGACTCGCCTGACCAAATATAAAGCGTCTAAATAGGAAGATGTTTAGAGTCTTTTACTAAAGTTAGTTTAATAAAAGAGTCCTAGAGTCTTTACTAAATTTACTAAAATTTAGTCTTAGAGTCTTTTTCCCAAAGGTACTTTTCTTTTCTTTTATGAGGAGAATATATTTCTGCAAATAAAGAAACAAATAGCCGGGTGTCTCCCCTGATTTCTACCAAGGTTCTCTTCCTAACTTGAGGAAACAGCCAGCTAAGGAGGATGGCAACAAGGGGGAAAGCCTCTAAACAAGAATTAGTAATGAAATATTCCTGCTTAATACTTGTGATCTAGTCACCCAAAGTTCGACGACGAACATTTCCCGAAGTGTGGTGGCCAGGTGTAGCTCTTGCTTGCAGAATGTACCCCCTCCTGATGTCATGATGCCTCCACTTTGGCATTTTACTAGATCTTGTGGGACTCTGCCAAGGGCACCAGACAGGCTTTCCGTCAGGAGTTTTTCCAGGCTAAGGGCCAGAGAAATGGCTTGGGCTTGTCCAGAACCTCCTTAACTGTTCTTTTCAGCTCTGATCTCTTAGGATAGCAGCAGGAGGTTGCAGGACACAATGGCTTATGTCATGGGCAACTCGCTGGCTACTTATTCATTGGTTGCATATATAGAAATCTGTAAGAATGTGGGCCTTTAATACCAGGGTACAGGTTATAAAGAAGGAAGGGTTTCAAGATAGGAAGACTGTAAGGATGTCTTGAGGAGAAGTCCCTGCCAAAGTGATCTGTCTTCACCAAAGGAAGGGAAAACGCTTGTAATATTGTCGGCGTGGAAGCTTCTGTGGCAGCCAGCAAGCAGCCAGTTATTTGAGTCTCTAAGGCTCGTTGTGGCTTTCCCATGGTGTGAACTTGGCTGGATTTGCTTTGTAACCCAGATACCCCACTGGAACTCTCAGACCCAAGACAGAAAGCTGAGCTGCCTATCAGTAAGCCATGTTTCTGAAGTCCTGGAGCCTTTCCCTCATGATGTCATCTGGTTTCAAGGCTCAGGTTGCTTCTGAGCTGACACTCTCTCTTTCCATCCCGGGCAGCAACCTGAGTGTGCCTGGGGGCGCTCTGCAAAAGCCAGGGACTTTTCACTATACTTCTGCCTGCAGATAGATGGCTTGTCTGTTTAAATCAATTAGATTAATTTTTCTTAGTCTCTGAAATACAAGCATCAGTTGAGATACAAATAGGCTGAGACGACGCCAAGTTTAGTTGACACTTTTCTCCTGCAGATTTAATCCAGGGCCTTGTACATCCAAAGCATGAGTTCAACGCTGCCTTATACCTTAGGCTCTGTCACGAAACCACTGCACAGCTAGCATGCGACTCACGACACTCAATTCGGGAGTATTAATTAGCTGGGGAAGCAAGTCTTGTTCTCAGTTCCTTTCCTCTCACTTGAACTGACTTCTGGTTTTCATTTTACTTAATTTCTTTTAGGGAGAGCATGATGAATTGCAATTTGGGGATAATTTGGCTTGAACTTTGAGTTGTTCTCACAAGACACCCGAAATTGGTAGTTTAGGTTGCAAAGTCCAGTTGAAAACTACATCAGCAGCCCTAGACCATAAAGTCCACCTCATTTTCCACAGATCACTTGATGAGTTCTGTGGTGCTCAATTGTAGAGAGAGTGCCTTCAGCAAGGCGAGCCATTGCTTTATTTTTAAAGCTCGCTTATGTCAACGTTTCTTCCGTGACTAGATTGGCCACCATTATTCAAGGGTGAGGTCACAGTCCTTTTCTTTCCTAGAGCTGCTTGCCATTTTCTCAACACCTGCCTTGCAAGTGACAGCTCCGTGGGTGTCCTCATAAATTACAGATCATGTGCCCTGGTCCTGATGCCTTGGGACAGGCACAAAGTTAGAAACTGTCCTGTAACTTTAGACCAGTAGCCTCAAGGATGTGACAGCTGAGTGGAGAACAGAGACACACATCAGCAGGGGTCCTGTTAAGACCATCAGGCTGCCTGCCTGATGCTGACGGACAATCTGTACCCCTGGGTGTTGTAAAATGGAACACAACAGCCAGACAACAAGGGAAGGAACAGATGCACCCAAGGAGGAGCTTTTCATTTTCTTGCTTTAAAGGGTGCTCTCCAGGACTGTGATCATGCCATAAACCCAAGTTAACATGAGCAAACTTGTACTGGATTTAGTAAGAGACAATCACTTGCTGATATCTGAATGAACAAAGATTTCAATTCCTTCCTTCAGTCTTTTTTTCATTTTATAGATTCCATTAGCAAAGTTGGACATAAATATAAGAACAGCAGTGTAGATGAACATGGGCAGCTTTATTACCATAGGATCACCACTAAATGTTGAGTGTCATAGCTAGCACTGAATGATAATAACTGGTATCCTACTGAGGATGCCCGGTGCAATAGTTAGTTGTGGCTGTGTAACAAGCCACATGCAGAGTGCTTTATTATTTCTCATGGGTGTATACACCTAATGGGCAGTTCTGCTGGTGTGAGCTGCAGTCTGGTGAACCGACTTTAGTCTACAGTCAGGCGCGGGGCTGCATAGGAGGACTGGCCACCAGATTGAATTCTTTCACTTACCTGGGGATCAGATGGGAAAGAGGGCAGGTTTCACTCTGTTCCGGATGTCTCATTCTCTATCAAAGGATTTTAAGAAGAAAGTATATGAAAGCAGAACTAGAACAGTGCAAGGACCACTTCAGGTTTGTGTGTCAAATTCACTGCCGTACCACTGCCTGTGTGACCCACATGGCAAATTCTAGAATCAGTCTGGGAAGCTACAAATGAGTGTGGAAAATGGGCCATATGTCCCATTTTTTTTTTTCCACAAGTGGCTGGAAGCATACATTTCCCATCTGGAGGTAAATACTTTGCTGAAGTTGAAAATACTTTGCTCATCAGATCAGTGAGAAAATGCCATGTAAGTGAATTTTAGGATTATGGGAAAGGTTTGGTATGTTTGGTAGTTGATTGAGGGTCTCCTTCCCAATCTCCATGCTCCTCCAAGCCTGTTAGATGTTGTTCCTCACTTGGAAGTGGTTTATTTAAATATTAGCATTAAGACACATGGGTCCTATCTTTGAAATTCCTTGCATGCATTATACTAGCAAGTCCTGACATTCCTAGTTTAAGATGGGAAAGAGGTAGAAGGACCAGGAGCCTCTGTGTTCTTTCCTGTATGTAAAATATGTGTGTTCTAGGGCACCAGGATACAGTTGACCTGAACTGATATTTTACAACATATTTGTAGGATGAATGTGGCGCTTCCCTAATGCTATGCATATTAAGAGAAATATTAGTCAAGTTTCTTGACATAGGGGTTTTGCCAGGTGTCTAGTGGTCATAATGATCCCAGATTTTCTCCTTTGCCTCCTGCTGGAGTGGAACTAAGACCCAGGGCCACCCAAGAAGGCAGGCATTGTGTTCTGATTTAAAAGCAAAACCCGTTTCCCAAACAGCTCAAACTTATTGCTGGCCATGATGAACTCCACCCGATCTGCTCTTCCAGCACAGTAGGGGCAATATAGGGATTGATTCTAGGCCCTCCCTCCCTCCCTCCCTCCCTCCCTCCCTCCCTCCCTCCTTCCCTCTCTCCCTCCCTCCTTCCCTTTCATCAGCTGTTACTTCTGCCCTTCTCAAGGACACACTGTGTCCTAGAAACCTGAAAATCAATGTGACCAGGGTCCCATTTTATTAGCCAGCACCATCAAAAACCACCTTGCTCTCAGTTCCTTGTTTCAAGCCGGAGACTCGTATGGAATGCCCACAGACTAAGACGTGTGTGTGGAGGTGGCGGTCAGCCCTCTGCTTTAACAAATGATTCAGAGACCTGCCACACTTTGAAAGCTGCTGCTTGGAGGTTCTGGAACGGCACAACAACTAGATACTTACAGCAGTAACATTTAAAGTTAAGAACCCCAAAATAAACTGAAAAGCCAGCTTTGGGGTCACATCCGCTTTATTCCAAGTGCTTTCTAACCGTACATGGCTAGTGGTTACTCTGTTGATTGCCATAGACGTGGCGAGTTCCCCTCAGCACTGCAGAACTTTCTCTCAGACAGTTATGGGATTTCCATGTCTCTGAGTGATTTTCTGGGATTCTGGATATTCCTCTCCAGATTGCTCGAGATTAGAATGAGACAGGGCTGTGGCTTTCCTGAGCTCACAGTAAGATTTACTTATTTATTTATTTTACATCCTGGCTGCAGTTTCCCCTCCTTCCTCTCCTTCCAGCTCCTCTTACTCTTCCTTTGTCCCCCCACCCCCCTGCAATCCACTCTTCCTCAGCCTCTGTTCAGGACAGGGCAGGTCTCGCATGAGTATCATCAAAACACGACATATCAAGTTGCAGTAAGACTAAGCACTTCTCCATGTATTAAAGCTGGACAAGGTGACCCAGGATAAGGAGTAGGGTTCCCAAAGCCAGTGAAAGAGTCAGAGACGGCCCCGATCCCACTGTTAGGAGTCCCACAAAAAGACCAAGCTACCCAACTGCAGCATATATGCAGAGGGCCTAGCTCAGTCCCGTGCAGGCTCCCTGGTTGTCGGTTCAGTCTCTGTGAGCTCCTATGAGGCCAGGTTAGTTGATTCTGTGAGTTTTCTTGTGGTGTCCTTGACCCCTGTGGCTCCTACAACCCCTTTTCTCCCTCTTCTGCAGGACTCCCCCAACTCTGACTAATGTTTGGCTGTGGGTCTGCGTCTGTTTCCATCAGTTGCTGGATGTCACGTCTCTGATGACAACTGGGCTAGGTACCAATCTGATCATAGGAGATGGCCAGTTTAGGCTCTGTATCTCAGTTCAAGCAGTCTTAGCTGAGGTCATCCTTGTAGACTTCTGGGAGATTCCCTTGTACAAGGTTTCTACCTGACCCCCAAATACCCCCCTCCCTTCCAGTACTCTTTCAGTACTTCCCTCCATGCCCCCAAACCTGATGGCTCATGTTCCCATTCCAAACTGCCCTCAGTCCTCTCATGAAATCTCTTCTATTTCCTCTTCCTAGGGAGATCTGGTCATGCCCCCTTGAACCCTCCTTGTTACTATTGTCTCTGGGTCTGTGGATTGTAGCATAGTTATCCTTTATTTTACAGCTAATATCCATTTATGAGTGAGTACATACCACATTTGTCTTTCTGGGTCTGGGTTACATCACTCAGGTATTTTCTAGTTCCATCTATCTGCGTTTAAATTTCCTGGTGTCTTTGTTTTTAACATCCGGGTAATATTCCAATGTGTAAATGTACCACCTTTTCTCTATCCATTCTTTGGTTGAGGGCCACCTAGGTTGTTTTCAGGTTCTGGCTATTACATTAAAGTTGCTGTGAACATAGTTGAGCAAGTGTCCTTGTGGTATGATTGAGCATCCTTTGGGTATATGCCCAAGAGTGATATAGCTGGGTCTTATGTTAAGTTGATTCCCAGTTTTCTGAGGAACCACCACACTGACTTCCAAAGTGGCTGTACAAGTTTGCACTCCCACCAGTAATGGAGAAGTGTTTCCCTTGCTCCACATCCTCTCCAGCATCAGCTGTCGTGTGTGTGTGTGTGTGTGTGTGTGTGTGTGTGTGTGTGTGTGTGTGTGTGTATGTTTATCTTAACCATTCTGATGTGTGCAAAGTAGAATCTCAGAGTCATTTTTATTTGCATTTCCCTGATGGCTAAAGATGCTGAACATTTACTTAAGTGTTTCTCAGCCATTTGAGATTCTTCTGTTGAGAATTCTCTGTTTGGTTCTGTACCCCATATTTGATTGCATTATTTAGTTTGTTGATATCTAGTTTCTTGTGTCCCTTATATATTTTGGAAATTAACCTTCTGTTAGATATGGGGTTGGTGAAGATCTTTTCCCATTCTGTAGGCTACTGTTTTGTCCTATTGATGGTATCCTTTGCCTCACAGAAGCTTTTCAGTTTCATGAGGTCCTATTTATTAACTGTTGATCTTAGTGCCTGTGCTATTGGTATTCTGTTCAGGAAGTTGTCTCCTGTGCCAATGGGTTTGAGATTATTTCCCATTTTCTCTTCATCAAATTCAGTGTGTCTGGATTTATATTGAGGTTTTTTTTATCCACTTGGATTTGAGTTTTGTGCAGGGTGATAGATATAGATCTATTCAGATTCTTCTACATGACAATACCCAGTTAGACCAGCACTGTTTGTTGAAGATGCTTTCTGTTCTCCATTGTACAATTTTGGCTTCTTTTGTCAAAAAACACATGTTCATAGGTGTGTGGATTTATGTCTGGGTCCTTGATTTGATTCTATGAATCTATCTGTCTGTTTTTTTTGCCAATATCATGCTATTTTTATTACTATAGCTCTGTAGTAGGGCTTGAAATCAGGGATGGTAATACCTCCAAGGTTCTTTTATTGTATAGGATTGTTTTTAACTCTCCTGAGTTTTTTGTTTTTCCATATGAAGTTGGGTATTGTTCTTTTAAGGTCTATAAAGAATTGTGTTGGGATTTTAATGGGGATTGCATTGAATCTGTTTATTGCTTTTGATAAGATGGCCATTTTTACTATGTTAATCCTACAGATCCATGATTGTGGGAGATATTTCTATTTTCTGATATCTTCTTCAATTTTTTTCTTCAAAGACTTGAAGTTCTTGTCATACAGGTCTCTAATTTGCTTGATTAGAGTTACACCAAGATATTTTATATTATTTGTGGCTATTGTAAAGGGTGTTGATTTTCTGATTTCTTTCTCAGACCATTTATTATTTATATATATAGGGCTAATGATTTTTTTTGTGTTAATATTGTATCTAGTCACTTCACTAAAGGTGTTTATTGGATGTAGGAGATCCCTGGTAGAGTTTTTGGGGTTGCTTATGTATACTATCATATCATCTAAGTATAGTGAAAGTTTAACTTCTTTCCAATTTGTATCCCCTTGATTTTCTTTTGTTATCTTTTGTGTGTGTGCATGTGTGTGTGTGTGTGTGTGTGTGTGTGTGTGTGTGTGTGTGCATCATTTCCCTTCTTCAGGTTTTGCTGGTGTGAGATTACCTAGTGCCTGTTGTCTTGTGGGTGTAGTTAACTTCCTAGGGTTGGAGTTTTCCTTCTAGTACCTTCTCTAGGGCTGGGTTTGGGATAGCTATTGTTTAAATTTGACATGAAATACCTTGTTTTCTCCATCTATGATGACTGACATTTTTGCTGGGTATAGGAGTCTGGACTGGCATCTGTGGTCTCTTACTGTCTGCAAGACATCAATCCAGGCCCTTCTGGATTTTAGGGTCTCCATTGAGAAACTGGGTGTGATTCTAATAGGTCTGCCTTTTTATTTTACTTGTCCTTTTTTCCTTGCCTGTTTTAATATTCTTTCTTTATTCTGTATGTTTAGTGTTTTGATTATAATGTGACAAGAGGATTTTCTTTTCTGATCCAATCTATTTGGTGTTCTGTATGCTTCTTGTACCTTTATGGGCATTTCCTTGTTTAGATAGAGAAAATTTTCTTCTATGATTTTACTAAATATATTCTCTGGGTTTTTGAGCTGTGTTTCTTCTCCATCTCCTATTCCTATTATTATTATGATTGGCCTTTTTATAGTATCCCAGATTTCCACTCACAGGTCTTTTATTATCTTCTGGTGCTTAATGATACCTTGGCCATATCATAGGCTTCCTTTCTTCCTTGCCTTTCTTCTACCTGACATATTTTCTTTGAGGATAGAAATGGAAATCAAGCAGGCCATCAGTTATATCATATTTACATGTGTTTTAATTGACACATGATATTTAATGATGAAATTTATTTGAAATTTTAATCAGGAACTAGAGAGTTTGCTCAGCACTAAGGTGCCGCGGACTGGATCTCAGCTAGACCACCAGACCGAGGGAAAACAGGGTGAAGGTACTCAGGATAAGTGGGATTCAGCGAATGACAGACAGCCACAGACACGAGAGTATGTTGTGAAGCTGCTGCAATTTTACTCAGACCAAGCAGTGAATTTTATACAGTTACTTGGGGAAACACGGCAATCGGCCAGTAGGGTGACAAACATAGAATCAACAATGTAGTTACACACTTTTCTCAGAATGATTAACAGATCTCATGAGTATAGCCTTTACTTTTTCTTTTGTGGTTCCTCATCCGGACAGAGAACATTACGGCCCTAGCTGTCTGTAGTTTTCCTTCTACACCTTTGTTCTGTATCAAAATTAAACCCTTTCCATCATTGTTCTAGCCATGGTTTCATTTGTGTGAAAATATTTTAACCTTTGCCTGTGGGTGAGAAGGCACCAGGGGGGTCGGTACCTAGCTAATCTTTCCATGAACTGTAACTTATGCCATTCTGTTTTCATACCATTATGATTCACACATCGGTTCCCATGTACGTCATAAGCTCCCGTAAAAGGTAATGGCTCTAAATAATTATTGTATCTAAGATTAAAGTTAGGGGGTTGCCACCATCGACCCTTGATGAGAAACTCTATTTGTCCCTGCATAATTCTTGTAGGAATGGCTAATTCCTGTAACTGGTTCCTCGCAGCTGCTGTCGGCTGCGCGTGTGAATTGTCTATGAGTGCCTGAACTTTACTTTCATTCTCTCTTCGCTAGAGTCTTTGTCCTTCTGAATCATAAGTTCTTTCTGTTCTAAATCATTCATGAATTCCTCCAAACTTTAGAGACCCTCTTGAACTGTTGGCCTAAAAGCTTGAATCATAGGTGGGGGTATTGAAGCCATTTTTGAGGAATCATTACTCTCTTTAGGGGGCACATCAGGAACATTAAGAGTTAACTTCTTGGAATTAATACACAAGGAAACAACAATAATTACAGCTGCAAAGAGAAGAAGGCAGAGTGCCAGCCAGCCTCTGCAAGCAGATCTGCGTGGTTCCGTGTAGCCTGGCACCTTGATTCGGGCAAATTGATGAGGGGTCGCCGGGGGCATAGACCCGAGGGCCGCGAGCCCCCCTTTCCCACGTAACTACCTTATCCAAGGCATTTGTCACGCAGGCGACACCGTCATGGGCGTGGCACTAAGGTGTGTATTGCTCTTGAAGAGGACTGGGGTTTGGGTTCCAGCAACTATGTCAGGCAGATTACAACCAACTGCAGCCCCAGGGGTCCCAATGCCCTGGCCCCATGAACACTATACTCATGTGTACAGAGCCTCTTCTGGGATTAAAAAGAAATGTTTTCATTTCTCTAACAGTCTTGTAATATCTGGAAGCCTGCTTTCCCCCTGGTCATAGTCTGCTGGGCTTGAAAGCAGCTTTTGTTTAGAACATCCTGTCTCTTTAGTTGGCAAATGCACTAGAATTTGTCACCATCCTCATCAGCTCAGCCTTCTCATTAATGTTCATTTGTCTTGCTCCCCGTTTGAGTTTGGCTCAGAAGCTGCGAGCTTCTCATGCTGTCTTCCTCATTCCAGAAGCCATTGGAATTCTCAGCATCACTGTAGTTGCAGTGGAGAGCCTGTAAATATATTTGTGTAGATCCTGCTTGAGGAATTAAGATGACATCACAAAAAATGCCAGTCTACTATTGAGAGGGGTGAGCTTAGTTATTCTTCAAGAATAACTGTTTCATCTGCTGTTCCATTGCACATCAGAAGCCATCGGCCCACTCCCTGTTCAGCTGCCTTCGAAGAAAAGGGCACGGTACCTTTTACAGATTGCAAAGGCCACTCACTTCAGGGATGGTGCCATATTGTCCTGGCTTCAGAAGATGCCTTTTGTTAAAGCCACAACCACACTTGTTTTGGCAGGAATTGGTAGTCCTTTGTTTCATGTCCTGTCTGTCCTGTTTATCAGCAGTCGATTTGAGGATACTTTGTTGTCCAGTGGTTAACTTTTGCCACAATGAAAGTTAACTCCATATGCAGTTTCTTCAATGCCCATATTTTCTCTGAAGTAGATTGGTACTGCCAGGAGCCGACATGTCTCATAGTCATAGCAAAAAAGAAAAATTCCTAAGTTATTAAAACATTTTAAATGCCATATTCTGTGATCTACAGATCTCTGAAGGGTTTGAAGATGACCTGTCTATCTAAAATATTCCTGTTTGATCTTGAAAACACATCTAATATGACTACAAGTTCAATTGTAATGTCTAACTACTAACTTTCATTTCTATATATCCTAATAGTTGGTAATAATAACATTCAAAGATTAGCAAATTGCATTACATTGTTAAATGAATGGTATAAGTACAATATCTTGAGTAAGATTAGAAATATGTATATGGCATATTCTAACAATCTCAATCTCAATATATATATATATGTAATTTGTATACACTATAAAACAACCCAATCCAATGTAAAGTATTTAAAACTAGTAATTGTCTTTTTCTTTTCTTTTCTTTTTTAAACAAGCACCTTAAATCTAATCTCCTTTGCCTAGCCCTTTTCCTAACCCTTAACAACAACTTGTAACCAACCCTCCTAAACAATGAAAACTATCCCAGACCCCAAAGCCATAAAAAGACCAAAAAAAATCACCCGCCCCACACCACCCCTTTGGGAATGTGGACGTTGTATTCTTAAAATTGTTTCCTGCTGGGTATGGGCGAAGGTATCTTTATTCTGAAAAGAAAAATTTGGGGTTAATTGTCAAATTCTATGAAAGGTAACTATATTCTTTGTTATCCATAATGCCAAAGTTCAGGGTTTATCTCAAGTCCTTATTCAAATAGTCTTTGAAACTGGATCATCTCAGCTAGCCATCTCAGAATTGCTCTAAGCACTTTGTAGTCCAAAGCTGATCTGTAGATGATGTTTGTCAGCTTAGTGATATTATTTTACACGTGGAATTGTCATTGTGGGGCCCCATCTTCTTCCTGGAGATTTCAGTTGAATTTAGGCCTGGACATGATTTCCTGCAGAAAACCGATAAGAGACTCGAACACAAAGACATGTATAGGCAGCTAATCGAAGCCTTTTCTCTAGAATTAATTAGTACTCTATATGACCATTATTATCTTAACAAAGTTTTATATATATATATATATATATATATATATATATTTTAAATTTTGATATAAAATTTATACTTTAAGAAAAGTTTAAAGAATTAGAATAGAATCAAAGAATTGAGATTAGTAATAGAATAGTCCCTTAATTAATTTGGTTTTTCTCCTGTCCCATGTCAGAAGATGGCTCCTTCTTCTGGTATGATACAGGGAGTTTGCATTTTCCATTTAACAACATGCTTGAGTTTAAAGAAGGAGAGAGGCATTTTCTAAATCCAAAGTCAGCTTTAAATTTTAATTGAACTGGGACTACAAGAAGACCAATAGTGTTAATTCTTTAGAGAAGAGCAGAAACAAACATTTAGGAAGATTTATGAAATTTTGTAGATGATATACCAATAGGCCATTTTACTCTTTTTCCTGGGATAGATGATTTGTCCTTTTTCTTCAGTTGTCTCATTTGTCCAGTGTTCTTCAGATTCCTTAGCCTTCATTCTCCTAAAAGTCCTGCACTGACTTGACCTGGTTCCCAGACCATCTTGCTCTTACGTAGCCCAGCCATATTGTCTGCCCGTTGCTTTTCTATCAAAATTCCATCCATCCTCTACTATGTATCTGAGTCTGTTTATGAAGCCTCTTACCACTCTATGGAGAAATCATCTGAACTTCAATATTGTTTTAAGTGTTTGCCTTTTATTAAAATGCTTCTGGCAGTGTGGATATATTTATTTTTGATGTTTTGCTATGAACTTGATGAGAGAAGGATTATTGTTTTATTCATCCTTAGTACTTACTTTTGATCCAGGCATATAGCAGTAATCCATTAAGTGTTTCAAAGGATAATAAATAAAAACACAAAACCTCATAAACTTTCAAGTATTATATTTTTATATGTACATAAATATGTATACATGCATATTAATATAGGAACTTGTAGTTTTAAATATTATATTGTGAAATTATCTTCCAGGTTTTTAAGTAAAAAGTCAAGAAAGTAAATACTGCATTTTCTTTTCATTGTATGTCAGTCAGATAGAGTGTTAGATAGCATGGGTGCTTATATTAGTTAGGTTTTTATTCTATAATAAAACATCCCAGAATGTAGTAATTTATAATCTCAACTTATATAATTGTTATTTAACCCATTTCTCCTCATGTATAAATCAAATAATAATACATAATATGTTGTATTTCTTTGAAAATATATAGACCTTAGGACAGTGTTGTTTTTAACATGGTTTTGTTTGTTGTTTTCAATACTTTATTAGATTCTGGTATAAGCAGCTTTAGTTTCTCACTGTCTAACCATGGTACATGCTACTGAGAAATACTTCTGTGTTAGAACAGATATATTTTAGAGACAAGTCAACTGATATAGACACACAGAGGTAATGTCACCTTGACACATCTTGGAAAAAATTCACATTGTATAACATCAGTGAAAAGCACGATTCATCATTATTATATGTTGTAGTCTTTGCCAGGGATTATGTGCACAGTCTGATCTCACGTACTTTGTTTTATGTGAAGATGTTGCTTGGTAACCTTTGTTAAGGGAGAATGGACAAAAAAGCTATCCCAGGCATTCCTAACTCAGCTCAGTGCCATTATGTGCTTAGTGGAAAATTGGGAAATTTTACTCATGGTTTGTAGATTCAACATTTTTTTTCTTGCTTCTGGACTTTTTCTCTGCAACACAAGATTTAAACTTGAGTCATTAAACCACAGGGCAAGTCTAAATCCTCTTAAGTTTAATTTGGCAAACATTGTTATCTTGTAAATTACTTGGCTTAGTGAGCACTCAAAATGTGTAAATGTAAGTATTGGTTGTTCAAAGTTTAAAACCCTATAGAAAGTCCCATTAATAAAAAATTTCATCTAAAAGTCTAAAGTATAATGATGTCATGTAGTTATGAGAGGATATTTATAATCCATTTATTGGATGCTTCTGAGTGTCATGTACTGTTTTTTTGATACTGGGTACACCAAAACACAGCAAAGGTCTCTTACTGTTCATGTCAACCATGAACACTGATGGTGTGTCATTAAGGTAATGAACCAAAAAAAAAAAAATCCTACTTCATGATGACCTTCTTGGTGTCTTAATGCTGTCTGTCCTTTGCTCATATATCAGTCTTTACCATATCCCTGGAGTCAGCCAGCAATGATTTTGCAAAAGAATAATAAAGGACACATGGCTTTACTGCCAACCTCTCACAGCTATAATTATCTATTGACTGGCCAAACTTGAGATTCATTCCCACACTTATGTTGGTTCTTTAATTGTAGAAGTTAAGAGCTGGCAAAGAGAGAATCTAAGACTCCTTTGAATTTTGTTTTATAATGTCCCACAGCTGGATGCACCATTCAGCTGAGATCACATAGAATGGAATGGACAACTTCTCAAATGGAAAAATGAAAGTGGAGGGATGTGGGATGCTGGCTGGACAGAGCAGTCACGTGCCTGGAATACCAACCCTGGGATGCCTGTCACCTCAGACATTGTATGCTTTTTGCAACTCTTAGAACATGTCCACTTCCAGCAGTGTCAATAAAATTTCACTTGCCTCTTGAAACCTTATCAAACTTAACCTTTCCCTTCGCAACACCATAGCTTTTCTACAGCAGGTGAGGAATTGATCATAAACTGTCTAATGGCCTCTATGGCAGACACTAAGCTTCCAGAGACACACATGTTCTTTAGATACATTCCCCACACTTCTCTCTAGCCACTATTGAAGGCCTGCAGTCTTGGCTTGCAGCAATTAGAGCTGTGCTCAAGTTAATGAGGAAGGAGGCCATCTAGACAACAGTTTCAAGAAAATGACACAGTGTAAGAGTATACCTTTCCTCTACAAATATTTTTCTTTTCTATTTTCTTTTTCAATCTCTTTTTAAGACTCTATGTCAGGAGGCCCTGTTGGTCAGAGGTTGCAGTCTACCATAGCCTGGCAGCTTTCTCTAAGCTGGGCAACATGGAAGACTCCCTCCTCCTCAGGGAGGACTTTCTGCTCTCTACCTGCCCTTATCTGGAGAATGTCTCTGGGCCAGGACAACTGACCTTTTCTGAAAGCTATCTCTAAGCCTGGATGCCTGATTTATGTCTAGGATGACCCTTGGCAGTTTCCTGCTAGAAGCCCTCCCTTCCTGCACATATGGTAACTAAGACTTGAACTACGAGCTTTGCTGTAGGACCCTGCTGCCACATACAAAGCCTTATGATAGGAGTTTGCCACTTAATGCAAATTAGGATTTGTCCCAGGCTTCCCATTCCTATATATTCCCTATACTCTGGAATAAAGCTGAGCTGATTCACCGAACTCATATCCCGGAGTGCTATCTCCATTGTATCCACAGCCATCCAAATCCTGTTCCCAGCTTCTGTACCCTCCTCACTCCTGGATCGATGCACCAATGATCCCAAAGAAGATGCAGAGCTACAGCTGTAGACCAGGCTGGTCTTGAGCTTTTGGTAGACTCCTTCTGCTTCTTGAGTTCTGGAATTACTGGCATGTTTCACATGCCCAGCTTTCCCCCTGCTGCTTTCATGATCCTTTGCACTCCTTAATGCATTTGCATGTATGTGAGCTCATTCGCTTTTTCCAGCTTCTCTTTTAATCTCTACTTCCGTGTATAAATTTTAAACGGGTAAGAGTCTCTGTAAGGGATAGACACAAAATTGACAACAGAAGAGATGTTTTTCTTAAAAGGGTAAAACATTGGTGTCTTAATCAAGTTCTTATTTAGAAAAAAAAAAAAAAGACACTGAGACAAAGATATGGATGAAAATGGCTTATTGCAGAATCTCTTTCCATAGGTGCCCATTGAGGAGTGGGGAAGTGAGGTAGGGAAGGGGAGACCAGAGAAGACATGTTCCAGGAGCAAATGGGCAATAGAGGCTCAGTCCTCATGGTGAGTGTAGGAGCAGGACTGTGTTTCTTTAACAGGCATCTTTTCTAAGCAGTAAGACTGTGGGACCCAAGTGCATCTCAAACTGGCACCCAGACTTGGCAGTGTTGTCCATATGTTACAGCTTCGGAGGCATGAAAGACGAAAGAGCATAGGGTCATCATTTCTTTCTCTGTGGTTTCAGAGGGCTGCTGAGACCAGGTGACGTGCGGCAGGGCTGGAGATCCTGCAAGAGGACTGTTGTGTAAAGCTGTGGAAGTGAAGCCTGGGGTTTTGGGAGAGACCCCCAAGATGCTGGAGATGCCAGAACTGAGAGATCTCTACCAAGGGGAACTGCATGAGGGATGTGGAGCCAACCCAAGAAAGAGATGTATGCTGCCACAGCAAAGCTGGAGAGGTGGAGCCACCTAAGCTCTTTGAAGTGAAGCCCAGATACTGGACATAAAGCTACAGGATTTGGTGTTTCCCATGCTGTGTTTCAGTCTTGATTTGGTCCAATATGTCCTCACTATGCCCAAATTCCTCCCTTTTGGAGTGAAAATTTATATGCTGTGCTATTGTATGTTGAAAGTACATAATTTGTTTGTGATTTTGCATAGGTCACAATTAAGAGTTGAATTGGCCAAGAGACTGTGAACTCTGGAGTTTTTAAACAGCACTGAAATTGTTAAAAACTATGGGGAATTAAGTTGGACTAAATGCATTTTACATCCCGAGAAGGCCATGAGTCATAGGGGTGGGGCAGGCAGTGGAATATACTGGTTTCCTATAGGCATGCATGTATAAACACGTGTTCCTCAGTTGGTGGTTTAGGGGAGGTTATGGAACTTCTAGTGTGGGAACCTCACTGGCGGAAATACATCTGGGGAGTGGTCCTTTAGAGCCTTGTCCCTACTTTCTCTGTGCAGCTGAGGGGTGATCTCTCAGCTTTCTGCTCCTTCTTCTCTCATGCATGACCTGCTATTGCGATCATCTAGTCCTCTGGTCCTGTAAGCCAAAATGACCTTTCCTTAGGTTGTTTCTGCTTACAGAATTTTATCACAGCAACAAAAGGTAACTAATGTAGGCCACCAGAGCTGTGACAAAGCCCAGTGAGGCCACCAGCACTCCAGCAAAACATGAGACTGGAAAAGGGAACACGAAAGTGAGGAGAGACCCAGCTGTATATGGATACGACTCAAGTGGTATTGAGGATGTCAAGACAAAAGAAAAGAAAAAACAAAAACAAACAACAACAAAACCCAACCAAGCAACCAACAAAAAACCCACCAAGGTTGTTGGGGAATTTATCCTCCAATTCTCATCAAACACTGGCTGAAAGACACCCAGGGTGGATGAAAAGTCTAATGTCCCCCACCTGCTCTGTGCAGTAGAAAGCATATAGACAGTCATTTGCAGTAGCATGTGCAGACCTATACTAGCACGGTGGGCCTTGATGGGAGATGGACTGGCCACTTGTACGACGCTTTGAAATGCAAAACCCATTTGTGAATTTTATCTAACTGAGGTGGTTTGGATCTAATATTCTGTGCTCTTATTTGGAGAGGAAAAAAATACATTCCTACAGATTATACCAAGATTTTCCTATGGAATGAAGTTTGTGTTTCTGTAAATATATATTTTGCATGCTTCTGTGTCTTAAAGGGTAAAGATACATTTTCAGTTCATTTAAAGAAATTTTCAGTACAGGCACGTAATCTAAGTACTCAGGAGGCTGGAGGAGGTGGTTTAACACTAGCCTTCGCTACCCATTGAGACCCTGCTCTCCTTGATTACAAAAAGCAATGGATTTTTTTTAAACTCTCTTATATTTTAAACATTTTATTATAAATAATCACAGAGCATCTTATTTCTCTAGCACTCACTCTTTCACCAAATATTTTTTAACCCACCATTATCAATTTATTGTAAGCACAGATTTTTATGGGGAAAAAAAAGACATTTTTACCAAGTTAAGAATAAGGCACTTTTGGCAAATTTTTCTATTTGGAAATCCTTCATTGGAAATCTTATGAAGTTAGTGAAGTAGACTTTGCCTCATGTCTTAGTTGAGGTTTCTATTGGTGTGGTAAACACCATGACTGAAAACAAGTTGGAGAGGAAAAGGTTTATTTCAGTGTTCAGCTCCATTGCTGCGGGAAGTCAAGGCGGGAACCCAAGGCGGGAACCCAAGGCAGGAAGGAACCTAGAGACGGGAATGGATGAAGAGGCCATGGAGGAGTGCTGCTAACTGGCTTGCTCCTCCTGGCTGCTTAGTTTTTTTTCTTATACACTCCAGGACCACCTACTCATAGGTGACATGGGGCTGTGTCTTCCCACATCAAACATCAATCAAGAAAGACCCTACAGACTTGCCTATAGGCTAGTATTAGGAAGCATTTTGTTGATCAAAGTTTCTTCTCAGATGACCCTGACTTGTACCAAGTTGACATAAAAGCTAGCCAGCACACTGTTCAAACTTATGAACATCTTGATTTTTAAGTATCTATGATCTCTGTATATTTTCTATAGAAATGTGCATCTGTCTTGGGGCTACATTTTCCTTTGGTTTTTCTTTATGTGTATATGTGTGCAGGTGCACATGTACATGTGGGTGCCCATGCACGTGTGTGCTTGTGTATGTGGAAGTCAGAGAACAACCTGAGTGTCAGCCTTCAGGCATGTGACTTCTTTTTTAAGTCAGGATGTTTCTTTTTCTTTTTTTTTTTTTTTAAAAAAAGATTTATTTCTATTATTTTAATAAATGCATTGTGTGTATGCATGTGGGGGGTGGTATGTGTACTTGAGTGCAGTACCTATGGAGGCCAGAAGAGGGCTTTAAATATCCCTGGAGCTGGAGTTACAGGTGGTCATGAACCAAAGGTGTAGGTGCTGGGAATTAGACTTTGGTCTTCTGTGAGAGCAGTACATTGCTTTAACCACTGAGACATCCCTCCAGCCCTCTGATGTTTTAAAAATGTGACTGCTGGGCATTGAACTCATGTTCTCATGCTTGTAAGGTGAGCATTTTCCCAGCCTTTGAGACCACCCTTCCTACGTGGCTCAGGGATACGTGGTCTCTTACTCTCTTAGTGGGTGAAGGGGCCAACATAAAAAACTGTAAAGAAAGACCCATTGCTACTTTTCTCTTTGCCTGATGTATAAGCAAATATTAACACAGTTTAGCTATAATTGTGTAGGACCAAAGGTACACCACACACACACACACACACACACACACACACACACACACACACACTCACACCTGCTATAGACATTGTAGCTTGCATATGGAAGTGTAGTCCATGAAAATAAAAAACCTAATTTCTAGAAGGAATAATTTTTGATTCTGTCAACAGACTAGTAAGGTATAGAATAAACATTTCACCAGAAGAGAAGCAGAGGGCTTGAACCAGCATGCACATCCTCACAGTGAGCCAGCTGCTCAGGAAACATCAGCTTGAGACATGTCCAGATACATCAGTTTGCTTTCTAATTCTGGGCTTTCCATTTACTAAGCACTGACTGTTTAACATCACCGAAGTTTGCAGAGACTAAGGAGGCATCGACCTCTCAGTGCAGCCCACAGCTTTCCTACCGGGAAGCCATTATTCTTCACTCAATTAACTGCTAAGGAGACAGAAAACTATGAGCCCAGAAGTGAAACCTTCCTTTGTGGGCTAATCAAAATCCAATGGCTTTTGAAAGGGGCTTGAAAAAAAAAAACATTAATTAGGAAGGATGCCTAAATTTGGCATTCAAGGAAATGGTGTGTCAGGCTAATAATAAAGGCACTGAGAATGGGGTCTGTGGATCACAGGGATGTCCAGACCCTGCCAGACATACTGACCAATCGTCCAAGTTCATTTGTGACTCTAATCACTAGTTCACCATTGTGACTTGACCGTGGCTTCCTACAGATCTGTTTATATGTTTGTCTCTCTGATGTTTTTTAAGGGCTGCAAAAGAACAACGTGCCCATCTATGGATGAATTATTAAATTGTATGTACAAACTGTAGAGAGATAAGGGGAGTATGGAATTCACACTGTCTCAGCAAACTTTTAAAAAATCTGTGCAATTGATCAAAATATTATTTTTTGCTTTGTCAGAATCATTATAGTCAGACATCGGTGATTCAGAATCGGGATCTTATGTGATAATGTGGAAAGAATGTGAAGAGTGAACATGAAGACATCAAGGCTGAAGGTATCGTGTGCTTCCAGTGCCTTGGTAGCGCCTCCTTGGGTTTCTGGTTTGCCTGTATTTACCACATCTGGAGGGGACAAGTTGTGCATCTGACCTGTGAGATGTAGAGCATGCTTACAGTTTTGTTTTCCATTCTATAAACCATTTCCTAAAGGTATAATAAGAGACTACCTAAATACTCTACTTGGAGTATGAAAATAATGAATTAGGTGGACATTCTTTACTCCATCTCATTGCTAAGGTTATACTCCATCTACAAGAACAATAGATTTAATGACTCACATTTTTGATAATTTTATAATGCTAACTTTATGTGTTTTATTAGTAGTTCAGATTGTGAGTAAAAACAGGGTGGCATCTTTCCCCTCCTTACAGTATTCAAGGATCAGCGTTCTCAGAGAATGTTTTGGGTCAGGCTATTAATAAGTTACTGTTCCATCGACTTGCAGCTGTCAAAAGCAGGGTTCACATTTTCTCCAGAAGTCAGGCTGAAGTGGTATTATTCTCTTTCTGTTCTTTGGTCCTATATCAGGGTTAACTACAAAGAATTCATGGGAAATCATGACCTAGAACAGGGCTCAACAAAATTTTTCTGTTAAGGGCCAGTTAAATACTTTCCATTTTGTAGGTCAAATCCAACACTACTATAGTAGAGTAAAAGCAGGCATAGGCAATAGCAGAGAATGACTATATTAACTTACAAAGCAGGCATCCAGCCTGCACACTTGTGACTTTCACCACCATTTGTACAGCCCTAGACTGTTACTATGGAAAGAATGGAAACCATTATTTGTCCTAAGCCAGCAATCTCCTCCATTGTAGCAACGGATTTTTAAAATCACCTTCGTGTTTCTTAGAACAGTAGAGTCTTGGAAAATTCTACATAAGGAGTCTATTATCTTATTTGTAAGTCACTGTTCTAGACTAGAGAATAGAACAGAAACAGAAAATTAGCTTAAGATTCCTGGTATTCAATAAAGTGCAAACCCCTCATTTTGTGTTTATTCAAACTAAACCAAGTTTGGAAGTTGGAGAATAGTTTTTCAATATGTGTGCATGTATATGTGTATGCACATATGTGTGTTGATGTGTGCAGATGCACATGTGTGTGGAGGACAACTTCAGCTGCGATCATGAGGAATGCCATCTGCCTCCTTTGACATGGGGTCTTTCATTGGCTTGGGGCTCAGCACAGCCATCGAGCTTCAAGGATTCTCTTGTTGCCACCTCTCCAGCAATGGGATTCCAAGGGCTTCATGCCTCCAAGCTGCCTGGCATAGTCACTCTCATTCTGGGGACTGCCATTAGGTGCTCACTCTTGCAAGGCTTTAGTGACCGCTGTGACGTCACCCAAGCGTGGGAGAACATCATGAAGTTTTCTTGATTTCCTTATAAGTGAGAATTTACTGACACTTGTTTCCATTTTCAGATTTCCCTTGTCCTGCTTCATTGAACATTCTAATAACTTTTGTTATTAGGTTCAGCCTCCAATAAAATTGTACAACATGGTCTAAAATGGATGAGCTTAAACTTGGTGCTATATGACAGTCTCCCAAAATAAATATTTTATACATCAAAAAGTTGACCTCAAAATGCTGCCTTGGATTATCGTTTGAATGGGACCCCCCCCCTCCCCAGCTCATGTGTCTCAACATTTAGTCCCAGCCAGTGATGCTTTCTGACCTGGTTGTGAAACCTTTGGGGCAAGAGGCATGGCTGACAAAACTGGACCACTTGGCAGGGGGGTGCTTTGAGGGCTACAGTTTCATCCACTCTACTCCTGGTAGTAGTTCCTTACTTCCTGGCTGGTGACACTATGAATGGACTAAGTCTTACATCACACCTTTCCTACCATGATGGATGGAGCACTCTGGACCACGGACAACCACCATCCCCTCCGGTTACTTCTGTCAAGTATGTGGTCCCAGCAATGAGAAAAGTAGCCAACACACCCTCTTGTCCAGAATAAAGTATAATCCCCCCCAGTAGAACCATAGACCATAGCAGAACTAGCACAAAGTCAGCCTTTCATGGCATTGACTCCTGTTTCTCTGGTTGGAACATTTTCTCCAGGACTAAGAGTCTGGCGACAGCTAGACCACCATGTGCAAGAGGTTAGCGTCATGCTTCAGTTGACAAGTCCAGCTGAGACCAGCTTTCCAAGCATCTGAAGACCCAGATCCGGGGGCAGCTGCCCTGGACTCCCCAGGTTGGCCAATCAGCCAATTGTATACTACTCAGGGACTTCAGTTAAAATCCACATGGGGCAGGAAAACCGGCCAGCTAAGCCCTGCTCAAACTCCTGACCCACAAAAATTATGACATACAATAAAATGGCTGTTGTTTTACGCAGCTAAGTTTTAAACTAATTTGCTATGCAGTCATAGATACCCAGAAAAGGAGGTGAAGGAAGGCTGCACTTGGCTAGGTTTTGCTATGCTGTTTTAAGGATGTTAAAATGACACTTCCAATTCAAATTCTTAAACTAGGTTATAACTACCCTAGAAATACACTTTAAAACAATGTCAAAATTTTCTATAATGAAAGAAAATTGTCTCTACCCAGATAAAAATGCCTTAAAATAAAATTTTAAAAAGAGACCTCTGGTTGAAGATGTATTTAACTCAAAAATCTATAAGCAGGGTTAAAATACCAGAGAAGCAAAAACTAATTTGCAAGGTGTTTACAGGGTGGGGTTTGAAGAGTTTAATGGAAGGCCCAAGTGCTTTGCAAGCAGACAGATCCAAGGTCATAATCCACCTAGGGCTCACTGACCAGGGCGGGTTACTGATCCTCCCTGAGCTCTGCTAAGGGGATAAAGCTGCTTTCCTCATAGAGTTACCTGAGGATTAAGAGAGAGAATGTATACAAGGCACTGGGCAAAACACCTGCCATGTGGTGGGTGCTTAATGAATAGCCGTTTCCTTCTCTTTTTCAGCAAGAACGTAAAAACAACACACACACACACACACACACACACACACACACACACACACACACACACACCACACACCCTGAAAGCACTGGCAATCAAGGTATCCAAAGGGTTGCTCTGTACGTAGGAACTCAGCTTTCAAGGCTGCGGGCCCTGATGTTTTGCTGTGTGACCATTTGAACATGAGAAATATAAGATGTGAGAGGTGAACGGATTTTTATGCTGCAGGAATTGAAGGGAAATGGATTCCATTTCATTCCAGAGAATGCTGTAGTCTTTCAAATTTGTGAACATATGTTTTTAATTCTCAACATTAAATAGCAACCTGGACTTGACAAAATTGCATAACCTCAATTTTGTAACAAAACTGTAGAATACTGGCTCCCCACAAGAGGTTTTCCCTTTTCTTTCTAAAGACAGAATCTTGCTGGGTTGGCCTGTCACTAGTGGCAATCTGCAATCCTCCTGCCTTTTCCTCTCGAGTGTAAGCTGCCATACGTGGCTTCCCAGAGACAGTTTCTAGGGAGTAAAATAACCAAAGTAAAAAATACAGGGTTTATCAATGCTCAGTCATACACCCAGCTAGATTATTAAACTGTCTTTTTATAGTTAATGGAGTATCTAATATAATATATGTGTGACAATAAAATGGAAAGCAAACTTTTAGCCTCGAATTTTCAGTTTTACTTATATTGGGCAAATAACAAAAATATTGTGGCGCTTCTAAAAAAAATATTTCTCAGTAGCTAGGCTTAAACCAGTATCCATATCTTCATTTTTTCCTGGGAATTACAATAATGGAATGTAGTTATTTTCAATACATGTGATTCATTATGCTCACATGCTTTTATTTTAAATTCATTCATACTTTCATATACCCAAATCTCTAGCACGCAAATTGCCTATAACCAAGGCACATCCTTCAGTACACTTTAAATCATTTTTATACCACTTGTAGAAGCTAATATGACACAAAGGTTATGTGAAGAGTGGGCAAACACTCTCCATGGCTTAGAGAATGAGGACAAGGAAGCTGTCTGTGTCCTCCTTCCGACTTAGGTTGTTGGTTTTAGAGAGCGCTATAGACTTTGTGTTTGCAGCATTTAAGAACGATAAGAAGGAAGGAAGGAAAGGAAGAGAGAGAGAGAGAGAGAGAGAGAGAGAGAGAGGGAAAGAGAGAGAGAGAAGGAATGAGGAAGGGAAGGAGAGAGGGAGGAAGGGAGGGAGGGAAGGAAGGAGGGAGGAAGGAAGGAAGGAAGGAAGGAAGGAAGAAAGAAAGGAAGAAAGGAAGAAAAAAGCAAAGGGAAAAAGAAGAAAAATGGCTTCTTGACTTGGTTAGCACACTGCAGAAAGCCATTCAAAAATCAAAAGCCTGTGGAAGCCCTGCTAATCTACCCCTCTCAGCTGGCAGGTGTAGGGAGGTTTCTTGTATGCAGCGGCCAGCAAAGCTGCAGGCACAGTGGATGTTTCCTTTCAATGCGGGCAGAATGTTGGGCTTTAGTCTTGCCTGTTGAAAGGAGATGAAAAGAAGCCTAAAAATGCTTATGGAAAGGCAGTGGGCGGACAGAATAGCCGAGAAGTCACAAAAGGAAGATGTCATCAAGGAGCACCCCTGGCTATTCACTGAGCAGTTCCTAAGCAACTTTTAATGGAAGGTCAGACATAAGCAAGATAAAGGGAGGAAGAAACAACATTATTTTACACAATAAAGTGACTGTGAATGCTGTCAGTTAAGGAGGGGAAATAGACTGGTCAGTCTCTGCACTGACTGATCTGTGAAGTATTTTTTTTGTGTGTGTGTGAGTATAAATGAAAATCTTGTATAAAAGAACCTATAAATTTGAGCAAGTGTAATCATCCTGACAATGAAAACGAATATATTATCATAAAAAAGGCTTCCTGCAAGACACACTGGGATCTGCCAATGAGTTTTGATGCCTTTATTTTCCTCCAATCCAATCCATAGGCATTTCATTTATTCTTTATTACATGAATTCTTGATGTGCCTCTTCTCTGGGAGGCAAATAATGTTATAGATGCACACAGAGAAAAGAGCTCTGGCTCCAAGACACCACAGTGCAGGCTGGCTGGCCACCAGGGCAGCGTGAAAAGCATCACCGGGTCCCTGGGAAGCAGGCACCTTGGTGCCCCTGGGGTGTCAGGCAGGGCATCCTAAGGAATGTGATCAAAGCAAATCTCAACACAGTCTTCTCAGCTCTTCTTTGCTTCTCCATTCAGGTAATTTAAGATTTTTTTCTTTCACTGAAAGAGCCAACATTACTGTTCCTTTTCCTTCAGTTTGTGCACAGCAACATATTTTGAGCACTCAAGAATATTTCATTATCCAAGCTTGCATGATGCTATTAATAATGTCCAAATTTTCAAATTTTGTGCCTTTTTAAAGTCGTTTTATTTGCGTGGTCTCTAAAGTATTCAAAATAGCGTGCTCTCACCCGAGTTCCACTCATTTCAACAGTAATGTCTCTGGAGACCCTGGGTCTCCCTCCATCTTTCGCTTATTTTTCTCCCAGATCTCCAAATGTCCTCTCAGCCAGCCACACACCAATGTTCCATCCAGTAACCTACTGTTTTCCCAGGCTCCATGGGCCCCAGGCCCTTATTTATACATAGCAATTTCCATTTTGACATCTTACCATCATTCCTGATGTTTTTCTGAAGTAACTGCAGCTCGGGCTCCGTAAGATATGCACGACTTTCCCAAAGGTGCACACCCCCTGGCTGACTTCAGGAAACTCGTTGTCCAGCACTATTGGTGAAATTATTAAGGCCACACCACGTAGTTAAAAGGGAGGTTTATTTTGTGGGGTAACCTACAAATGAAGGGATAGGCAGGTTTTAGGGTCTGGCAAAGGTATGGCGCAGTCCGGGCGGTGTTCTCTGGAGAACTCTGCTCCATCTACCTCCAGCGTCCAGGGTCAGGGTACCAAGCACTCCCTCTCCTTTGGATCCTGGATTTTCAGCGTCCTCTCTCAGTCCTGCCTTGTGGGCGTGACCATTACCGACCATTACTGAAGCCTCAATGGGGGTTGAAACTTCCAGGCCAAGGTTGGAATGGCTACCCACTACACAGTATAGAAGGAGCCGGATGGGTATGAAAAGGGCTGGGCCCTGTCTTGTCTGGAGAACAGAGAGGCAGGTAACCCATAGGATAGGAGGGTGTGGATTTCTTTTTCCCCCAACTGTATTCCTGACAGCAGTGGGAACTATCATCAAATGCCAACTTGTCAATGGACACAAGATGAATGTGACTCTGGTGCCTTTGGGCTTCCAAGATGAACGTTGAAGTATCTGTTGAGTCAGGAATATCTTTATTTCTTTTCTTTTCTTTTCTTTTCTTTTCTTTTCTTTTCTTTTCTTTTTTCTTTTCTCTTCTCTTCTCTTCTTTGCTTTGCCTTCCTTTCCCTTCTCTTTCCTTTCTTTCTTCCTTTTCCTTCCTCTCTTCCTTCCTCCCTCTCCCCTCTCTCTCTCTTTCTTTCTTTCTGATACAGAGACCCAGAACATTCCTAGATCTTTTTAAGAAAAATCTTGAAACTGAAAAATAGGAGATTTAAAATTTGTGTTTATTATAGAAGAGTTGGTCTCTTAGGCAAGGGTGATTTGTCTCATAATGATCTGTGGTAAATTCGTAGCCTTCTCCAAAATGAGAAAACTAAAATTTGAGGTTTTTGGAGGGAGATTTTCAGGTACAGTCAGGCAGTACCAGGATAACACACAGGCAAAGAAAGATACAGGAATGTACAGTGTTGTTCCAGAGGAAGTACAAAGGGAGATAGCCATCATAACTATGTTCCTAACCGTATATCCTGATTCATGGAGTACAGGTACAAAATAAACTCCAATGTTCCTTAGACCAGAGCTCCCCACAGCAATAGAAGAATTGGTGAATAAAAGAGTAATACCACTAAAGAATATTTGTAAGACTTTATAAAGAACTTCAGAAAGATCCAATGAACAGGAGCCTTCCCACAGCATCGAACAAGTTTGTCCTGTGTTGCGGTCTCTCCACAGCCTGGGTTCAGGTCCTGAGATGGGGAAGGGGTGTCAGCGAGAAGAAATGAATTGTCCGACCACCAGATGAGTTTCACTCAAGTGGCCAGCCCGAATAGCTCCAGCCTGCTTTATTTATACTTCCAAAACAAGCGTGTTTTTCCACACTAACTAACATGTTTTCTCACCCTCCAATGGTCACCTCTGGCAAAAACAAGTATGTCAAAGAGGTTTTTTTCCTGACTTTTACATTAAAACATTTTTTAAACCAAAAACAACACTTACCATTTTGCTAGCTTGGCCAAATATGGAGCCAGGTACATGCTGTCTTTACAAAGCTGAATGTGTACACATAAGGCACACATTTTCAAGAACAACAATATCATTCAAAACTTAACAAAGCATATTTACAGAAATAGGGTGATCTGCCTCCGATCCTGTCAGCACTCAATTAGAACAGCTTCTGGGGTCTGGAGTGACAGTTGGCATCCCCAGACAAGAAACCTGAGAAACATCAGCGCCCAAAGAATTTTAGGGGAAATAAAAAAAAAAAAAATGGGCTTTCCAGGGATGATCACATCTGTCCTATGCATGATTGACAAAGTGACAATAAAACCTCAAAGAGAATCATCAATATCATGAGAGAGAACAGAGCATGAAGGCTGAGTGGTTCCAGCAGTATTCTGCATGGTCCAGAAGTCCACTGGTACTTGCCGAGTAAGACTTGGGCTCTGCCTCATCTGGAGACCCTCTGGACAAGCACTCATGCACTGGTCCGAGACTAGGCTCCCAACAGTCCTGATGATGAGAAGAGAACTCCAAGGGACATCTTCCTTAAAAGATAGTTCAGTGTTGTGCCAAAGTAACAGTGTGTCACATTTGCAAATTTCAGTGAGAACTGTTCTCTCTTTAGAAATCACGTGTCTTTATGATTCCGTGAATTATAGCAGAAAGGATCTTTCTTTCTTTTTCCTAATGTAATTCTTTATTGATTCTTCGGATATTTCACAATATGTACCCCAATCCCACTCACCTCCCAGTCTCCCATATCCACCCCTCACCCCTACAGTACTTCCCCAAGAACCCCCCAATTTAATTTAAAACAAATAAAAACAAACAAACAAACAAACCCTACCTTGCTCTCCTATCTTTCCCGCCTTGCCAACATCTCTTGTTTCATCCTAGTGGCATTGGGAGCTGCGGTTTGTCACACACTATCCCTTTTTGTCCCATCAGCCCTACCCATAAATGTTCATTGCAATGAGTCATTTGTCTGGTTCAAGGCCTCTGGCCTCTGGCACACCATCCTCACTGGACCCTCAGTGAAACTGAGGCTCTCTGATATCCTGCTGTTGCTCTGTGTCATGGAGATCCTGTGGTGAGTGTTCCACAGTCCCTTCTTGAACTCCAGGAGGTCATATATGGGGTAGATGATAGGGTGGGCCAACCCAAGGTCCCCAGTGTGGGTCTGGAGCTGAGCTAGTCAGTCTGGGCCACTGGGACCACCCCCCTCAGGCAAGGGGCATAGCCAGCTCTCCTAGGCCCATGCCATCAGGACCAGCTCTCCTATGCCCTGTGGTGAGGGGCAGGGCCATCTCTCCTGCTGCAATGTCCAGTGAGGGAGGGGGCAGGGCCAGCTACCCCAGTGCCAGTGAAGCAGGAGTGGAGGGTGGGGGGTGCATCGGAAGCATGGCCCTCAGATTTTAACACTCATGGTTCCTATGGCCCCCTGAGATGACACAGGCCATGAACATCAACACAAACCCCAGCTGCAACAGGACCAAATACCCAGACATGGCCCTTGGCAGCAGCTCAGGCTGGGATATCACCATAGCCCCTGCACAGGCCACCCAGATCTAAGGACACCCAAATCAGTATGGCATGGGTGGCAGCATGTAACTGACCAGGTCCCGGGCATCTGCACAGTCCTTGGTGGCAACAGGAGCCACTGACATCAGCTCAGACCCAGCTGCTGTAGGGCCATGAACCCAGATATGACCCTCAGCAGCAGCCTGGCCAGGACGACACCATGGCCTTGGGTGGCAGCACAGGCCACTCAGATCAGCATGGCCCCGGTGGAAGAACACTCCTCTGACACCAACATGGCCACAGGTGGCAGCCCAGACCCCGTCATCCTTACCGGTGGCAACATGGGTCATGGATGTCAACACAGATCCAGGTTGCAGTAGGACCACAGACCCAGACATTGCCCTTGGCCTGGGCTGGCCCCAGGTGTCAGCAGCCTCCCACATCAACCTGTTCCTTAAAGCCTTCACGTCTTCCATTGAACCTCTTTCCACAGCATGCGAATTGATCGGCTTCTCTTTCTCTCCCATTTCTCCACCACATGCTTGCTCATCCTAATGACACCCACCTGCCTGATGCTGCAAGGCCTGAGGATGTCTTCAGCCAGCCCGGACTGTGAGGACCCCAGTGGCTCTGTGGATGTCTTCAGCCAGCCCGGACTGTGAGGACCCCAGTGGCTCTGTGGATGTCTTCAGCCAGCCCGGACTGTGAGGACCCCAGTGGCTCTGTGGATGTCTTCAGCCAGCCCGGACTGTGAGGACCCCAGTGGCTCTGTGGATGTCTTCAGCCAGTCTGGACTGTAAGGGTGTAGACTCCAGAAAGGACATTTCTTATGTCTGAATACTAAATTAACACCATAGTCCATAATGTCTGCCCTAAAAGGATGGCAACAGAAGGAATTTAATCACCCTTCTACTGTGGGGCAATCACCAGAGTTCCATTCCAGAGATAAGATGCATGCTACACACATTTCCTTTCAGCTCTTCTGTTAACAGAAAACAGGGTCATGGGGGAATGTCAGCCCGGAGCTAGAAACTACTCTAAGTAGTGAAGGAGTGAACAGCAAGCACTGAGGGAACATCTGACGATTGATTGTATTGTAAAGAAAGTAAAATATTGCGAAGTTCTTTTGATTCTTTGAAACTTCCATTTCGTTGCAAGGAATAAAATCAAATTCAGACTTAGCTTGTTTGTTATGATGTACCTTAAGGAGAATAATTCATAATCAATATCTAATGAAACAAGGCATAGCTTCTTTTTTCCCCCATCTTTTATTTTATTTTATTTTTTCAAGGCAGGGTTTCTCTGAGTAGCCCTGGCTGTCCTGGAGCTCACTCTGTAGACCAGGATGGCTTTGAACTTGGAGACCTGCCTGCCTCTGCCTCCCAAGTGCTGGGATTAAAAGAGTGTGCCACCACTGCCTGGTAAGATAGAGCTTTTTGATTGGCATTTCAGAACTCTTATTATGAGAAATATTATAAGCAGTTTCGTATTAGGGGAATTGTTTCTAGATAGACTAGTTATAAAGAGAAAAATAAGCAATTGTGTTCATAATGAAAGAAAGCCCTAGATCTATTTTAGTCACTGTGGTACTAAGCACCAGCATCTTTTGGGAATTTGAAATGGAAATTCTTTTATCTCTTCTAGGTATTTTTGAGTCAAGATTATATGTGCTTGTGTGTGTGTGTGTGTGTGTGTGTGTGTGTGTGTGTGTGTATACATAAGATACGACAATCTCTTTTTAAAATTTTACTTTTGGAGAACTTGATATATTCAAGTTCTATATTCATATATGATATATGAATACAACTCCCCACCTCACTCTATTCCTTCCATGGACCTTCCACTCCTTCTCAAATTCATGAATTCATGGCCTTTCTTTCTATGTAATTATTATGTTTGCTAAAGTTTACAAACCTCTCTGTCCCACATTTAGTCTAAATACTCAAAGACAAAGAGCCTATTAGAAAAAGGCTGGATATTAATGCAATGATGGTTATATTGTCACTAAAAATGGTAACATAAATGAAGTAATAGAAATCTTATAAAGAATTCAAAATTATGTATAAACAATAACATGAGATAGATAAACTTAGGTTTAACAGGAAAGTAGGAATCCTCCATTTGCAATTTTGAGGGCTCCTTTAAATGTGTGCCTGTTCACATGATAGAGTTGCATCACTATCATTTGGTAGTTTATTTTTTATTGTCGAAGTAAATACAGGTTGAAAGAGAGATGCCTAGCATTAGAAGTAACATTTTGTTTTTAAAAGGTACAGTAAAATTTTTTTGTTAAGATATGTAAAATAAAAAGTAGCTCCCAGAGAAGTTGTATTTTAGCTAATGAAAATGGTGTTGCCTCTCTGTATCTGGCTCTGGGTAAAAACACGCAGTGGAGAGAGGCAGAGCTCTCCTCACCAGGACACCTGCTCTCTGTACACTGTTCCTCAACTACTTCACATTCCCTCAGCTGGAGAGCCACTTTACCCAGGGTGTCCAAATGAAGCATTCCAGTTAAAATACTGCATGATAGTCAAAGCTTAGCATCCCCTCCCCTGTTTTCCCACTTCAACTCCTAACTTCCTCCAAATGGAGGAAACTTATGTTATAATTTCATGAAAATAATGTTAGAACAGAACCAAGTGTCCTACATTTGACTGGTTGTAATCAATATATATGACTGATGCAAGATTTAACAGTTCATGATCCTGAAGATCTGATTATTCAAGAATTTCACTTAAACAGGGCCTTTCAGCTCAAAACCACCGTTTAGAATTTAGACATGAACAATAAAATATGCAATAAACTCCTGACCCCTAAGATTTGTTCCAGTTCTAAGTGCTCCGTAATTCTATGAGTCTGTTGTTTCATGGTTTAGAAACTGGTATAGATTTAATGTACTTTGTGGAAGAGACTATATATGCCATCTAGGAAGACATAATAGTCCAAAAGCAAGGTCATAATTTTCCCTACTGTGGGAGTGATGCTATATGTACCTATAATGTGTCTACTTAGATACCCGAGACAGTCATGGAAAAACATTTAAAGGAATACTTTTTAACCTCAAATAGCTGAAAATTCCACTTCCTTAAAACATTTGAACCAATTAATGTCCTATTAAGTGTGTTTGAAAGATGCTATTTTTTTTTTTAATCTGACAGTTTCTAGGTGAATGTTCCTGGATATCCTTAAGAGAATCCACTGAGGTGGAGAAAAAAAAAAAGTATCACATTTAGATTAACACTGTGTCTGCAGGGAGGAAAATTATGCTTTGCTAATATTTAACAAAGAAATCAAGCACATGTTCTGACACACTCCATATTTTAAGTATGCAGGGAATTCTAAGAGAAGAACAAAATTCCATCAATGAGAAGGTTGATTATAGAGATTCCTTCATTAAATTAATCACTTGCAGAGAATTTCTCTCTAGTCCAGTTAAGTGGATTTAGGGACCATAGTATTATGGCTAAATAAAGTGAACAAGTACTTGAAAAAGAGTTTAGTCCTCAGTGAAGGAGGAGGAAGAGAGGAAGGGGTTAGGAAAGAGGAAGAAGATGAAGAGGATGGGGATGAGGAAGGAGCAGCAGCAGCACCTGGGATCTCACTTAGCAGCAGAGTCCCCGCTTAGTTTCGGGAAGCTTTTGTTTCAATCTTCAGCAGTTACACACACACACACACACACACACACACACACACACACACACACACACACACACACACACACACACACACACTCACACACACACATACACACTCACACACACACATACACACTCACACACACATACACACTCACACATACACACACACTCACACACACACACACACACACACACACACACACACACACACACACACACACACACACACACACACACACACACACACACACACAAAGTTTTGAAAGGACAGACACCAACATGTGAAGACAACACAGACAAATCAAGTGACCGTGCAAAGGGACTGAGATGACACTGGTCAGGTGTTAATCACCACGGACAACCATGAGTATTCAGAATGCTGACATGTTCTGACATGGTGAAAACAGTGTTTCATCTCCGTTGGTCACTCTTATAGTCCTTGGGGAACTGTGCTCACTTCCTCTAAGCATTTAACTGCTTGTAAACCCATGGCAATCCATAGGATGCCCTACAGCTTTATAATACTATAATTTCAAGATTATTGTGTAAATGCCATCATATGATATCAGGAACTGGATTATGCTTCCCCACCCCCCACCCCACTTCACATAATTCTCTGGAGACTTGTCCAGGAAGCTGTACGTCTCAGTAGATTACTCCTTTCTACTGTGTTTCATGGTACAGATGCACTGTCCTTTGTTTACCATTAAACATTAAACATTCAGCCATTAAGTGACATCAGGGTTCTTTTCTTGTTTGAGCTATTATGAAGAAATGTGCTCAATCATTTGTGTACAGGCTTTTCTGTGACCACAGGTTTGCACTTACCTAGGATAAATGTCTAGGAAAGTGAATTGGATCGTGCAGTGGTTGTGTACGTGTTCCTTATACACGGACAAACTCACTTTGGTCGTGGTTATACTACTCTCCATTTCTAACACTGATTTGTTCATTTCCTGCACCCTCAATGGTGCTCACACCGCCTTAAACTTCCAGTCATTCTTATTTTGCCTTTAAATTTGCATTTTCATAATTAGTGTACTTCTTTGGTGTCCTGTATATTCTCTTTTTTGAAAATGCCTCTGCATATTTTTGCCTATTTTCTAATTGGAGTGCATAAGCCATTACATTTTAAGCACTTTCAAATATGCTTTATAGATGATGACTCCTCGTTAGATAAATGATGTGAAACTATTCTCTCCCACTCTTTGGATAGGAAGTATTTTCATCTTCTTAACAGTGTTTCTCATTGAACAAATGTTTTCCATTATGACGAAACCTGATTTGTCAGTTTTTTTTTTCTCATGGCTCAAGCTCTTGGTGTCAACTCTAAGAACAAAGGGACCTAATCACCAGTTGTGAAGATTTTCTCCTCTATTTTCTAAGTTTATTACTTTAGATTTCGCGTTTTACTCATGAGCCATTTAAAAACCACAGTGTTTAGAAGATGTAGGACTTGAGTTAAGGTTAGTATTTTGCTTCCAGTGTCCAAAGCTCTAGTTCCATTGAAAAACACAGTCTTTCCTCTCCAGAATTGCTTTTGGATTTTTGCCACATATTAACAGGGCACATATTTGTATGCACTTATTTCTGTGCTCTCTGTTGTAGGTCACTGATCTATCTCTCTATTTTCTTACCCATGTCACATGGATTTGATCACTCTAGCTATGAATTAAATCTTCAAATTAGCTAGTAATTCCCTATTCTTTACTATTCTTTCAAAATTGCTTTAAGCTATTAATTTTTGCTTTTTTTAATATTATCTTGCAAGCAATCTTGTCTATAGCCACAAGAAATCTTATTGGGATTTTGTAAGAAATTGTACTGAGTTTGTATATTGATTTCGGGAAAATTGAAAGCTATCCTTTGCTGAGTCTTCCAATCCATGAACATGGTAACTGTCTCTGTGTAGATTGTCAACCTCTTTCACTCACCATCAATGTGCTCTTTCAGCATATAAATTCTCATATATTTTATTAGATTTATTCCTAAAAGCTTCATATGCTGAGTAGTTGTATTTGGTATTGCATTTTTACTTCAGTACATGTTCATTGCCAATTTTTAGAAACACATTTTTTTTTTTCATGTTAGTCTTGTAGCTCTCCTAAGCTCATTAGCTCATTTATTAGTTCAAGGGGCATTTGGAATTGCCACAGGCCAATTCAGCTTTATTTATCAACCAATCAGAGCAACACATATTCACAGCATGCAGAAAGAGATCCCACAGCACTTTGTTGAGATTAGACCCACTTCAGTGGTTCCATACCCCAGTCTCTGATTCTGGAGGTCTGAGTGGAATTATTGAGTTTGTATTTCTGTCAAGTTTTTAGATGATGCTTGTGTTGCTGGCTTAGAGACCATGTTTAGAACCTCTGACTTCGACTATTACAAAGTCTTTCGTAACTCATTGCTATCCACCACCTAACAAATAAAATGCAAGTTTCTGGCAAATGCTCAATCCACATAAAGAGAATGAGAGTGATGCAGAAGCTGGGTGGTACTGAGGCGTCCACCACAAACAAATGAGTCTTACCCATTGCTTCAAGACACATAAGATCTACTGGATAGACTATGTGATTGTAAGTGGCAGAGTAGTGCTGGTCTCATGGGCGTAGGAATGGTACAGACACACAGGGGCTTGTTTAGAACAGCCTCATGCCTGGCTGAATGCTCTCCTGTTGTTCCATTCATGTGTGTGCCTGTGTGTGTGGTGTATATGAACTTGTATGTGCAGGTGCATGAGCCCATGTACACAGGGAGGATGCAGTACCCTGCTCTATCCTTCTGTCTTGTTCTTTTGAGACAATCTCTTGCTGAACCTTGAGCTAAACTGGTGTCCAGCAAGCTCCAGCAATTATTTGGTCTCCATCCTATGGTGCTGTGGTTACACGCAAGGATTGCCATGTCCAGCTTTTTATATAGGTGCTAGAGATCAAAACTCAGACATGAATATTTGCAAAACCATCACTCCTACCCCCTGCATCATTTCCCTGGTCCCAATGTTGTTATTTTTGTAATTTTTATTATCTTTGAGCAAGTACATATTTATTTTTCACTGGGTCTCACTGTTACATGCCAATCTTCAGGGCTGGAAGGTCACCCCTAAAAATACTTCTTTAGGTTTTATTGCCCACACACAAACGCTGGCCAGAACTTTCATTTTTGCGCCTTGTCCAAACTTTGGTTGGTGACTGAGCCTCATCAAACATATCTGAAATGACTTATTGGGAACGTTGATCTTTTCCAGATGATGGTGGTCATGAGAACTCTGGTAGGTGTCTCTGGCAGTGAATGCAGAAATTGTATTTGGCTCCTGAAAGCAAAGTAGTTTTGCCACCGGAGAGCAGGTTTGCTGCAGTTCTTCAAGTTCATGGAAAAATGGGAATTGCTGTGATTCTTATATTTTCCCATGGAGAACTGAAGAACAATTCAGCCACCACAGCAACGAAGTTGGAATGTCCCCTTGTGCTTAGAACTGGAGGACTTATAAATGTCAGTGGCTTATCATGCTCAGTCCCTATCAGGACCAGAGTCTACATGGCATGGCTCCCATCAGGCATCCTCAGCTTCATCTTTCTATTCTTGAATCACATATAATTTGTTTTGAACTCATCAAACTATAAAATCTGAGAGTGTCACCGAACCTCGAGAAAGGCTTTCTGCACAGAGTTATCTTTGGGCTTTTATGAGAACAGCAGTGCCAGTGCCTACTGAGTCCCAGAGAGGAAGGGTTGCCCCAGAGCTAGATCCTCGGGTTTCCTTGGCTTTTATTTGCAAGAGGTCTTGTTTTATAAAGAAACTAATGCTACATTAACATCTACCAAGGCTGTGTGTCTGTCTGTATATGCAGACCCCCCTCTCTCTTTCATGTTGTATGTATGTATGTAAGTGAATATTAAAGCTTAATTGTGTGACTTTAACATGTGAAGACTTCACATTTCCCCTACGACTTGAGGGAATAAAAAGAGCCTATTATCACTTGTAGGCCAGATGTTTTGCTTAACGGGGCTGCTGTGATCCCTGCACCTGTCTGGACCAGCAGTTGTAGGATTAACGTAAGAGGCTGAATTTAAAAATCTGGACAACTGCTAGAGAACAAGCGGATGGTGTGAAAATGAACAGGCTTCCGGCATAAAGGATTTACTGTCGACGACATCAGGCAGCACACATTATTGGCAGCAGAACATGAACATGCCCTGTTCCCTCTCTGTCCATGAATGCTCATATACATTACCGAGTGACAACAATAGGGACTTTGAGTGAATAGAGAAACAGAAGTAGGGGGTTGGGGTTTGGCTTGGAGGAAACAGAGATATGTTATACCATCCATGGGCGAGACAGCCGTAGAGTCACATGGCATTAGATATCATTTCTGGTGGATTATGACAATTACAAAATGAAGAAAACAGGCCCCACCCCCACACACCCTCAAGAAAGCAATGGCTGGCTACGTAAAAGTAACTCTCTTAAATGATAATTTAGTTTATTCATAATGCAGATAGCAAAGCATTCTGGTTTATACAAAAAATATCTAAATTCTTATCCTTTTTCTTGGGAAAAGACATGACTGGAAATTCTGACTGAGCTTGATAAGCAAGTAGAATTTTTCCTCACTTAGAGGTAAAACAGAGATGCCCCCAACATGTGCATAAATGACACCCCTACATTCCCCACACTTGAGTAGTACACATTTGCTTTGTGCTTCAGACTCAAACAAAATAGAATGACATCTTCCAAGTCAAGTGAATTTGAATATGTTGCTACTTTTTAGATTTTTTAAAATATCTGTCTTATAAACTTGTGTATACATGGGGCTTTAAGTATTGAAATGACTAATGCCTTGCTTAAGGAACAAAGAACAGGAAATTTTAGATGTGAATGTGTTCATTTTCTTTAAGAGGTTGACACATTTGCAGTCTGGCATCAGGGTTGGTGTCCAGACTGCACTTCACAGGGTACAGCAGCCCCTGGAAGCCTTCACTCCTCAGGCTTGGGATTGTTGTAAGGATTATGGAATCTAGTGTGTGTGAAAAGCACTTTGCAGTTTGCTTAAACATGGCTTATACATGTTAGCTCTTAGCTTTCAATAAAATTTGTAGAAGACAATCTAAGCTGATTTGTGTGAGATTATGCTAAGAACAGTGAGGAAACAGAATCACTTACACTAAAAGCAAGTGTTATATTTCAGATACAAAGATACATGGGTTTTCTCACACAGGTTTTAGAAAGGGTGCTTTCCTTTTATGAACTTAAGTTGCAGTGGTATTCTCTTAATCTCATTCATTCAGCCAGCAACACACTGGGAATTTCTCATATGTCAGTCTGGGGGATAGAATCATAAGCAAGACTTAATAGCCCTTGTCTCCACAGAGCTTCAGACTACCCGAGGAAGATGATCATCAGATAGGCAATTACATGAGGAAATCTTTCATTATAGATGTGATGTGTTGTGGAGCACAGAACAGCTGGGGTTGACCCAATGGGAAGGGTCAATTGTGGTGTCTCTGAGGACATGACAACTGAATAGTATAGTCTCTCACATAAAGACACACTCTTGTCCTTGGTTTTGAGCTTTAGTTTATATTTCTCATAGAGAAATATAATATTTCAATTACCAGATGAGATCGGGTGCATTCAGGGTAGTATGGCCATAGACATAGTATTTCAATCACACCAAGTTCCTTTGCTCCTTCCAGGCATTTTTGTTGTTTGTTTGTTGTTTACAAATGGTATCTCAAAACTGATGAGCGGCCTGGAGAGATGACTCAGAGGTTAAGAGCACTGGCAGCTCTTCCAGAGGTCCTGAGTTCAATTCCCAGTAACCACATGGTGGCTCACAGCCATCTGTAATGAAATATAGTGCCCTCTTCTGGTGTGCAGACATAAATGCAGACAGAACACTGTACACATAACAAATAAATTTAAAAAAAAATGATGAGCAAAATGGAACATGTATTAACTCATGCAAGAAAGCAGTAGTAGGAAATTCACCATCAATAGGCTCTCCATCTTAGTCTCCTGAAGTAGCCAGCGTCCAGGGGCTTTCTCCTGGGACCATGTTCACTTTCCAAGTACTTGTGAGGGAAGTTCCTACACAGACTCCTTTCAGCCAGGCTTGGGTTATTTGCTCACTTCTGAAAATGAAAGGTCAGATTAAACCCTGACCTTTAGTCCACAAACATGGAGAGGAGGGAGGATATTGAAGAATAGCTACAAAAAGGAGAAATAAGGAAGGAAAAACAAAAACACTTGCTGATTACACGTTGGAACTAATCTCATTCACCTAGTATCGTGATTCTCAAACTTGAAAGTCTTGATTAGGTTTCTATTACAAATGTAGCTTCTCAGGGCAATTGCATTCATTTGCTCAATGCTGACACACCTGATGTCTGGGGAAAGGTTAACGCCTTAACTCACAGGACAAAATGAAAGCCCCATGTGGGACTGAGTTCTTGAATGAATGCTATGGTGAAGAACCTGTTTGCAAGATCGTTTGGGTCCCTGTTTTCTTGCTGACTAATTGGGTTTATTCTCAATTCCTAAACAGTTGGTGTTTCTTGGTATACCATGTGACTGGCTTCCTGAATCAACAGAGAACTTTCTCATTATTTAAATTTCTGGCTTATCTTCTCTCTCATCATTAGACCCACCTCCCTACCTACCCCTTATCTCCCACACATATACATAAAGACTTATACCTTTTATGCATGATGAGTATCCCTTAACTGAAATGCTTAGATCAAAAATATCTCAGTGTCCTTTGCCTTACAAAAGCTTTTCTGTTTCAAGAGGTCCCATTTATTAATTGTTGCTCTCAGTGTCTGTGCTACTGGTGTTATATTCAGGAAGTGGTCTCCTGTGCCAATGCATTCAAGACTACTTCCTGCTTTCTCTTCTACCAGGTTCAGTGTAACTGGATTTATGTTGAGGTCTTTGATTCACTTGGACTTGAGTTTTATACAGGGCAACAGATACGGATCTATTTGCATTCCTCTACATGCAGCCATCCAGTTATGTCCGCACCATTTGTTGAAGATGCTTTCTTTTTTCCACTGTATATTTTTGGTTTCGTTGTCAAAAATAAGGTGTTCACAGGTTGTGATGTCAGGGTGTTTGATTTGATTCCATTGATCATTGTGTCCGTTTTTTATGACAATTACCAAACTTTTTTTTTTATTACTATAGCTCTATAGTAAAGCTTGAAGTCAGGGATTTGCTGGTGGGAGTGCAACTTGTACAGCCACTTTGGAAATCAGTATGGCAGTTTCTCAGAAAATTGGGAATCAATCTACCTCAAGACTCAGAGATACCACTCTTGGGCATATACCCAAAGGATGCTCAATCATACCACAAGGACACTCTCTCAACTATGTTCACAGCAGCATTATTCACAATAGCCAGAACGTGGAAACAACCTAGATGCCCCTCAACCAAAGAATGGATAAAGAAAATATGGTATATGTACACAATGAAGTATTGCTCAGTGGATAAAAACAATGACATTGTGAAGTTTCCAGGCAAATGGATGGAACTAGAAAAAATTATCCTGAGTGAGGTAACCCAGACCCAGAAAAACAACCAAGGTATATACTCATTCATAAAATTTCCAGGCTGCAATCCACAACCCCAGAGAAGCTAGGTAACAAGGAGGACCCTAAGAGTGATACACATGGATCACCCTAGGAAGGGGAAATAGATAAGATCTTCTGGGTAAACTGGGGGTGGGAGGAGATAGAGAAGAGGAGATGGGGGAATGGGAACATGAGGGATCGGGATGGTCGAGTTGGGGGCAGGACGGAGTGGGAGAGTAATGAAAGAGATTTCTTGATAGAAGGGGCCATTATGGGGTTAGGGAGAAACCTGGTGACAGGGAAACTCCCAGGAATCCACAAGGATAATTCCAGCTAAGACTCCTAACAATAATGGAGAGGGTGCCTGAACTGGTGGTCTTCTCATATAATCAGATTGGTGACTACCCTAATTGTCATCATAGAACCTTCATCTAGTAACTGATGGAAACAGGTGCAGAGATCTACAGCCAAGTACTGAGCCAAGCAATTGAAGAGATGGAGAAGGGATTATATGAGCAAAGGGGGTTCAAGATCATGATGAGGAAACCCATAGAGACAGCTGACTTGAGTTCCTGGGAGCTCATGGACTCTAGACTGACCGACAGCTAGGGAGACTGCATGGTACCGACCTAGGACCTCTGCATGTGGGTGACAGGTGTGTAGCTTAGTCTGTTTGTGGGGCCCCTAGCAGTGGTACCTGTCCTGGTGCATGAGCTGGCTTTTTGGAACTTATTCCTCATGATTGGATGCCTTGCCCAGCCTTGATGAAGTGGGGAGGAGCTTGGTCCTGCCTCAACTTGATGTGTCATGTTTGGTTAACTTCCATGGGAGGCCTGGGAGGCCTTACCTTTTCTGAATGGAGACTGAGGAGGGGTGGATGGGGTGGTGATGGAAGGGAGGTGGGGAGGGGTAGGAAGTGGGAGGAGAGCAAGGAGGGGAAACTGGTTGGTATATAAAATAAATTTAAAAGTTTAATTTAAAAAAGTATTTCAGGCAATTCTTACTTTTTTTTCAAGTGGTGCTTTGGAATACTTGAGATATCAGGGAATGAAATTAGTTTATATTTTATTTACACTATATTGACATAACTTGAACTTAATTTACATATTATTTTGTTCATGATAGTTTCATGGTGTGCAATTTATCAATTTTGACATCATATCAATGCTCACAAAGTTTGAATTTAGGACAAATCAAATTTCAGACTTTTGTATAAGAAGTCTTCAATTTACATACAAAATAAAAATAAATATTATATACAATATATGTAATGTGTTATTTCTCTCTATATATACACACACACATACACACATATATATATATGCATAGTGTGTGTGTGTGTGTGTGTGTGTGTGTGTGTGTGTATTTTGCCTGGGGAAGACAGAAGAGGGTGCCAGATCTTCTAGCATTAAGAGTCACAGGCAATTGTGAGCTGCCAATGTGAGGGCTGGGAACCAAACTCTGGTCTTCTGGAAGGACAGCAAGTGCTCTAAACTGCTGAGTTAGTTATCTTTCCAGTCTATATAGTCCCTTATTTGCTTCAATGCCTTAGCTTTCATAGCTGTGAAAGCTGGGTAAGGAAGTCTGAAATCCATGGAGAAGGCAGACAAAAGATCTCAAGCAAGACAGGAAGTACAGAAAGAGTTCAAAGCTGATGTTTACAGGGGATAGTGAAGCTAGGCCTGTCACTTAAGGAGAGATCCAAACTTTGCAGATCCACTTGCCATTTGGACTCTGCGTTAAGGGATCACTAACCCCTCTACAGGGCTTGCATGGGCTAGATTAGGCCCACCCAGTTTAAGTGCTCTGTCTTAAGGTCAGCTGACTTGGGGCCTTAGTTACACCTACCAAAATTCCTTTACAGCAACATCCAAGTTAGAGACTACCACACATATCACCACAATCTTCTAACTGTGTTAGTATTTTATTCAAGGTTTCTAGAAACATTAGCTGATTTTCTATCCTAGGAATACACTACTCACAATATAATTAGGACAGATTTTGCTCTTGTTTGTGGAGAAATATAGACAGCCTTTAGGAACAAGGAACATACTGTTAACAGTGAAAGTTTACTTTGGCTATACAATGGCTAGTGTCTGAGGGTCAACTTGAAAGTTATCAAAAGATCAATCATAAAACTTCAGTAACAGCCAGTGAGTTAGGTTGTGTATTATGGCAAATGTAACAAATAGATTATAACTCATTATACCATTTTCACTAGATATGGAACATCTTATTTAATAACCTAAAAAAATAAAATAAAGGCACCAACAGAGAATTCAAAAAGGCGCGCGCGCGTGCATGTGTGCATGTGTGCGTGTGTGTGTGTGTGTGTGTGTGTGTGTGCATGCACATGTGCACATGTTGTATGCAAGTGTATATGTGCAGAGTGTGTGTTGATGGGTTCACCCAGGATGTTGGGCATCTCCCTCAGTCACCTCTTTACTTTCCCTTGGGACAGGAGCTCTCACTGGACCTGGAGCTCACCGCTTTCTGGCTAGTCTTGTGGCCAGAAAACCCCTCCCCTCCAAGCTTCTTGTCTTGCTCCTGACTCAGCTCTGTTGTTGGAGGCACACATGGCCACACTCAGCTTTTTTGCATGGGTGCTTGGTAGCTGAACCTGAGTCCCAGCACTTGCACAGTACCATGGAGACACCTCTTTAGCCCCAAAGGTTTTTAATAGCCAGTGAATGGATAAATGTAATTATTTTACCTAAAAGCTATACACATAACCAGAGGAAGGAGGCTGAGATCAGGGCACTTGTATTTCACATACCATTTTATGAGATGCATGTATTACTTTTTCCTGTCTCATCTAAATTCTCAAAAATAGCTATTTTTAAAGTATTTGTTTTTCATTATTCTTTCTCTGTCTCTCTCTCTGTCTCTCTGTCTCTGTCTCTGTCTCTGTCTCTCTGTCTCTCTCTCTCTCTCTCTCTCTCTCTCTCTCTCTCTCTCTCTCTGTCTCTCTCTCTGTCTCTCTGTCTCTCTCTCTCTCTCTCTGTCTCTCTCTCTCTCTCTCTCTGTGTGTGTGTGTGTGTGTGTGTGTGTGTGTGTGTGTGTGTCCCAACATGCATGTTGAGGCCAAAGGACAATACTCTGGAGTCAATTGTCTTTGTCATCCATGTGGGATTCAAGGATGTAACTCAGGTCGTCAGGCTTGGCAGTAAGCACCTTTGCCTACTAAGCCGTTTTCCCAACCCAATAATCCTCCTAACATTAAAAATAAAGTAGACATATTTTATAGTGTCAAATGCGAGATTTTAAAATCTGTATGTATGTCTATGAAATGGCTGCCTCAAAGTAGTCAACATAAGCATCATCTTACATACTTATTTCTGTGGTGAAAACACTTTAATCCACTCATAGCAGTTTTAAGTATATAATGCATTGTTATTAGCTATAGCCATCCTGTTGTACAATAACCCTCCTGAACTTATTTCTGTCTAACTGGAATTGCATATGCTTAGATCAGCATCTCCAGTCTCCTCATTCTGTAGACCCCTGATAACGACCACTTACTACCTGATTCTGTGAGTTCACCTTATTATTATTATTTTTAGAATATACACGGGTGAGATAACAGAGTATTTTCTTTCTGTGCCTGACTCACTTTACTTAACACAATGCCAGGTTCACTCACACTGTTGCAAATGACAAGATTTCATTCATTTTGAGAGCTGAAGAGTATTCTACTGTGTATATATGCCATATTTTCTTTATTTGCTAAATTGTGGCTATGCCACACTATCAGCATTGGATAGGTTATCTAGACATAGGGTCAACAAGAAAGTACCAGTTAAACTTCATTGTACATCTAATGGACTCAACAGACACAAAAAACATTCCGTCTCACAGCAGCAAAATGCACATTCTTCTTAAGTGCATGGTGTGTGTTCTGTAGGATAGATTATATATTAGACTATAAATCATATCTTAGCAAACCCAGTAAGATCAAAATCAAACCAACTATGTCTTCTGACTACAATAATATAAAACCAGTAACAGAGAGAATTTTGGAAAATTCACAGATTACATGAGAATTAAATAGCATATTCTTGAACACCCAATGGACCACAGAAGAAATAAAAAGAAAATCAAAAATTATTTTGAAACAAACAAAAACACACCATTCCAAAGCTTAAGGAATTAAAAAAAATGTTCTAAGGGGGAGTCTGTCACTGCGGTGAGTGCATTTATCAAGGAAGAAGAAAGGCTTTATCTCATAAAAAAAGCTTAGTATTATATTTCTGGAAAGTGAAGAATAAATTAAGTTCAAGAATAGTAAGGAAGGAAATAACAAAGATCAGAACAGAAGTAAATACCATAGAGACTAAAAATATAGAAATTATCACTGAATCAGAGTTAGCTTTTTGAAAAGATAAAACTTCCAAGTTTTTAGTTTTTAATAAATTGCCTTTGTATACAATGTTTTTTATTTAAAGAATATAATATATTCTTATTATATTCATATAATATATTTTGATCGCATTCCCTTATTAGTTTTTGTTTGTTGTTTGAGCAAATTTTTAATTGAGCCCCCTGGTTCAAGTCTTTAGAGTTAGTAAGTAGCCTTGCTTTCTGCATGTGCAGGCCTCAGAGACGTCTGCTGGGAGCAGGCAGAAGGTGACCCGGGAAGGTCGTTCACTGGGTGGTCCTCAGGCCAGAGCTCTTGATTCCTAATGACTGGGGCACCAGCACCAATGGGTTCTTTCCAGGAATTCCTGTTTCGTATAATCAAGCAGTTCAGAACCATATACCAAACAGCCCTCTCCCATATAATCAGGAAATGTCTTCATATTCATTCTCATGGAAGGTGTGCCTGACAGGAAAAAAAAAGTGCATCAACGTATTCTCAGCCTCAAGGAACTTACAGGTCAATAACAGGACGCAAAGGTGTGTACAGGCCAATGTGATGGAGACCATTTGCACAAAGATAAAAAAGGAGAGCGGAGAAAGATGAAAAAGAGCTATCATTGTAGAAATATTTTTAATTAAAATATAATTACATCTTTTCCCCCTCCAGCCCCTATCATGTCCCCTTCCTCTATCCCTTCTATGTTCCTCAGCTCCTTTTAAAATCAATGGCCCATTTTTTTATTATTATTATTATGAATAAGCATCTCCCAGTGATGAGTCCCCTAATTGGTTATCCAATCCAATTAATAATAATACAAAATCATAAACACACGAACAACAAAAATGGAATATTAAAAATATTTTTAAGAGTTCAGACTATTTTAGAATATTGTTATCAGCAATCAAGTTTCTTTCCTTTTAACTGAAAATAGATTTTTTTTTCTCACATAATATATCTTGATTATGCTTTTACCCCACCTCTACTCCTCCTAGTTCCTCCCTCCCTCCCATGTGGATCCAGCCCCTTTCTGTCTCTCATTAGAAAGCAAACAGGCATCTAAGGGGTGAAAAACGAGATAAAATAAAATATAATACGATAAAACAAAAATTAACTCTCAAGAGTTGGACAAAACAAGCAAACAGAAGGGGAAGAGCCCAAGAGAAATCACAGGAACCATCACCACGTTCAGGGATCCCAGAAAAATGCTAACCTGAAAGCCACAATATACACGCACAGGCCCTGTGCATGCTGCCTCAGCCTCTATAAAACCACATCAGCTTTGATCATGTTGATTTAGAATCATGTTGTTTTAGAGGACCTTGTACTCTTGGTGTCCTCTGTCTTCTCTGGCTCTTACACTCTCTCAGTCTTCTCTTCCTTGGGGTTCCCTTAGCTCTGAGTGGAGGGATTTGGTGGAGTCATCCTATTTAGGGCTGAGTGTCCCAAAGTCTCTCACTTTCTGCATAATGTCTGGCTGTGGGTCTCCATATTTGTTCCCATCTGCTGTAAGAGGAAGTTTCTCTGAACATGGTTGAGCAAGGCACTGATTTATGAATATAGCAAAAGGCTATCAGGAGTCATTTTATTGCTATGTTTTTTTGTTTTGTTTTAGAACAGTAATATTTAGTTTTACTCTAGATCCCTAGGCTATCTGGTTTCTAATTCTTGGTCACTTAAAGAGTGTTGGGTATGTATGGATGGGTTCCATCTTGTGGAGTGGGCCCTAAGTCAAATCAGATATTGGTTGGTTACTACCATAAGCTTTGGGCCACCATTGTCCCATTATATTTTCCAGTAGGGATACCAGTGTAGAACAAAGGGTTTGTGGCTGGCGTGTGGTGTTTACGTTTCTGTTTTGGTAGCATGTGGAGTACCCTGCTGTACCAAAGATATTAGAACACAGAGTGAAGGCTCTATGTTTAAGTAGGGTTTCCATCCAGGTAGAGCCTTAAAGAACAGATTGTTTGGGGGATGGACTTTTCAGGAGACATCCTATGGTTCCAAGACTCCACTATTAATCTAGTATAGGAAGCCAGTGAAACCTCATAAGAGACCCAGCTGTTGCCTGGCACTCACACCACAGCTATGTTCTTTGTGCTGCCCTGAACCCCATGTACCACCCACCCTACTCTTCAAGCCTTTCATGGGACTGGTCTGATGTTCCTGCTGGGCATCCAGGCTTCCTCTAAGGGAAGCCCCAAAAGGATATCATGATACCAGCCTTCAGGGTTTTAACATTACCTTTGGTTTGCAACAGAAGGCAAGGCCCTCCCTGCAAGGCTATGTGCCATGCCTTATTTCTCAGACTTCATGTAAGTGCATAATGCAACAAAAACAGTATCAGAGAAAATCCAAAAGTGGATATAGAAAGCAGACTGCATGGATGCAAGATAATGTTCAGAGAACATAATAACGAGAGTTCGATGACATAGGGTGTAATTGTCCCCTGTACCAGCCTGGTGTTTGCAAGTTCTTGGAAAATCTTTGAAGTGTTTTGAACGGAACATTGTATTTTTCTGCTCTCCATGGCTACACCTTGTTGACTAGCAGTAGTTAAGTATCACTCTTGTGGCCCTTAACAATGATGGTGACTGTTCATATACTGACCCTAGCTTGTCCTGATTTCTTCTGGAGGATGAGCACCTATCTTTTGGTGTATGCTGAGTCTCCAGCCTTAGTCCTTGCACATTAGTGGCTCCATGTGAAAGGGGAAATTTCGTAGGTGAGAGGGTCTCAGGAGCAGAAGAGGTTGTCACACGGACTACTGGGGAACCATAGGGGACTTCTGTCACGTTAATTGCAGCAGTTACAGACATGGGATGAACGCAGCAGGGATTCACCTCCGAAATCGATTTAATTTCAAAACATTGTCCACACATCTGATCTGCAAATGCACTTCTGAGATAAATGAGTTACTTGAAAGCAAATGATGTGACAGATGTTAAAACTGTTTTTTTGGGGGGGGGGCTGGGGAGATGACTGAATGGCTGAAAGCACTGGGTGTTCTTTCAGAGGACCCAGGTTATGTACCCACATGACAACTCACAACAGCTGTAACCCCAGTTCCTGCGAATCTTACACCCTTTGCTGGCCTCCAGGGGTGTGCATGTATGCAGCATACAGATGCAGGTGCTCACACATATACCTGAAATAAAAATAAAATAAATCTGAAAGAACATTTCTTGGTAGTGTGTGGCAGAGTTGGCCCCCTCATACAATAAGTGGAGTGAAATGGGGAACTTTAAGAAATGTTTTATAGTGTTGTTTTTTTTTTTATTTTGCTTTAACATTTTATGTCATGAAATTTTCTCAAGCTTTTTACATGTTCTTAGAAAACATGGTTTCAATGCTGATATGCCTCACCACACTATATTTATGACACTTGGATCCAAGCTTCGTTCTTTGTGTGACATGTGGTTGTTCCCAGGTCTTTTCTCTGGGATGTCCCCATGTTCTGTTCAGTGAATGGGACAACATCAAGTGTGGTCCTTTCTGACTTGTGAACTCAAACTGTGAAAGAAGATATGCTCTAATCTGTAAGACAACAGCAACAAGAAATAATAAAACAAAGTATAATGTGATAATAAAAGACAAAATGAATTTAAAATACAAATATAAAAAACAAGAACAATGGGATGAAAACCGAAAAGATTATGAAATTAAGCTCAAATTCATCAAATAGTCACATGAATATAAAAGGGTTAAATAATCAAAATAATTTACCTTTTACAAAGTGGGGAATAGAGAAAATACAAACTGCGCTGTTCTGATCCCACACAGAAGTTTTTCTTTTGATGGTATTCTCCTTTTTCTTTTGTTCGTCTGTTTTGTTTTTGTTTGCTGCTAAAGGTTGAGGATTTAACGGCAGCAAAACCTAAACAAAATGTGAAAGCCTTATTCATGCTTTAATAAATGAATGCTGCATTTAGAAAAGGAAACGGCACCCCTCCCGTGAGTTAATTGCATCCTGATTGCTGGTGTCAGGAGGAAACCTTGGCAGACAAAACATAGAATTACCTGGTTACCCTTTTCACATAACTCATCCCTGCGCAGCCCCATCGGAGCTCCAAGAGAAGCCTTTGTTTTTGTTACCATGGCCTAATTCAAGCCAACAAGAAGGCTGACTTTAAGAACGGCAGAGAAAGGATTAAGGTGCCAGGTTAGGTAACATTCGCCTAAAGCTGGGCTTTCAACAGAAACAAAAGAAGCCCCCAATCTCAAGGACCATTCCATTCCTCAGTGACTGGCGGTCTGTGGACATTCTGTGTAGCTTTTATTTCTTCAATTCAAATGCGTTCTCTTGCTCCATCAGTAACTACTCCATCAGAAAAAAAGGGCAGATGTCCACAGAACATATAAAGAGAATTCTGCTGTTGCTTCTAACTAAAAAAATAAAAGAAAGAAAGAAGGAAATCCTCAACATTCGTTTTATTTGTTCTTGAGTTTTATTAACAAAATTTGTAATTAATAAAACTTTAAGCAGAATATTCTCTCGTGATGATATGTTACTCTGCAAATCAGAAATATGCTGACATCTTTTAGTTACTAAATGTCATCAAGGGCCATACCAGCCTGTGTTAAAACTATGGGGTTCTTCCATTTTAAGAGGTAAATGGGCACAGATTACACATAGATCTGTGTATGGGTGTGGATGAAACTGGATCAGTGCAGTTCTAATAAAACTTTATTTACAAAAGTATGCAAGGAACCCTAATCGGAGAGTAATAAATACTTGCAATTGCAAACAGCATTCCCCAGGCTTAAGTCTGACTTTGGAGACTAAACTCCTGATGATTCCCTGTGTGGATATTTTGCTTCAAACACATTAAGATCTTGTTGTCCCCAAAGCATCCAGAACTTCTGTAACCCTCTCTGCTAGAAGGTCATTTCCTCTGTGGCTTCTTTTTTTTTTTTTTTCATGAATTTTGCCTGGAATCTGTCTTCTCACTATTGAAACAAAGAGCCTCTCTTCAGCTTTGCTTTCTCTTTCTAAACAGTACCGGTCTTTCTAAACTTTAGACCCCTATTTTATATCTATACACAGAAACTGAGACAGCCTTGCACTGATGGGGATTCAGTCGCAGGTGGCGCCTGTGCAGGGCTGGCCACCTTTGGAGATGCAGAGAGCATCTCCTTCCACTGGGCAGCCCTGGCAACCAGTTGTCCTCCATCCCTGCCAGCCTTGGCCCCTCGCCAGCGCTGTGTCCTTCCTGAGGGGTGAGACTTTGCTTAAATGGAGCAAGAGTGATCCTCCCTTTTGCTTCCAGTCCGTTTATGTTATTTCATAGCTTGTTCTGCAGGGGTAGAGTGAGCACTTGCCTCTAGACTGTCTTATTGAGGATCTGGACTCCTTCTATAGAGTCATTTTGTAGGTCTTATTCCATAATCTAACTTGTATCTCCAATACTGATCTACCCATGTTAGAGTCCTCTCTTATGTTTATTTTTATTGACCAAACATTTCTGTATGACTCATAAAATATTAAGAGCTAACAGAACTTGTGTGTGTGTGTGTGTGTGTGTGTGTGTGTGTGTGTGTGTGTGTGTTATGTTAGAGGTGAAACCTAAGGCTTCTTGGTGAGTAGGAATGAACATTACTACTGAGTTTATTCCCAGCCCCAGAACTGAGCACTTTTATGAGCTTGTATAATATAGGGATTGTGGATTTATGAAGACTTATTTTTTAGCCTAGTCAACTATGGATGCAATCTGTAAGGGACATAGGATTACTTGGGCTGAGTCCTTAGGCACATGTAAGAGAACGTGTGAAGGAATGAGGGTTTCTGTCGTGGGAGACATAGAACATGGGCTGGTAAGTGGGACACAGGTGGAAATGCCTGTTGAAAGGACTGTAGATGAGCAGAACTTGAAGAGAGATGAATCGCTGGCACAGGAGCTAGAAAGCAGGTGAGCTGCTAAGAGGCTGACATGCGCCCATCAGATCAAAATCTATAGACCAAGCTAGGAAGAACTGACATTCTAATACTTTAGAACCCTCAAATCAACGATCCTAAGAGGTTACTCCACTTAATAAGTTTTCACTTCTTGTAGCTGGTTTATATCATATTGTTTCTTTTTAACACTTTATTAGATTCATAGTAAAGTCTTCTTTCTCTCCCTCTCCTTTTCTCCCCCATATAAGAATGACACCTGTTTTTTATTTCAAACTCAGCTCTCCATTGCTGCTACACCAGAAAGTAATTGATAGCTGTCTTGTGGCATACAGCTGACACTTGTTTATTCGTTATAGAAGAGGGTTAATGAGTGATATCGCTCTGTATGCTGTGAATGTGTTGCTCTGATTGGTTGATAAATAAAATGCTGATTGGCCAGTCGCTAGACAGGAAGTACAGGCAGGATAAGCAGACAAGGAGAATTCTGGGAAGAGGAAGGCTGAGTCAGGAGTCGCCAGCCAGACACAGAGGAAGCAAGATGTGAAGGCAGAACTGAGGAAAGATACCAAGCCACGTGGCTAAACATAAATAAGAATTATGGGTTCATTTAAGTGTAAGAGCTAGTCAGAAATAAGCCTGAGCTAATGGCCATACAGTTTGTAAATAATATAAGCCTCTATGTGTTTGCTTGGGTCCAAGTGGCTGCAGGATTGGTGGTGGTGGGTGAGAGAGATTTGTCCTGACTGAGGGCTGGGGGACACAGGAAAACGTGCAGCTACAGAGGGTTGCTTTTACTGATTCTGTGACATTGCAGATTCTGTCATCTGCAAACGTGAGTTTTATTACTTCCTTCTCAATCTATATGAAACTTACTACATTTTCGTGCCTGTTAAAATAGCCAGGATGCCAGCTATCGGGTTTCCTGAGTGGTGAGAGAGCTCCATTGCCTCGTTCTCAGCCGCTCACCGTTAGCTAGAACAGCTGAGGCTTATATATTTTTAAAGGTATTCTTTCTCAACGTGAATTCTTTGCATTTATTCCCAACTGGCTGAGAGTCTTTTTAAATAATTAATGATTGTTGGGGGATATTTAATCACATTGTGAACCCTGAGTTTGCATTTGCACTGATCAAATCAAATTAACCTTGGATTAGGAGGCTAACTTAGCAAATAGTTGACAGAAAATAATCATAGAGCCTCAGAGGGCATCCAGTAGAGAAAGAGAGACACAGAAAATAGTAGGGAGGGATTTGGAATGGCATGGGTTTGTTTGTTTGTTTGTTTGTTTGTTTGTTTGGCAAAGAGGAAGCATGAGTTTTTCAGAGACACCAGCAAGAACAGAAGATTGGTTTTTGGCTCCCCAGCTTCTCTGATCTTGCAAGTTTTCACCCCAGTCTTTGAATATCAGGTCTTACTTATAAATAGAAGGACAGAGATTTAGTTATAGCTACCTTTAGAGTCAGCAGCAGAGCCAATGCCCACAGGAACAGAATTCCCACCAGGCTGTGGCCTGAGTGCCCAGCAGTAGATTAGGGCACAGCCACTGTGCTGAAGTTAAAACAACAAATGTTACTGAATTTTTTCTTCATGAATTCATAGAACCATGTAATTCTTCTCTCTCTTCTTTGTCCTTAAAGATATTGGTCTACCTCATTTAAGTAACCAAATTAGTTGACATGGGATTTACTGTGGGCTGACATATTCCCTCTGAAGGTGCAAAGGTAGATTCATGTTCTGGCCTCCTAGGATTTTGAAGTGAACGGAGCCTTTCAAAGATTCAAGTGTAGATGGGATTAGGTTGTCCATCCACACATACAAATCTAATGTCTTATAAGAGAGGGTAAATGCTGCTTGAAGGCAGAAATATATGGTGGAAAGCTACTGATTCCACATAAAGCTGATTTCAGAGCAAGGAAAATGATCAGAAACACAATCAGGACCATTGTTCAAGAAGACGTAGTGTTTTTTGACATATATTCTCTTGCTGATAAACATTAGAATGGATGGGGAGATAATAGTTATCAAAATTGTGGTATGCAGTAAAGTTGGAACGTTTTTTTTTGCTCCTCTCTGTGAAAACTTAGTGGAATTTTTGGAGGAAAATGTGGGCTTCTCTAAAACCACAGCCCTCAGGTCTTTAATTCTCACACTGGTCCACACTCAGCCCCCAGATATTTATCAAAGTTATTTAAGTACCGATTTTGCTACCATCAACTTTGGTTTCAGGTGAACTGACCTTGCTTGTTATTTTTCTAGACTCAGTTGTTAATCTAGGTTTTGGGGACAGTGATTTGCCCTGTGTCCTAAACTTTCTTATAGTTACAAGAAAAATAACTGGCTTTTGTTTTTCTTTTGCTTTTTTCAATTGTTGTAAAATAGGAAGGAAGAATCCCAAGTTCTTTCTATGTCAGAGCCAAATTATACTTAATCTTTTAATCTTTCAAGGTGACATTTATTTACATGGATAAAATTTCAGGTGAGCAAATAGCACTGGATGTGAATTACATCTGCACTCATCCTTGGTCTCCAGCCTCTCTCTGAGGGCTGCTGCTCATGCTCTTTCTGTGTATTTTCTGAGGGGTAGCTGAATGTTGGAGGTTAGATGAGTCTACTGAGTTCTAGACCCCATGATACTGTATCTCAAACAAATAGCCCCAGAACAACGGAAAACCCCAAAATGACAGCATAGACTCTAAACTGCTTTGCACCTTGCTTTTTAAAAAATTAACACATTTAGAGACAATTCCATGTCAGCTTCATGTTTCACATTCTGTTCAGAATTGTCTGGTACTGTATCACATCCCCGAGTTAAGGCATGTTTAGCTTTTGCAAGTATATGATGTTCCAAAGTATGCTTTACCTACTGGTCCTGTGCTCTCCTTCTTTCTGAGATGTAGGAGTTTATATGAAGTGAACTCTTAGAAATGCAGAGATTCTGGGTGCTGGAATGTAGCTTTATTTGTGGTTAATGCCGCCAATTATTCTCAGAAATCACTTCCCTTTATTACCATTGTACACAGAAAAAACTCCTTTTTTGTTTCTCCATATTCTTTCTAGTTCTAAATAAAAGGGCAGTTTTGGGTTGTCATTTGCTTTGAATGAGATTGTATATTCTTTCTTATATTAATGATTCAGTTTCTGCTTTTGTTCCTTGTTCATTTTTTTTCTCTCGACTAGTAATGTTTCCTGTGCAGATGAAGGAATTATCTAGTTAATAAGGGCATTATCTTCAATTTTAACAACTCAAAACAATAGCTGCTAGCTTTGCTTTCACATTTGGGGTTCACTGGTATCAAACATAGTTTGGATGCTGAAAAGTCTCCCTAAGGATCATGTATGCACCACGTGGTACCCAGCTAAGGCAGTCCTGAAAGGTGAATGGACCATCAGGGCTCTTCCCAGTAATGAGTCCATAGCTCAGTGGGCTATTAGGAAGTAAATCACCCTCTAAGGCATATACATTACTTCAATTCCTTTGCTCTGTTGATCTATTTCCCAACTGCTATAAGATGAATAGTTCTGCTCTGCCACATATCACCTGCAATGCTATTTCATCCTCACCTTTAGCTCCAAGCAATGGAGCCAGTTGATTATGGACCAGAACTTCTAAAGCCACAAGTCAAAATAATTCTTCTCTCCCTTAAAGTTGTTATGTTAGATAGTACCTGAAGAAATGCATTTGGAAGGTGTTTTCCTGCATGCATTTCATGAATGTTCTAGGAAAACACATCTCACATATAGGCTAAAGTTTATTAATTGGTTTTGACATAGATTTTTGTATATTCTTTCCTTGGCCAGTCTGCTGGGTCTGCTAGACATGAAAAACTATGTCATGGATGTCCCTGTAAGATTGTTCATAGTTCATCATTTCCTTTGGAGGTAAATGATTATAGACTCTGGAGAAGTGAGACAATAAGTGTGGATAATTGATACATGGTAAAGAGTGGGAGAGTCAAAATATATGAGCAAATATACAAATAGATGAGTCTAAAAATGAAGGGTCATTTGAGGGGTAATATGAGACCTAATGTAGTAGAAACGTCCTAAAATACATACATATATGAAAGTGATCTAAATGAAATTGCCAGATAATGGGGGAGACAGGGTCCCCATTGGCCATCTCTTCTCACCAAACGGACCTTCCAGTACTAGGATTGGGTTATATCTAATTGAGTTGTTGGCCAAAGGGGCCCCATGGGGATCCCCAAACAAACCAGGCAGTGCCCAAGACTATAGGTTGCTCTCCACAAACTGACAGCAAAGCCTCATTGCTGAAGACAACAGGGAGAGAGGGGGGTGGGCAGAAGGGAGACTGGAGAAGGAAGGAAATCAGTGGAAGGGAAAAGAGGAGGGGAAAGAAAGCTGTCCTGTCTTATCTACTTGAAAGGTATTGAGTGCATGGACTGACATCAGACTGGGAATGAGGTGTAAGGGAAACACTCTATCATGGTATCTTACATTGGTTTCTCTCAACAGACCAGGGGGGTTTATTTCCTTATGGATGGGTGAATGTAGTCTAAGTACATGATACACTTGAAGAAGAATTTTTGATGAAACCCAGCATTATGGGTGATAAATACACATGAAAGGAAGGAAAGGCGGGAGGGAGGGAGGGAGGAAGGGAAGGGAGGGGAGGGAAGAGCAAGGCCGATCAAGTAAAAGTTTTTTTTCAGATAAAAATAAATGAGAAAGTTTAAGATTGTTGCTTACTAATCACCAGTAAAACACACAAAGGTATCTATCTATCTATCTATCTATCTACCTATCCATCTACCTATCATCCATCCATCCATCCATCTATCTATCTATCTATCTATCTATCTATCTATCTACCTATCATCTATCTATCATCTATCTATCCATCTCCATCTGATACATGACTAGTAACAAAGCATTATGGGTTATGAGAAGAGGTGGTTTGCCATCAGCTGGCAGAATAAGAACACTTTTTTTCTTTTTCTGGAAACTTTAGCAGACACATGGGAAGGGAGAGTAGAATCTAATGATTTTGGAGGTATAACTGTTGGAATTAAGGTTCTGTATTCTCCAGTTATTAGTATTATGGGTAAATCAGTAATTCTACTCTGCGGTTTCCTCATTACTAAAAGGAGATGAAATCTAGGTGTCATATAGAAGTTTTATCTCACAGTATTTGTATCTTGAAAGTACAGCTGGCATCTTCTTAAAAAGCAGAGATAAGTTTTTCCTATTTTAAGTAGAAAACAAAAGCAAATCACACAACTCTTTCTTCCTTTAGTAAAAACAAAATTTAACGGAAACTGTTACAAGCCAGACAATAACCAGGGGTCCTGTGCAGCCAGGTAGCAGAACAAGATGCTTGTACATGTGTGAAGATTTTGAGGTTCCACAGAGATGTCAAAATGTCACAGAATGGCCACTAACAGGGGCGATAGCTGGGAAATATAGTTCTGATTACTGTGTTGCTCCAGGGATGACAGATTGCTCCATCCCAGAGCATTCAGGATGGGGTAGGAAGCTGGAGAGCAAGAGCAGTTGTGGCCAGCAAACCATCTCCAATTTCCACTAGATGAGAGAACTTTTAAATTATATTGACTTTCTGCTCTATGCTCAGACACCTTGATAAATGGCTGCAATCCTATTCTAACCGTTGAAAAGTATATTTATAGTTCTTGTGCGACAACATTTCAGAGTTATTCCTCCTGTCTTCTCTATTTGAAAGGTATTGAGTGCATGGACTGACATCAGACTGGGAATGAGGTGTGAGGGAGACACTCTATCATGGTATCTTACATTGGTTTCTCTCAACAGACCAGGAGGGGTTTATTTCATCATATAAGACTTGCCTTATCATGTAGGCTGAGGGAAATCTTACTCAATGACCAGCTCACTGGCAAGGACTTCTCTGGGAGAGTCAACTTTGGTAGCTGCACTGGTTTTCCCATTATTATTTTTTTAATGGCATTACAGTCACAGCCTCTTTAGGGTCAGTGCCATGGGCATGACCGTCATCCAGTGACTTCTAATTACCATGGTAATAAAAGAATTCATGTCAACCACAGCATAATTTGTCACACAAAGACTAGCCAAATAAAAAGCCACAGTTGAGTTTGGGTTATCATAAACAACTTAAGTAAACTGTAAAAATTATGTCCTGATAGTACTCTGGTATATGAACCTTCTCTTCAGGTCCTTTGTCTGATGAACAGATCTTCTAACACACTCAAGGAGCCATTCAACTCAGAAGACTGTAAAGGTGGGAGAGTGAAATCTGCTTCCAAACTTGATCAGCTTAGAAAAATGCAATGTTTTTGCCTAATTTTGTAATTTGCTATCAAAATCAATTAAAGAAAAATTCTGAAGGGATTTTAAGCAGAAACTCTTAGAAGAGGGTCAAATTGTGATTTGGGGCTGTAGGGAAAAGGAAGAAGCTGTGATCCAGAAGTCGTGGAATGTATACTGCTGCTACCAGAGTGATGTTGCTTCTGCATCAGCTCCCTTCCACCATGTAAGATGATAGATAAGGCCACCTCTGCTGTAGGTAGCTTGTCTACTCACCCTCCTGTCATCTACACCCTGAACTGGTGAGGCAGGGATTTAGAAAGACATAGCTTTCTAACCTCACTGAGGTCAGTGTCCCCTGTAACCTGCCTTGAGTCCTGGGACGATGGCCTGAATTAATAAGCATTTTTGTCCCCTGGCGTTCAAGTGGATCTGAACAAATTAGGGAGTGAGAAAACAGGATACAGAGAGGACAGTGAAGTTACAGTCTATGTTGCTAGTGGGCTTAGTTAGGGTTTTTATTGCTGTGAAGAGATACCATGACCATGGCAACTCTTATGAAGGAAAAACATTTAATTGGGGCTGGCTTACATTTTCAGAGGTTTAGTCCATTATCATCATGGGTGCGACATGCGGATATGGTGCTGGAGCTGAGAATCCTACATCTTGAAAGATAGGCAACAGGAAGTGGTCTGAGACACTTGGCTGTATCTTAAGCATATATGAGAGCTCAAAGCCCACCTCCACAATGACACACTTCCTCCAACAAGACCACACCTCCTAACAGTGCCACTCGAAGAGATTATGGGGGCCAATTACATTCAAACTACTGTACTGGCCCCATCTATATGAGGTTTCAAGTTGTCCACACCATCTTCTACCTAGCAGTCTTCTGTCTCTGGAGCCCAGCAACTATCCCATTGCACATTCAGATTTGCACGTGGTGGTTGCTTCAGGTTCTTATTGATTCTGTCCACTGTGCTTTCCTTTGCCAATAATCTCTTTATTAATGTCTCAGTAAATTACTCAACTTGAATGTACCATTTATTCATTTCCTGTCTGAAAACTACATGGTTTATCGGCCAAGCTAAAGTGCGACAAAATTGCAAGTGATCATTTACTACTTAATGACCAAAGGTTCAAACTCAAATTTGTACACACACACACACACACACACACACACATACCATTGGCCATGCGTTTCTGGGAAAGACAAGGATTATTTTGAGCATGGAAATGGAATACCAGGTCTCATTCAATGGCTTCAGCTGAGAAGGATTTGGCGTGCTTTATTTAATTTACCCAGCCTACAGACTTTGAATTCCCATGTCCTTTGAGCTGACAAGAGCAATCTGCAAGGCTAACCTCAGAGCTCTACCTTCAGTGGGCAGGCTCTTCCTGAGGTAGAGTAGGCTTCACTCTCATAGCTGATACTGCTGCAGCTGCTGCCAGATGCTTATTTTTGCTAATAAAAAAAAAAATACACTCTAAGACAGCAACTTAAAAATCACGAAGCACAATTACAATTATCTGAATAATCACATATGAAGGTAATCTTCAAATATGAGTAATATTTAGCAGTGAAAATTGTATAATTTCTCTGGAAACTATTAGGAACTTTTCTTCTTTCTTAACTGGAGGTTGTAAGTAGAAACACTCAATACTCTGGTGAGCTCATCTAAAAAGCAAGCTGTTTTAAAGAACAGGCAATTCATTCACTAAGTATGTACTTAGGAATTTTTGTCATTTGTAATATCTATATATTATATATGTGGCAAATCACAAAAGAAAAATATACATAAATAGAATAAAATTAATATGAATGACTCACATAATTACTTCATAATGGCGAGATCTTCCTAAGCTACATGATAACACATGGCAAGCTTTACATACTATGAAAAACTGCATGTCCTTGTACCAAGCTGCCTATTTCAGAAATACTATGTAGTTAAAGTAGGAACACAGTAAAGACAATGCGTCTTAAGCAAGACCAACACAACTGGAAGGCTTCTCCCCCAAAGCCTTGCTAAAATAGAGTACTATTTTTCCCCCAAATCCAAGAAAAAGGTCAATAATTTTTCTTTTTGGCAGCTCCTGATTTGGAAGAAAAATAAAAACGCACTGCCTACCCCACTTACTCTGAATGATGCTCCTATTCAGAGGACTGAGTACTTACCCGGTCCTTCTCCTTTCACATTGCTGCTCAGTTTAATAGCCTTGCATCTTTTATGGCTTGAAAACAACAAAATTCAAAAGCAGAGGCTGCTTTGAACTTTGTATTTTCTCAAATGGAAAATCTTTTTTTTTTTTTTTTTTTTTTAAGAAAGCAAAAGTCACTGTGTTTGGGGTTTGTAACGTACTACAACAGGACACTCATAAACAGAAACGGGATTACCACAGCCAAGCAACTAACAGCTACTATCTTCAGTTACTTTTGTGTGTCTGACAATAGCTACTACACTTACATTTTCAGCAAATAAAAGCCTCTGATGTGACATGGTCTTACTGATTTTAGCTCTCATGTTGTATGTCAGAAGCAAAACTGCCCATTCTACACATCTGCTATTTCATATCCTTTACCTGCATCTCCCTGTCTCTTTCCCAAGCTCTGTGGCCTTTACCACCTACCCAGACTGCTGTAACCATCTTCATTCTTTATTATTAATTACTTGAAAACGTTTCCTAATTCCACATATAAGTGCAATATTTTCTTTCTGAATCTGGGTTATTTCACTTACCATAATATCTCTGGCAAGAGCAGATTCTCCTTCCAAAACAAAAATGGAATAATATTGCTCTGTGTACATGCATGTTGCATTTTCTTTATGTATTTGTCCATTTATTGACATTTAGGTTGTTTTCGTATGGTGACTATTGTGAATAGTGCTTCAGCAAACACTGGGCTTCAGATATTTTTTACCAGAAGTCAGTCCATCGTCTTTGGATAAATACCCAGGTTAGTGTTCAGTAGAATATATTATGTTATATTATATTATATTATATTATATTATATTATATTATATTATTTAATTTATTTATTTATTTATTTATCACTGTGGTTTTTTTATTAGGTAGTGTTATTTATTTTTATTATTTAAAACAATTTCTAACTCTGTTGGAGAAAACTGATTTTTCCTTCTCCTAGTAGGTATAAATGACAGTTCAGTTGGTAATTTTTACCCTAATGGCTAGGTTTTCATTCATTCATTCATTCATTCATTCATTCAAAAATGTAACAAAATAAAATATAACAAGATAAGACAAAAACTACCACGTTACAACTGGGCAAGACAAACCAACAGAATGGAAAAAGCCCACTAGAAGACACAAGAATCAGGGACCCACTTGTTTGCCCACTCAGAAATCCCTTGTTTTGTTTCACATTTGACTGTTGTCTCTTAGAGGCCTGCTCTAAGAAAACAGTGGGAAGAAATCTGAGGGAGGAAGGGGATGGGGGAAGGAGGGAGGAAGAGAGGGAGGGGAAACTGTGGTGGGAATGTATTCTATGAGGGAAGAATCTATTTTCAATTAAAAAAACACTAAACTGGAAGCCATTATATATATGTAGATATATGCTGAGGACCTGGTATAGACCCGTGCAGGCCGCATGCATGCTGCTGCAGTCTCATGGTCCGTTAGAGGGCCTTGTTTTCTTGGTGTCCTCCATCCCTCCTGACTCTTACACTCTTTCTACCTCCTCTTCGGGGTTTCCTGAGCTTCGAGGAGAGAGATTTAATGGCGACACCCCATTTAAGGCTGAGCGTTCCAAGGTCTCTTTCACCCTCTGCTTATCTGTCTGTGGATCTCTGTTCCCATCTGCTACAGGAGGAAGCTTCTCTGATGATGGTGGAGGAAGGCACTGACCTATAGTAGATCAGACTATCAATAAGAAATTGTCACTACATGTTTTCTCCAGCAGAGTGACACTGGATATACCAACTGCTCCAGGACAGGCCTCATGCTCAGAAGTAGTTGATTGTCATATAAGTGGACTCCACAGTTTTTTTTTGTGTGTGTGTGTGTGTGATTTTATTTGGTTATAGCTTGATGGATTTTCATTTGTTTCCTTTTTTTGTATGTGGTTGTATTTTGTTTTCTTGCTTTTTGGGGGTGGGTGGGTATCGTACTAGGTTTTTGTTTCTCTTTTGAGACAAAGTTAAGTAGGGTGGGTAGGAAGGGGGAGAAGATCTGGAGGTACTTGGGAGAGAGGAATAATATAATCAAAATATATTTGAATTGTAAAGTGGTTTTAAATAATGAAAAATATAACAATAAAATAAAAAAAAAACAATTACTTGGAGGAATATGGGTGATGGGTTACTCAGAGGAACAGAAATGACTCAAAGACTGCTGTGTCAACAAAACCCACCCTAGGACTGTGACAGCTCATAAAAGCCAAGAACCTGGAGCATACTACAGGTTGGAGAGTGTCCCTTCCAAGTGACTCAGTTGGTCTAATCATTCAGACAGGTCATCTGGTTTCTGCTTCTTCCAGACATCTGGTCTGGCCTGAGTCATGTTTGCAACTTGGCTTATCTGGGAGCAGGTCTCAGTAGTTTAGCTTGTCCCAGGGTCTTCTTTGCAGCTTGGCTTGCTTATTCTAGGGAAGGAGGGACCTAGTGAATTTGATCAGTTTCAGGGACTTCCTGGAGGTGTTTTGAATAGTTTACCTTCTGGCTTAAGGAGCTTCCTGGAAGAATGGAATACTTCAATCTCTGGAGGAAACTTCTACACAACCTAGAAACATCTTTTCCCCACATTAACCTGGATAAACATAATTGTTCTTTGACTGGTACCAGCAGGTTGTTCTTCAGTGACAAGTTCCTCAGAGAGAGAGGACCAGGAGATCAAAAGGTAAATGTTGTGAGTCTGGGGTCATTCAGAGATTCACCAGTCTAACTCAAGCTTCGGCTTTACTAAATTAGAGACTTTTTTATTAAGAAAAGACTGTCCAGGACTGAACCAGAAAGGGTTCTCTAGGTAGGCCCCAGCAATTGTTAGCCCAAGGATTATAAAAGCAAAACCCACAAAATTATAATTTGGGGGAGTCAAATTAACTCATATACTGCCTGGGTTGTGGGCAAGGCTTGATTTTATAACAGACATCCAGCAATGCCTTGGCCATTGAAGCAAGCGTTTCCTACACAAGTAGAACTTAGAACTTAACCTGTTTAATCTTGTGATCTGTTACCTTGTAGGAATAGCTAAGGCAGAGAAATACTTTACAACAGTAAGCATTTTTTTTTTTTTTTTTAAGAATAGCCCAACCGCACCATTTGGGTCAGCTGACAAGGTAGGAGCAACATCCTCATGACTTATACAACTTAAAAATAATTTAGTTTTTACAAGCCCAACACGCTGTAGAACAATCTTTTTGTACACTATGAATATATATTACTCTCATTTGCTAATATAAAGCTGACAGGACAGTAGCTGGGCAGGAAATTAGGTGGAGAAGCCAAACTGAGAATGAGGGGAAGGAGGAGGGCAGAGTCAGGAGCTGCCAGCTAGATGCAGAGGAAGCAAGATGAGAATGTCACACTAAGAAAAGGTACCAAGTCACATGACTAAACATAGATAAAAATTGTGGTTTAATTTAAGTGTGAGAGCTAGTAATAAGCCTGAGCTATCAGCTGAGCATTTATAAGTAATATTAAGCCTTTGAGTCAATTATTTGGGAAGTGGTTGCTGAGTATTTGGGAGTTGCTGCTGGGACCAAAAACTTCCACCTACACAGCACAGTAAATTTATCCTCTAAACATAATGTTAACCATCATAGTAAAGAGGATAGAATCACAGAAAAAGGAGGAAGAGGAAGTCAAATTTCTCTGTTTTCAACTTTCCTGCTTTGAATTTATATTGAAAGAAAAATGCTGCATGTCATGGCAGAGGCAAGGACAAAGGGCTTTCTGAATCTCCTTTGAACTTCGTTCCCTTCAAAACAGTCATTCTCTTTTAAGCCAAGGGCAGATAAGAAGAGTGAGCTGTTGAATCTTCAATAAAAGAGGAATATTAGTCTATTTCAGCTGCTATAACAAAATACTGTACAGATGAGGTGGCTGATAGACATTAGAAATGCATTGGCCACAGTTCTCACATCAGGGATGTTCAAGGTCAAAGTGCTAGAAGATTTGTATCTGGTGAGAGCTAGCTTCCAAGTTCACTGTCTTTATATAACAAAAAGGGTAAGGACTGCTTTACTTCCTCATTGCCTATCCAGGCCCCACTTTGAAATACTATCATTTCACAGGTTAGATTTCAACATACAATATTTAAGGGAGATAGAAACATTCAAATTTTTTTTTTTTTTTGGTTTGTTTGGTTTTTTGTTGTTTGTTTTTTTGAGACAGGGTTTCTCTGTGTAGCTTTGTGCCTTTTCTGGAACTCAATTTGGAGATCAGGCTAGCCTTGAACTCACAGAGATCTGCCTGCCTCTGCCTCCTGAGTGCTGGGATTAAAGGCGTGCGCCACCACCACCCGGCTAGAGCATCAGTTTTACATATCTAAGTCTCATGATGCAACATGGGCTAGCCCTGCCTGAAACATTTCAGATTCACCATGCATTTGATTTTCAGTTAATTTTTGATCAATGTACATTTAGAAATATTTTATCTTTGCTAACCCTCTTTTCAATATGCACATTCAATTACTTGGAGCCATATGTTTACAATCTCCAATTTAAAAGGCTATTCCAATTTAGAATATCAGAAATTTTCATATAAAACAGTTTTTGATGCAATTAACATTTGATTTGACTTGAAAAACATTTATTTACAAAAAATATTTGAAGTAACTATTATATAAAATAAGGCACATTAGGAAAAAAAAATCACTTGATTTCCACAAATGAGTTCTCTGGCTGTCCTTGTACCTTGTTCTTAGGTATGACTTGAGGTTTTCCTTTGCCTGGCAATTTGTCTGAAAGGGAGTATTGCTATTCGAACAAAATAAGGACAGTGTTGATATTGGTTGGGGTTCAGTGTATCTGCAAAGTGCTTTGAGTTTCTTCTATTCATAGAGCTATACAAATTCTCTGAAAGGAATAAGGGGATAATTGTGATCCTATGATCATAGAAACCCATATCCCACATGAGGAAACAAGATGAGTATTTACAACAAAGCATTCGCAAGGATTCACACAATTCAGAACCAAGGTAAAAGGGTCTCGTGTCAGAAACAGCATGATTAGAAGGCGGATCATTACAGCTGTTGTTTAATTAATTCTTTACTGTGAGAAGAAATGCCATTGACACTTCATTATTTTGATACTGAAACCACAATTGAGAGCTTTCAAAATGTGTCTATGAAACCACAAATAGATCCCTCAATTCACTGTGAAGGGGGCTTCTAGTCCTCTATTGAAAAGCCCTGTCCACACAGGATGTCCTTGTAGCTCTCACTTGATAGAGTTCCACACTTTGTCCCCGCAGGTCTGTGCTTGTGTGAACTGTGGGCCTACATTTTCAGAATCAACAAGCCGTATCTTTAGAATACGATGGGAAAGTGCTCTGAAAAATGGATAACTGAAAATTGGTTGAAATCATTTTAGTCAGACAAAAGTTGCACTTACCACGGGGATAAAAGATGCATAAACCATAATTTTTATAGAAAACAAGCTCCGAACCAAAGCTTTTGTTATTTTTGTTCTCTCTCTCTAAGTATGTGATGCAGTCCATGCTAAAGGGGACAGTGAGCTTGCCAGCAATCTTTCCTAAAAAGAGGTCTATTGAAGGCCAAGGAAGTGATTTAAGAAATATACATTTATTTTCTTATGGCCACTTTCTTTTTTGCCACATGTGTTTAGAAAGGTAAAATAGTCACTTGGCTTTTCTTTTTTACATGTGAGCCTTTAGTTGCAATTTGTCACACAGGAAAATGACTCAATGCATAAAGTATTCTTTCCCTGTATTTATATCTTCACTTAGCTTCTTTCTGTCTGATAATGTTCTTTAGTGAGAAATTGTTTTGCAATTGCTAGAAATAAATGATACAAGCTGTGATGGTTATCTTACACTCAAGAGCCCAAGACAGGAAGATTGCAAGTTCAGAGGTGAGTCTGAGCCATATGCTTTTTCTCAATAAACTAATAAACAAATATATTACATAAAGTATTGATGTAAGGAAGCCATGGATACTATAATACATGGCAATACAAATTAAATAATCATAATTAATATTGTTAATTATTTTATTTATTGATATTACTAATTAAAGACATTATGATATGTTATTAGTAATTCAAGCCAGAAATATATTTTAGTTTTCATTTTATAGTCATTGTCTGAAAACTTGGGTGTAGTGCTATTAAGTAGCAGAATTGTTTTATCAACAAACTAAATTAAGCAAATTGAATTACTTCATGACATTTTTGTAATTGATTTTTACTGAAAGGCTCAGAATTTCCTGTTGGACAGGTTGACGAATGATGTCAAATGTGTCTGTCCTCGAACAAAGTTGTCAGACATAGTCTTTGGAGTATTTTTGTATGAATTCTGGAAGAGGTTGCTCTCAGAACCTTAAGTTGGTGGCAAGGTACTGATACTTGGGACTCATCATCCTCTGAGGGTACAACTTCTGTTGCTGCTGCTGCTGCTGCTGCTGCTACCAACTCAGACTTCATTCCAGCACACAGTCCTCAAAATTTGGGGCAATAGACAAAGTACATCCACTCCTTAGGGAGAGTCAAGGCTGCTGGTAATCACCTACTCTTAATTTCCAACCTCATGGTATTCAACGTTCTATCCATCTCCCATCTCCACAAAGGCCACAGTGAGAGAAACACATGACTTTTTAAGATTAACTTTTAAAATTTCATATATGTGTACTGTATCTACATTATTTCATCCCCCTCTTCTCCCTCTTCTGTGCCCCCTTTCCTCTCAAATTCATGGTCTTTCTTTTTCTTTAATTTTATTATCATCATACATATAAATAAATAAAATCTGCTGAGTCCATTTAGTGTTGATCGTATATATCTATTTTTAAGGATGACCCCTGAGTTTTGGATAACCAATTAGAGGATTTATCCCTGAGGAAGACTGATTCCCTCTCAGCAATTTTTAACTACCTATAGATCTTCAACTGGGGGTGGAACTCTGGGAGATTTTCCTATTCACATTGACATGTTAACTAGTGTTATTATTATTCAAGTCTTGCTTAGGCAACCACATTGTTGAGATTTCATGGGTATAACTTTACATTCATATGCAGAAGACATAACCTTAATCATACATCAGATGTCCTGGTCCTCTGGCTCTTACAATCTTTCTGGCCCTCTTCCATGATGTTCCTTGAGTCACAAGAGTAGGGTTGTGTTGTAGATGTATTGATTGGGCTTTGGCACACCCATAGTCAGATGTTTTCTGCCTTTAGAACAACTGTGGCTTTCTGTCTGCTGCAAAGAGAAGTTTCTTTGTTGAAGGATGAGAGCTGCACTTATATGTGGGAATAAATATTAAGAATGCAATTCTTAAAACCAAAAGGCTTCTGTCCAGTAAATCACACTATCAGTCAAGTAACAGCACAACTTGCAGAATGAGAAAACAGTATCTCCCACCATACACAGGGCAGACAATTCATACCAATTAATATATTCCAGTGTCTGGAATATATGAAGAACTTAAAAAATGAACACCAAGAAAACAAAAGAATTAACTGAAAATGGGCTACAGAATGGAGCCTAGTATACTGAAAAGAAGAAATAAAAATGGCCGAGAAATATTTTTTAAATGTTCTAATTTTGATTTTTAGAATCCAGTAATCCAAGACAGGTATATTCAAGTCCTTCATTAACCTAAAATAGCACATTTTGTGTAGAATTCATCATTGAACTCTTAGATATTAGCAGGTTCAATGTGTGTGTTTTTAATCGACTGAAAAAAGGTGTCATATCTATTGAGTGGAAGTGTTCTAGCCACTAATAAAATGGAGAGAAGAATCTTCCTCACTTCATCATGGTGTGACATCAGGAGACCTGAAGAGACATCAGAACATGATAAGTAACTTTTTACAGAAAACTATTTTAATGTACAACACATGAAAATATTGTTTGAGTCAGATACAGTTGAGTCTTTGCATGAATAATTTTTTAATGCTATTTCATCAGACTTTTAATTCTAACCAGACTCTTATTTTTAAAAATTAAACTGATATTAGTTACTTATCACAATTCTTATGCTGGAGTTATGGTAGGCTGTTTCAGCCATAGAGTTTTCCAGGCCAAGATCACCAGCCTATGCTTTTGGGAACATAGATTTGGGATTTTGCTAGGGTATTTGCTGAGGTCTTTGAGGAAGTAAAGAACAAAAGCAAAAACAAACAAAACTGTAGGGGAAAAAATTCTGTAGCTGCTTATGGAGCAAAGATGTAAAGGTTAGTTTCTTCAAATAATAGAATAAAAAAAAAATCCCAACATTTCTGGATATTGTTAAGTGATTGACAAGTAGGTGCTCAACCATTTCCAAGTAGCAAGGGCAAGATACACACTATCCAAGAGTCAGGATGTTGAGAATCTTTCAGCAGACTCACTTGCCAGGTCCCAAGGTCAGCATTAACTCTCAGGCCACTGCTGAAATTTTGTTTAAGAATTTACAAAATTTCCTAGCTCCACCTATTTACCTGTGAATTTCATGATTTCATTTTTTTTAACGTCTGAATAATACTCCATTGTGTAAATGTACCATGTTTTCTTTATCCATTCTTCTGTTAAGTTACATCTAGGTGGTTTCTTATTTCTGGCCATTATGAATAGAGCAGCAGCAATGAATGTGGTTGAGCAAGTGTTCTTATGGTCAGATGAACATCCTTTGAGTGTATGCTCAAGGGTGCGATAGCTGGATCTTTAGGCAGATCAATTCTCCTCTTTCTGAGGAACCACCATATTGGTTTCCAAAGTGGCTGCGCCAAGTTTGCACTCCCACTCTACATCTTTGCCAGCATGAGCGGTCACTTGTTTTCTTTTCTTAGTCACTCTGATTGGGGGAAGATGACGGTAGTTTTGATTGGCATTGTCCTGATGTCTAAGGATGTTGAACATTTTAAAAAAGTTGTTTCTCAGCCATTTACATTTTGTTTTCTGTTTAGATCTGTACCCCAGTTTGGATTGGGCTAGTTGTGTCTATTTTTATATCTAGTTTTTTGAGATATTTACAGATAGTTTGGACATTAGCCCTCTCTCAAATATGTAGTTGGTAAAAGTCTTTTCTCATTTTGTAGACTACAGCTTTGTCTGAATGGCAGTGTCCATTGCTGTACAGAAGCATTTTAGTTACATGAGGGACTATTTATTAATATTTGATCTTAGGGCCTGTGCTAACAGTATTCTGTTCAGAAAGTCTTGAATGGAACTAGAAAAAAACAATAATCATCCTGAGGGAGATAAGCCAGACCCAGAAAGACAAATATGATATGTGCTATGTAATATGATATGAATATGTGTATATCAGCTGTTAAGTCAAGGAGATCCAAGCTACAATCTGTAGAACCACAGAGGTTAGGTATAAAGTAAGAGTGTGGGAAAGGGTGCAGATAAAGCTTTATAGGAAAAGGAAATAGAGTAGATAATTGTGAGTGGATGGGGGGTCTGGGATGGGAGGATCAGTGGAGAAGAGGAGAGAATAGGGGGACAAGGGAGGGAAAATGGGGAGAAACGGCTGAAATTAAGGGCCATTTGAGGGGTAGTTTGGAAACCTAATATAATAGAAGCTTTCTAAAATATACACATATATGAAGGTGATCTAAAAGAAATTGTCAAATCATGGGAGAGACAGAGTCCTAACCGGAATTTTTTTTTGTCATAAAAAATGAAGCTTCCAGTCCTGGGATTGGGTTACATCTAATTGAGTTGTTGGCCAAAGGGTCCCATGGACACCCCCAAACATCCCAGGCTGCAGTTCTATAGGTTGCTCTCCACAAACTGACAGCAAGGCCCCATTGCTGAAGACTACACCTACACGGCTCACTGAATACAGAGACGTGGAGCTGGTGCCACCTTAGGGGCTTCATCCCCTACAGGCTAGTGTTTTTGGTACAGGAAAGTACTCTGTATGCTACCAAAGGAGAAATGTAAACACCACCTCAGTGACAAACTCTTTGATCTACAATGGTGTCCTGCCTGCAAGATAGGCTGGTACAATGATAGCACAAAGTTTGTGGGTATAACCAACCAACGTCTGGTTTGAAATAGGGTTTACTTTATCACATGGAACTCATAACTGACACAGTTTGGGTGACCAAGAACATGAGACTAGATAGCCCAGTGATCTAAGGCAAAACTAAATATTACTATTCTTAAAAAAAAGACTCCAATGTGCAATGACATTCTGCTGTACTCAAAGATCAGTGCCTTGCTCAGCCATCACCAGAGAAGCTTCCTCCTGCATCAGATGGGAATCAATATAGAGACCCACAGCTAGACAATGTGCAGAGAGGGAGAGACCTTGGAACACTTATCTCCAAATGGGATATCTCTATCAAATCCCTCCTCAAAGGGCTCAGGGCACCCTAAGGAAGAGGAGGCAGAAAGAGGGTAAGAGCCAGAGGGGATGGAGGGCACCAAGAAAACAAGGCCCTCTAAATCACCGTGATTGATGCACATATGAACTCATAGAGACAGGCAGCATGCACAGGGCCTGCATAGGTCTGCACCAGATGGGGAGTTACACATGAAAGGAAAAGCAGACACATGTCCCCATCCATAACCCAGAAGCAATCCCAGTGGATAACATCACCTCCAAATGAAAACTTAGTGTACTCCAATGGAATCTCCCGGGGAAATAGGGTAGGCTGTGTGCCCACCAGTACATTGCCAACAGAAAATGAACTCAACAACACTTTTGGAAGTTCCTTGACTTGTAATGTCATGTTAGGGCTTTCCCTTTTCCTTTTACATTTTATCTTATTTTTTAAATATATATATCTTCTCTTTTTAGTGCTTTTGTGGGATTCCTGAGATCCCTGGGTGTGCGAATGGTCTCCGTTTCTCATACCTTCTCTTGGGCTCCTTTCCTTCTGTTCTTTTAGTTTGGCCTGTTCTGTGCTAGTCTTTGTTTTATCTTATTATATTTTATTTTATTGTTGTCCCATAGATGCTGTTTGTTTTCTAATGAGAGACAGAAAGGGAGTGGAGCCGAATGGAAGGGGAGGTGGAGAGGAGGTGTGAGGAGCAGAGGGAAGGGAAACCATATCAGAACATGTTATGTGAGGAAAAAAAGCTATTTTCAATAAAAGGAAAAAAACATCATAAAAGTTGATACTGAAAGCATGCATCTGAAGGAGAGGTAGGCAAGATAGTAAAATCCTTGTGCTAAGAGGATCTTTGTTCCCTCAGTGTGAACTTGTCTCAGATTTCAGGAACCAGAATGCCTTTTCCTGCACAAATCCAACAGAAGCCCATCATCCAGGGTCTCTGTGTCCATCCATCCCCGGCTTTGAGATTATAACCTGTTTGCTGGCTGGCTGACGGTGTCTGTGTGCCGAGTGTCACGCATTTTCAAATGAGGCAGAACATCTCAATTAGAAGGTGAGAAATCTTTTCCTGCACATGTTCCTTTGAGTCCATGTATTTGGAAATGGCCAACTCTTGTCGTTTCCGAAGGCCTCTCCGAGAGTGTAAGCACACAAGAACAAAGCCTTTGTCTCGTTCTCGTCAGAGGTTGTTATGTCCAACTGAACCCCTGGGAGCTTGGGCTTCTGCTTGTTTATTGTGCATTCTTTACGTGGACAAACGCAAACACTCAGATTAGGAAAACAGCCGCTCATTCCTTTTAGCAGGTCTATAAGTACCACACAAATTGCACCCCAAATGCCTTCAGGTGTGGAGAGAAGGCATCTCCCTTTGTGTGACTGGGAGGCCAGTAATCAGCTTGAAGCTGGGGGAGAGTGGCCAGACTTCCTCTTCTGATCGGACAGAGATAAGAGTGAAACCCTACCTGTCGGTCTTTGCCCACGGGTCCTCAGACAAAATGACAACCTTAATGGACTGTGGTAAGCTCCGTTAACTTAGAGGCGAAGGAAACCTTAACAATGAAACTTCCCAAACAGAAACCTTAAAGCAGAGGCCAGAGCACGTACTAATTGAATGAAAGGGATATTGGTCCTTACACAGACACAGACACACACACACACACACACACACACACACACACACACACACACACACACACACACACACACAGAGAGAGACAGAGACAGAGAGACACAGAGACAGAGACAGAGACAGAGACACAGAGACAGACACAGAAAGACAGACAGAGACAGGCAGACTGAGAGTCACCCAGAGAAAGACAAGTAGGCATAGACAGACAGACAGACAGAATCAGAAGAGATAGACAGTCAGAGAGACAGAAACAGACAAAGGAGATACAGAGAGAGAGACACAGAGAGAGAGGTTTAGACTTTAATTTACTTAGGTCTAAAGACAATCTGTCCACTGGCGGAGGAGTGTGGAGCATGTACCCATGCATGTACTTGTAAGTGGTGACTTCCTTAATGAGAACATGTCTGTAGGCAACACTCAGGGCTCACATGTGAGAGAGGCGGCCTTGAAACTGGTGTCAGATGGCTAACAGGGAGAGTCATATGGCCACTGCACTGGCTGCCCTGGGCCTTGCTGAAATATTGTCACTGAAGAGTAGTATCCCCTCAGAAAGCTTTCGTGATCTCACACTCCCAAGCCCACACTGGAAATGGAACACTTCTGCGCTTTCACGGAGCACATGAAAGGGGCAGAAGAGAGGACGGGGCTTTGTGGTCCTTTAAAACAAGCTCCCAAGTGCTTTGCATCCTTTGAAAGCTCTAAGCGGTTTGCTCTCAGCTGAGCCGCTCTCTGGGGTACATTAACTTAGCTCTCCTTGTGCATTTCACCTGCTGCCGGGTTGAGATGCCCACACTCGTGGGCCCTTTCTAGCCAACAACCTCGCTCTCCAGCCCAGTAACAGTGTGTGGGGCAGTGGAAGGGAGCACTCAGTGTGGACAGACAATAGGCCACAGGCCGCCTCGTTCTACACGATGCTTTCTGTAGATTTGTGTTCCAAGAAAGTCTCCTTCCTCTCTTGCCTTTGATATCTACAGATCAATATATCGGATACTTGCCTTTTCATGGCACTCATCTGTAATGTTCAAATTCTGTTTTGGCAAAACAGTTCCAATAGGCAGTATTTATATTTGCAATCCTCCCTTTTGCCATCTGACTGACTCTTTACAGTCTTTGATACACAAAGAGTCTTAAGGTCTATCATCTCTCTCTTTTTTTTTTTTTTAAGCAAGTACAACCTGTTCACATGTAATTTGACATTTTAACTGCATATAATCTGGCTTCAAGGTATTCCCAATAACACAGTCTTGTTTTCTTAGTATAGCTTCATCCAGCTCAAATTTTATGATTTGCTTGCCAGAGTTGTTTACACTGGTTGAAGTGTTTTGATAAAAAAAAAAAAAAAAAGCTTATGACAGTTTTGAATGAAGATGTAAAACGCTTCACATGGCATACCTCGCTTTGGTTACTCATATGAAGGGAGATCAGAGCTGAACAGTGTTCAGGACATGTACAGTCTGACCTTTTTTTCGGCAAGGGCTCTGCTTTGCTAAGATTTGGCTGGAGAGGGAAGGTGAGCAATGAAGCTAAATCTCCAGTCTAGCCAGCAGCAGAGTGAGGAGAGTTCATTGAACAGCAACTTAAAGGAGGATTATTATTATTACTATGCATTAGTTATGTTTTGGTTGCTGGGATAAAGCACCACGGCCAAGGCAACTTACAGAAGGAAGGGTTTATTTTGGCTTACGGGTCCAGGGGGTTAGAATCCACAATGGCTAGGATAACATGGCAGTGGATGGCAAGCATGGAAGCAGGAGTGGAAAGCTAAGATCTCACATCTCGAAACATAAGAAAAAAACAGAGAGGGAGAGTGTGAACTGAAAGTGAGCAAGACAATAGTTATGCCTGAGTCAGTGACATCCTTCCTCCAGCAAGGCTACAACTCCTAAACCTTCCCAAGCTGCATCACCAACTGAGGGTCAGGTATTCAAAGACCCAAGACTATGGGGGAATATTCCTCGTTTAAGTCACCAGACTATTATCTTTTTATATGAAAGCATTCCTGTAGGGTTTTCATCTTACTCCCCTAAGATTTTCCTTTATTAACCTTGTGTCTGTTCAGTTTAAAGTCAGATAACTCTGGAAGGCTTATTGAAATAATCTGCACAGCTATTTCTTTCCCTGATCCATTCACTCACATTTCACCACAGTGACTCCATCTGAGCATCTGCTCATCTCTGTCCTGAGCCGTCCATGCTGACATCAGAGTCCCAAGTCCTCCTCTTGAGTCATTACCTTGTTTGTCTGGCTAATGGGTTCCAGGACACTCCTGACAACGAATTAACCACTTTTCTTGTCCTTACAGATTTCAATGCCTCTAATTACTTTGATCCCAGTTTTTAGAAGGAAATACAGACTGATTAAATAACCTACTACCACCATGTTCACAGAGCAGAATAATTGCTGTCTAGTAGAACTCAACCTTATGCCTACCAGTAAGTCTAGCATGTGAGAAGCTTGTCTTTGCAGCAGATAGAGACCATTACAGAAGTCCACACCTGGTCATAAGGCAGAGATCAGCTGAGCATGCAGCCTAGCTCCACTGGATATATTTACAACACAACTCCTGTACCTAAGACTCAGGGAATATTACAGAAGGAAAGATAGAAATAGTGTAAGATTCTATGAGATTGTGTCTCCTAGAAATGACTAAGAACCCTCACCAATGATACCTTAACAACACAGCTGCCTAAGCAAGACTTGAACAATGACAACAGCAATAGGCATGGGAACATGGAAGGGGGATCTTATGGTGTCCCTAAATTAAGAACTAAAGGCAACTAATGACTCCAGAGAGAGGGCAAATTAGTCTCCTCCATGGATGAGCCTCCTTAATTGGTTATCCAATACAGTTTGGTAAGCCCTGAAACAGTGTACACAGAAGCAGAACCAAATGGCCTCAGAAGGTTATATACACATATATATGTATATACATACATATACATACTTATGCATGCATATATGCAGAGATATATCTCAATAATAAAAGAAAAGAGGCCATTAACTTGAGAGGGAGTGAAAGGGGAACATGGGAGTGTTCAAGAGAAGAAAAGGAAGGAGAGAAGTGATGTAATTATATGTTAATTAATACAGTATTGTAAATATTTAAAAATTTTAGCACACATACGCAAAAGAAGTGTGCCCATGTTGCCTTTGCAATATTTAAAACAGCTTTGAGTAGATATTTTAGTTTAAATGGGTCTATATACTCCAGCTTGCATGCTACCATGCTTGTCCACCCACAAAATGTGGCATGGTTTTAAAAACATTTGGTGAGATTACTCTTTTTTTCTGATAAATCATTCACACTATTCCCCCCTCAGCGCTCGTGTGTGCGCGCGCGCACACACACCCACACACACACACCCCAAACACACTTCTTTGCTCCCGTTTCTGTTGAGACACACAGTGGTTACACACTCAGTCAGCTCGGAAGAGTCCTTTCTACTCTCCATGTTCAGAAGTGCAGCCCCTCTCTTACTCTTGGTGCCCTGTGGTGGCCTCCTGTTCTCACCACAGCCACCCGCCCAGCTTTGGACAAGCCTGTGCTGTGCCTCCATGCTTAACCCCCAAATCTAGGATGGCTGTAACTGCAAGCACTGGGTGCTGGACCGAGCGTGGCATTATCCTCATGGCACTCCTCTTCCTAGTCACCAAGTCCAGGGGCAGCTGGTTGCTGGGCAAGCGGGCAGCGCAGTTCTGTCAACTGTGAAGAGCCCAGGCGATGTTCTTCCTTTCGTTCTCAGTGTGTTGGTAATGTCTCTTTTGTCACAAAAAGCCTTGTAAGGTCCAAACATGAAGTCTTCCTAGTCTCTGTCGCAGCTGACTGATACCCCTTCTGTGTTTAGAGAACTAACAACTTCCTCCTCCTCCTCCTCTTTTTCTACTACTATTCTTAAGAGTAGAAGTAGGGGCTGGAGAGATGGCTCAGCCGTGAGGAGCACTGGCTGCACTTCCAGAGGTCCTAAGTTCAATTCCCAGCAACTACATGGTGGCTCACAACCATCTGTAATGAGATCTGGCGCCCTCTTCTGGCATGCAGGCATACATGCAGACAGAACACTGTATACCCCCTGCCCAAAAGTGTAGAAGTGTCTACTTCACAGAATCATGAGTTTTTTTACTGGCCTCAGCTTGCCTGTGTCTGTGTATCCCCCCTGCCTTTGCATCAGACATTCAATAAATGTGCATTGTCAAATGTTTTAAATTGTTTAACTCAAACTGCTAGAAAATAACTCTGAAATTCCATCGTCTTTCAAAGTCTCCTAATGAACTTATCTCTCAGTAAAACGAACTCATCTCGTTCTTACCGCCTGGATTTTTCTCTGAGGGGTACATCACCGCTGGGTTGGAATGCAGCTTGCGGATTTGGAATTCCAAAAAGTTCAAAGTAAACAGAACACAACAATTGAAGCCATTTAAACCAAACAATATTGCAGACATGCTCGCACTCACAACAAAGTCAAGTGCTGGAGGAACCCTTCAGGAAGGTGTTGATTCCCTCCCATTCTTCTCATTCCTGGAAGCTTTAAACACTGAAACCAAGGGCTGTTCTCTTGTGTCCCTTTTAAGCCATTCAGCTAATTCGTTCACATTCAAAGGATATTGAGCGCACACAAAGCAAAAACAACTTGTGATTTCTAATATAGCGATATTGCAGGCGGGCGTATTAACGCTGGAAGGGCAGCAATAGCTCTTGCCTGAGTTCATTTCTGCAGCTCCTTGAGTAGAGGAACTGTCAGGGCAAAGGGATGAAAGCCAGCCATGGGGCCGGGGCTTTTGTGCCAGGAGCAAGATCTCAGCTTCCTCCTGCATTGCCTCTGTCGGGACGGACTTTCCTGCCTGAGAAAAAGGGAAGAAGCACTGGCATCCACAGCAATTACAGAGTTAGACCTTTCTGCTTGGTCACTTTGTTCCAGCTGTCTCCACCTCTTTCATTTTACTTTTCTTGGTTTCTGCAAACCTTTTCCCGGAATCCTGATCCCAAGATTCTCCTGTCTTACCATTAATGACTATACTCAGAAATAGCTGCTTAAAGTTGCAGCCCTGTGAGATCAGACCTTCTAGTCTCTGTTGATCATTTGTAATCCTTTCTGATTCAGTGCTGTCAGACAGGGAGGCTATTTTAAATCGGTCAAGAAAAATCTGAGCTCTCATTTGACTTTTCCTATGAAAAAAAACCTCTTGGTCTTCTCCCTTGTAAACTGCAGATGGGTTTGCCTGGCATACAAAGAAATTACTACAATAAGCATTTAGAATACTTGCTTGTGGCCTGAGAAGCGCGAGGAACGCTATCTAGCACTAGTTGATTTTAAGTTGCAGTGAATGCTCCTTTGGTTTACATGTCTAATTGACTACAACATCACAGTGAGGCCTTCCTGCATTTAGCACTGACTAGGTTCTCATTTCTGTCCTACCTGAAAATTTAGAATAACATTAACAAGAATCAATCAGAAAATGAATTTTTTAAGGCTTTCACTTTCTCTACAATTCCAAGATCCATGTAGCTTAGAGTAATGTAAATTATTATTGTATTTCCACAGCACTAGGAATGATTACCTTGGAAAATTACCAGTAGGATATTATAAGATCTTATGACAACTTACACGTGTTACATCACAGAGATGTCTAGTCTGTTAACTGGCTTTATTCTATTAATTATGTCTTTTTAAAAGAATGCTAAGCTTGGTTACTAACAATGTTATGGATGCATATGTTTGACACCAAGTGTTTTATTTGAATCATAGCAGGTGGACTGCCTTAATTGCTGAAACATTGACATTTGAGATCTTTGTAAAATTGGGAATTAATAGGTGATTGGACTGCAAGCAGCTCAAGGGTTGATATTTCTATCTTAATTGCACTTCCTTCTCCAAACTTCCTGATGGGATAAGCCATCAGCAGTCAATCAGCGCCATGACTCCATCTCTCCCTCTGCCTGTTTTCTGAGGCCATGAATACATTGAGATAGAGAACAGGAAAGGAGAGTGTAGGCAGAGGCCCCACTAAGCTTGACCAGTTTTCTCATTAGGATGGACTGTGCCTCTCAGAGATGAGTACTGCCTGTGCGTCACAGGAACTACAGATCCCACGTGCATCTGTTTACATGTTGTCCAGTCAGGGGGGGGAAATGAGAAATCTGTGTTCACCTCCACGTGGCTCTTTGATGAATGAAGAATGGGCAGGCTGCCAACTGGGTTTCCCAATCCTACGATGTCTCCCCTATGGATAGTTCATGACTTTGAAAATGGATGGATCATTAGCTTTAATTCTAAGTGGCCACACTGTTTTTTTTTCCCTTTTGTATATTAATGAGTGTTTTGTTGGAGATTGGAAGACTCCTATCCAGATGTCATTGGAAATTATAAGTGGAAATGTGGATGTTTATCATCACTTTTATTGCCTGTCAAACAACCCCTGGAAAGCAGATGAGAAAAGTATACCTTATAAAAATTAAATGTAAAGACTAGACAATGATCTACAGTAGCAAGGTATCTCTTTGCCATCCTCACATTTTTAGTGAGTGATGTGTTTGTGTGCATAAGTCGGCGCATGCGTGTTTGTGCCTGTATGTGTGTATGCATGCTTGTATGTACGTGCGTGTGTGTGTGTGTGTGTGTGTGTGTGTGTGTGTGTGTGTAAGTGTGCTCATTAGGCAGCCTTTACAGTCACACTTGTTTTTCCTCTGTGGAGAGATGTGCAGTCATGCGTCTACATGTTTGTCGGGAAGCTGCCAAGTGTTCCATTCACTGAGATTGTTTACTAAATACACTGCTTCACAGAAAATCAAACAATGCTATGCTTCCTTTTAAAAAAGTGGCTATGTTGCAAAATCACAAGTAACTGAGGAAAATGAATTCTCTCTACAGTAAGTGGGCAAAATTCAGCCACAAAATTTCCTTTTAAATAAAGGAAATTCTAAGGGACAACATCAATATTTTTTATCAAAAAGAATAAATTATCAAAATGCAAAAAATCTTTTATTGTGAAATTTTTGCTATGAGGAAAAATCTTAAATAAAAGAACTTGTAAATTCAATTAGGATAGAAATACCACTGGGCAGTGGTGGTGCATGCCTTTAAACTCAGCACTTGGGAGGCAGAGGCAGGCAGATCTCTGTGAGTTTGAGGCTAGCCTGGTCTGTAGAGTAAGCTCTAGGACAGGCTCTCCAAAGCTACACAGAGAAACTCTGTCCCTAAAAATAAAATAAAAAAAAAGAAATTAAAAAAAAAAGAAAGAAGAAAAAGGAAAAAAGATAGAAATACAAAATCTTGAGGTTCTTCTAGTACAAATATCTATTAATCCCTAATATAAAAATTCCAAAGTACAGAATGACACCAGCTAAGACAGTTCTCTTGCTCTGAGTCAAATGAAAACACTTGGTGCCAAAGAAATGCATCCTTAACATTTTTAGCAACCTAACTTAGCATTCTTTCAAAATACATAGTTAATTGGGTGAACCAAGTTAGCTGAAATAGACATCTTTGTGGTAATACATGTGTAAATTGTCATAAAATCTTATAAAATTCTACCAGGAGTTTCCAAAATAAAGCCCTGTTAGTGTTTGGAAATATAGTTTTCAACATGTTCACTATGGTCAGAGCTCTCCCCTTGGTATGGAGAAGAGAATTCATTAAACGAGGACTACCCAGAGTTTTGGAGGATTATAGAGCACTGACTTGGAGCTCTCAGCTGTGAACTCAGAATGCTCCTGCATTAGTTGGGGTGGGGGCTAGCAGAGTCCTAAGTAAATCAAAGTCTCCCTTCAGCAACAGAAAGTGGTATACCTGGGAATACTGGTTCAATCAAGTTGGCACCTCAAATCAACCCTCACAGCACCCCAAGAATGCACGTGTTTGTATGTAGTGTGGTATGCTGAAGGTTTGTAATTATCACATGTTAATAGCATGGGTGGCAGATTTTGAATATACTAATGATATCTAATAAAGTAACCAGTAAATATACATACACAGTACTTGGGCAAAGCTCTACCCTCAACTGAACATTATCAACAGGTGGAGAAGAAAGTGAGAAAGGCATATTGCTGATATACATAACACACACAGAGCTCAAAATGTATCTGAAGGAAACATTGTAGTTTACAGTATATGAATTTAGCAAACAGATTAGACAGGGGGAATTATAAACCCTAGCAAGTCCAAAAAAGTTCATAACTAGCTATTACTGAATTACTTATGCAGTGACTCAATGCTTCAATTATTTTTAAATATCTTATTTGTGCTAAAAAATAGAAGCCAAAAGATGTCATCTTTTTGTGTGTGTGCAGCATTTGTACATAATACCACCAATGGAAGGCATGCTTAATTCTTCACACTTCAAAGAAATGACCTTTAAGCCACACTTAGGGAAAGTAAGCTAAAATCTGTGGGGCATTCCAGTTACCAAGGACACTTATAATCATTTCCTTAATTGTCCTTGACAATCTTATCATTAAAGATGTGGGGCATTAATTAATGAGGGAACATCTATTCCTGGAAAAAATAGGCCTTGCAATCACAATAGAGAGCTTATTCTTTGCACATTCTTTGTGAGCACTGTTTCTACAGCGTGGGTCATCCATGTTGCACGCGTTGCCTGGATGGCATGTAAACATTTGGAGCACTCAATTGTATGAGAATTGGATTGAATAAAATCAATGCTGATGATGCCGCAAATATGTTCAAACCAATGTTCCCTAAAGAAGCTTTTATGCCAAGATTAGTATCAGTGTTTAATTGACAGCCTCTTCACTTGGTTAATTACTTGGTCTATTGTGTCAGAGAGAAGGGGAAAAGGACAAAAGCATTTGTGTGATGAATAGCTGCCCATAAGGGAATCAAGAAAGAGAAAGCTGAACATGCTGCTACAGAATACCAGCTCACACCAAGTCTTCCTCCTGGTGCATCATCATTCTCTTGACTGACGGTCCTTAGGAAAATGGAAGTGGTTGAAATGGACCCTTTATTTCAACACACAAGTTCGAACCTTTGTGTTTGTGATAACACAGAGGACAAACTCTGAGGTAGACCTCTTGCCTTTCTGTGGCGTTCACTACAGATACAAAGGTTCAGAAAGTGAGATCAGAAATAAAAACACATGTGAAAGACTTATTCTTTGTGCTTTAAACTTCAGTATAAATTAAATTCTTTCTATTGGAATACAAAATTGGAATACCATGGAAACACATATACATATTTATTCTTTATTCTTTGGATTTATACCATAACACACACCAGCTATTTTCTAGATGTTTAAAAGCAAGAGCAGTAGCATCATCACTATTCATTCTGCCATAGCACAATATCTAAACATGTTAATATATAAATGGACTCAGAGTGGAAGTTAGTCTTCATTCATCTCTTTTTGTATTGGACTCACTAGTCCTAAAGGTCAGTCCAGTGCCCATCTTTGGGGAACTCATTTGGCTGCTTGGCTCTGTGTGTTGTCTATATGCTAATGAGTCTCATGTTTGTATTTCCAGTCCGTACATGTTTCCTGAACACCACTGTGATGTCTAGTGATCATTTTATTCTTAACATGTTAAAACATGTTTCTGGTTGCCATAATCCCCATTTCTCCCACAGTCCTCTCTTATTTTCTTTCTAATGGACTGTCAGTTCTTCATCTGAAATGGATTCCAGAGGCCCTGTGAGTGTACTTAATCTATCACTTCTGCTGCTGTTCATGTTTTCATATTTATTGTTACGTATTGCACATCATTGGAATCTCCTTACTGGGTCCTCTCTCCCATTTCTCTCTTTTATTTTGTGTTGTTGCCTTTTGTTTTAAGTCTAAGAACTTTGCATCAACTCTTTCATTTTCATCTTTATCAAAATATTCTGCACTGCCATGAACACATCCATTTTACACCTATAAATTATTATACCCATAAATATCCCAAGGATCAGAGAGATGAAAGCATAAGTAAGGAGAAAAACTAGATTTGAAGATCAATTTCTCTGATTATCAGGCCTGTTGTTTTTTCTATTAAACCCATATATGTGAAATGTTGGGGTTTTTTTTTACTCTTTTTGGGGGGCCCACCACCCAGCTCCCAAATAAATCATTAATGGAGGCTTATTAGTACTTATGAATGCTGGCCTTAGCTTGGCTTAGTTTTTTTTTGCCAGCTTTCCTGAACTTTAAATTATCCCATTTATCTTTTTGCCTCTGGGCTTTCTTTGCTCTCTTACTTCTGTAAATCTTACTTTCTCTGTGACTTGCTATTTAGCCGAGTGGCTAGCCCCTAGAGTCCTCCTCCTTCTCTGGCTACTAGCTCTCTCCTTCCTTCTTCCAGATTCCTCCTTCTCTATATAATATCCCTGCCTGCCAGCCCCACCCATCCTTTCTCCTGCCTTGCTATTGGCTGTTCAGAGCTTTATGAGACAATCAGGTGTTTTAGACAGGCAAAGTAGCACAGCTTCATAGAGTTAGACAAATGTAACATAAACAAAAGTAACACACCTTAAAATAATGTTCTAGTTTGTGTGTATGTTTGGGGGGGTTTCATTGAGGACATAAACCACCACTTATTAATTAAATGAAAATATTAAGTTTTCTGTCAGCAGAGAGGCTTTGTGCTTCAAAGATGATAACTGGCTTTGTCACAGACAGAACTTGAATGCAGATGATGACTTTAGTCTTTAGTCCAGACTCCAGCTACATGTGGACTGGAAGCCAATAACTGCTTGTCTTTTGTGGAGAGATCAAAAGGATACTCTGAGAGTAAACCAAAGAAGGGCACAAGAAAAAGTGTAACTCAGCCTTAGCAGCCATAACTCCATCTGTACCACAGATACCTATTCAAATGAGCTTATGAGTTTTTAAGAAAGAGATCACCAGCAAACTTAATTGCCATGGAACCATGTGAAGTTGACTGATTGACAGTGCAGCCCAAACCAAGCAATTCTTATGGTTTTCCCCAACTTACATGGCATATTTATTTGCTTAAAGCAATTATTTATCTACTTGAAAGAGTACCAAACTAAGTAGCTAATATAAGAAGAAAAATGTAGAGGGAGTAAAAGGTTGAAAAATTTTGGTAGGGAGAAAAATCACATGCCAATTCTATAATTACTTGAAAATATGACTCAAATATTTTAATTAGATGTTAGTTAATTGGACCATAATTGTATGACCTACTTTATGAATTTTGAACCCTTACTTCTTAGCAGCTACATACACTCATGCATGAACACACATGTATATCAACTGAACATATGTTTAAAATTCATAACTTGAAGTCTAGAATTCTCATCCCATATCCATCCCTCAACCCTCACAAGTCAGCTATTTTAAATGAATTTAAAACTATTCATGTCAGATACATCAATGACTTGTCAATTCTACCTGACTCTCCTTGTCTTCTTCTACTTGACTTCCTCATAGTATTTATACAACTGGCTAGTTCTTTTCTCAAAAATCTGCCTTTTGCAATACCTAGAAAACCACATGCACTTTTGACTTTAAGTGTTGTATAACAAGGCACTTTGGTACCTGTGTTTGTTAAAGCTAATACCTGAGCATGAGTAACTTACAAAGACCAGAAAACTATTTGACAATTCTGATGGCTAAAAAGTTAAAGATAAAGGAATCAATAGGTTTGTCGTCTGGCGAGTGCTGAGTCTCTGACAAGACCCTATTCCTGAAGTCTACATAAACTTTGGATGAAAGATACAGAGAAATTAAGCTGGAAGCTTCCTCCCTACTGGCCAGCTTTCTCAGTGCCACATAGTGTTATGCAGACTGCTGGGGAAGTAAAAGAATCAATGGTCTTACTAGTTTTGTGAATGACAAAACTTCCAGGAAAGATATGCCCATTGGTACAATAGTGGCACAATTATGGTGGGGGTAGCCAACTACACCCTGATTGGATTTAAAGAATACTCCACAAGAGCGAATCCACTCCTACTACCCTATATCTGGTTAACAACAAACATCCAAGTAAACAAACACCCCATGACTGAGAAGGTCTTTTGGTCCTAGTGGTGAACTGATTCTTAGCTAAACAGGCATAGCATCAAACAGCCTTCTAAGTATCTGTTTTTATCCACAGACAAAAGCTACCTTCAGCTCTAATAAGAAAAGCCTCTTTTTCTAGTAATTGGAGGTGAAATGCAAAGACCCATAGCTGTACACAACGTTAATTTTAAAAAGGTGGTAAAAGACACAGCTCTAAACAAGCCAGGGAACAGTGGAGAAGGGAGCTGGGAGAGAACTTGGGAGCCAGAAGATTGGGAGAAAGGCTGTGAAATGCCGTGTTCTAAGAATACCACAACCATGGCAATCATGGACTTACAAGAGCTGCACCTGGCATGGGGCCTGCACACGTTGAGATCTCCAAACAGCCAGCTGTGGATGGGGAAGGGCTCATGGGGCCCTTCCACTTTCTGAACCATCAGCAATGAACAGAGGTGGGGGTGGAGGAGGGAGCGGGGGTGGGGGGTGGGGGGAAGGGGGGGGGGGGAGGGAGGTGCATCATTTCTACTTGTATCCAGATTGGTGATCCCACCTGGCTCTAATGGACACTTCCAAGTCCTTGATCATAAAGATGGCCTTAGTTTAACTCTGTGGAGAACATAAAAAAAAAAAAAATCATGAATGTTTGAAAGAAATTTGTAGAAAGGAGGAGGAAGGTAAGAGAGGGTATGTAGAGACAATAGCCGGAATGTATTACATACATGTAAGACATTGTCAAAGAGCAAAATATGCCCCGCATGCCTTTAATCCCAGCACTCGGGAAGCAGAGGCAGGCAGATCTTTGTGAGTTTGAGGCCAGCCTGGTCTACAGAGCGAGATCCAGGACAGGCGCAAAGCTACACAGAGAAACCTTGTCTTGAAAATCAAAAACAAAAACAAACAAAAAAAGAGCAAAATTTAATGATAAAAAAGAAAAGGTATAAACTCACAGAATTTATATTAAATGATAGATGAGTCATTGAAAAAAATAATTAAAATAAAATAATTAAAATCCCTAGAACTAAATTATAATGAAAAACATGACATATCCAACCTAAGGGATAGAATGAAATTAGCCTTAAGAGAGAAGTTTTGGGTTCTAAGTGTCAATATTAAAAAAAAAAAAAAAAAAATCAGAGAGAACTCAAGCAACTTCATCATGTACCAAAGAGTTTGGAAAAAAAAAATCTCTGAACATGGTGTGTTAGTATGTGTCTTCCTTCACTTTTTAGAGATTTATTATTTTCATTATAGAGGTATTTCACCTCATTTGGTTAAGTTTATTCCTACATATTTTAATTTTTGAGGCTATTGTAAATGGGAGTGTTTAATCAACACTTTCCACTTTCCTGAAAGTGTTGACTGTTTCTAGAAGTTTTCTGGTGGGCTTTGGGAGGTCTCATGCATAGTGCCACATTATATGAAATGGGGACAATTGGACTCTCTCCCCATTTGTTCTCCTTTAGTTTCCTTCTCTTGCTCGGTTCTTCCAGCTAGCACTTTAAGCTCTGCATTGACAAGGAGTGGGGACAGTGGAAAGCTTTGTCTGTTTCCTGATTTTGATGGAATTGCTTCAGGTTTTACTCCATTTAGGATGATACTGGCCTTTATTATGTTGAGTTATGAGGTATGCTATTTCAGACTCTTTTTTTTTCCTTTCAGACTTTTATACGAAGACATGCTGGGGTTTGTCAAAGACTTTTCTGCATTCACTGAGATGATCATGCAATTTTTGCCTTTATGTCCATTTGTATAAGTTTTTACATTTTTTTTTATTGACATGTGTGAAACCATCTCTGCATCTCCAGGATCATGACAACTTGATCATGGTGGATGACCTTTTTGATTTATACCTACATTTGGTTTGCAGTATTTTATTGAGAAACTGTACAATTACGTTCATCGGGCATATCAGCCTGTAGTTTTCTTTCTTGTTGTGATGTTTTAGTATTAGAGTAATACTTGCTTAGTAGAAGGAGTTCAGAATGATCTTTTTGATTCTATTTAAAAAAAAAACAAGAAGTATTCGATAGAATTAATATTGCTAAAAGCACCATCATACCAAAAGAAATGTATAGATGCATTGCAACCACAATAAAAATCCCATGACATTCTTCTCAGAAATATAAAACTCTATCCTAAAATTCATATGGATGCACAAAATACCCTGGATATCTAGAGAAATTCTGAGAAAAAAATTACAGTGCTGAAGGGATTTTCATACCAGATTTCAAGCTACATTATAGAGCTATAGTAATCAAAACAGCACAGCACAGTACTGGCACAAAAAGACACATATAGATAAATGGAACAAATAGATGACCCCAACATGAATGCATGGTTGTAACCATGTGATATTTGATAAGGATACTAAAAACACATCTTAGAAGAAATACAGAATTTTCAACTAATGGTGTTATAAAGCTGGATGTGTACATGTAGAAGATAAAGTTAGATCCCTATTAATCACCTTGCACAAAAATCAACTCCAAATGCAACAAAAACCTCAATGTGAAAATGTGAAACAATAAAGCTTCTAGAGAAAAACAGGTAGTGATCTACAAGATATAGGTGCAGGAAAAGATTTTCTGAATATGACTTTATTTGCTAGGAAATTAAGACCAACTATTATTAATCAGTTGATCTCATAAAACTAGAATGCTTCTGTACAGCAAATGAAACAATCAGTTGAGTGAAGAGGAAGTCCACAGAATGGGATAAGCTTTGGCAGTTATACATCTGATAGATGGTTAATATCCAGAATGCAGAAACAATAACAATAACAACAGAATCCAAACAAACAAAGATTAAAAAAAAAAAAACGAACCCAATTTAAAAAAACGGACTATCTGGACAGAGAATTCCCCCCAAAAGAAATAGATACGTTTAAGAAATGTCCTAAAAAGTGTTCAATATCCTTAGCAATTAGGAAAGTACAAATTAAAACTACTGTGAGATTTCATCTCGCCCCAGTCAAAGTAGATAAGGTTAAAAAAAAAAAAAAAAACTAATGAAAAATGCTGGTGAAGATGTGGGGAAAGAGCAACCCTCATTCACTGTTGGGGGAACTTCAAATGGGTGCAGTCACTCTAGAATTAAATGTGGAGAAATCTCAAAAATCTAAAAGGAGATCTGCCTTAACTACCTCCTAGCATATACCCAGAGGACTCAACAACTTGCTACAAAGATATTTGCTCAGCCACGTTCATTACCATTCTACTCACAATACCTAGACAATGGGGGGGGGGCTAAATGCTCTTCAACTGATGATTGGATGATGAGAATGTGGTACATACACACAATGGAGTTCTATTGCAGGTAGAGGGACGGAACTGGGAACTATTATATTAAGTGAGGCAATCCAGACCCAGAAAGACAAACACTGTATGTTCTCTGATTTGTAGGTTCTAACTCTGAATATTTAATTTGGACAAATAATCTAAAGTAGTCACAGAAGCTAGGGAAACAGAATAGGACTCTGTGTGTGTGTGTGTGTGTGCATGCGTGTGCGCGTGTGTTTGCCTGTGTGTGTGTGTCTGTGTGTGTGAGTGTGTGTGTCTGTGTGTGTGAGTGTGTATATGTGTGCGTGAGTGTGTATGTGTGTGTGTGTATATGTGTGTGTGAGTGTGTATGTGAGTGTGTGAGTGCGTGCGTGTGTGTGTTTGCGTGTATGTGTGTTTGCGTGTGTGTGTGTGTGTGTGTGTGTGTGTGTGTGTGTGTGTGTGTGTGTGTGTGCGTGTGTGTGTGTGTGTGTGTGTGTGTGTGTGTGTGTGTGTGTGTGTGTGTGTAGTAAGAGCTCTGAAGAGGGGAATAGTAAGACACGGGTGCTATGACGGAGGAGATGGGAAAAATGAAGAAGGACTTTAAATAGAGAAGGGGATGGTGATGTGTGGGGGGCGTTCTTTCAGGTCTCGTTCAGGAAACTGTATGACTGAGATGTCATGGTGCAGCTTCCTTGTTATTGTCTCAGTAGACACTGTGTGGTGGCAGAAGTCCCGACCCTCTCTTATAATCTTTCCCCTCCTTTTCCAGGATGTTTCCTGAGCTGAGGATAACACTAAGGATAACTGAAAAATCCATAGGAAAATGAGAAACATTATTTGCAAGCATACTCAAACACACACACACACACACACACACACACACACACACACACACACACCTTAAACGTGCTTACATTACACAGGATGACAATGCTCCCACCAAGAGCCATAATCTAACAAAGACCCCGGTACCAGGCATGGTAAACTTCCCTTGGAGTTGTTGGTCGAGGGAATGCAAGAGACTCTCAACACCATGTCGGCTATTTCCATTGCCCTTAGTAGCCTCTCAGAACCTGAATGGAAGACCATTGCTGAAGGCACCATACATCTCACACATAAGACTTGGAAGAATCAAGCTGGAATGGACCTGCAAGCTTCCCCCTAAAAACTAGCCCTTATGGTGAGAACCAGCGCTATACAAATTGTCAAGAGAAAAGCAATCAATAGTCCTACCTAGCTGTAAATCCTACAAGCCACAACAATGACTGGCCTGGCAAGATATTCCAAATGGCACAGTAGTGGCGCTTTTATCTTGGGGATAACCAACAGCTGTCTAAGTGGACTTAAGGCTGGCTTAATAGGGAGGAGTTTGTATCTGGTACTATAAATGTAGCCAACAACCTGTGGCTGAAGAAGTCACAGAGCGTAGAGGAGAGTCTATTACTTCTGTTTTCCTAAATCGACGTAATTTCTAATTGTATTCTAAATAGTTGTTCCTTTACCCACAGTGAGTGTAGCTATAATCCCCTCATCAAAGAAGCTCCATTTTGTAACAGACGGACACAACTGATCAAAAGGTAGAAAATAAGTAGTCGTGGGATGGCAAAACCCAAACAACACATTTACAATGCAAACCCTATGCCTAAAGCTCAGGAAACGTCCTGGAAAAGGTGGGGAAAGATTATAAGAGAGGGTCGGGACTTCTGCCACCACACAGTATCTACTGAGACAATAACAAGGAAGCTGCACCATGACATCTCAGTCATACAGTTTCCTGAACGAGACCTGAATAATGACAATACCAGTTGACATACTAACGTGGATAGAGGAAATCCCACAGCAGCCCGCCCTTAGATGAAAAGCTGCAGGCAAATAATAGATGCTGAGAAAAGGAGAATTAGAGATGGAAAAGGAGACACTATAGCAAATAAAGATATTCTAAAGATATCTACAGATATTCAGAACTATAAAGTTATATTTTAAAACCAATGTTAGAAAACTTAAAAGAAATATATGATTTTCTAGATGCATCTGACTCACTATAGTCAATGTGGAGATCAATAATTTAATCAACTATAGTAACTGGATCACACCTGTAACAAACAAGATGACTGAAGCAATATTAAAATTCTCCCAGTAGATACAAATAGGAAAAGAAAAGTCAAACTATCTTTATTTGCAGATGAGATGATCATATATGTGGTTATACTATATTTGTAAAATGTGATTTTATTTGTATATCAATAAAGTTGCCTTGGGGTCAGAGCAAGCCATAGCAGAAGCTGGGTGGTGGTGATGCAGGCCTTTAATTTCAGCACTTGGGAGGCAGAGCTAGCCAGATCTGAGTTCAAGGCCACTTTAGAAACAGCTAGGCTTGGTGACACAGCCTTTAATCCCAGAAATCCAGCCTTTAATCCCAGGGAGTGATAGCAGAAAGGTATATAAGGCCTGAGGACCAGGAACTAAGTTGGTTAAGCATTTAGCTAGTTAAGCATTTTTGGCTGGTTAAGCTTTAAGGCTTTGGAGCAACACAGTTCAGCTGAGATTCATTCTGGATGAGGACTCAGAAGTTTGCAGTCTGAGGAAACAAGACCAGCTGAGGAACTGGCGAGGTGAGGAAACTGTGGCTTATTCTGCTTCTCTGATCTTCCAGCATTCACCCCAATAACTGGCCTCAGATTTGATTTTATTAATAAGAACTTTTAAGATTCCTGCTACACACACACACACACACACACACACACACATACACACACACACACACACACACACACACACACACACACACACGACACTTAAAACTCCAAGAGGAAACTTCCATACCAGATACTTTCAGCAAAATAGATGGATACAAAATAAACACACAAAAATCAATAGTCATTATTGAGAAAGAAATCAGGGAAACAATGCTTTTTACAGTAGCTTCAAAAATATCTTGTGGTAACTCTAACCAAGCAAGCTTGTTTGATAACCATGTAAGGCTTGTATGATTAAATAATTTAAGACACTGAAGTAAGAAATTATAGAAGATATCAGAAGATAGAAAGCGCTCCCATGCTCATGGATCAGTAGGATTAATATAGTAAAAATGGCCACCCTTTAAAAGCAATCTACAAATTCAATGCATCAAAATTTCAACACAATTTCACAGAATTTGGAAGAACAATTTTCAGCTTTATAGAAACAAAAAAAAAATCCATGATAGCTAAAACAATCCTGTATAATAAAAGAACTCTGGAAGACCATCCTGATCTCAAATTGTAGTACAGAGCTATAATAATATGAATAGCATAATTTTGGCACAAAAACAGACATGTTGATCTGTGGAATAGAATTGAATACCCAGATAAGTCCATACACCTATAGACACCTGGGTTTTTTTTGTTTGTTTGTTTTTGTTTTTGTTTTGTTTTTTGTTTTTTTTTTAAGAAGTCAGAAGTACACACTGGAAAAAAAAAACCCAGCATCTTCAATAAGTGGTGCTGGCCAAACCGGATGTCTGCATGTAAAAGAATGCAAATAATTCATACTTATCACTCTGGACAAAACTGAAGTCCAAATGGATTCAGATCTCAACATAAGGACAGATACCTTGAGTCTGATACAAAAGAAAGTGGGAAATAATCTTGAACTCATTGGCACAAGAAAAGTCTTTCCAAACAGAACACCAATAACACAGGCACTAAAACCAACAATTAATAAATGAGATTTCAGAGAATTGAAATGCTTCTGTATGGCAAATGACATCATCATCTGAACAGAGTGGCAGGATATAGAATGGGAAAATATCTTTACCGGTCACATATCTAGTAAAGGGTTAATATCTAAAATATATAAAGAACTCAAAATCCTGGGTATCAAAAAAACAAATAACCGAATTAAAAATGGCACACAGAACTAAACAGAGTTTACAAAAGATGAAACACAAATGGCTGAGAAACATTTAAAAGAATGTTCAACACCCTTAGCCATCAGAGAAGTGCAAATATAAACTTCTTTGAGATTTAATCATAAACCAGTCAGCATGGACAAATCAATAAAATAAGTGACAGCTCATGCTGGCAAGGATGTGGGGTAAAGGCAATCTTTATCCACTGCTGGAGGAAATGAAAGCCACTGTGAAAATCAGTGTGGGGGTTCCTCAGAAAGCTGGTAATAGATCTATCTCAAGATCCAGCTATACCATTCTTGGGCATATACCCCAAGGATTCTAACCCCTGCTACATAGACACTTGCTCAATCATGTTCATTGCTGCTCTGTTCATAATAGACAGAACTGGAAACAGCCTAGTTGTCCATCAATGAATGAAGAGATCTGAAATATGTAGTATATTTTCACAATGAGAAATTATTCATCTGTTTAAAAACAACAACAAAATCATGAAATTTGCAGGTAAATGGATGGAGCTAGAAAAAAATCATTCTGAGTGAGGCAAGACAGACTCAAAGAGACAAATACGATATATATTTGCTTATATGTGGATGTTAGCTGTTAAGTCTCTGATAAACAGGATGTAATCCATATAACTATAGAGGTTAGTCTTGGGATAAGAGACTAGGAAGGAGAAATAGAATAGATAGCTATGGATGAACCAGTGGGGACTGGAAACTGGAGGAGGGGTGAAGGGAGGGTAAGGGAAGGCATATGACAAGAAAGAGCTAAAACCGAGGGCCACTGGAGTGCTTGTATGGAAACAATACAACAAAAGCTTCACAAAATTCATAGATGTAACTCTACATGTAATCACAAAATAATGGAGATGCAAAGCCCTAACTACTTGATGTCTCTCATCACCAAATGAAATCTCCAGTGCTTGGAAAGGGTTATATCTAATCAAGTTGTTGGCCAAAGGGGAACCTAAAACATACCAAGGTATTGCCAAGGCTATTGGTTGTCCTCCACAAACTGATGGTAAGGCCCCACTGCTGAAGACAACACCTATGTAACTCACTGAACACCTGACTAGAGCCTTCATCTCTGTTGACTAGTGTGCATGATACTGGAGGGTGTTTTGCAGTCTACCAGAGCAGAAAGGTAAACAGCAACCCAGCTACAAAACCTTCAATCTACAATGGTGATGGGCCTGCAAGGTGTGCTGATGTAATAGGGGCACAAAGCTTACAGTAGTAACCAACCACTATCTGCTAGGATTTAAGGCCCACTCCATGAATGGGAACCATCCCTGACACTGTTCAGGTGGCCGAGAACCTGAGACTAGATAGGCCATAGACCTAGTAGATAACAAAATGCTACTATTCTACTAAAGGAACATAGCAGATAACATAACTGACAATATTCTGCTGCACTCATAGATCAATGTCGTACTTACCATCCTCAGAGAAGCCTCCTTCCTCTTGGATTAGATGGGAACAAATAGAGACCCACAACTCGGCAATGTGTAGAGAGTGAGAGACCTTGGAACACTGAGTCCCAAATGTGATGTCCGCATCAAGTCTCTCACTTCAGGGCTCAAGGAACTCTGTAAAAGAGGAGGCAGAGACTATAAGAGCCAGCGGGCATGAAAAATATCAAGGGAATAGGCCTTCTAGATACAACAGGGCCAATGCACATATGAACTCAAAGAGACTGAGGCAGCATGCATGTGACCTGCACAGGTCTAAGCCAGATGTAGTCGCAGCAACAAAAGGAGAAATGGACACAAGCCCCCATCCCTAACCCAGAAGTTATCTCCAATTTATAACCACTCATTTAGGATAAACTGGTTTGCTGTGAATATATGTTGCTATGATTGATTGATAAATAAAATGCTGATTAGCCAGTAGCCAGGCAGGAAGGATAGTGTAGCCGGGACAAGGAAAGAGGAGAATGGTGTGTGGAAGAAGGCTGGGTCAGGAGATGCTGCCAGCCGCTGCCACGAGGAGAAGCATGATGTAAAGTACCAATAAGCCACAAGCCACATAGCAAGTATAGATTAATAGAAATGGGTTAATTTAAGATATAAGAACTAGATAGCAAGAAGCCTGGGCCATTAGGCCTAGGCCAAATATAAGCATCTCTGTGTGTTTACTTGGCTGCGGGACTGGTGGGTGAGAGAGATTTGTCCTGACGGTGGGCCAGGCAGGACCAGGAGATAACCCCAGCTACACTGGTTTTCTCCGATCAGTCTAACTGGGGATACAAACCACACTTTAGGGCACTTAATGACAGGCCCATGCCTATCAGTAGATGGCCAACAACACATATTCAATAGTATTTTTGGAGGTTTTGGAGCGTTTTTGTTGTTATTTTTTGTTTGTTTGTCATGCAGATCTTTTGCTTATATATTATGGCTTCATATTTTGTGTTTTTTGTGGGATTTCTCTGTGTGTGAATGTGTGTGTGTGTGTGTGTGTGTCTCTATGTCTATATGTGTTTCTTATGCTTTTTCCTCTGGATTATTTTTCTCTCTGTTTTGTCCTATGCTGGTTTTAATTTTTTTTATATATACCTGTTTGTTTTCTAATAAAAGAAAGAAAGAAAGCATGAAGATCTGGGGGGGTAGGGAGGTGGGGAGGATCCAGAAGGAGTTGGGGAGGGGAAACTATGATCAGAATATACTGTATGGAAAAAAATCTATACCAATTAGCAAAGAAAGAGAGATGGGTCACTGAGTTGAAAGGGTGGGGAGGTACAGAGGATCTAGGAAATAAAACTGTGATTGTGATCAGAATATATTATATAAAATAACATTATTTTCAATTAAAAATAAAAGAGAAAATAACATAGTATTTTATTATGTTGAACAATGTACCTCTGAAATACTTTTTCTTTATTTTTACCTTAGACTGCCTAGGTCTCTGAACTCAGAAACCTCCTGCCTCAACTTCCTTAGTGCTGGCATTTCAGGAAAGTACCACCACACTTAGATTTGTATTCTTTTTTAATTGCCTAGTTAAAAAAATATTTCTTATAATCAGAATATAAAGTTAACTCAAATTTGTTACAAATACAACTAACAAAATGTTGGCTGTTATTAACAACAGGTGGAATTCATAAGGTATTTGAATTCACATTCGCATATCAATTATTCATAGTCTAGCAAAAATGTGTGCTTTATATACATATTTTGACAACTTCTATGCCATTATGTACTTTTCAAAAAGGAATACCAGTGGACATGCTGCTGTCTGTACTGCATTGTGGGACACATTCTCCCAGGATAACACCTTTTCTATTGATTGTCAATAAAAATGGAAAGTTTGATTTGTAGCTACACACAAGAGGAAAGATTTGTGTTATCTGTTCCATGCACCCTTTGGAGACAATATTGTAGGAAACATACTAATGTCAGTGACAACAGGTGGCTTTATTTGAGTTCTCCTACGTTCCTAGCCACTGAATCATCACAGTGGACAGAAGGAATATTCCTGTGAATCAGCTAGACCAAAACATGACTTTGAACCCCACACCTCTGACTTAGTAAATCAAAAAGAACCACAAAAACATCCTTGTGGTGAGATTCCTGAACAGTCAGGCATTCTAATAGAATTCCCAAGATGAGTGCTGTGGTTTGAATGTGGAGAGTTACCCGGGCTCCCAAGTGTAAGCATGTGATCTTCCACTGGTGGTGGTGTGCTGAGAAGCTATGGAACATTTGGAACTGTGGCCTAGCTGGGGATATACTTTCCCTAGTGGTAGTCACTATGAATCTGGCTTTCTGCTACTCCATTCCTTAAGATATGATTGATGTCTGCCATACATTCCTACCATGCAGGCTGCCCTGCCTTCCTGGCCTTGATGGGCTGAAACTCTGAGCTCAAATAACTGTTGCATATTCTGTCACAGAAATGAGAAAAAAATCAACACACTGTGACCAAGCGCAAAACCAGTGTAGAAAAGAACATAAAATATGCCTCACTTGTTAATTTTACAGATTTAAAACATGTACATCACTAGATCACTCTCAGATCCTTTAGGGCCCAGCCGGCAAATGACCTAGCAGTTCAAGCTTATGGAAGTTATGGCAAATCCATTTGTCCTACCCAAGATGCTTGGTAATAATGTCATTCATGTATTAAAGTCCTATGGCCAAATCTTAATATTCTCTTCCTCAAACCATCACCCTAAACCCCTTTCTCTTTCCTGTGTTTGGTCATGTTTTCTGAGCACTAAGTGTACACAAGGTTCTTTATTCAGACTGGAAGAAGTAAAGATGCATAGGATGTGCATGGTGCTTCCCTGCACAGAGCTCAGTCAAAGGCAAATCCTACTGTAGGTTCAACTATTCCAGCCTTGCCGTCAGCTGCCAGTCTCTGGTCTCTCCTACTATGATGAATTCAAATTGTACTTTGCTTGGCCTTGGACAGTCTTAATCCATTTCAGGATTCTATAATAAAATATCATAAACAAGGCAGTTTTAGATACAATTTTTTTTTTTTAAATTCAGTTCTGGAAGCTGAGAGGTCTAATTTCAAAGAGCCAGAGAAATTGTTATCTGTTGTTGGACCATGGTCTGAGAATGGATTCTTGTGAGAATTCTGAGTGCTTTTGAATGTGAAGGCCTAGACCTGACTTTACGGGCTCCATCTTAGGGAAAGGGCCACCATCTCAGACCACCTGCTGTACTCAGTTCCAGGAAGGACCTCAGGAATGTGCCATGACACTCAACAGATACAGGGCAGTATCCTCCTTGGCCCTTGAAGATACCTAGATAATCCTGCTGAGCAGTCCAGATAATCCTGTTCATTGGGTTGTGGTTCCCTGCCAAAAGTCTAACCCAATGATCTCAAATGTGGTTTTGTGCCCAAAGTCTAGACCAATAGTTTCAAGAAATCACCTTGCCCCATATCCCTTCTACCCAATTGTAAATTGCCAATTTGCAGCTTGTGGTTTTTCCCTATAAAAACTTTCTATACCTGGGCTTGTGGCCACATTTCTTTCCATCTGCTGGGTGGTGGCCCAGGTTGAACCTGAATAAAAGGACCCTTGTGTGCTTGCATCAAAATCTGGCTCCTTAGTGGTCTCTGGGGGTTTCGCGAAATGGGTACAACAGTGAGAACACTCTAAGAAAATGAACCTTGTGACCTCAGTTTCTTTAAAAACACAGAATTGTTCTTGGATTGTGTTTTCCTGTTCCTCCCAGGTGTAGTAGATAGGAGTGAGCTTACTTCAGCTGTTGTTATTCATACGTCTCTATGGAAAACATGTTTTTGTCACATGTGGCTTGTCCTTGTGATTGTATATTTTATTTGGGTGACTCTTCTTAACCCTCAGAGCATAAATTGTCTGATGCTATGAATAAAGTTGGTTATTGCATAAGACTTTAGTCCATCTTATTATTAGGGCCCTGCTCTCCCAGGTTCACACAGCCAAAGAGAGTGGTAAACAGAGGGCATCACTTCCTGGTTCACAGATGGTTGTCATGAATATGTAATATTACAGTGTAGAAGGGAGAAAAGACTTCTTTTGGAATCTCTTTGATAAAAGTAGTAATCTAATTCACTAGGACTCCGCCCTTGTGATCCTATCATATACCCAAAAAGTCCCACTCCCTAGACCACTACTTAGGGATTTGGTTTCAATTGGAACTTAGGAAAACACAAAGCATTCAGTTCATAGCCACCTGGAATGCCACACCTCAGGCAGCTTGCAGAAGCAGTCCTGGCCTCATCACTCTCTGGTCTCACAGTGTGGTCCTCATTGTCATGTGGAGGACCCCACTATGGCCTCCTGAAGTGCTCAGGGAGCTCATTTTCCCGCTTCCTGGCCCATAGCTTCTGTTCAGCTCATGAGTTTTTCCATCTGCTCTGGCTTCTTTCTTCAGCTACACATCTTCTAGAAAGTTCACCTGTCATTCATCTGCATAGTTTTCTGGACAGTTGCTTCACTCACAACAGCTCAGTAGTTCCAGAAGCTCCTATGGGGACCAGGTAAGAAGACCTTTGGAGAAAATTACAAAGTCCATTTTCTATATAAAATCTAACTATTAATATTCATTTAATCAGGAACATAATGACAGTATTTTTAATGTCATTTGTTACTTTTTTTTGAGATACAGGGTTTCTCTGTGTAGCTTTGGAGCCTTTTCTGAAACTCACTCTGTAGACCAAGCTGGCCTTTAACTCACAGAGATCCACCTGCCTCTGCCTCCTGAGTGCAAGTGCTGGGATTAAAGGCATGCGCCACCACTGCCTGGCTTGTTACTCTTTTTTAAAGGAGAACATAATTTTGCATATTTCATTTATTGTTAGTCTCAGTTAAGAAATCACTTCTAACCATGCATAGTGGTGCATACCTTTAATGTCAGCACCTGGGAAGCAGAGGCTTATGGATCTCTGTGAGTTCGAGGCCCACCAGGGGTATATAGAGAGACCCTGTTTCAAAAACAACAAAACAAAAATAAAAACAAATGAAGAAAGAGAAAAACAAACAAACAAATAAATAAGGAAGGAAGGAAGGAAAGAGAGAGAGAGAAAGAAAGAAAAAGAGAAACCACTACTTTTCTGCTTGTAATTTTGAATTAGAGAGACTTAGAAATGATGAAATCTGGCCTTTGTATAGAGAAAGAAAAGACTCTTGTGTGATTTGGTGCTGAGAACTCATTCATGCAATATCTGCTAACTGAAAGACCACCCCCTACCAAAGGCCCAGACACAGTTTCCCCAGAAACCCAAAAGAGCTGAGGGAAGAGATATCTTAAAATAAACAAAACTGAGTCAGTTTCCCCTTCCTGGAGAGGGTAAACTCAGGAGTTTTTAAAAGAACAAAGTCAGGATGTCTGGTGGTGACCATTAACCACGAGATGCCCCTCTGTGGAGATAACATGACCGGCCCCCAGAGATGGGTTGTAAAACTCCTGACAGGGCAAACAGATAAGCTGAAATAAGACAAAATCTGGGCCCGGGATAAACTGGACCAATCAAGGATGGACCCGTACTAACCCCCTCCCCTCTAAGAAATTTTGTGGGTTTTGCCTATAAAAACTAACTTCCCCAAGAGAGAGGAACTCTCCTCCCTGCCTTGCTGTGTTGGGTGTGGTGGTCAAGAGTTCCCTGCTAACTTGAACTATGCATGTGTGCTGAATCAAATAAACCTTGCTATTGCATTCTGGACATCTTCGGTCTCTGGTGGTCTCTTTGGGGGTTCCTAATCTGGGCAGAACACTGACTTTGTTAGGCTTGATTCCTAAATTAGTTTTACTTTCAAATCCAGATGTAAAATGTGGAATGGTCCTCAGTCAAATGCAGAAGGATACACAAGTTGGCTGCCAAGCATGATGATCTCTCCGATGGAAAGACGAAGACCTGACAGAGACCTGAAAAACTCAGATTCCACACTGGGATGCTGAAGAATCTGGAGAGAAGCATGTTCAGACTCTGAAGAGGGAAATAACAGACTTAAAATGCTACTGAGGGTCCAAGGCACAAAGGCTGTGTTCAAGCTTCTTTGAAATGACTCTTAGTTCTTGGGCATCCCATAAGCAAATCAGCCATCACACAGGAAACCTCAGTACTACTCAAGGAATCCTATGAGCTGAAGCTGTAATCAATGATATACAAATCAGATACTGCAATCTCTGCCAACTGATGAGACATGGTCCTGAGGCTGACAGGAAGACAAGTATCTAGTCTCCATTTTCTCAGAGCTGGTCCCATGAAAGAAGACAGTTGTGATGTGCACAGCTCTATGGGTTGGCTGCAGTCAATCATGGAGGAGGCAGTCACTGTCATTGTCTACCACAGGGACATCAACTCTGGAGTCATTCTTTGGAGAATATCACCAGTTGTCTATCCAGACACAGAGGCCAGTATTTCTTAGTTGTGCAGAATTTTAGGAGGTATGTATGAGGGCAGCAGCTTTGTGGGATATCTCCGTCCCTTCCTCCCAGATTTGTTGTGAACCTAAAACTGTTCTGGAAAGAAAATGAAGTTTTAGTTATGACTTTAAAAATAAAATGGATGCAAGTGGTGGTGGTACACACTGTTAATCCTAGCACTCAGGAGGCAGAGGCAGGTGGCCAGCCTGATCTACAAAGCAAGTTTCAGGACAGTCAGGACTCTGTCTCAAACAAAAACAAAATAAAACAAAAAACAAAACAAAATAAAAAGATCCAAAACCCATCAACAACTAAAACAATGGAAAGACACCAACAATTTCAAATCTAGCAAGCAAATGTGATTTGAACTTAGGCAAGTTGAGATAGGTAAGCACATGCAGGTTGTTTTGCAAGAGACTTTGAGAAATAGTGGCAGCCGACCCATCTGAGCAGGCACAATGCCCCCTCTTAACAGATGGCTGGTAGAGAAGGCAGCCAAAAGTCCATGTATGAACGACAAATGTGCGGTCGGCTGAGGGCAAGAATCCAGGTGGCCTGTGCCGAAATTGTTTTCCATTCTGCACTTGCCGGCCTACGGCAAAGAGACTAAAGTGAAATGGCCAAATGGCTTCCATGACTATAGGAAAGAAGGTTAGGAGACGTGGATGACACAGTGTTCCCAAAGTGGCATTAGGAATCCTCATTTTTCTTGTATCCATCTGAGGAAGTCTCCAGAGCCTCCTTAACACTAGTTTACCTTGCTAAAGCTTGGGTGTCATGTGTACACAGACAACTTGGCATCTTTAGCATCCTCCATAGAGATCCAGTACAAAGTCTTTTTATCCAAGAGAAGAGATGATCTTTCATAAGAGAGGAATCTGTCTTTGGTCTTTGCTGTCTGCCTTCGTGGTCTTTAAGCAACTCTCTCCTAAATAAATGTGGCCATAAGCAGTTTATAAGCTGTTTGTCTAGGCTATGGGTGAAACGTCTTGTGTGTAGTGTATCCTCAAGTAAAACAACGGAGTGTCAAAGGCAGCCGTGATGGTGCACACCACTGATCCCAGCACTTGGGAAGGCGAAGCAGGGGTTCAAACAGCTCAAGTCCAGTCTGGCTCCACAGCGAGTTTGTGGTCAGCCCATGTTTCATGACAGCCTGTCTCAAAAAATGAATTAGAAAAAAAAAAGGTAACTTTAAATTTCTGTTTTATAATCAGAATCTATATTAAAAAGTCTAGTTAATTTAAAAATGTATAAAATTATGGCATAATGGGAACAAAACGTGAAATTTTATAGCCGTTGAAAAGTATATTTAAAATGCTGAAAAATAAATGAGGCCAGTGCAAGAGGAGTTTGAATTTTGGGGTCGTGCTGCCCTCTAGTGACAGTGTCCAAGAACTTGTTTCATCTGGTTGGTCAATAAAGAACGGGTACCCTCAAGATAAAGGATCGGGGAGACCTGTTCAATGAAAGGTTGAAAGATAAGCATGTCTAATCACCAAGTGTGATGTGCATATGAAAGAGAAAAGACACTTTGTAGAAGCTGTGAATTGTATCAAACCCCAGCTACAGCAAGAGTATGAGACATGACTCTAAACAAAACTAACTGATCATCTGTGGAATATTCTGGAGACTCAATTCACTATTTTGATGGTTGGAAAATAAAGGTTAAGACTTAGTCATTCAGCTTTCTTTCCCTGCACAAACAGTGTTACTGGGTAACCACATAACTCTCTTTTTGTAGGACAAATAAATAAGAAATTATAGCAGAGTGTCAGCCAGCCCCCAGTGAACTAATTGTTTAGGCATTTGGCATCAACGGCTGCTATTGGAAACAAGTAGTGATTAAATTAACCTGCTGCCTCTATGTAAGTCCAGGCCACCTCTTACAAATAAACTTGTTGAGAAAAAAGTGAAGTTAAGCCTACCAGGGCCCTAAGACCAAGTACTAGTATGTAAGATCATATACAAATATCAATATACAGAGGACCAAAATATTCTTAAAATATAGTGTAGAGATACAACAAGAATTCCACAGGACAATAAACTGCAAGGGAAAGGTAAACAGGAGTAGGAATCTATATGCCAAACTGTCTTAAAAGACATACCAATCAAACACAATTGGACCTTTTCTGGAAATGAATTTAGACATGGCAGCTACTGTGCAATTGGAACTTGAAAACTTATTGAATATTCAATAGTAACAATTTATATTTATTATCTCTTTTTTAATTTGTCTTTTGAAACAGGGTCCTGCTTTGCAGCCCAGGATAGCCCTCTGATTTGTTCTCTTTCTGCCATGGCCTTCTGAATGCCAGAAGCAGGGCTATGTGCCACTAAGCTTGGATTAATATTGTTTAGGTGCATCAATACAGGCTTTTCCTTTTATAATGAACACTAGAATATTTATAATGAAATAACACATGAGGTAGACTTTAAGATAACACAGCTGTGGGGAGTTTGGTAAGTGCAACACTTTTAGTTTGTCCATGTGTAGTTAATTTTTGCTTGGTTTGAGACAGGGTCTTGTTGTGTGTCTTAGGCTAGCTTTGAATTTGCTGTGTAGTCCAGATTGGTCTAAAAATTTGTTATTCTCTGACTCCAGCTATTGGATCATATGGGCTAACATCTTCTTTTTTATTTTTATTTTTTTATTTTTGTATAGGTTTGAAATGACCCATAATCATAGACCAACAAATGGATTATTAGGACAAGGCAGTTGTTGCCAAGCATGATAACCCAAATTCAATTCTCAGGACCCATATAGTAGTAGGAGAGAACCAACTTTCAAATATTGTCCTCCAATGCCTATACACATACCGTCACCCACATGTATGCCCTTCTACAACAAACAAATGCAGTTTTAAAATAAATCATCCATTATGAAACTTAAAAAGAAATATTATATCATTTTTGTAAGGCTCTGTAGTCGTCCACCACCTCTCGCTCTTACATTTCCTCTGCCTGATTCCACAATGATTCCTGAGCTCTGGGAGGGAGTAGTGTAGTATATATGTTCTACTTAGGGCTGGGTATTCTTTGGTGTCTTATTTGTGCCTTGGCCAAATGCAGGTCTCTGTGTTGATCACCATCCACTGCAAGCAGCTTCTCTGTTGAGAGTTGAAAGATGCCCTAATGTATGGGTATAATGACAAGTTATTTGGAGTGGCTTTAATATTTTCTTCATTTAGCAGAGTAGTAGTAGTTGGTTCTTTCCTAGGGCCTATGATCTGTCTACCCATATGTTATTGGTACAGTAATAGTGTCACGTGCAGGCTTTATCTTGTGGAGTGGGCTTTAAGGCTGAGCATAGAGCAATTGGTTACCTCCAGCACATTTGTGCCACTATTACACTAATGAGCAGTGCCTTGTAGCTCACAGGGTTCACAGCTGGGTAAGATCGATGGTTACTTTTCTCCTCCAATATTATGCATGGCAACCCTCAGCATCATGAAAGGTAGCCAACAGCTGAACATCCCAGATAAGAATGAATTTGATTACTCCACAGGTCAATTTAACATATGAACTCAAAGTGGATATAACAATACACACGGGCCCTGTACATGCCCAAGCCAAACCAAATCCTATCATGGAGAGGGGAGCTGGGCACAAAGTTGCACCCCTAGCTAGGGAGCTGTTGCTAATTATTAGTGACTGGGAAAGAAAGGGCAAGTTTCCTCTAAATAGGTGCCCCCTGGTAAGTCACCATACTCCAGTGGAAGGGCACACATATAAGAATATTTGGCCAGCATGAATTGGCCTTGATGGGGAAAAAAATAAAAGTAAAAAGGATACTGAGTTCAGTAGGAAGCAAAGAGGTGAATGGATTTGGGAAGAGTTGGGAGGATGAAGGCTGAATATGATCAATACAAACTGTAAAAATGTTAAGGTAACTAGTAAGAATATATATACAAATATGTATGTATGGATGTATGCTCTGTCAGTAGAATGGGAAGGAGATATTGGATACTGTGGAGGATTTTATCATGAATTTTTTTATAGATGGGGAACAAAGGAGGGCATGTTTCTAGGCATTGCATTTGTCCATGACATTCTGAATGGTCCTGTTCTTGGCTACAGAAGCCAGCATGTCTAGAGTAGTTCAGTTTGCCCAAAGGAAGACTGGAGACTGCCACTCTCTGTGTGGTGTGAGCAGAAAAGGAGGAGGGGAAGAGGCTGCCAAGAGCAGCTGCATTAGCACCCGAAAATGCTTCAATCTTGTTTCCAGGCACACTTGATACCATTCCTACCGAGAAGATAGCTCCACCTGGGACCGTTGCCTTCTACGGAAGACGAGTCGTGGTTCTGTAAAAATTGAAGATCATAAACTGCTGGGAGTATGTATGTTGGCTTTGTGGTCCACATTCCATCAAAACGGTGTTTGTGTTTCCTAGCAAACTGTCACAGAGGACAGAAGTGAGGCTGATTTGGTTTATAAACCGGATAACCTACTCTTGGTGAGCCAGCAGAGGGAGCACTGAGCACGAATTTGTCTATCCAGAGGAAGACCAAGTTATTGTCATCACACAGCTTTTAGAAACTGTCTCTTTAAGGGCTTGACTGCTTCTTCACCCTTGTTTTACAGACCCCGTACTTGTGCATTGATGAGGGTGTTATAAGAAGGCCCCACTTCATCCGCATCCGTATGCGCATGCGCCCCGCATCCGCATCTCTTAGTGATACAAAGGTTCCTATGGTAAAGTGGGGCCAGAAGACATGAAACTAGGATTCTCTTTCTAGTGATTTTTAATTCCCCCTTCCTTTTTAATTTTCCTCTGATCTTCCCACATTGTCTAATTCGCAATACTTCTTTCTTCTTTATGTTTATTTCCTCGTAGCTTTGCCAACAGTAGGATTGATCACACGATGCAGACTGATTTAGATAAACACAAATTCATGAGCCGGGAAATACCCTCTGCTCTTTCCAACTGAGCTGGCCGAGGACACAGACAGGTCTTACAAACTCTTCTAGAGGATGTCTAGGACAAGTGGGCTTCCACATCCGCTTAGCAGCAAAGTGTCTGGGGGCTTTTAGAGCGGCGCTCGGGGGCAATTAGCAGGGCGAGGCAGGCAAGTTTTTTTCTACATGCTGCCTTTGAAAATGAACCAATCCATAAAAACAAAGGCTTAAAGGGACCTCGGGAACAGCTGATCCACTTTGGCCTAGCTGGTAACACTCTAAGAACACTCCAGCCCAGCTGTATCAAATGCTCATTCTATAAAAAGCAAGGGAGACCGTCACCCGCTGAGCTACCTCAGGGCAGAGAGTGACCCTCCTGGGCATCAGCTGCTTTGCCATCTGACTGCTACAGATCACAAGGAGAAAACTTGCGTCAATACAGCCCACTGAAATCACCTTACTGTTATCGTTTGACACAATCTATGTTCATCTTCAGAGTCCTTCTTGTAGAGAGAACTCCCTTGCAGAGGAAAAACTGAATTTTAGATTGCTCTTGTTACATTTTAGCATGTGTTTAGGATCCCAATATATCATAGAACTGTGGTTATGGAGAAAGGCTAGAGATACTAACAGGGTCCAGTGAATAGTCTATGAACCAACTCCAACAGCATCATGTAGGAAACTGTTAAAATTACATTTTTTTTTTTTTTTGCCCAAGATCCCTGATGCTGGAATAATTTAAAAATTAAAAGCACTGGATGCATATTTCATGGAGTAATTATACACATATTGATTTCAATGCAAATATTATTGTCTTCGTTTTAGATTACTGGCATACAATCACCTGCCTGACACAGCAGCTATCAAATCACACAATAATACATTTTCAGTTTGGAAACTTAGGAAGGAAAAAGACTCTCAGGGACCCTCTCCATCATGTGAACTTATTAATAATGGTGCTTATATCTGTAGTATCATTTAATTAACATTTGCATTTATTGCAACAGGTGATTTAATTTGTGGAATCCAAGTGTCTATTTAAATCATGAAGTAATGCTGGCTGCTGCTATGTGGGTTCTTGAGCTGAGCACACTCTCATGCTCAATGCAATGAGATAACTCAGTTCCCCATCATGCTTCACTTTTTATTTCCTCTATTGTTATCAATGATATAGCATGTACAATGATATTTAATCTTAATTTCGCATGAACCAAGAACTGGGGTTTGCTTTTTCTTTCATGAAGACAGAAATCAGGTTTTTCTGTCATAAAGCACTTGCTTAGCATGCACAAGGACTTGGGTTTGATACTAGTATGGGGGAATATAAACCATGAAGTTAGCTGAAAACATCAACATCTCATGTCTAGAAATTCTTGAACAGAAATTGAACATCTATATGATTAGACTAACTTTATATTCTAAATGTTTTAAAGATGTTTATTAAAGTAACACAATAGAATTCCATAAAATTATATAAACCATTATAATGTACATATATGTAAAATTATATGTATTCATATCTTATAAGCAGGCAGCTGTAAAAAGTTCTGGAAGATGTTAATCAGTTTTATAAGATGACTTATAAAAACCAATATTGAGAAAGATCAAAACTGGTAAAGTTTCATTTATCTTAAAGGTAGCAGAAAAAGGGGACAGTGAAAATATCTTGAAGATAGCAGAAAAATGAAAATATTTTCCAGTGGGAATGACTACTAACCCCTTTTCAGCAAAGAAAGCTCTTGAAGTTTCTTTTCCTGATTCTCTTCTGCAGTCTGAGTGCCCTGAATATGGAGCCATATTTTATCAGATTACATCCTCAGCACATACACACACAATCCCTAAAGGCGCTCTAGGATTGCTTGCTTTCTAATTCACTAAATAAAGAAAACAATTCAATTCAGATGCCCATGGAGCACCTACTATAAACCAAGACCCGCCCCCCCCCCCGACACACACACATACACACACACACATACATGCCATGCAAGAGTTATGACAGCAAAGAAAAAAGGCCTTGTTCAAAGAGGGGTTGGAGGAGGCAGACTCTAAATGTGAGAAGAGATTATAAATCATTTTCAAGAGGTCTGATTTCTAAAATAAATAAAGCCAAGAGAGAGAGGATAATGTGGGTGGAAGGAGGAGCTACCTTAGCTTGTGTGGTCCAGGAGAACTCTAAAGAGGATGGGTCCAGTTATAAGTGAAATTGTGAAGAAGAGCTCCCATCTGGGGACCCTAGAGGAGTATTTAGGAAGCTGATGGAGAACTCCAAGAGCATCTGTGAGGGTCAGTGGGGTACATGAGAACGATTGTGTGGAAGAGCAACTGGGAGCCTGGAGTGTAGAAGTGGGGCTGAGAGGCAGACAGCGGTCCTGAGGAGAGAAAAGGAGGTAGACAGTGTCCCCCTTTAGTGTCTTTGTTGCAGATAGATACAGGGTTTCATTTTAGAGTAACAGGCTGGATTAGAACTTGTGACTGTCCTACTGTCTCCCCTCCCCCCATGCACCTCCTGAGTGCTAGGATTAGAGGAGCAAATCACCATGCCTGGTCATTCACCATCGTTCCTACCCAGGTATCGAGATGACAGTTCATGAAGTAGGTATCTCAAGCATCTATTTTCCTTATTTTACAAAGAAAGAAACTCAAGACAAAGTCGCCAGTTGAAATTGAATGAAAGCAAGCAGATCAAATTGTCAAAGACCACTGAGGACGTCAGTGTCCTCACACTGTCAGTCTTCAGCAAGAAGGGAAATAGATGTCTGTGTCTTGCATAGGACTGGAGAACTGATCAACTACATCAACCCTTGGTCAAAGGCACATCTTTGTCATAATGTAAGGACAGATATGTGACAAGGTCTAAGGAACAGACAGACAGACAGACATGTTTTCTCCATTTTTCAATTTCTAGGAACACTGCAGATATATAGCATGTGGTACCGGAGAAGCAGCTTCAGGACAGCATAGGAGAGGATGAACCTAGGACGGCTTCATTGAGAGCAACCGCGTCAGCGACTCCATCAGTCCATTTCATAAACATTGCTCAACCGGGACCCCCAATCACAGATGAATAAACTTGAAGTGGGAACACAGAAGGGGAGATCTGGAAAGAGGGAGTTTCTGATTTTGTAGGTCCCTTAGAGCACCTTATCAAATGTGGTGAACCCCTTCAGTAGGGTTTATTTTATAGGGAAAAAATGGTCATGGGAAAGGAACCCAGGTGTCAACAAACAAGGAAGCTTGGTTTTTCTCACGATTGGAACAGTGTTTCTGTAGCCTTAGGACCCCGGTTTATAGAGGACAATGGATGTGTGGACTGTAAATCAGGGCAACAATAAATACTGTCTGGAGCAGGGCTGTGGGAGTCTAATGAGACTCAGGAAGAACATTGGTTCTTGTGCCTTTTCCAGGAAAGAGCAACTAATTCAGGCTGAGCACTCAGCGAAAATGGAGGGTTTTTTTTTTTTTTTCCTTCCTTTGAGAGATTTTTAGCTCTCTGTCCACGATCAGTCTAATGCTGTACTTGAAAACAACCTATAGACTGATGGAGGAAAATCTCGTTTACCTCTGCCTCCATTTGCTCTTTTAAGGACTTCCTCTCAGGTAGATACTAACATAGCCAGCTTGAAATGCTAAGTGATGTTTGACCCTTGCTACTTTCTTATTGGCATTTGATTTTGGCTGTACGCAGATTTTTTTTTTTCATCCCAGTGAGAACCGATAGGTACTTAGGCTTCACTTAATGCAGTAGTAAAAGATTTAAAAGAAGTGTTACATGATTGCTACAGTGTATTTTCAGATACTAAAATTGGAACAAGGTGGAATAAGGGCCAGGTGGCAGTCGCTACAATGGTGCTAATGGCTCCATCAACAGATGTTTAATGTACTTAGAGTTATCCTCCACATCCTACTGTTGCTAACACATTTCCTCCCATACCTCCTCTCAACACAAAAATTTTGAGAGGAAAGGAAACATTAATAACCCCAAAGTGTTTAATTTTAGGGGATATTTAAATCTTAATAGTGGTCATAGATGACCCATGCAAGCACTGGATGGCTTATTGCAGGCTTCAATAATTTTGTTGCCATCATTAGTAAGAGTAGTTCACCAAGAGAAGGCTAAAAGTGTATTCACGTTCTCCTTTATTTACCTTTGGGTGGAATAGGGCTTTGGAAACATTTTTCAAAGGATCAGAATATAGTGACGCCTTGCAGAGATGCTTTAGTCTTGGATGCAGACAAGATCCACAGACTGCATCACTGTTCACGTAAAGAATGCTGGCTTGCCATTAAGAAATCTTACTCTCTGGATAGTTTCAGAATCTACAGTTGGTCGACCAGGATGTAATATATTAACTTGTGCACAGCAAGGCAGTGTTTTGTTTGTTTTTTGTTTTGTTTTTTAAGTACAGAGAAGTGAAGGATAAAGTAGTGATACCCCCTGGGAATAGCATTTCCTCTATGAATACGTTGGGGCCTTTATTGTGACGATGCTTTAGTCTTTACATGATTAGATGACAGAGAAGAGGAGCCTGGAGAGACAAGCTTCTGTGAAAGAGAAAAGTACACCAGGTGGATGATTTTGGAACACAGTGGCTGTGACCCTCTTGGGTGTCTTAAGTCAACTGCCAGGGCAGCTCATGAGAGGAGGTGTCTGCTCAGCTAGCCCTATGGGAAGATTGATATAGTCATTTTTTTTTCATTCAATTTCTCTATCCTCCATCATTTTGGATTTAAAGATACTTTCAAATTTTTAAGTTTTTTTCTAGTGTGGAGTAAGAGATGTATATAGAGGAAATGCACACCATGAAAGTCATGATATAGTCCTACTTGTGTTTTGTCCCTTGATGAATTATTGTCTGTTTTACGATTCAGATTATATTTATTAAGATTGAAATGTAAGACAGTTGATGGAAAAATGAACATGAGGAGGTGAAAGACAGCTTCAATCAAAGCTACAAAGCATAGATTTTCTACACCAAGCCTTGTTAGTGATCAACAACAACCAGAGAGTGAGTAACTTCACCTCTAAAGCTAGAGTGAGGTAGAAGCTGCATATGATGGCTGACAGTGCGTTGGAAAGGAAGGTATGCATGATAGATCCTCATCATGGGAATAGGAAGAGACAGGGTGCTGGGGAGGCTCTCAGGAATCCACAAGGTTGACCCTACCTTGGTCTGCTGGCAGTGGTCCAGAGGGTGCCTGGACCAGTCTACTCTGGTGACCAGCTTAGCAAATAACCTAGCTGTCATCATAGAGCCTTTGTCCAATGACTGATGGAGGCAGACACAGCAATTCACGGCCAGGCACCAGGCTGAGCTCCTGGAATCTACCTGATGAGAGAGAGGAGAGATACTGCAGGCGAGGGACATCGAGATCATGATGGGAGGATGTGCAGAGATGACCGGCCACACCAGTGGAAGCCCATGAACTATGGACTGGTGGCTGTGGAGCCCCCATGGGACTGGACTAGGCCCTCTGGAAACAGAAGATGATTGTTTGGCTTGAACTGTTTGGGGGCACCCAATCAGGGGAATCGATTGGGATCTGTCCCTGGTCTATGGGCAGGCTTCTGGAATCCGGTGCCTGTGGTGTGACACCTTGCACAGCCTTGGTGCCATGGGAAGGGGCTTGGGCCTACCTAGGCTCAGTGTGCTGGGCTCTGCTGACTCCCCATGGGAGACCTCGATTTGGGGGATGTGGGGATGTGGGGTGGCTTGGGAAAGAGGGCTGGGGAGTGGGAAGAGGGAGGAGGGGGATCTGTGAATAATATGTGGAGTGAGTAGAAATTTTCTTAATAAAGAAAAATGATAAAAAGAGAAAGGAAGGTATGATGTTCATTCACACTGGGGTTTTCTCCATTGTGTAAGGCTCAAAGTCCCTTGGCATATGTGGTCATCCTTGGAATAGCATGCTTTTGATTATCTGGTCTAAGTCATATAAGAGACATTCTCTGACGTTAAAGGGCTTGATTCATATCATACTCGAGAGACGGCCCCATTCACTTCTCTTTATAGTTGAAGACAAAAGGCAGGTAAAGGGAGAAACGAAGCCAAGAAGCCCAACTCATTGGTCAATAAGAATCAAAGTTTGTAGAAATTCTTCTTCTATTTAGTAACAATAATTATGTTATAAAGTATTCATTTTCAGCCACCATGGAGAGCTCTCGAAAAGCTACAAATAAATCCATCACATGACCCAGATATATTTGACATACTATTCAACAGAAGCTTGCCCAGCCATTTTCTTTGCTGCTCTATTTGTAATAACTAGGAGATGGAAACAAACTAAATATCCTTTAGCTGATGGATGGATAATGAAACTGTAGTAATATACACTATGGAATACTATTCATCTGTGAAAAATAAAGAAATCATGAACTTTGCAGATAAATGAATGGAACTAGAAAATGATATATTGAGTGAGGTAACTCAGACCCAGAAAAACAAATACCACATGTTCTCTCTCATTTGTGGTTCCTAGTTGCAAATTTTTTTTTTAAATATGAGTATATAAAGTGGAGTAACCACAGAAAGTGGAAAAATAAAACGATTCCATTTGGGTGAGGGTACAAGTGATTTGAAAGGGGGAATGGGCGGGGCTTTCATTGGGATGGAAGAAGGGATGTTAATACAGAAGGAGAGGGAGGGAAGAGGGACAAATAACACTAAGGATGTTTGGGAAAGCCATAGGAGCCATTGTATTATTTATTTACCAAAATTACATACACCACAATGAAATCTATGAGTACATGTATTACACATATAGTTCAAATGAAGTTATCCAGTTTGGACTGACAATACTCTCCACAAGAGCCATGGATTATTTACAGAGAGAGAGAGAGAGAGAGAGAGAGAGAGAGAGAGAGAGAGAGAGAGAGAGAAACCAGGCATGAGAAACCACCTTTCAAGTTGTTGGTCACGTGAGTCAGAGACTCCCCAAACAATACAAGTTATCGTTACCTCCCAGTGGGTGAAGACACCATGCTCTTCAAACACAAAACCCAAAGGATCAGTCTTCTCACTCACTGAGAAGTAGCTTCCGTAGTACATGATGGTGCTGTGCAAGCTTCCAAGGAAGGGAAGTAACTAATAGTCCTATCCAACTGTAATGCCTATGAACCAAAATGATGACCAGAAGAGCACAATAACTCTAAAGATGCAACAGTGGCACTTGTATCTTGGCAGTAGTCAACAGCTCTCTAATTGGATTTACAGACTGCTCAACAGAGTAACTGTCCCTGGTACTACAAACATAAGCAGCCATCAGTGAGATCATAGATCTTAGAGGAGCAGTACCACTTTACTAAGCCAGCATAATTCCTAACTGCATCCTAAATATCTCTTCTTACACCATAGATAAGTGTAACTCTCATGCCTCATCAAGAGAAGGCAACCACAACCAGGTTAAATACAAAGAACAATTGATCTTGAGGTGCCCAGCCCCAACTGATATATCCACAATGTAACTCCTGCACTGAAGGCTCAGGAAACATCACAGAAGAAGGGGCCAGAAAGAAGGGCAGAGGACCAGGAAAGCTGCTGTGAGATTGTGTTTCCTAGAGATGACAAGGAACCCTGATACTGATACTTCAACAATATGGCTGCCCAAAGAAGACCTGAGGAAGTACCACAGCAATAGCCATGTTACATGGAAGGGGAAATTCTCATGGGGCACCACTCATAGATGGAGAACTACAGGCCACTCAAGAATTAAATAGTCTTCCCCAGGGACTAGCCCCCTAATTGGTTATCCAATACCGAATGCTCATCCCAGAAATCATATACACACAAGTAACGTACGGAGAAAGTGGGGAGACGGGAGGAAGTAAAGGGAAGAAGGAAAGTGGTGCAATTATATTTTAATTAAAATAATAAAATGCTACACATATGATTTAAATATAATAAAGTTAATTAATAAGTTAGGAGAAAAACAGCATCTTAACACAAAAATCACAGATGAAAAATTTCCATAGCACTCAGAAATACAAGAAAATATTTTGTATCTTCTTTGAAGATGTGTAGAGTTCTGGTATACCTCTATAACAACAAAGGCAGTGGAGTAAGAGATGAAGATTCCATAGAGAGGATGTCATTAAAATGAGGTTTTCAAGTGGATGCAAACAAAACCACCAAGTAATAAGTCATCATGACAATGGTGTAAAATATAATGGGAAACACATGACCAAGACACTAGTATCAGCCGTGTGTGTGTGTGTGTGTGTGTGTGTGTGTGTGTTACAGTACTGGCCAAAGATTTAAAGAGAGATGTGAAAATAAATCCTCTTTTGAAACTCAGAACTCCTTACTCAGTGTGAGTTTTAATATACATGAGGAATATAGTTTTCAAGAAATTGAAAGTGACGATGGTAACTTGATAATAAGGTTGGTTCTTAGAACAGTGTTGAAAATTTAAAAGAAAAAAATGTTAAAAGCATTCTTTTTCATTTTAACACTTTTTAAAGGTTTTGTGTGGTGATATATTCTGTAACCTAATAAAATTCACCTGAAGATCAGAGAACAGAACAAGACACTAGATTAAACACAGAGGCCAGGCAGCAGTGGTACACACCTTTAATCCTAGCACTCAGAAGGCAGACATTTGTCTAGATCTCTGTGAGTTCAAAGCCACCACGGACTGCATGAGATTGATTCAGTTTAGGAGAGAAACAGAGCCAGGCAGTGGTGGCACACACCTTTAATCCTAGTACTTGAGAATCACATCTTTAATCCCCACACTTGAGATCTCATGCCTTTGCTTGGGAAGCACACATGCCTTTAATCCCAGCACTAAGAAGGAAGTGATATAGCTGGTTAGAGAAAGGTATATAAGGCATGAGGAGATAGGAACTAAAGGCTTTTCAGGCTGAGGATTCCTAGAGGTAGATGTGGCAGGGGCTTGTTCCTTTGCCTCTCTGATCTTTTCAGCATTTACCCCAATATCTAGCTCTGGGTTTTTATTATAAGACCATTAGAAATTCAAGCAACAATTTTGTTTTTATTTCCGAAATTATGTATATGTATGCATGTGAAAGTGGGTTTGTGCACCTGAGTGTACTGCTTGCTGAGTCCAGAAGATAGCGTTGGGTCCCCTTGCGCTGGAGATATGGGTGGTTGTGAGTCCACTAATGTGGGTACTGGAAACCACACCTCAGTCCTCTATAAGAGCAGTACTCAGTCAACCAACTGAGCCATCTCTCCAGCCTCCTGGCTAGTTTGGCTTGTCAGTTTGACAAAGCCTAGAGTCATCTCAAAAGGGAAACTTCAACTGAAGAATTTCCTTTATCAGATTGGCCTGTCGACATGGAACCATCCCTGGGCAAGTAGGTCTCAATTGTAGAAGAAAGCAAGCTGAGCATGAGCCAAAGAGCCAAACAGCAAGCAGAATTTCTGCATGGTTCCTGGCTTCTGGTCTTATTTTCCCTTTTCATTTATCTTTTCCTGGTTATGCACTCAGTATAAAACATAGAAAAATATAAAGAGAAAAACCTAAAAGTGTCTCATTTCTTCCACCATAATAATAGTTATTTGTATTTGGTATATTTCTTTTCAGTGTATATATTTTTCAACTGTATCATACCTTGTAAATGATGTATCTTCCATTTGCCAAATACTAATTTCCACAAATATTTTCTTATGAAATAAAATAGTCCTTAAATTAATTGGCCCCAAGCCAAGTGCAATGGGGCATACCTTCAATCATAGAACAGAGGCAGGCAGTTATCTGTGAGTTCACGGCCAGCCTGATCTACACAGAAAATTCCTGGCCATCCAGGGGTGTGCAGTGAGACCCTGTCTTTAAAAAAAAAGAATTTGACTTAAGTACAGCTCATAATACTTCACTGTTGAATGAAACAATTTCCTCATTGTTATACATTATATCACTTTAATAATCCTATGGATGTGTGCAATTAGAAATAACAGACATTGTTCACATGTCAGTATGCATAGATCTTAAATCTATAAATATAGGTTGATAGAAAACAGTAAAAATATAACATTAAACCATTGAAACATAATTATGATAATTTTGTGCTAGGTAAGTGTTATACGATGGAGTCAGATCCCCAGTTCCCTAATGCCATTCATATAAATGAAATCGTGCTCACACAAGGCAATTCATACAGTCCAAGAACATAAAAACAGAGGATGCTGCCCAAACACTCCATGGTACAGCTTTGGCTATATTCCTTAAAGGTGAACATATTACCTATATTTTGCCGTAAGTGTCCTGTACCTAAGAGTGCATCTAACAGAAATAGGAATGCATTTGCCAAGAGGTGAGTCAGAAGCAACCTTAGTGGAGAGAGCAAAGCTGACCACGAAAGGGGAGAAATTGTGATGTCTTCACCCAATGAGATAGGTACATGACAGCAAGAATGGACGGTTCTCATCGCACAAAACCATGGTCAACGTTGCTTTTAGTTCCCCTGCAGAGCTAGACAGTGAGTTGTTGAAGACATCCCACACTTTGGATGCAAGCCACAGAGAAATCCAAGTGTGAACTGAGCTGCAAGCTTCCTGCTCACTAACATCATAGTGGAGGAAGCTCCTGTGCAGCTTGCTGGGGAAGAAACTTTATTAATGTAGTGTTAACGTGATGAGAGCAGGTTACCATGGATGCCCGGTACTAAATGGGACACCTCTACAGCCCCCTTCAAAGCCCAAGGGGCATCATGAAAGAGATGGTGGCAAGATTGTGAAAGCCAGAGGAGAGTGCTATGAAATGCTGGCTTCTAACCAAGACATGGCTGTGGCCATCCTGAGCACTCAGTATCCGTGACTATCTGCATAAGACCCACAGAAGATGGGGCCCTTCAGTATTCCATTGTGGAGGGGTGCAGGAGCTCATGAGACAGCTGATGACTGTTACTTTTTTCAGTGGTATAGTCATTGATAAGGTTTCTCTGATCCAGTAAGTAGCAACTCAGTCACGCACACACACATAGAAGAGGGACTAGTTGGGAGGAAGACGGTTTGCAAGAGAAGGAGGGGCTATGAGAGGGTGATTGGGGTAAATATGATCACAATACATTGCATGTAAATACATATATATGTATGTATACATATACATATATTGTATATGAAATTGCAAAACAGAAAGAATATCCATAACTCAAAAGCAAGAAGTTGAGCTGGGGAAGCCAGACACTTTAGTATAGTTCAATTTAAATCATGTATAAATAAGCAAAGACTATCTTTTCTTCATAAAGTCAGGTAGTAGTTGGTATGCACTGATAGCGACTAGGGGGAGTGGAATGTTTTGGGGTTTGCGGGTGATGGCAACTTTTGCTTTCTGACCCCAAAGCTGGCTGCACAAGGTGTATTCATTTGTAAAAAGTCACTATGCGGCACGCTTACGGTAAGTGTCATTGTTTTTATCTATGCTGATGTTCAGTGCGATGATATGTTAGAATGGCGGCCAGCAGAGAAGGCTCGTGACTGAAAACAATAAAATCAAGTACATGAATGAATTTCAAAGGTGTGACTTTCAAGAGTTTGCCAAGGAAGAATAGCATAATTTTTCTCAGTATTTGAGATTTAAGAATATAAAACAATTTGCGTACGTGTTAGGAAGTTTCAGAAAATGTGGCGCAAACTAAAACTAGGTAAGCAATTTTATGCAAATCGTCAGTAAGTATGTAGATAATTACATATTAATATTTTCCTAAAATTTATATTAATATGATGACTATAATACAAATATTGTCTTACTTTGATGTTTTAGTATGTTTTAAAAACCCTATTTTCTTATATTTAGCTTTGGAAGGTAGGATTTGTTGCCTTTATTTTTTGTCCACGTTTACTCTCAGTACCCAAATCTCTACACAGTTGTAGCCACTTCCAACTGTAAAGAGCGGTTCTCCTTCCAGCACTAAACAGGTCAGAAATTGCAGAACGCTTCTGAGTTTAATTCCCCATAGAGTCGTTCGGAGAGTTGCTTTGGGTTATCCTGGTGACATTTATTAAGATCAGAAAGCCCAGAGATAAGACGATCAGAAATGTTTGTTTTGCTTAACTACGCAGACCCTTCCACACCTGCTCAGCCCAGTGACCCAAACTATCTTCTAATTGCCCATGTCAGATGTTCAGCAGCTAGGAGGCAAGAATATACATACGACCTCAAGGAAAGTGCATGTATTTTACACTAATTTTCATGCATGGTTTACTGAGTGAATAAAACTGAAAAACACATTTGGTAAATCAGTATATTGAATACAGGAACATTTTCATCAAATTTACTATAAATAAAATTAATTAAAATTATTTAAATTAATATTTAGACATTTAATCTTTATCAACTTCAATTTTTAAAATCCTACTTATATATCCTATATACTACTTATGAAGAGAATAAACTTAGACAGTCCCTTCTTACAAATTAAAAACACTTTACAATTGCTTAAGCAATCAAATGACGTACCAGCATTTGGATTTCTTTTGAGTTTTAAGAGGATAAGGGCAAGTCACTTTCTGGACAGGATTTACTAACATATAATGTTCCTTTTTGGAGAACTGTACACTTGTCCCTGTGACAAACTCCTCTTATGCACATCCTAGAATTTTTGCATCCGTTTTTCTAAACCCAAACCTTGCCTCCTGTGTTAGCTCCCACATCCATCATTAGAATTGTGTTTATGTGCATGTAACATGGTGAAATATGTATACACACACACATATTTCTTCTCCCTGAGGTTACTCAACAAATAGGAGCCCACAAGCGTGTGCTTCGTGCTTTACTGGGGCCCCGTGGAAAGCCCACTACACTCACTGTGCACAGCTCTGGTTAAACATTGTCCTGGCGTTTGCTCTCCGCCGTCTGTTGTTTTTATGCTGAAGCTCAGCCCAGGTTGGAGGCAGTATTGACTTAGTAATTAAACCATTTTACCTTCAGAATTTTGTAATCACTGCATTTAAAACCATCTGTTGTGGTAAGAAGGTAAACTCTTCCCCACCTCAAGGTACAAAAAAAAAAAAAAAAAAAAAACAGTGACCTTATTTTTTTAACTACAGAGTCACAGTTTTAGGGTCCTGTTTTCCTAATGGAACCAGGAGGTGAAGGAAGAGGAGAAATAATTCTTCCCAGGAGATGAAGCAGGGGGCCTGTCATAGAATTAAAATTAACTGCAGGTGCAAGTTTCTTGTCACCAGAAGCTCCTGTTCAAAGATACTACTTTTCCTCCTGTGTGTGCTGACTTAGCATAGTTTATTAGAGGGAATGTGATATTAAATACGGGTTTGCATGTTCCTCAGTGTTAGAAATGTTTCTTGCATATGTTCTGTGGCCTCAAGAATCTAATAGGGCATGTTAGCTACAGATACTTGTAATAGTGAGTCAGTGAATTTTCCAGGAAAGAAGAACGTATTTCTAGAGGAAAATTTGTGCTTTATGACAAACATTGGCTTGGTATTGGTAATTGGCGGGTAAACTCACATCCTCCCATGCTCTGAAGGAGAGAATGAATGATCACATCCCCTTCCAGCCTTCAGGAACTGCAGTAAGGAGACTGGGCCCTGTACCTGCTGCTCCCTGGGGGAGCCACATAACCTACAAAACTTGAGGCCCTGTCATCAATGAAACACTGCAAATCAAAGCACTTGCGTTCTGAGGTTGTTTGATGTCTTTGTAAAATAATGTCTTGAGGTATCTGGTAGAGTTAGGAAGCAAAATGAGCCATCTAGTTATTGCAATCAGTGCATCCATCTGAAGACACTTGAGCATTTACCTTTAAGCCCCAATGTAGTTCTTTAACAACAAAATAATTGATATGTGATTGAAAGTGGTCCTTTAAAAAAAGCAATTTTCTAGTTCTGACATGTATTATATATGTCTATTTCAGATAGAAAAAATTAAGAAAATAGTTGCCAAGGATGAATGATATGAATGATGATCAAAGTCTCTCTCTCTCTTTCTCTTTCCCTCTCTTTCTCTTCCTCTCCCTCCCTCTTTTCCCCCTCCCTCTATCAAATAATTTGAAGACTTTCAGTAAAGGTCAAATCAAATATTCTGCCTACACAGTTCACGGCAGGCCATCAATAGCTGACTGTAACACAGGTAAGGTGTCGGGGTGAGGACAGACGAGAGAAGGTAGCAACACGCCACAAGTCCAGTTCTGGGCAGAACCGCAACACTTCAGAAAGCATGCTTTAATCTCAAGGGACCTAGTTTTAACTCCAGCCGCTGCTTCTTACTAGATATGTAAGTGTGCAGGTTTGTAAAGTGGAGATGTCGGTGGCTCCAGGCTCCTGGGGCCACTAAGGTAAGGCATAAAGTGCAGCACCCAGGTACACAGCCCACTTTCAGTGGATTTCCACATCCAGTGCACTACTGATGTGAGCACATGAGTTTCTTATTTCTATTTTATAAATTCATGTCTTATTAATTTTAATTATGTGTATGGAGTGCATGTCTGTGTGGGGGCATGAGCTCATAAGTGCAGGTGCCTGCAGAGGGCAGACTCAGCAGATACCCCAGGGGTGGGAATCACAGTTTTAGTATTCAAGTGGACACACACACACACACACACACACACACACACACACACACAAATTAAAATTAAAACAAACCTTTTTTCTTTTTTATTATTAAGAAATTTTTTATTCATTTTACATATTAATCACAGATCCTCCTCTTCCTTCCTCTGGCCCCTCTAGCCTCCCTCCTCCCCTCCCCTCGAAACCCATCCCTCATTCCCTCCTACAAGAAGGTAAGGCCTCTTATAGGGAGTCAGTAGAGCCTGGTACATTCAGTTCAGGCAGGTTCAAGCCCCTCCCCTTGCCTCAAGGCTGTGTGAGGTGTCCTACCATAGGTAGTGGACTCCAATGCACCAGGGATGGATCCTGATCTTACTGCCAGGGGGCCCCTTAAGCAGATCAAGCTACACAACTGTCTTGCTTATGTAGAGGTCCTTAATCCAGTCCTGTGGAGGCTCCACAGGTGTTGGTCTAAATTTGATGAGTGCCCACTAGTAAAACAAACCTTTAAAGACAGGCAAGATTTTCATAAAATTTGGTTCTACTTATATTTATGAAAAAAATGATGCATTTTTATTTTGATTTGGTAATATGAACTCATAGTCATTGTAATAATTCTAAAACTTATTGAAAGTATGTAAATTCATAGTGATGTATGAACACGCTGAAAAATGTATGAATCAAAACCTATGGAACCATGTTAAGTGCACGAGCTTGCAAGAGCCCGAGGAAAGGAAGAGCGAAGGACTGGAGACTTATCAATACCTGGGTTCTTATCGGGTACAGAATAAAAAATTCTCTTTCACAGTACGTAATCAGAAAGCAATTCTTTATGGAATATTGAATATTACTGGGAGTGCTTGTACCTTTAACATCATCTAGTTTACAATCCTCATGAGCTAAGACAGTCCCTAGGGTATACCCATGCTTATGAACCTGCTCCTAGCGTCCTATCTAGGTGTCCTTCCAAAAGTGATGGATCATTGGTGAGTGCGTTCTTGACAAACTGCTTCACAGACCAACTGCTTCTCCTGAGTCTTGGAAGGTGTGGGATAAAAGTCTTTAAAATAGCTTTGTAGGGAAAACTATGTGGTCAACACAATTCATCGTGAAAAGATCTTGTTATTCCTTGGGGATTTTTATTTGTTTCTCTAGGTTTGGTCTGATCCTGTTAAAAATACCCTATCATTAGTCTTTGTCCTGTTCTGATACTTTTCTTGCTCTTATCAGCCTGTGTGAGATGAAGGTGGTCAGAGGCGAGAGAGAGCACGGGAACCCATCAGCTGTGCCGCCGCTGCTGCCGCCCGATTGTTCTCCACGGCCTGCACTCATCTTGCCAGGAGCCTTGCTCACGGAGCCTGGCTTTGATCTGACCTGACTCTGTTTGACAAACCCGGTTGCAAATGTTCTTCGTGGAGACAGTGATTTCAGACAATGCCGTGCTGAAGAGATGCTATCTTCCACCGTGTGTGCGTGGACAGCTATCTACTCCAGACACACTCGTTCCTAGGAGTCCTAAAAATGGGATGACTGTGAAATGGAAGGCATCTGTTTACCTGTGTTACAACAGTCCTCTTAAGACAGACCAAATTTAGCAGCAATAAGTGAGTGACGCTTTATACAGTCAAATATGAGAGTCATACTGGAGGGATTATTGGCTCTTGAGGCTGTTGCTGAACTGGGCTGAGCAGCTAAAACAAACAAACAAACAAACAAACACGTGCTCTGTCTTCTGCCAGAACACCTCCAGCTCTTGACAGTGAGCAGGAATACAATACATGGTTGAAAGTGAAGTTACACGGATGGGTTTTGAGTCCTGAAATCCCATTCTGATTTTCGCTACAATTTAGGAAGGGGATTCAGATTTCATGCTGACCACTGTTGGAAGAAAGAATGCTGTTCTCACAGTGAGCATATTATGTCCAAGATGTGAGTAGTTCAAGTTGCCATAATGTGCAAAGTTGTCTTTATACACATTTTATATCTGCAAACGTAAAATCCAATGTAAAGCTCCCCAGCTTCCTTTCCAAATGTCTATTCTAACTATATAGACTTTCCCTGAGTACATACACTTAGGGTCTGGTTAATTTTGGTGTGGGATGGCTTATGGTTTGCAAGGGTTTTTTTTTCCTAATAAAATTTACAAAATCTAAAAAAGAAACCACACTTTCAGAATTGAACATATGAATTCGTGTCATAAGGATGAACTGGGCCACTTTGTCACATCTGAGCTGGTGAATTGACATGGAAGTCAGTCCCTGTCTGAGCAGAAGCGTCGAAGGAAATGGCATTGCTGTGTAATCACACATTTTCATGTTAAGACTTGAAAGTCTTAGTCTTTAGTCTTTCAAAGTTAATGAATAAAACTGGAGCTCTTACTCAGCTTCATTTTCCGTTAAAAATTGAAAGAAGATAGACTTATCTCGAAGGCTCAAGCAGTCACATTCTCAGTGACATCACTCTAGGTCTTTGTTCAAGTTTCCCATGACCTCTCACCCATCCACCTACTCCTCTTGCCTTCCAGATGTGAGGGCTTCCCACATTCTGAGTTTATTCATTTACCTCCATGGACACATTCTCCAAATATTTTCCTTTTATCCAAATTAAGTTTTGGTTTGGGACTGTCCACATTTTCTGCTATATTTTGCATTTATATCTAGAAAAGTTATTGTGTACCTGTCTTTTACTGACCAATACCTACCATTTCTAATGCAAAGCGGTCTTTCAATGGCAAGGCAAGTATTCAGGATTTGACTCTCTCAGCCCTGACTCAACAGATTAAAACAGAGCAAGCAGGAGACTTTTCAAGAGGGCACTGATTAGTTCCTGGTTATCAGCAAAACATCAAGAATCTGTAGGATATGTATCGCAAGCCCAATTTAGTGACAAATTTTGAGTCTATATATACTATATTATACAGTATTTTAGAATTTTTCTAATTATTATAACAGTCATCATTTAATGGATACAGAAAATTATTAAACTCAAAGTCCCCTGTAATTTCTCACATCATAGAAAACCACTTTCAATGACCTGAAGTTCAATTACTCCACTCTCCTTCTTATTTATGCCAAACTGCACATTTTAAAGAAAAAAAGCATGCTTTTATACATATTAATTTGTCAGGTGTTCTCTCATACTTACTACTTTTTTGTATCTATCTGTCTCAAATAACACTATGTTTTAAAACTCATTTGGGGAAGAAAGCCTTAATTTTGTACACTGTTGGCTTGCAGAAGTATCTAGGTACATCTTGTGATCTACCAAAATAGCAATCTCCATATAGAAAACAAAGATTGTTCAGTGACAATATGATACTCCTTAAACCAATTGTTCTCAACCTGTGGGTCATGACATCTTTGGGGCTTGAATGACCCTTTCACAGGGGTCATGTATCAGATATCCTACACATCATATATTTACACTACATTTCACAACAGTAGCAAATTACGGTTATGAAGTAGCAATGAAAATAATTTTATCGTTGGAGGTCATCACGTGAGTAACTGTACTAAAGGGTTGCAGCATCAGGAAGGTTGAGAGCCACTGCCTGAAATGATAATGTACCACTGGGAATTCTGCAGGCGAGGTGGTCCTTACATGTCTGCATTCAACAAAGATTCAATACGAAGTCATAGAAAGTAACTGCTCTCAGCATAACCCTCCTTTTTACCCCATGCACTTATTCAGTATTTTCCATGTATTTATGTAATTTTAAGTTTCACATACTTTTATGTTTTAATGTACTTTAAAAAGTCTTTCTATGCGCTTTTCTAATTTTAGTAGTTCCAATTCCTTTCACGAGCTCATCATTTCCACTACAGGAAGCATATAAAACTTATTAGGAGCCTTTCTATCTCATCTAAATATCTGTTTTTTTAAATTAATAATTTGGACACATATAACTTGCTTGGATTCGAGCAGATATGCCAATTCACATATCTACCTTGCCCTAAATCCACTTTCTTGCTCGCTTTAGCCTTCCTTTCTCCCACTGTAGTAACCAGGCCATAAGGGCAGCTGGAACATGTGGCCTTCTATTTGATCAAAGGTAATGATCAACCAAGCCCAGAGGCAGATAGGTCAGCTGTCCTAGTTCAGCTGCCTGATAGAATCTTTGTACCTTCTCCCCAGTTGTGAGTCCATCTGTGCCATTGCCAAAAAGGAAAAAAACAAAACAAAACTCTCCGGAAGTAGAGGGGCTGGTGCACCGGGATCAGAACATTTAAAATGGTTTCAGATACACATTGGTAGGAGTTGCCTCTCTATGATTAGAAATCTGTCCTTTATTCATTTCTGTGATTCCACAGAGCCACAGAATGTTTGCTTCTGCTTGTTTGCTAACTTAGTTTATCTATTATCTTCTTCTGACTCCATGGTTCTCTTTTTCTCTTCTTTGCATTTTAAGCAAATGGCACGTATCTCAGATTTATGCCAAGAAACCCCAAAATGTGCTTAGGTAATCTACAGTTTGTGTATTTACTAGTCATGGCTTCCAGAATAAATGCTCTTTATTTCTTTATTTTTTATGAGAATGATGTAGGGGCAAATTTATTCCAGAATGCCCTAGGTGTTTGTTGCATTAATTTATTCTTGAAGCATGGGAATAAAATGTATAAAGTATGGTGGAGTTTCTATGAATATGTCTTTTGGATACATGCCATTCAGGTGGTAATAATACTTATCATCTGGCAGATCGTGCAGTACAACTTTATTAAGGGCCACTGAGATTTTGGGTCATTCTGATGCTACAAACTCATTTATTCCCCATGTCTGATTCCTTGCATTGTTTCTGGTTCCCAGGACACAGATCGTAGTTGTGTGTATGACAGTCAAGCACCAGATAGGAAATGAGGTCTGTCAGGCAAAGGTTATTGGCTCTGGAAACTCTGCCTCCCTTATTCAGATGACAGGCCTTGGTGCTTCACAATATGTGCTTTGGTTGTTGACCTATCTATTCATAAAAGAACTTAGAACTGCTGGTGAAAGGCAATGACAGTTGGCAATGTGTGGGGCGGACTGGACAAAGAATTGTATCAGCCACATACGTCAAAGCAGAAAGATGAAAAAGGAAACTAGGGTATGGCAATTGATTTAAAGAAACGTGAACACTCCAGCAATACAGAGATATTAGAAGAAGGGAGTCTCTGGAAGTTACATGTTCTGACAAGGCTAGTGGGACATAGCTGATTTCATACTCTGACCATTTATACATACATGGGGCCAGAAGGACAAGCCACTAAATCTTCAGCCAATAAAATACACCAGTGATACATGCCTTTAATCCCAGCACTCAGGAGGCAGAGGAAGGCAAGTCTCTGTAAGTTCAAGGCCAATTTGGTCTACAGAGTGAGTTCCAGGTCAACCAGGGCTACACAGAGAAACCCTGTCTCGAAAAACCAAAAACAAAAACAAAAACAGGACACTTCAACATATTTCTAAACCTTGCTCGATGCTCTATATATCCTCAGGGATTTCTTTTAATCACTGCTTTGTCCAATGCACATACTTTGCATGAGCAGCGACTTTACTGCTCATAATCATAAAACTTATCTTAATGTCCACAAGCACATGCCAGTGGGTCTCAGAGATGAGCTGGAGATCAGCAATGAAGTGTGTATGTGGGTCTACTGTACCTTTTACTGGGTAATTTAAAAAAGTGTAATGTCTGATAACAAGCCTGCTCACAGTTACCTATGGCTTAATCACAACATTCTGCTTCACCAGGAAAAATGATTTATCTTTATGTGTTTTTGGAATCCTCTCTAACTCAGTTAGACACTCAGTGAATGACATGAGATATATCCATTGACTTGGATTTCATTGCAATCCTGCCTTATGAAGATTTTTGTGGTGTTGTTGCTTTGATAACAGGACTTGTTTTTTGGACGAGGAACACTAAACTTGGAGGAGGATACACAATCTGGTTGCACCATTTTATTGCTGATGTAGTAATTAAGAGATAATCAATCAAATAAGGAACTAGATCTGTTGTGAATTTTTACCTTCACTCAATAATTTCTTGTATTATTCCAGAATTCATTTGCCAGCATGTGGAGACTTTGAAGAACAAGGTTTATCTACAGACACATGTTGCAAGTCTTGATGAGGTACACGAAAGCATGGTGAGCAGCTTATGCAGAGGATGTCATGGTGCTGCTGAAACTGCTCATAATTTAAAAAACACCTTCATGACCACATGTGTATAATCCAACAATTACAGTTCCCAAGAGTTCTAAGAATGAAAGTAAGTTGGTTAGGGCATGCTCCTAAGGCACCGCAAGGTCCATCTATTTAAAATGGTTATTCCTCTTTCTGCTCTTCATCAGATATCACCCCAGGAGCATTTCACTTCCTTCTGTAGCTCTTGGTCAGTTAGTAGCACAAGCGCAATCTCCTGATCAGGTTTTATTGCCTCCCATCTCTTGCCACCACCCTCTCTAATGCTCCATCAATTAAATATTCTCTGTGCTTTCTGTTTATTCCTTATTTTTAGCATTTTAGTTTCTCTATATACCATGATGACCTCAAACTTGCTATGTAGCCCAGGTTACCCTCAATCCTTTAGTCTCAGCCTCAACTGATGGTATTTCAGATGTACATCATCACACCTGGCTAGTATTCTCCTTTAAAAAAAAAAAAAACTTATCACATTGCAAGTGTTGAGGCCTTAACTGTATCGTGCCTACACTACATTTGCCACTGATTAAGAAATTGTAGTAACCAAATATAACTTTCATTTTACACCTAAGTCTCGGACCTAGAATTTGCTTCTGCTATAGCAGACAAAATTGTCTCTAGCAAAAATAGTTCAAGCAAAAGATTTATCTTTGAATGACTTGGAAAAGTCTTTGATAAATAATACTTGCTCTGACCTTTGACAGGAAATTGGATTTGATTCCTCAGGAAGGTCCATGTGGAAGATGTGTCTGGATAGTTTCTCTTGTCTAAGGGAATGTGAGAGAGCCACCCAACATTGCAAGCAGACAAGTTGCTAGGCTATTGAGAGGTTTGTTTGCATGGAGGAATAATTTCAAGGGAGGAAGCCATCCATATGTTTATAACCTCATCAATACTCACTGAACTTGAAAGTATGAACTGTGACATTGCCATTGATAATGGGTCAAGTTGTGACCTCTATCATGCCTAGATTTCAATAGCATGGATGTTTATTGCTATTTTCTCTCATTATGTGTGGTGTTTATTATCTCTCATCTACTCTATTACAGTCCCTCCATAGATCTCCATGTCACTAAAGATATAGTTCATTTGAACACAGAGAAATGTTTTTGTTTTGAAGGTCTTTTAGGGGGATTCAGACCAACAAAGCTATTAACAATAACCTACTTTTAAGATATTCTAAATGCTAGGCATGAGTATAAACCAATATATTAAATATTATTGTTGTGAAAATTATTAATGTGTCTTGTTAATATTTTAGAAAAATTCTGTAAGAATAATGAAATATATTAGTCATATCTTAAGAACTTTGCTTTAACTATTTTTAATGCTGAGCTCCATTCCTCTAATTCCAAAGTAGGGCAGGCAAAATCATATGCATACCTGCAAAAGGCCATTCACTGGAAAGACTAACAGCCAACTATGATAATACAGACATTAGGCACGGACACATCTGAGGCTGAAACTATCCAAGAGGTTTCATCCACCATCTAGACAACTCTTCGTGATCATGAATATTTTATACTTGAATTTACATATTAAAATTCAATGAAAACTAAGATGGCATTATTATTTATCATTTCCAGTAAGCTAAGAAATTATTCTTCATAAAGACTTAAAGCCACTTTTAAAAATAACGAAGTTGGAGAGCTGGGAAATGGCTCAGTTGGTGAAGTTCCTGCCAAGCCAGCATGGGGACCTGAGTTCAGATCTCCAGCACTGAGATAATACCAGTGCTGGGGAAGCCATGACAGTCTGCTTTTTGTAGTTTGCTGTCCAGACAGTCTAGCCAAACCTGTCTCAAAATAATGAGGTGTAACTGAAGGGGACCCCCCAGTATTCTGTTGTGATGGTGAACATTGAGACCAGAAGCAATGTGGGTGAGAAAGGGGGTTATTTAGTTTATGATTCCGTTCAAGGAGGAGCTCCGGCAAGAGCTTGTAGAAGAAAACAGAGGAATGGTGATTTTTTTACTTATTCTCTGACACACAAGCTTGTAATTAGATAGTTGTCTTGATAACCCAGGACCTTCTATGGATGGTGCCACTCACAGAGGGCTGTGCCCACCTATATCAATCAAGACAAACTCTCACAGGCACACCCACAGACCAACCTGGTAATTATCTGAGTAAGACTCCATTTTCAGGGGATTCTAGGCTCTTTCAAGTTGACAGTAAATGTATACTAGGACAGTTGACATTGACCTATAGCGTATGCACTTTTGAAGGGGTATATGTGGTGGGGAGATACAATAGTTGGGAATTGATAGTTATACTCAAATGAAAAGACTATACAGCTCCCAACAATTTTCTGTCAAAATCAACTATATAATACAGAAAGGTTCACAAGCAGTAAGTATATACCAGTAGGTACAGAGATGAGTTAAAATCATGTATCCACGTGAACATTTGTGTATGTATAAAATTATACATGTAGGCTTTATTTATGAATGATTGTATGTGGGACTTCCTTTCTTTTTTAATTCCTAAGCATCTTTACTACTGTAATTAGGAAAAACATTCTCCATCTTTGCTGAGAACATATTTATTACTGCCTAACTGATCTCTCTAAAGAGGCAAACATTGTTAGTGGGATTTCATTTCTTTTTAACTCTTAATAGCTCTCATTCTGTTCCATTCACTGCTACATTGTCCAACCAATTCATATGGGTGTAGTTTTATTTTTAAAATTGAGGAAGCTCTCCTCTTTTAAAGGTAACTCTTTAAAACTATTTTTATTTTAAAAGTTTTTTTTTTTCCATTTTACATACCAATCACAGTTCCCCCTCCATCCTCTCCTTTCGCTCACCCCACCTTCAACTTCCCCATTTACTCCTCAGAGAGGGTAAGGCCTCCCGTGGGAGTCAACAAACTCTGCCACATCAAGTTGAGGCAGGACCAAGCCCCTCTCCCCTATATCCAGGCTGAGCAAGGCATCCCTCCATAAGAAATGGGCTCCAAAAAGCCAATCCATGTACTAGGGATAAATCCAGGTCCCAGTGCCAGGGACCCCTCATCAGTCCGGTAGGATTTGCTGAAGGAGGTGGAGGCAGGAGGATCACTAGTTTGAGGCCAGCCTGGACTACACATTTTAAAGGGTTTTTTGTTTGTTTGTTTTTTTGTTTTTCGAGACAGGGTTTCTCTGTGTAGCTTTGTGCCTTTCCTGGAACTCACTTGGTAGCCCAGGCTGGCCTCGAACTCAGAGATCCACCTGCCTCTGCCTCCCGAGTTCTGGGATCAAAGGCGTGCGCCACCGCCGCCTGCATATGAAATAGAGTGCTCGCTGCCTCTTCCTTGTGGATTGAAACGTGGGACTGCTCCAGCCTGCCTATCTGCTAGCACCACCCCTCCCTCACAATGGTTATGGATGCTAACCAATTGGAACCCGGAAGTGACACAAGATGTACAGGAAGTCCTCCAGCCACGGCGTGGGCTGTTGTGAAGAGTCGGATTCGCAGGCGGTTGCTACGGAGACTCTTCTGGGGAACCCATCGGTCTCCATGTCTCACCAGGAGGCAAAGCCTTCAAGTGTGATCGTAGAGGACCAGAAGGAAGGGAAAGTTATTGAAGTCAAAGTCATTGCACAGGATGGAAACGAGATACACTTCAAGGTGAAAACGACCACGCACCTCAGGAAACTCAAGGAATCCTACTGTCGAAGACAGGGCGTCCCATCGAACTCGCTGAAGTTTCTCTTCGAAGGCCAGAGGATCGCTGATAACCACACTCCTGAAGAGCTGGGGTTGGAGGAGGAAGACATGATTGAAGTCTACCAGGAACAAACGGGAGGTCATTCGACGGTTTAGATGTCCTTCGTAAATTTTGTTTCCCTCAATGCTGTTTTATTTTATTTATTTTATTTTTTTAAAATCGTTCTTTTGTAAGGTGGTATTCGGAGTGAAAATTGAAGACTGTCGCACCATCTCTTTAGAACATCTGGCGATCTGAATTCTAGCGGTCGCTATTAGTTGTTTTTATGGTGCTGATTTTGGTGACCAGACCTCAGCTTCCTTCACATTGCCCTCTTCTAAACTGCATATATGCACCACGCACGAGGCTACCCTTCCGAGGGCCAGTTTGAGCTTTCCTCTGCTTTCCAGTCAGCCAGCAATTCCAGCATGTGGCTGCTTCACACCTGGCCTGTGAGTTTTCAAAGGATAGATGGACGTTTTCAGAGAACTGAACTGTGGAAAACCGCCTCTCCTCGGGTTGAAGCTGCTTCTAAAATCTGAGGATCGGACCAAGAACAGAAGACCAGGTTTGGAGTCAAGATGACATGGAGTCAAGATGATACAGCCAGAGTAACAACTGACTGTAAAGGCAGCTTAGCCGAAGAGAAGGCATCTCGAAGATTGAGCCTGCCTTGTGAGGGGAGCCCAGATATGCTCTAATTTTCATCAGCAGTTAATAATAAAGTTATTCGTGCAAAACATAGCATGGAACATTTTAACTTATTGGAAAGGGTGTGTACTATCACATCAAACATCAGGGTGTTTAACGTCAAACTTTAACAAATACAGTCGGTCGAATTTGTTACACTTTTTTAGAACCAAGGTGTTTTAGATACAAAACTAAGCCCATGACCTGCTCTCATTCTTCTCCTCTCTTTTCTTTTCTTTTTTTAAAATATTTATTTGTGTTACTTTTAGTTTTGTGCGTATGAATATGAATACAGGTCCCAGAAGTGCCTGATTTCCCTGGAGCTGGAGTTACAGGGGGTTGTGAACCACCCAACATAGGGGCTAGGAACCAAATTTCAGCCCTCTGCAGGAACAGTGCTTGGTGTGTACTCTTAACTACAGAGCGATCTTTCCAAGCTTCTCTTCCCCTCTCAGAAGTAATCATTATCCTGAAGATAACCCACATATATATGTATGTTTACATGTATGTCTCTGTGTGTACATGACTATGTTTACTTACATACTACCCAATTTCATGTTTGTACTTTTATAACATGTTCATTTATAAATAATAATTTCTATGGTTTTGAAACATATATAGCTACTAAAATGTATTCTTTGAGCTATATTTTGTCAACATTTTCAACTTAATTTTATTTCTGTGTTTAGATTTCATTACTTTTTTTAAATTATAGTATTGCATTGCATACATATTTGTTCTTTTAAAACTCCATGTATGTAGCTGACATTTTTTTTTGAGCCACCAGCCAGCACCCAAATAAAAACACAGAGACTTATTATGAATTATAAATGCTCGGCCGTAGCTTAGGCTTGTCCCACTAGATCCTTTAACTTAATTTAACCTGTTTCTATTCATCTATGTTTTGCCCTGGGACTTTTTACCTTTCTTTTGTTCAGTACGTACTACTTTCCTGCTTCCTCCATGTCTGGCTGGCTGGCCCCTTGTCTCTCTGGCATATTTTTTTCTTTTCTTCCCTAAGCCTAAATTCCTCCTTTTACTTACTCTCCATGTCTATAAGTCCCGCCTATCCCTCCTCCCTCACTATTGTCTGTTCAGCTTTTTTATTAGACCAATCAGGTACCTTAGGCAAGAAAAGTAAAACAGCAACACATCCTTGCATAATTAAACAAATGCAACACTTCTTTGCATAGTTAAACAAACATTCCACAACACATTTATTTATTGGTCTCAATTGAAAAATTGCCAATATCTTGCTAGCAGGAATAATATTCCAGTGCACACTGTAACATCTGTCTCCTGAGGAAAGATACAAGCATTTGTTGAGTGTGTATACCTGTCATGGGATTGTAGAGGGAGTATATGGGGGAGGTGCTGGGGTTTCAGGACAGATTTAAAGAAGGCAATGTCGTCTGTCTAGAAGGTTAAATAAACAAGGATCCTCGAGGATCAAGAGAAGCATAAGGAAGAAGAATAAACTTTATTGAGCTTATTGAATTCTCATGCTATTAGCTTTCTCACCTCGGCTTCAGTCTCAGTTCGGGCCTTTATGTGTCTAGTGTTGGACTTTATGTCAGGGGCTGACCTCACTTCTCAATATCACTTTGCCTCACATTAGAAATACTCTGAATTGAGCTTAAAACTTCCATTTAATAATGTTCTCTTTTCAATGTAGTTTGTATCAGATGCCAGTGTCTTGAAATATCATATAGCTATTGTAGCTACTTGATTTTTATAAGTGTTTCTGGCTCTATTGACCATTTGTCTTTCCCATGCCAACACTTCCTAAGCTGGTCTTCAAAACACAGTGCAAATCCAAAACAGCAGAGTGGTTCCCTTTGCTGTCTAAAACTCCTGTAAACCGGATTGTCGACAAATTCCTCCAAACCACATACATTACATCAATCAATATTAGCCCCAAGTTGGAAAAGTTATGATAAAGCTTACGCACAAGTGTGGACTTTGTTCTAAGGTCAAAGGGGAACCAGTGAAGGATCGTAAGTAGAGGCCTGATTTGTACTTAAGATCGATCCCTCTAGAAGGGATGGAAGGACTGATGGAGTTGAGACTAAAAACATCAGCCTCACAAGCAATGAGCGTTCACCCTGGGCTGTGAAGAAGGTACGTGAGCTCAGGAATATACCCATAGAATGCCTAGAAAAGGGCATAGCAGGGAGATTTAACAATGACCTCAGGTTTGTGTCGCTTTCACAGCATAACAAGGCCAAGGGCCACATGGTGGAATGTGATCCAGAAGGAAGCAAATGTCCAGGGTATGTACATAGAAGTGTCTGAAGAACACCTATTGGGAGTTTCAGCCATGACTCTTGACATCCAGCTTAGTGCATTGGGAGAATGGTTTTGGCAAAGGTCTCCCTTATAACTGTGAAAAAGTAACAGAATACATCTTGTCCCTAACTTTATTGCTGAAAAGATGTTAGAAATGCCCAACATGTGAATAATTTCTGATTATTAGTTTAATAAGTTATATATACTTTTTCCTTTTATTGAAAATAGATTTTTTTTCCTCACATAATATATCCTGATTATGGTTTCCCCTCGCTCTACTCATTCTAGTTCCTTCCATCTGGATTAATCAGTTATACTTTATAAATATGAATCAATTGACTTTTAAAATGAAAAATATTTTCTCACTTGTGGAAGTGTTTACTAAAAATGTAATGTTGTTAGTGTTTATTGCAGATCTGTGGAAAACAAAAACCATCAGACTGAGATAAATATTGATACAGCCCCTCATAGGACTGCTGATTCATAGAAGAAAATTAATATTGAATGATATCAGTAGAATATGTGTACCTATTGATTGTAATTTTTATTTTTGTGTCTAACAAGTAAACCATATTTTATCCCATGAGAATTGCTTTTGTAAAATTACTGTGCAGAAGTTAGTTAATGATTTACTAGATCTTGCATTTTCTTTTATTTGTATATAATATTTTTATTTAGAGTCTCTTCCGAGAGAACTCTAACAAAAGCATAAGTCTACATTTCGCATAAAGACACAAAAGAATGTTGCACCAAATGATTCTATGAGGTTAGAATAACAGTAATGATAACAGCCAGCACTCAGGGAACCTGGGCACATAGGAACCATAGTGCTAAATAGCTCAACTATCTCAGTTTTCTGATGAGGAAAATGTGCATCTGAAAAGCTAAGTTACCTGACTTACTATACATTAACAAAATCCCTAACCGCAGATCTGCTGAACTCTGTCATGCTTTAATAGCTGTGTATAAATAAAACACATATGTGAAAATACCATAATGAAACCCATTTTTTTTATGTTAGCCTAAAAACTAATGAAAATAAGATGTTGTATGTGTTTTTTCTGTCCTGATATCATATTTTTGCATCAATTTTGTCTTTATCTCTTAAGAAGAACCTGAGAGCTCATTCCTGTGCATTTCAAGAGGCCAGTCTTGGACTTAGGAAGATGTTTTTCTTAAGAACTCTCTGGACTTGGCCACTCTATGCTGACACATCTTGCTCCCTACTGAAGACTCGTGCAGCAGCACTAAGCCAGGCACAAGCCTCACAGGCATCAACTACATCTCTTAGCAGTCAAGTTGTGCCAATGACTGACTCGGAGAGGAGCAGGTCGGTTCCTAGCCACTTTGCCCTTGTATTTCTTAGAGAGAAACCACACATGATAGAAACACAGCTGTACCACAGGCTGTTTCTTCTCTGGGAGAGGTGTGCCCTCAGAGGGTTTTTCTCTGCTGGTGTGTTGTCCTATAATCCCCAGGCAAGTGACTACTCAAATATCCATAAAAACACAGCAAGTATCATTCCCAGGTACAGTCTCTAGATTCTAAGTAGTTTCCTCAAACAACAGAAAGTCACAATGGATGCTATGAGTTGTAACGGGGCCACACCATGAATAATGGATGAACGACTGCCTGTGTGCCAAACAGCACAGCTACATGCCCCCAGATACACAAATACAAAGGCAAGGGAGCTCGCCAGTTTGTGATCTAAAATGTGGGGACAGTTTTATTTTCCACAGGGGTCACATGCAGAGCATTAATAAGCTAAAGCACACCAATCCAAATGACAAATGCTGATTAGCGAACTGCTCCCGAAGCTCATATTTGCCTCTGTGTGTTTAAGGATGCTTGGAGGCTGTAAATCTCTGGCCCTTGCTGTGACTATTGATTGGTAAGAACAGCACCCTTGTTTTGAACTAATAAAAGGTACAGCTTTTCTTTACTTTAGAGCAGATATCATATTGAGTAGTTAATTTTTCACTTTTGTAAAGTGTGTTCACTGATTCCATGGAGGTTCTACAATTATCTTAAGAAAAGATGAAAAAACAATAGCATTACACCGAGAAATCTCGGCTTGGGTCTCCTCCTCTTCAGTTACCTTCAGTTTTAGGATTAAAACCATACCAACAATATGGGAGAATGTCCTCTGAATGCATTAATACGTATTTCTCTTCCTTGTCATTTACGTTCATTTTTCAAGAGAAGTGCTATAAGACTGAGTTTGTGGCTATGTATAGAGAACATGCTTGCCAGAAAACATGAGGACCTGAGTTTGATCCCCAGCACCCACATAAAAAGCTAGACATGGTGTTTAGACTCTGTAATCCTAGTGCTGGAGAGGCAGAGATGAGAGGATCCCTGGAACTTGCTGTCCAGCCAGTCTAACCAATTGGTGAACCTAAGATTTAAAGAGAGATCTTTGATCTTCTCAAAAGATCCAAGTGGAGTACAATATGGACACCCAACTTCAGCCTCTACCCTCCATATGCACATGCAAACATGTACATGAGCACCTTCACACTTGTATACACACAGAGCCAGGTACAGGAACACACGCATACACCTCAGACACATGCACACTCACAAAGAATACAGAATTTTACTAAAAGTTGCTTATATTGCCCGAAATCATTATTTTTTAAGAGATACATGTAGGTAAGATTGTACATGCCAGATATCTCAGCATTCAAGATGCTGATACAAGAGGATCATGTCATAAAGGCCAGCAAAGGCAACTTAGGCCTGTCTCAAAAAGAAAAGATAAAAGATCATGGGGTATGGGTCAGGGGTCGAATATTACTGAAAAATTTTTATCAAGACAAACTCTCTTTAAACATCAAATACCTTAAAAACACTAAATACATTCATCATAGTTCATTTATAACGTATTTTTCAGCCATTTGTCCCTAAAATCAAGGAAAGACTGAAAAGTATTTTCTTTTCATTTAATTGATATGCTTAGAAACATTCAGACTGTGCTCTTTGCCATCTATAAACTCGAAGATTTACTTTAAAGTTCAATAATTGAATAAGATGAAGCAATAACCTTTCATTTAAATCCATCACTTCTAATCTTTCCCAAAGGACAAAATGTCCAATGTGGCACAGTCACATTGTTTACTTTTCTATGAGGTCTTTGCTGAAGTTTCTAAAACTTACCCTGGATTATACATCTGCTGCCACAAGATAGTATGAACAGTTTGCTAAAGAGCACAGAGCTATTGTGGTGATTATGTGGAAACTAATGTCTCTCTGTGTTAAGTAGAAAACTGAAGTCCTTTCCAGAGGGTTCAAGCATATCACGCCATGTGCTTCCTACAAAAGCAAGCAAGCAAACAAACACACAAATACACAAAGAAACAACTTTAGGTTTGCGTTTCAGAATGTATTATGTCCAGTGTCTTCTCTTTCTCTTTTCCTCCCTTGTGCATTTTAGAAGTTCAGAGAAGGAGAATGCACTACCTACCTACCTTGACTTTCAAGAAACATGTATTTTATAGCCCCACTCCTTTCATCCCAGCACTCAGGAGGCAGAAGAGGTGGATCTCTGCAAGTTCGAGGCCAGCCTGGTCTACAAAACGAGTCCCAAGACAGCTAGGGCTATTATACAGGGAAACCCTGCCTTGGAAAAAGAAAAAGAAACAAAAGTAGAAGAGAAATGTGCATTTCAAGAAGCTGTAAGGAAAATTAGAGATGTAGCCTAGTAAGAGACCTCTTGGTTCAATCCCCAGTGCACAGGTAAGGGGAGCTAGGAGGAAGTCTGAAAGTTCTTACCATCAATAATGACATAAGTGGGGGTGGGGGTGGGAGAGGTAGAGTGGTGGGGAGGGGTGGTCAAGATCATGATGAGGAAACCCAGAGTTAGCTGACCCGAGCTAGTGGGAGCTCACGTACTCTGGACTGACAGCTGGCCCTCTGAATGTGAGTGACAGTTGTGTGGCTTGGGAAGTTTGTGGGGCCACTGGCAGTGGGACCAGAATTTATCCCTGCTGTATGAACTGGCCTTGTGGAACCCATTCCCTATGGAGAGATAGCTTGCTCAGCCTTGATACAGAGGGGAGGGGCTTGGGCCAGCCTCAACTTGATGTGCCCAACTTCCTTGACTCTCCATGGGAGACCTTACCCTTTCTGAGGAGTGGATGGGGAAGTAATATGGGGGAAAGGTGGGGGAGGAATGGGAAGAGAGGAGGGAGGGGAAACTGTGGTTGGTATGTAAAATGAAAAAAAAATTTTAAATAAAAAAATATTTTAAGGATTCACTGAATCAACTGGAACATTTACCTGTCTTTAACAGTCGTCACAATTATGCACAATTTGAAAAGAAAAACTCTAAGAGTTGAATTGTAAATGTAGCATTTTAAAACTTGCATCTCATTTAAGCAAAGTTTGAATGGCTACTTTTTTATAATGAAGACTACAGAACTTCCATAATGTTCACTTGAAAGCCACAAAGATCTTTAAATTGCAATTAAAATTAACAAAAAAAAAATGCTCCAAAATGTCATGAGCATCGAGGCCTTAGAACTACGAAGGAGCAATTCTTAAACGATGAGTGTAAGCAATGGTAGGTAAGTGTGCCATATCATGGTCCCTTGTTCCTCTTAGGTGAAGTTTAAGGCATCTCTCCTTTGAATCATGTAGGACTTGTACTGCCTATCTAGAGACATTTGGAAATATGTCACAAGAAGGCAGTTCTATTGGAACTTAGTGTTTGAGGACCAGGGACTTTAAACTAAATTTTGCACAATAAAAACAGTTATATAAGGCAGAGCCATCTTGTGTGAATACCAATAGTCAGGATTGGGAAACACTGTCATGCGTCTAACAAACACAGACTCCAAGGGCATTCTCTGGGACAAAGGGAAAGTTAGTCATGTGTTGCTTCTTGAAGTCAGCATCAAGCAGGAGCATATGAAGCCCAGGGATGCTTTTCACCTGTCTTTTGGGTTTCTGTGTACACCTTGGTCAACTATTTCCACCAGATACCTTAAAATAAGCCTAGAGAATTATCATACACTACATTTTCTGAAAGAATGCTCATATGTCTTTGAAAATGATCTTATACTTATGTCCCCCACATCTATCTGTGCTCAGCTATTGGACATTTACATAAAACAGTCTTCCAAATAGTTCCCAAGTTAAAGCCTCCCCTTTCCAGTCTGACTCTCTTCATCTTCAAACTCTGTTAGATGCTCCTGGAACATCATTTATTCAATGCTAATTTTCTACCCTCAAATCTTCAGTGTTTAATTTCTTATCACCCCACCCCTTTGTCTCCACACTGGGGTGTTTTAAGGTACAGCAGTGCCACCTTCATTTTTATATTTTTCCACATTATATAACATAGCATCTGACAATGCTAAACATGCCTTGAAATTTTTGTTTGTAACTCTCAAAGAGCTATGTTCAAACAATCCTTAATGCTGTTACTTCATTGCAAGCCTATAGTTTCACCATTCTTTATAGTCACACCATATTATTATTATTGGAAGGGATAGAACACCTAGCTTTGTATTTCTTGTGATTTGCTAATACTGTGAACTTTCTCTTCTTGTTCATTAGATCATACCGTATGCTACTAAGTGGGCATGCTACTAAGCAAATGGTAGCAATATTCCAACAAGTCCACAAGCAATTGTTAATTTCTTGTTGGAAACAAGTCCATAGTTTATTTTCACCAAAGCACAGCATGATATACCGAGGATATTTGGCACTGTTAAATCTTATGTACCTGGAACTTAATAGTGTAACCTAATTCTCTACACAAATATTTTGAGGTCTATCACAATAAGAGATTCTTTATAGTTAATGGAAGTTTTCTAGTATAGGCCATAAATCTCACAGACAGAACATATGGAGAAGAAAAAGAAACATATAGATAGATGGTGCTACCAGTTGCATTAGCTTACCCATAATTCACTTCTGAACTAGGCTTTGCATCTAGATGATCCTGGAATACCTATTCCTTCCCAGACGTTTAGGAAGGTACTTCATAAACAAGTGCTTTTAAAAGCAAGGAAAATTAAACAGTCTCTTAACGTGTACATGCATGAGTCTGATACACAAACACTCTTGAATTATAGTGTCTTAAGCAGCAAGCAAGCTTTATTTATTCTTTCATTTCATACCCAAAATTCTTTGGCCTGCAAGTCCCCAAGTTCTTCAGGAACAGTACCAATGCCAAGAGCAATCACACCTTTGTGAGTGCTTCCACACATTCTTTTTTATTTCCTCACATCCTTTTAAATAAAGAAGGAAAGTGTTTATCATCTCTATTCAGTTACATAGAATTGGAACACTGCTATGTAACAGAAATCACCGCACTAATGCACAGGGAAAGAAAGTCAAGTCACTTTGGTCTAGGCTGAATACATTGAAGTCTTGATCTTGTAAACATTTCCACAGGAGGTAGAACATGGACATTTGACTTTTTGTCAAGTAAGTGACAGTAAACAATGATTAGGAGAGCCTAATAAATTAAAGATATTGTGAAGGCATTGAATATATTTTCTTGTTTTAGAAACCAAAGACGAAGGAACATAGATATTTTTCAATAAATTAGAAAGTGAAGTATTACATCTTTGGAATGTCTGCATCTTCAAATTTCCATTGGCTTCATTTGATAGTGTTTGAAGTTATGATCAATAATGACCTCACATTTTTGCCTCTTTGTGTGCAATACAAGTATCTCCATTTACTATGGCGTTGTGCCAAGTATCAGCAATCTGAAAATCATGTCCAGCCACTGACTCTTCTTTGCTCTCATGGCAGCTGGGGATGGATAATGACATCACTGCAACCAAGATTTCAGCTGCATCCCACAGTGTTCCTTTAAGTGCCCCCAGCTGCTGTCCCCATAAACACAGTGTTGATGGGTGGTAAAGAGGACACCATGTCCCTATTGCTTGATCCATTGGAGTCCAGAGTTTCTTGCACTGGGTACTGATTAGAAGTTCCATACATACACTGGGATGAAGATGAGGGAATCTGGGATTGCAAGTTGGAAGCTAGAAGGGAAAATATAATCAACAGTTGAAAACAAATGGACATAGTGCCACTCAATCTGAATCTCTTTATGGTTTTTTGCATTTAGCATATATCAGCTATTTCAAATGTGAATGTTCATGATTCACTAGAACAATAATATTTTCTTCTATTTTTCCCATTTGTTGTCCTGCCAGATACTATTTCATAGAGGCAACTCAATATCATATTACATCCTGTCACTAAAATATGTCTCCCGTCTGCCTCTGCCTTCTGCCTGCACCTCTGATCACCATTGCTTCCTGACCAATACAGCAGCCTCATGCTTTCACCCTTGCTTTGGTCTCTCGCCCTCCAGGAAAGAGCTAGAAAGATCTTGGTGATGTGTTACAGCAGTTTCTACTCTTCCCCACCCCCCAGCCTACCATGCCTTACTACACTCTAGGAACAAAACCCAGTCTCCTAGCCATGACTCATAAAACCCTACCTGAACTGACTTCTAAAATTCACTCTCCCCCTTGTTTACCTGCTCAAGGCACATGGATTTTCTTTCTGCCCCCAGAAATTGGCAACTTTTTTTCTGATCCCAGAGGCTCTGTAATGGCCATTTCTTCTGTCTAGTTCGCCGCCATCCAATTTCCAACACTCTTCTGGATTACCCAGTTCTCAATTGAAGTGCTCCTGACTCAGGATTCTACTCCTGACACCTATTTCAAACAGCTCCCACTTTGCCAGCTACCACTTTACACATTTCAGAGAAGCTAAAGTTATCTTGTAATAAATTGCTTTAGGTTAATATTTCTAGTAATGGGTTTTATCATAGTATCTATGGTCTTTATACTTGTTCTGGTTTGTTTCTGTCTCCCACTGACCTTCCCCAAACTCCCTTCCCACTCCAGTTGGTTTCCCTCTGCCCAATTAATCCAAATGTCTACTTTCTCATCACATGCATTCCATTATATACATATACATCTATATATTCCATATCTACTAAGAGTTATTCCTCCTTTCTCACGATCCTATATGCATACACATATGTAAATGTACCTCTCTCATATACACATACAGAGATATACATACATAACTACAAATACATTTATTTAAATCCAGGTTCTGCATATGAGAGAAAGCCTGTGATGATGAAATTATCTTTGTAATGCATTCATTTGCATATTCATTGCCTTACTCTCTCCTTCTAGAGCATAAACTTCCTTCAAGCAGAAACTGTGTCCTGATTCCCTCAGTATCCTCATACCTGGGTCTGATATACAGTTTCTCTACAAAGCCTCAGGAACATATTCAAGAGGTCTACATCCCTCTGGCATGGTTGATGCCTTCCCGTTGTCAAGGTAATGCATGCTCTGTCTCTAAGGATCAGGCTGTATAACTAACGAAGCCAGTGAGTCCCAGGCCCCACTCTGCTTGCTCACTCACTCCCTTCCTCTTCCACTCTGAAACCCGGTTTGCAATCTGCTCGGTAGCCAGCTCTGACAGCTAAAGCTTAGAATCCACCCTACCTCCAAGCCGTGGTCCATCAAAGCCTCCATTATCTCCACAAGTAAACAGAACTAATAGTAACAATAGCAACGCGGCACATTTTAGTCTGGTGGTGAGGAAACTTCCTGAAGTGGAATTTTCTGCTTCATTAGAGTAACCTAGAAGCAATGACTATTAGCAGATAGCAGGAGATGAGCTGCTAGACCACTCAGGGCACATTTGTGATGGCCACAGGAAGGGAAGAAGTACTTCCTATTGAATTATTGGAAAAGTACACTGAGTGATGAGAGATGGAATTTATTTCATTTTCCCCATGTTTCCATTGGGTGTCCTATGCCCTTCACTTACACTAGTGTAAAAATCAATTCCAGTGAAGATTTAATTCTCTCACATCAACATTAACACTTTTTTGATACTTGATGAATGCATACTGTCCCTTTGGTCCTTCATTATTCATTTTCCAAACTAAATGCATTCATAGATTTAGGTTCAAAACCTACGTTATCAGAAAGAACTTATTAAGTCAAGTAGAGTAAACGTATGTACAGATTTAAGGTTGTTAGTTTGGTGCTAGAAGTCAAACCCAAGGCTTCACACATGACAGTGGATGGGTCCGCCCCTGGGGCCACACCTGAAGCCTCTGCATTGGTTTTTCTCTTTCATCTCACTCATCAATTTCCTAAGCTCCTACTGTGCAGCCAACCAGGTGGTGCAGTTAGACCCTTCCCAGGTGAGGCTCAGGTTGGAAGAAGCAGCTGGAAGACTTCATAGCAGGCACACTGATTTGCTCACTTTGGCTTGAATTGTATGATATAGAACAATTTTAAAAAAAAAAGGCAACATTTTCTGCCATGGTATTCAATCACATTTTACAAAAAAAAAAAAAGAAAGAAAATTCTAACTGCTACTATCACAGGATACACTTTGCAAACATTCCCAGTGGTATGAGGTGCTGATGGAGATTATGGGGACTAAAGATAACTCTTGACACTTGTGAGTCCAATGATAGTCATAAGAGAGTGAGGAAATTGTGTCATTCCTGTTCTCATAAAGTTCACTACTATTTAGAATATCTTGGAACCAGCTATACTAAAATTTTTATAGATAGTAAACATAAATTACTGTTTTTGGAAAGAGCAACAGATCTTAAATCAGGCATGTACTAATCATACAGAAAATGAGAAACGAAAATTCATTCTTCACTCACATGCAAAAACAACTTCAGAGCCAATGATAAATTACCTTAGGGCCACGCATGCCTAGTTCACCACTATACTTCCCCCCAGATCACCCTTGTGTATCTGAAGTTTGTCACTTCTTAAAATGCTTCCAATGACTATGAAAACAATTTACCTACTACAGGAGTCCGACATGCAACTGGAGAAGATGCGTCTGGGTAAAACGAGTTGCTCTGTTTCCGGCCACTGTCATCTAAAATGTTAAGTGGATCATGGATGTCACTGTAGGGAGGCAGTGAGCGAACACTGCTGATGACAGAAACATGTTGGTTCACCATCGATCCGAGCCTCTGAGCTTCTGAGTAGTTTATATTGTTTCCATAGTATCCTAGAACAGAACAAGTTGAGAATATTCTGTTTGTTTGTTACTGAATCACCCCATGAAAGGTGATTCAGTAGCAATAACAGTTGAGTATAGTCCTAAAAACATCAAATGGTCAATATTATTTCTATTAGTAACTTGAGAGTTGGACTTACGCTTTCATGTGGTATGGTTTACTATTATATTTTTGAGATAAAAGGTAACACGTATTATTCATTTTGAGACTGACTATATCTTTGCCATATTTTCTTTATCTAAATTTATAAAGCATGTTTATGAAGAAAGACACAAGTACTGTTAACCCTTTAAATGATACTTCTTCTCAAACACAGTTTCTATTTACAGTCTTTCTCCCAGGAACACGATTCTGTAACCAAACATGGAATATTGATTTTAGAGCCAATCTTTAAAATGTGCTGTTCTAGAAGACACAATTTCCATTAAAAATATTTTCAAAGGACAGAATATTGTTTGGATGTATCCGGCATAAGTTTTCACTGTTTTTTAAATTGTGTATGATAAACTTTAATAAGTCCACCAGAATTAAGGAATACGTTTGCGTGTGGCAGACATTTTCTGCAAGGGCTAAGATTCTGTGATTTTTACCATTTTTTACTAGATGGCATCATGATCAGCAAGGGTGAAACTCAATTTCAGATTGCTTAATTGCCTTTTCAAAAGCCAGAAAATGTCTTTAAAAGTTATATACCATTAGGAGAATTAGAAGGCAATGTTGCTCCTTGGCAGCTGCCAGCTCCTGAATTACTAAGGAAATTGAAGCTTCCTGTGTTCAAAAACTGTATGCTATGTGACTCTTGTGTGTGTGTGGATGGTCCGTAGCTGGAAGGTGGTCTGGAATTGTATGGAGAGCCAGAACAACTGCCACTGAAGAAGTCTCTGGAAAGCTGCTGTTCAGTCCAGGCCATGCATCGCCCATGCTCTGCACGGTGAGTATAGAGGTTTGATGAAGGGTGAGACTGTGCCCTGAACACAGTCTGATAGTTGGAGGTGGTCCCATAAAAGTCATGGCTGGCTGGAGGAAGGGTAGGATAAGTTGGCTCTGGATATGTTGAGCAATGTGTTGGAACTGAGAGAACTGAGCCCACACTTGGGGGTCTGCCTGCCATTGGTCCTTGGTTAATGACACTTCCTCGGCTTGCCATGGCTGGAGAAATAGGTGGTGTCATCAGATGGCCAGTACTCTGTGAAAGCTCTATTTGACCTGGAAAAAAGATTGAGAGCATTCTGTGAGTAGTCTACTAAGTAGATGAGATCATGGCTTTAAAAGTATTCAAATGATGTATGAATGTGCCCTTTGTTCCAACTTAGTAATTCCTACTTTCTGTAAATAACTGAACTGGAGAATATATAGGCACATATATATTCACAACACAACTATATTTAACAGCAGTGGTAACTTGGAATTGGTAAGAGTAAAACCTGGGATTGTTTCATTTTCTCACAAGGTGGGGAGGTGGAGGGAGGATCTGGGATAATCTGGGAGGAGCTGGAAGGAGGAGGGAGAAGAACATGATTAAAATATACTGTATAAAAAAAAATTCCTTTTTTTATTTTGTTTTTTGAGATAGGGTTTCAATGTATAGCCTTGGCTTGTCCTGGAACTCTCTTTGTAAACTAAGCTAATGAAAAAATATTTTTAATTTTTTAATTAAAAAAAAAAAAAAGAACTCACAAGTAGGAAGGGCCAAGGAGTGTGATTGTGCTATGACAAAAAAAAAAAACCAAAATGTTGATCCTTAATAATAGAAAAATGCACTGATATCACAATGCCCATTGTTTCAGAGATAGCTGAAAACATGAGGAAACACAAAGGCCTCTCTTGTCTTAAAATTCTGCATGTCCAATGAATTAATGTATAAAATGGGACTTTTTAAAAAAGCCTAAGAGCCAATGAGCAGATTTAAAATATTCTCTGATCTCTAGTTCAAATTACTGAAAATTCATCTTGCTGCAAAGCATAAAATTATTGTATAGCTGTCCTAAAGGGGCTGGAAGAGAAATCTCACCAAAGCCAAAATCAAATAAGCAACCCAGTTTTTAAAGGGAGGATTTTGCACACAGCCACCACCCAGACCTGCTTCCCAGGCCTTGGGTTGGCCACCCTGGGATACCCACAGGATCTCCATGACTCAGGGTGGTGGCAGGATATTGAGGGGAGTTTCGGTAAGGGTGCAGTGATATGGCGTATCAGAAACCAGAGGCCTTGAAGCAGGCCAATGACTCATTGCAATGAACATTAGCAAGTAAGGCTGATTGGGCAAGAGGAAGTGCTGCATGACATACCACAGCTCCTAGTGCCTCTCAAATGAATGAAGAGATGGTGGAGAGGAGGAAAAGGAGGAGGAGCAGAATCGAAGAGTTTTTATTTATTTATTTGTTTGTTTGTTTGTTTGTTTGTTTTGTGGTGGAGGCTCAATTCCTAGGGTGAGGGGCAGGTGAATACAGAGGACTGGGAGATGAGTAGAATTCAGGTGCATGTTATGAAATTCCCAAAGAACCAATGAAGAACTTATGTTTAAAATAATAGGCAAGAATTTGGAAAGTCTATCAATCGAAATGTTCTTTGTGTGTTAATAGTTTATATACGGTAAGGCATTTTAATTGGAAGTGCAATGCAGTATATTTTTATGAAGTAAATAATTTGTTATTAAAGAAAAAAGGAAAAGACACAGTTTTGCTAGACAACCCAGGCCGGATTGAACTAATGACCTTCTGACCTCAATCTCCTGAATGCTGGGATTGCAGATGGTGCCACAATGCCTAGAAAGCAGCCCATGTTTTACCTTTAATGTATCTTAAAGATTTTATGCATATTTTATGCATCTATTAAATGAAGAACCTATTCATACTTCTGATATGAGTTACTGTCAATGTGAGATAATCACATGAGTAATGGCATAAACAGTAATTGCAAAATGTCAGGAATATAAACTTGTAAATTTTAAAAATGGGCTTTTTTTCTTTTATAATATAAAATGTTTTTCTCCTTGGCATTCCTGAACTTGTGAGTGTTAAGAGAAATGGAGGAATGGGTCCACTGAGATGTGCTGGAAAATGTAAGGTGTGCTTTTTTGCTTCTCCTCATACCTGTGAGTGGCATGTTCTCAGCATTCTCAGCTGGGAACGGGTGCAGAGCAGGGGGTATGGCTCCAGGCTGGCTGGGAGGCAGAGGGACATAGGATGTCTCCACATGGCTTTCATTCTTCACGGTATCACTGCAAAGTGAGCTGCCCTTATTACGGTTGGCCAGAAAGCAGGAGCTCGGGGAAGCCATGAAGGCAGCTTTACTTGCATCTGCAAATGTTATTTTAAAGAGACAAAGAAAGGATTATGAAATATTCTTCATTAACAAGCCCAAGCAAAAGACATTGAAAATGGATCTTGGTTGAGTAACAAATCTGGAAAATCCACAACAAGCTGGACGTCTTTGATATTTATAGTACTAGGTTTGGTAGTTGAGTATTTATGGGCAGGTATATTCTGAAGGGCACTGAACAATCCACTCTGGGCTAAACAGGCTTTAAAAGGCAGGTTTCTCACCCAAAACAGGCTGTCCTTCCTCCTCCGATCTCCTGTTACATTTCTACATGGTACTGCTACATGTGCTGTTTTGAATTACAAGGATTTTTTGTGGGTATGACAGTAACTTCTTTAACTTTATCTAAAGTCTCAGAAATTAAGAATGTTAAGTTGTGGAAACTTCCAGTTTTTATTGAGGAACTTTCACTTTTGTGGCTAAATGAAAGAAAGAGGGTACTCCATCAGTGTTCAACTAGGATGCTGGTAGTGCTGAGCTTGAAGGAAAACAGACTATTTGAAACACCGTGTGCACCTACAGATCCTTAAACTTAGGTTTTAATAAAGGAATATGGAAAGTATAATAGCTGTTGAAGTTACCTGAGTTCTTCATATACTTGTCCAATAAGTTCTGCAATTCCTGCTCTTTGTCGTTATTAAATTGAGTCTCCATGGCCAGGAGGATGTATTCATCCAGAAGCATCCGGATCAAGTGGAAAGAACCTTGTTTATAGAAGAGGGGGCATGTACAGAGAGAAAGTGGGGGAAAAGAGAGAGGAAAGAGGGGAAGGAGGGAGGAAAGAGGAAAAGGAGAGAGAAAAGGAAAGAGGAAACTTATCTTTGTGACCATCTCACCACACTTTACAAGGAACAACTGAAATAAACAAACACGCGTTGGACTTTCAATGACCTGCTAAGACCAACATGCTTAACTTGGGTCTCTAATCTTTCTGTGTACCTCCTGCTCAGCTCCCTGTGTGCACTGTCCTGCCAGCCCTTTGGCCACTAATTACATCAAAGGAAAATGTGGATGAAAGTGAGACAGGCTTTATGCTTTAAGAGGGCACACACTGGAGCATGATAAGCCTGAGCTGTGGAGAATGACCTCTCTTCTGCTTGATTTCTGTTTACTTTGCACTAAATAATTAGACGATGGCCAACATTGTCTGAAAATTTTATCAAATAAGATGTCTTTCCAGCTTGAACCATATTTGATTTAAAAATAAAAGCAAATGAGTAATTTTCATATGAAAGGCAGACCTGCGAACTTTTAACTTCTTTGAACTGTTCAGCAGTTTTCCTAACAAAAGTCTTTTCTTCACACTAAAGTCAGGCTTCAGTGCCGTGCATTTTAAGAAACTCAAAATATAAGAAAAAACTATTCTAAATAATAGACTATTATTTTTAACCTTGCAACACATTATTTAACTTTAATTCCATTGAACATTAGATGAATCCTGAGTTGACTCTAACCTGTTTTGTAACATAAAAAGTTTTTAAAATCCAGTTCACTGTCTATATGTGTAGTACTGTAACTGAAGGTTAGTAAGCTCAGAAAGTTTAGGGCAAAGACAGTACTCAATTTTTGAAAAGGCTAACATCCCAGTTTATGTGGTGGGTTTAAAGATCATGCAAGACCGTTCAGAACCTTAGGAGCCTGTGCCTTCTAAGTTACACGTTGGTTCCTCAAGTGCAGCCATGTGGGTACTGGGGAAAGATGCAAGTGGTCCCCATGCTACATAATGATGGGTACTGTGGAAAGATGCAAGAGGCAGCCATGCTACATAATGATGGGTATTGGGGAAAGATGCAGGTAGTCCCCATGCTACATAATAGAGCCTCTGGGGAATAGTGTCTCAGTTATTGTTTGTTTTATACAGAAAACCTATGCAAGTACTTCTACAGATGGTTTACATAGGGGGAAGTGTTTTGATTTGCACCAACTCTCCTAATACCTATACCTTATGAGAAGGATATTCCTCAGACTGGCTTAGACAATGCCTCAAGGAGAGAAACGGTGGGAGTGTTTGACACTGCAGGATCTGATTCCCCAGCTGTAGCTCCTAGCTACCACTCTCAACTTGCTTGATAGCCAAATGTGTTTTGAGAAGGAAAAATAAGTAATAAGGTGTTGAAGATGGGTGAGCTGAACAATGAGTGCAATCATGCAGAAACCAATCATCGTAAAGCACACTGAATACCGAAACTCGACGCGTTGTTCAAGGTAAGGTTATGCATTACTCGGGCACCAAAAAAGCTCCACTTCAGCAGAAAGTCTTGCGCCCTCTTCTTCAGGGATCTTCCGTTTTGTTTGCTTGTCTAAAAGTAAAGGAACAAAACGAAGCTATGAACTAGGCCACGTCACGGCACATGTGCCCTGTTTAGACGAACAGCCAGACAAGCCTATAGACAGCGTGGCTCCATACTTATGTCATCAAATAAAATGATTGCCCCGGGATTTTTAACTTCAGCCTGTGGTTGGTTTTTTGGCTTTGTTTTGTTTTGTTTTTGTTTTTTATTTCATCTTGTTATTTTCAAGGCACTTTGTCTTTATTCTTTTATAGCTTGGTTTCCTATTAGAATTAGACTATAAAGTGAAATAATTCACAGGCTTTTATTTTATCTTCAATTGTTTTTGATAAAGCTATAAGAAGGACAGGAGGTAATGTCTGAAGCGAGGGTTGTACTTTTCTGTAAATGATTAACCGACTCCTCTGGTCCTGAACGAGAGTCTGTTTTCCTTCCAGAACAAAAAGTCCCCAGACTGTAACCAGTTTCCTTGATATGGAGTGGCTTTCGCCAGCTAGTGAGGGACATGTTTGTTCTCAGTGCCTTTCTTCATGATGGATGGCTTTGAGAACTAACTGAAACTGTGGAAGAGACCAAACAGAAAATGTAAAACTGTGACCTTCAAGAATTCAGAATTTCCAATGTATAAAAAAAAAAAAAAATCACAGTTCCAGTCAGTGTTAAGAAAATTTGTTTATTTGGAAAGACTCAAATCTTTCCAGTTTCTATGTTTGTCTTTAACTACTGCTGTAGTTCAGGTGTAACTTTATAAACTGATAGAGGAAAAAAATAGCATCCTGGAGCTAACTCCTTGTTCAGTGCTTTCAAACTGGTGATTCCTAATTTTAATATTTGGATCTTTCAATTTTTTAGGGTTTCAAAAACTTTATAAAGCATTTTAAAATCAACATATAAGCTATTAAATATCATTATGACACGGTTGAACAAAGTGTATTTTAGTAGACACTCCTTCTCCTCATCTCTTTGCCCTCCACTATGTGTAGACTCCCCACAGTGCCACCCAAGTCTCTTACGTCTCTCATGTCTCATCTGTCCTTTTCCCCACCTCATCCTTTCGTATCACCTGTTCTCACCCTTTCTTGCCTTTACCCACAGTTACACTGTAACATGTATGCACTTTCAGGCTCTGTCTCAGGCTCATGTGTGAGGGAAAACACTTGCTTTTGTCCTTTTGGGTTTGGATCATCTCACTTGATACTATGCTTCCCAGACCCAGCCATTTTCCAACAAATTTCATTTTTCTTTACAGATGAAAATAATTCCACCGGATACCACATTTTCACTACCCATTCATCTGTTGATGGCCATCTAGGCTGGCCCCATTTCCTTTTTTATCACAAATACACAAAACATGGTTTAAAAATCCACAGTCAGTCTGGATCTTTTCCACACCAGTTTAAAAAAAAAAAATTATCCCAGCCAGTTTCAGATTTTTTCTTACAAATACTTTCTGAATGATTCGTAAAAATACCTTAATCACTCTCTGCTCGACCACAGTATCCAGCCATTCAATAAATGCCTCCACTGTAGCATTCTTCTTGAGGAGATCCTTCAGTTCTTGGAACACAGTGATAGAGTCATCTGCCATGTCAAAAGAAGAGAAGGAGGAGCAGGAGGAGGCGGGAGGAGCAGAAAGAGAACAAACAAGAGTTGGGAGGGAGGAGGAAGGGGATCAGTGGGAGTGAGAAGGAGAAGGGTTATTAACAATAAATATGATCAAAATACATCATATACGTATGTGAAAATAATCTCATAATAAAACTTGTCACTGTGAATAGTCAGCATGTAGTGGTTCAAAATTAAAATATATCACAACTACTTTGAATCCAAGATAAAACTTTGAGCTACAAATCTTAAGAAATTTTATGGCATAAAAAGAGAGATGGGTAAATATGTGAAATGTGTTTATTTCTTTTCCTGATAATAATAACAAAAACACTTAGTCATTAGTGTATCTTTTTTGGGATACACTGAAATACAGGTTTATACTTTATATATGTGATTTGTATACATGTCCTTGATGGGAATAATTACTATAATGAGTATTTCTTTTTAATTCAGCACTTTTATTTGCTGAAAGTAACTCATTATGAGTGCCAAAAGCTAATGAACGGCCCAGGCTAGGCTTGTTGATTTTCTGCTTTTTGAAAGACTCCATCTTCTACAAATTAAGCTCTGCACTGCAGAACTGAGCCATTTACACAGACAACATTTCTCAGAAAATTTAAAGAGACGGTCTAGGATTATCATATTGTTGAAGAGTTTGAGGTCTGCTGAACCCTGGGATGTAATGTAGCTAACTGAAATGAGGCTTGATGTTGGACTCCAAGAACAAACCATTGCTTGTGTCATATCCTGTAGGCAGCTGCAGGTTGTTCTGTCTTAGCAGGCAGAAAGTGATGGGAAAAGAGTCTGCTGCTCTCTCTTAGTGTTGAGCACAGATGCCTAACCACTCATATGGGTTGGGTTAACTTTGTCAAATAGTCTAAGGCTGAATCAGATCTGTATTTTTAATAGCATTGTGTTGAGGCACAATCTTAATATGTGTCATACACCGTATAATGACAGGAGCATAGGACATAAGCAAATGTGATTGTATGTCATTTAAAAGTGGAAGAAAATTCAGAAAACTCAAAGCCATATGGATTATTTCCAGGTTATATATTTTTGGTTGTTTCTAATTAAAAATATTTCCATAAGAGTTTCTTCAACAGATGTGATTTTGCTGTCAGGGACATTCGGTATCATCTAGAGACAATTTTGGTTGTCACAGCTGGAGAGAATGCTGCTCATGACATCTGGTGCACAGCCAATGATTCTGGTAAGTGTCCTACAATGAATGATACAGCCTCCCTGCCCCCCAAATAAGTTACCTACCAAGGGGTCAATAGTGTCAAAGTTAGGAGATTCTGTTGTTAGCTAAACAGACTCACGTTCACTGTAGATGTCAGATTCTGTGTCTGTACTGCTAGGGATGGTGAGAAGTGCCTGAGATCCGATACTATTTAAGTCAACCTTTTCAATATCAGATACCATGGAATTCACCACATGCTGGTCAAAGAGAGCTGGTCTGGCAATCTGCACATAGACAAAAAAGGCACTGAAGTGTATCAATTACAGTCTACCTGGGAAAGTCTTTAGCTTTGATAAAAGTAGTTTCTTGAAGGAAAACAATCATAAGTAACTTTTGAGTTTATCTGTGTGTAAATGCATGTTTGTATGTAGTTGTATGTATGTGTCTCTGTGGAGGCCAGAGGTCTATATTGGGTGCCTTCCTCAGTTTCTCTCCACATTATTTTTTGAGACAAAGCCTCTCACTGAACCTGGAACAGATCGATTGAACTAGACCGACTGGCTGGGAAGCCCCAGGGATCCTGTCTCTCTGTCTTCTCTGTTCCGATTTTATGGGTATAAGCTATTACTGTGCCTGGCTTTTGTGTGTGTGCTGGTCCTCATGTTTGTAAGGCAAAGACTTTATTGACTGAATTCTCTCCTCTGCTCAAACATTTTCCTCATTTTAAATTTAAAAGCAATAGCTGAAACTCATGATCATCTTTGAGACAGATTTGAAATTTCATTTGAGATTTAGAAAATGAAAATAGGGCTGGAGAGGTGGCTCAGAGGTTAAAAGCACCAACTGCTCTTCCAGAGGCCCTGAGTTCAATTCCCAGCAACCACATGGTGGCTCACAACCATCTGTAATGAGATCTGGCGCCCTCTTCTGTATACATAATAAATAAATCTTAAAAAAAAAAGAAAATGAAAATAATATTTTTGATCCATCATCACACAGCAAGGAAGATAAAATTTAAATATTAATTTAAAAATAACATTTTAAATGTTACATATCTTATCTGGACCTATCTCTAGTTTGTTTCTTTTTTTTTAAATTCAGGATACTGAAACCTTCATAGAGCCAACAGTTACAGTGACAGTGACAAGTGTCGGTGCTGTTTCTATGTATGAATGATTTTGCTGCTCCATATCTGACAGGGGCTGTCAGTTGCAGTTTGAAGAGTAGAGAGCTTGGAGGTTGAATAACGTTAAATATCACATAGCCAGGCTGGAGAGATGGTTCATGGGGTAAGAGTATACACTGCTCTTCCGGGGGGGTGGAGGGGAGGCAAGTTTTATTCCCAGTACTTATGTCAGTCAGTTCACAGACACCTGCAACTCTAGCTCTGGGGTATCCAATGTCTCTGGCCTGTGCAGACACCTGTACTCATGTGCACATTTACAGACACACATATACTCAATTTAAAACATAAATGTAAATAAGGAACCACACAGCCTCACTGCTCCTGTACTCATGTGCGCGTGCGCGCACACACACACACACACACACACACACACACACCAAATTTAAAAAGTAAATGTGAAAAAGGAACCACACAGCCTCACTGCTCACAGCTTTACCTTGTACCTTATCTTGCTTTTGAGATTGCAGTAACATTACTTCTTATTTTGAAATAAATTAGAATCACAAAAACATTGCAAAGCAAGTGTAAAGAATTTCAGAATGCTCTCAATCCAACTTCTTATACTATATACATCCTATTACATGGGCATTGTCTATTTTCAAAAGCAGGATCTTAATGCATGTCTGTACAGTTAGCTAAAACACAGACATACAGATATAATTCTATACCTATGCATCCTCTCTCAGGTCTAGTATTTGCCCTAGGTTACACGTTTCATATTGATGTTGCACACTTCACTTCCTTCAAATTGTGAAAGATCTTTAACTGGAAGAGTCCCTCCCTTTGATTTGGGGGACTCATTCTCAGCGGACCCCATACCTGAGCAAGATGCAAGAAAGACGTCTGTCGCTTCAGAGAAGACACGAATCTTCGCACAATGGGGATTTTCTTATCAGTTAGGGCTTCTGGCAAGTTTTCCAAGGATGAAACAACCCACTGTTCCCAATTTTTAGCAAAATTTCTTATGTCTGCTAGCAAGCTACAAAGAAAACGCTGGGTTAGATGCTACATTGTTCAAAAACGTATTGAATATCTTCATTTCAATGGATGGATCCTGTTGGCCAGGGCTTCCAGAAGCATGAATTTGAAACCAGACTCAGCCTGGAGCTGCCATGTATGATCATAATCAAAATGCCCAATTTCCTCAAACTCCAGCTTCCTCATCTATTAAATGGGACTAAGAACAGTATCTGGTCATGGGATTATTTTGAGAATTACATGAAATAAGTCATGGGAAACACCCTTGTTTGAGCCTAGCACAAAAATAGTAAACAATGGGTACCTTATTATTAACACACAATTCATTAGTTTCTATGAAATACTTTCTTGGAAAAAAATGTGTCAGCTTTTTGTTCCATATTTGACTTCTTGGATGATATTACATTGACATTGTAAAACTGTACACATTTGATAAGTTTTATTAAATATATATTCTTATCATCCAAGTATAATGGTATGTGACAGATGATAAAAAAAATGTACTACTTACAGAGTCCACTTAAAATTGCAAACTGTGGTAGTGTGTAGAAGATGTAAATATTTAAAACTCTAAAATCCTCATATTGGTTTCACAGAAGCAGTCTAAGTGTAGTTGATGAGTTTGTGTGTGGGAAGCAGTGACAAAACATAGGGAAAAGCCAAGTTTCAGTCCAACTCTGGGATTTAGCTGCCTCTGGGACATTAAATGACTCTCCACATCCAGCTTCCTCGTTTTGTAATTTTGGATTATAATATTTACTCTTGAATAATATTTAAGCATTTATTTATCATTCAATGATAATGAGTCAATTAAATAAATGACAATATTCTCTGAATGATGGGAAAGTATGCCTTCTCTTAAAAGGAGAGCACTGAGCCGTACACATTAATGTGGAAATATTCTCGGAGGAACTGCAATAATGTTAATATTGTGCTTTCAGTTTTTCAATTATCCATAGTCAAAGGTATTTTGGGAAAAAAATGATTGAATGAAGTTCAGCTGTTACTACTGTTTTAGATAGTCTCATAACTAGCTGCTTGTTTATATAAAACTCAGCTGTTACTACTGTTTTAGATAGTCATGAATTACCATGTGTAACTAACTGACTCAGAGTATAGATTAGATGTTTGAAGTGCTCCACGGATAACTGAAAAAACTATTGACCAGACCAAGGCCAACTATTACATAAAGAAAGAAAAGATGTCAAAAATAAATATTTCTATGTGCATTTGAGCACTACATGAAGGCATAATTTAGTTTGTGGCCTCTGTCTAAAAATAATTTACATTATTTTACAGACTTTTTTCAAGAGAAAATTTTGCTCATTAACCCCCAAAGTTATGTTTTCACCCTGGAAACAGCTGTGTGAAAAATCTCCCCATACATTTTAAATAAAGTATTTAAGATCTTATTTCTTTACTGAAAGAAGGTTGTAATTTCATTATACCACTTCCTAATTTGCAGATTAAGTTAAAGTTAATCATAAAAGTGTAATTTAAGATTTCTCCAAAATTCCCTCATAGATTTCATTATTTTGCTTATTGTTCCCATTGACTATCCCATGCATTCTCCATCTAGGCTTCATTGAAGAACTTTGAAGCACATTGGAGGTCGACCATGTTTGGCAGGTCTCACACTGAAGGTACTTTAGGTTTTCATTTTACTCATTTTATTATCTGATGCCCAAATATGAAGACCCTGACACACCCCTTCCAGATAATAGAAAGAAAAAAAAAAAGTATTCTTCATAAAAGAATGAATTCCAAGCCAATGGTATTTTTATTAACATAGTGTTTGAGGTGAAACTGTTATTCTTGTAAGGACCTGTCTTGTTTTATTGACTGAACATACCTTTCAGGCATTTCTTGCATTGTGGCAGGAATGAGGACGTCTGTAAGAACCTTAACCAAAGCAAACAGAGTTAACATAAGCCTTTAGAAATGACTGTGATTAGAGCTTTGGGAGAATGGGCGTGTGTTTTACCACCCAGGTTTAGGCAGAGCTAAGAACTGACCCAGGACCTCTAGGATGCTAAGCCAGCACTCTGCCTGGTGAGCTTCATCTCCAGGACCAGAAATGATCATTTCTGATGCAAGGTGCACTCTTCATTGATTACTTTTACTTGTGATTTTCCTAGAGAGTAACAGGAATCCTTTCTGAAGGTTAGATTTTTCTCCCACAGGAGTGGGTATTTGGGATTTTTATGTGAACATAGGAGACAGTCGATTAACAGCCCTACTGTGAATCACTCATGGATTGGTCTTGCTAATCACACACTGTTTTGCAGACTAGATGCTCTCTGTAAGCGGGGAAAGAACTTATGGATGCTCAGTTTACACTGTTTTATTTTCTGTGCCCACTGTGCCTCCCTGGTCCTGCCATGAGGAAGAGAACTAAATGTATTTATTGATACTTAGAACAGGACATTCTTGCATTGGGCTAAAATTTTAAAAATAATTTGTGCATGGGTTGGAGGAAGGGTGGGTGTATGAAAGGTATTTCTCAGAAGAGCTGAGTTGTTATCTCAGTGGTGTTGCTCTGATGGTGACAGCTGCGTATCTGAGCCTAGGTCTCCCTTGTGTTCATTTAGAACTACCTCATGTCCACCAATTGCTTTTTCAAGTGGTAAGCGTTGGAGGCAATCACGTAGTGCAAACTGAATCTTTCTTTGTAAATATTGGCGTTTATTTAATAAAAAAATAAAAAGAAACAAAACAAAGATGTTCCTTGCTCTTTCTTGTCCATCAATGTGAGCCGGAAGTGAAGGCAAGAAAACCCTGTACTTGGCTCTGCATTCTCTCGCTTTGCGACTACTGAGCAGAGAATGAAGATGTGTCCCCTCACTTCTTATCCTCAAGTCAAGCTGTCAACTGTTTGCAAAGTTGCCTCTGAATGATGTAGCTGGTGTCTCCTGTAGTTTCCCGAAAACCTGAGAACAAAGAAGTCACTAATTTGCCCAACATGTTTGAACTTTCTTGCCAACTCAGAATATGTTCTCAAAGGATCATTTTGTTTTTCCATATGACAACTTGGCAGGTAAATGCAGGCAAGTTCATTTTAAGGTGCAATATTATTTCCCCCCTCTGTTAGGGCCTTCTTACTGCTGAACTGTGGAAGATGCTCTCTCTCTTCCCACTAAATGTTTGGCTGGGTCAACCTGGTCATCTGTCCCAGGTTCTCTTCTTGTGACCCTTCTGAAGAAATCTGTGGATTCTTATTAGGTTAAGGACAGAATTAGACATTAATGCATTTAAGTTAGAGATTTTCAAGGTGTTAATCCAATGAGAGTATTTAATTCTGCTTCCTCCTGAGATAGTAGATGTTGTATTTTGTTAATATGAAAACATCTCATAGAGGTAACAAAATTTCATGAATTTTTCAAATATTAGCCAAAACATCTTATTTTGGATTGCTCTTAGATGTAAACAGAAATTGAGCTGGTTTCATTCACTGTAAAAAGTTTTTAAATAATTGTAAATGTTTACAAGCATTCAGGGTATTATTTAAGAAATAAATTATTCTTGCTTAAGGCACCCCAAGGAGCTTACCTTATAAAGAATTGAGTCACAAACACAGAAAATGTCAATGATAACAGGATTTTCCAGCAGGGGAAGGAGATGGTCAGGCATTCCTTGCCAAAAGTGCAGTAAGAAATGCTGAATCTAATTGTAGAGCAAATGGCACATTGAAATTATTAAGAACAGGATGTGAATGTTTGCATAATGCCATAGAGAAGCATTCTGTAACCTCACCTCTTCAAAGTTCCCATTGATTGCGTTGTCAAGGATACACTGGCAGTGAGTTTTGTACATCATTATGAGAGTATCAACCTATGTTAAGGAAGAAAAAGCTTAGCCAAGGAATTTTTAAAATTTTGTTATTTATTTTATACTTTGATGTTCCTGTTACAGGCCAGGCATTTTGCTCAGTGCAAAGAACCCAGAATAAGAAGCAGATCCTTATCTAAAGATTACTGCCCAGAGAAGGAAAAAGATGAGGAAATTGGTTATCTGATACTATACGACACGGTAAGATGTAACATGATACAACATGATATTAATAAGAGCATTTTAAAAGGAAGTAGCAAGGGAACTATTGTCTAAAATATCATCTTAATTTTCTGCATAAGAAAAAATATGTTGTATTGGAAAAAATGAACATACAACGCCAAAATGCATCAACTTTTTGCTGTTGTTTTTTTTCTGAGACAAGGTCTTGCTATGTAACCCTGGCCAACTTGAAATTCACTGTATGGACCAAGCTGGCCTTAGACTCACAGACATCTGCGTTCCTCCTCCTAAGTGCTTGAATGAAAGGTATCCTACCACATATCTGATCTAAAATAATCAACTCTTTGGATGCTGGGAGCTGTGTGGTACAGTGGTTTCAGGTTTTGACTCTAGAGTCACCTTAATAAAAGTTCTAAATGAATTAACACATACAAAGTGGTTAGTGTATGTTTTCAAAAATGAGGAATGTTAGCTCTTTGGATAACAGCAGCATCTTATGGTGGTGTGGTCATCATCTGTCCTACCATTTTGCACTTTACCTCTTACTATGGGGACAGCATCCATCATTATGGTCTAGTTTGCCCCTAAATAATGATGGCATGAAAATTAGCAGTCTCTTTCCAAGGAGTTATGCTGACCACAGGATATCTCCAGCAAGACGTTTGCATCAAAGCAAATGAAACTTGCTCTACACTTTAGGTAGAACTATTATTTTTAGATAGGTCACCAAGGCAAACCTTTTACATGAGAATAAGGACAGTGTGAAGGATGGAAGGGAAGCCATAAGATTCTCAAAACCTTACATCTTGATACTGTTAGGAAATACAAAGGGTGTCCATGAAATGAGGGAAAGCAGAAAAATGTAGGTAACTTGGGTATGCATATGATCAAAGTAACTAATATACATGTATTAAAATTTTATAATGCAATTACTTTATTCAATTTACATAAATTAATAAAAATTAACATGTCAGGCTCCAAAATCTACTAATGTAATTATAAATTCTAGTTCACATGTTGCTTTATTTTTTCCAAATATGCTGCTTTACACACAGCTCAGCAGACATTTCAGATCTTATTATTAGTATTTCATGTGTGATCTAATATTTGCATGCCCTATGACACTAAACTTAAATGGCAGCATACTTGCCTTCTTCAGAAACACCATTTGATTTTATTTTCTGAGGATAGATTTCATTTTAGACATTACCAGAAAGAGTCAAGGTTCAGGCCAATTATAGGCAGTGAACATGGAGTGGAGTTGACCTCCACCTTGAGTGATGGCAGCAGAATGAGAGTACAGCCCCGCCCCCAGGCTGTTGGCAATGACGTTTACTGGGATCAGTTCCTCACTGAGCATTCTCCACTCTTCTGCCTTAGTTAAGATGGCGATTCAAGCCCTTGGCTTTAGCCCCAACCTCTTTTTAGAAGCTGATAGATCACCTGTGGATCTTGGCAACTGTAGGAAGGTAAAAGGGCTAAGCTGTATTTCAGGACAAAGAAGGGTGTCAGTCCCTGGACTTGCCAAAGAGTTCACTGGGAATGAACTTAGAAGGCAGGGGGTTTTCTAATCAATCACCCTTGGTACCCGAATGGGAAATGATCTACCAGAATTTCAGTGTGAAAGGTGAGAATTCCTTGGAGGCCAGCAGAGAAACTGAAATAAACTAATGGCCAGTGTGCCTCACCTCTCTATTTTTCTCTGTCACTTGCCTCCTTCTCTGGCTCTCACCAGGTATATTTACACAGTAAACATTTTCATGGCATGTTTGCATGCAAGCAACCCTCTCCACAAAGGAGAGCCAATACCACTCTCCCTCCAAGAAGGGAAGTTCCAGTGATTTCCACAGCCCACCCCCCAAGCTGCCACATGTTAACATTTATCCCAGTTTCTCTAGTATGAAGTCATTTCATCTATAAATAAAAAGTGTGCTAACCTAGAGAACTGTGATTGGAAGTGAGAAGAGAAGGGAATGTTTATATTCAACATCTGAAAATTATCTTCACTGCTTGGTCTCTTCTTACCTGGCATGGTAGTTCTGGCATCCAAATGAGTCCTATAGTTACTCGGTATCTCTATTTATGTATCAATAGTTTTAAAAAAAAAACCAATATCCTATTTTTGTTTCCTCTTTCTACAAAACTCCTATTGCTAAAATGATTCACTTGACTATTAATGACATCCTTGTGTGTTTGCACCTCAAATTATGAAATGTGTCAAAAAGCACTTCCATCCAATGTGAATATAATGAGCTTTACTTGAAAGAAGCACATGAAGATCATTAAGCTCTGATTCAATAATGGTACCCACTAATAAAGAGCCAGTGATTCCCCCACCAAATGACTTTAGAAGTGCAAAAATAAGAGAAGATTTGGTGTGAGACTCATTGGAAATTCTTATTGAGGGATACTTATTGGATGAACCCAGTGAAAACAATTCTCCCTTTTGACACCTTGTGTAACCCTTACATTTCCTTAGCATCCCCTTCATTGCTATAAAGCTTACCACTGAAAATCTGGATGCAATAAACACAGTCTAGTTTTTTCCCCTTAATTTTGAATTTTAAATAAAAATAATCTTTAGCCTTTTGAGATTTATTTTACCACCTTCTGATTATGCACTATCATAGAGATGGTAAATAATTAATTGGAAAGTGTTTAATCAATGTTAGTAAACATTTGTCTCTCCTATAAATCAATCAATTCTGTTTGATAATGCAGATTTCTGACTGCTTCCTGCAAGTGCCATAAGATTCCCAATGAAAGGAGATACGGAGCCAACATATCAGAAAATCAATAGAGAAGTGTCTTTAATTGATACCTTGTCCTTAGAAATGCATCCTTGGTACACAAGATGTTGAGCACTGGGGAATTCTGGAAGAAGGGTTCCTGTTTTTGAGCTAAGGGAGTATTTTCGAGTAAAACCACCCTGTAATTAAGAGAGGCACAACAAGAAATGTCATGGTTATGGACTCCAAATTCAGTAATGAAACAGAAATGAACGTTTCAAACTGTGTACACTTAGAGGTTTGGATAAACTGTGTAACTTAATTAACCAGATACATCAGTCAGTTTTCTCCCAAATGTTAAGTAACTCCATCACCAAAATATTTTCCCTTCCACTCGGGAGTTTTGTTTTGAATATTTGCCATTTTCAGAGAGAAAACTTAAGTTCATATTTGTTAATGGTACATTTTGGAAGGTCTACTTCTGGAATTGCTAAAAAATATTTTAGTTGCAAAATCAAGGGTTGCTGGATCCCAACTGTGCATTTCCCAGTAACATAAGCAAGATGATGAGAACTAGATCCACTTGCTGAGTCTCAGGTGGATTAATTACTGCTAGGACTTTATTAGCATCCAAGTCTTCTGGTGTCCAAACTTGTAATTTGAACTTCTCTACATCAGCGCCCCACACTGAATATAAAAGTTTGTCATTCTTTTGCATCTCTGGAGGAGGGCAGACTTCAGCAAATTACCAAAAAAATTGCAAAGACATATTGTGTGATATGTGTAATACTGCAGAGCTGACACCTGTGGGAAACCCACACAGGAAGAGTGAATGTCTGTTTATAATGTCCCACGAGCCAGAACTTATTGTTCCCGCTCTAGAAACAGAAGTTAACAAACTTTTCAGAGGCAGTTATCTTTAGGTGGAAGGAACAGAAGAACCAGGAGTTCAAAGGGCAGCCTCCGAGGCACAGAGAGCCTGTCTCAGAAAACAAAAATTAAAACTAACAGAAAAAATAAACAGGTGTGGTTGCAATATAAAGTCTGAGTCAGGAATAAAATTACAAATATGGTAAAAGGTAGGAAGGAATTTTGTCCTGTCTTCTAGCATCTCCAGACCTCTGGGTTTCTCATGTTTCCTTGTGCATCTATGTGTGTTGAATAGGTTTACTAGACTAAATATTGACTACTGATGTACACAGGCAGGGTGTTCACCCTGTCTTATGAGTACCAGGATTTGTATATCCTTCTAGAATTTTCATGGCAAAACAGGAAAAAAAGTTTGGAAGACTCTTGAGTCTTAAAACATCAAATACTTTAAATATCACTGGTTTCATATGGAAAGATTCTATATAAGCATGTAAACCAATTTTATATTAACGTGCAAACCAACTTTTCCTAATTGCTATAAATTTTAGCCCTAACCTCTATTTTCAAGTGTGATAAATATTAAATAAAAACAAGAATAGTCAAGAACTATTACAGACATAATCTTCATATGCTGATATAATTGCAAGTTGATTTCAACCCACTCCATTTAATTAGTCTTCATAATTCAAGATTTATTTCAAAGACTTTCTATGCTTTGGGTTTGCCATGTATTTTGAACACTGTCAGTGGACCATCAAAGATGAGTACTCTAGGCCAAAAAGAAAAACAATGCTGCCTTATGAAAATAAAGAATTTTGTTTTGTTTTTGTTGTTTGTTTGTTGGTGTGTTTTTGTTTGTTTGTTTTCAAGATGAGGTTTCTCTGTGCAACAGCCCTGACTGTCCTGGAACTCACTTTATAGATCAGGCTTGCTTCAAACTCACAGAGATTCACCTGCCTCTGACTCCTGAGTGCTGAGACAAAAGCTATGCATCACCCTGCCTCGCTAGAATTTAGTTCTTAATGAAAGGACAAGTTTTAACCTCAATGTAAAGCCTGAAACATCAAAAGTTCTAGGGAAAAATAGCATAGGCAGTGCTCTTTACAATATAAGTATAGGAAAGGACTTTCTGAATAAAATTCCATGTGTCCAGGAATTAAGATCTACAATTTATACATGGGATCTCATAAAACTAAAAACCTTCTATAGAGCTATGACAACAATCAAGCAAATGAAGAGGGAGCCCACAGTCTGGGAAAGGACCTTTGCCAACTATGCATCTGACAGAGGATATATATATCCAGAATGTATAAAGAGCTCAAAAAACCAGTCAAAAATCACAATCCAATTAAAAAATGGACTGTGGATTTGAACAGAGTTCTCAATAGAAGTGATAAAAATAGCTACGAAATATCTCAAAAAACTTGTTCATTTTCTCTAGCAATTAGGGAAATGAAAACCAAAGCAACCACAAGATTTCATCTTACCCCCATCAGAATGGTAAAGATCAACAAAACAACTAAAAACAAATGCTGGCAAGCAGACAGGGAAAGGGGATGGGAACCCTCATTCACTGTTGGTGGAATTGCAAACTGGTACAGCCACTACAGAAGTCAGCATGGAGAAACCATGAAATCTAGAAATATATCTACTGTATAATTCAGCTATTTCATCTTGGGAATATGTCCAAAGGACTAGGCATCCTACTTCACAGATACTTGCTCGGCCATTTTCATTGCTCTATGCATAATAGCTAAGAAATGGAAATAACCTAAATGTTCTATGACTGATGAATATATAATGAAAATGTGGCACATATACACTATGGAATACTATTCAGCTATAAAGAAAACTTAAAATCATAAACTTTTCAGGTAAATAGGTGGAACAAGAAAATATCATAATGAGTTAGCCCAGACCCAGAAAGACAAACACTCACATGTTCTCTTTTATGCATAGTTCCCAGTTCTGAATTTTTAGATGTGAGTATGTAACCTAGAGCAACAGCAGAAACCGTGAAAGTAAAGAAGGACCAAGTAGGGGTAGGTGGGGGAAGGTATTCTAGAGAGGAGTAGCAGAGCACAATTATATGAAAGGGGAAATGAAAAAAACAGAGGGGGGCTTTTAAATGGGAAGACAGTAAGAATGAGAGGGAGAGAGGGGGTAATAATACTAAGGAATCATGTTATGTTTACCTAAGATTATACATAATGTATATAAGTTATGTATATATAACATACATACATATGTATGTATAGCATATATATAATTTAAATGAAGTTATCTTATTTGGACTGACAATGATCCCCCAAGAGTCATACACTAATTAACAAAATCCTCAGTACCAGGCTTGCAAAATCCTTCAAGTTGTTGGTCAGGGATATTCATGAGATTCTCCTCCAGCCTATGTAGGCTAGCACTGTTTCCCTTTGTTCCTCCCAGTTTGAAGCTTAAGACTGTGCTGCTGAAGACACCACACACTTCATATGCAAGACTTAGAGGAATAGAGCTGAAATTACCCTGGAGGCCTCCTTTCTGAGAACTAAATCTCATAGAATTGGAAGGTGGTATACAAGCTGCCAATGGAGGAAAGCAAGTAACAGTCTTACCTGCCTGTGGACCTACAAACCACAACAATCATCAATATGGATGAGATATCCTCAAAGGTGCAATAACAGCACTCTTATCTTGAGGGCAATCAACATCTGTCCTAATTGAACTTAGGACCCCTTCAATAGGAGGATGTTCATGCCTAGTACTGTGAGTCTAACCAACTATTCATGGCTGGTGATGCCATGGAACTTAGAGAACCTACTATTGCCATTTTCCCCAAACCTGTGAACTGCCCAGTCCCAATTGATCAAACCTACACCTCAGGGAACATCATGGGAAAGGAGCCAGACAGATTGTAAGGGCCAGAGGACCAAGACATCTGGTGAGAGATTGTATCTTCTATATAGAACAAGAAAGCTGCACTATGAAACCACAAGATTATGGTTGTGGAGACAAGACCTGCACGATAACAATACCAGTTGCTTTGTCAGCATGGATAGGGGAAACCTCACAAGGTTCTACCCCTAGATAAAGAGAGTGATAGATAATTAATGTCTTATGAGACAGGGAGAATCAGTCTTCCTCTGGGATGAGCCTCCTAATTGGTTATCCAAATGGTCAACCCTAAAAGTATCTGAATATGAGCAACACTAAATAGACCCAGTAGGTTGTATTTGTATATTTATGTGTATGTATACATTCAACAATAATAAAGAAAAATGAGGAGAAAGAGAAGAAATTAAGTTAGAAGCAGTTGGAAGATAGGTGGGTAGATCTGGGAGGAATTAGTGGGTTCCATGGGGGAGAGAATATGATCAAGGTACACTATATGAAGTTCTCAAGGGTTCAAGAAAACATTATTTTAAAAGCTAGAAAGAAAGTAAGGCATTCTCAGAGGATGGAAGCAGGATAAGCTGGATATCACCAGGGTTACTCTGCAAGCTTGCAGAGTATTGCAGGCTGAAATGAAAGAATGTCAGAGAGTGCCTTACGCCACACGAAGCAATAAAGAGCTAAGAAGAAAAGGTCAATAAATACAAGGTAATTACAAAAGTCAGCTGCAACTCTACTTCCTGTTTTCACTTGAGTTAAAAGACTAATAATGCACAGAAAGAAAAGCATTTGCGCTACTGTAACTTTTGTTTATTACCTCCATATTTTGTTTCTATGTAATTTCATAAACAATAACTGTCGGTGTATGATTGGGGGCACATGTGTATAAAGTGTGATTTGTAATACAACTAAAAAGGATAGGAATGGAGGTGTAAAGTAGTCATTTTCAATGTGTCACTGAGATTTAGTTGATTTAAATTCAGCCTGGAGTTTTATACCTTTAGGATACTAGACATGATACAAGTAGTAACTACAAAGAGTCAGAGAATATACACAAAAAGAGGTGAGGAGGGAATCTTACTTTAAAAATTAACTAAAAACAAAAAGGATATAGTAAATTGAAGTGCAGGGAGTGGGATAGGTCATGTGTCCATCTCTCTGGGTATTGGGGTATTATAAATAGAAATTTCCCAGCAAAATCGCTTAGCATGCTAGAAAGCATTACAAAGCAAAATATCTGCTTTTATCTTACTAGTTTGAAATATTCATATTGGTAATACTTTTGTGTAATTGTAGCTAGCAGTACAGGCTGAAGATGTGCAAGAGGCACACCAGCCCAAGGAAAAACTTTTAAAACTACATTTCTTTGGGTATGCTGGGAATTGTGCACAAAGATGGCAAAAGTCATTAATGATACTATGTTCTCCAGAGTGTGTGGCACAGAACCAGAAGGCACTGGCTGTCTTTCCATGTCCTCATTGCTATGGTTGTGCTACAGGAGATGCCAGGTTCTGTACTACAGACTAGTCACAGAAGTCTGCTTCATTTCTTTGGGTTTCTGCTGGGTTTTGTTTCATTTTCTTCTTTTGCAGCTGATGACTTCAGTATTCATAAGTAAACAATTAATCTTATTGCTAGGAGCAAAAAAGAGGGAACCTACAGAAAAGAGACAAATGTGATTACAAGGTAAGAGTGTCTGACTTGTCAGGAGGACAAAGAAAGGAACTAAGTGGCCCAGTGAGGCTATGTGATGAGGAAGGAGGACATGATAACAGTCTGTAAATATTTGAAATGCATATCCCAAGGAGGGAGGGCTTGAGATTGATCTTGATACAACATTGTTCAACCAACCGTGAACAGTTAATGTGAAGGAGAAACAAACAATTGGGGAATTTTCTTCCCTGTAGTTTATGAAAATAGGAGATTATTCTCCAAGGGATGATGGTAACTTTGATATTCTAGCTGTTTGAGACAAAATTTACCCCAAACCAGAAGAGTCACAGGAAAAGAAACCCACACTGATACCACCTGATATTTTTTTGACAAGGATGCCAAAAATACTCATTGGAGAAAAGACAGAATCTTTAACAAGTGGTGATGGGTAAAACAGATTATCTACATCTGGAAGAATGAAAGAAGATCCTGTTTTCATCCTGAACTACATCACTTGCAAATGGATCAAAGACCTTGATGTGAGACTTGAAACTCCAAGACTGCTAGAGAAAAAAATTCAGGAAAACCTTTGAAGAGAACAAAGAAGTGTCTAAGTATCGATCTGGTTGCTTGCAAAGTAAGGCCAACAGTTGACAAATGGGACCTTATGAAATTCTAAAGGTTCTATATAGCAAGAGAAGCACTTAAGTTAGTCAAAGACAATCTATAGAGTGAGAGAAATCCTTTCCAGCTATATATCTGACAGAAAAAATAGTATCTGGAATACACAAGGAATTTTAAAAACTAAACAAGAAAACAACCTAACTGAGATATAGCATAAGAAACTGAAGCATGCTCCCCAAAGAAGAAACATGAATTTGATAGCCAAGATGAGTTAGTGGATTAAAAGGTTTGCTGTGCAGGGTTTGAATCCTTGTAAATCACATGAAGTCTCAGAGAGGTAGCCTGTATCAGTAATCCTGACTCTCCTAACGCAAGAAGAGAGGTGGAGAAAAGTGGATCCCCTGGATCTCTCTGGCCAGCTGGCCTGTTAATACACCACAGTAAAGAGACCCTGTCCCCAAGTGTAAGGGTGAGAACCAACACCCACTGTTTTCCTCTGACCCCCATAAGCACGTTGCGGTATGTATGTGTCTGCACTCTCTTACACAATTGCACACACACAACACATGCAACATATACACAACTTTGAGGATTCTATCTCAACCATTTATAATGGTTGGCCTCAAGAAAGCAAATGACAGCAATGTAAACTGGGCAGCCTCTATCAGGATGGAAATCAGTATGGGAATTTCTCAGAAAAACTAAATATAAATCTGCCCTAAGGCTCAGCAATACCACTCCTGAACACATGATCAAAGGAGTCTACATCTTATGACAATGGTATGATAAGGAGACAAGAGAGAGTAAATGAAAAATCATTTATTTACTCCATTGAATAAGAATCCTACCTTGGGGCTGGAGAGATGGCTCAGAGGTTAAGAGCACTGACTGCTCTTCCAGAGGTCCTGAGTTCAATTCCCAGCACCCATATGGTGGCTCACAACCATCTGTAATGAGATCTGGCGCCCTCTTCTGTATACATAATAAATAAATAAACCTTTAAAAAAATCCCTACCTTTACAAAAGGGAAACTTGAACTATGGGAAAATGATTAAAAAACACTAAACACCATATTGCTCAAAAAAAAAAAAAAAAAAAACACCAAGAAGTCAAACAATAAAACCAGTCTCCTGTGGAAACCAACACAGCCACAAACCTTTGACCTAATCTGTCCTGCCTGCAAAATTTGCTAGGGAAATGGTGGCACAAAACTTGTGGGAGTAGGAAGTCCATAGCACAAGAAGGAACCTATACCTGACACTGTTTTGGTAACCAAGAACCAGAGATTAGATAGCCCAGAGACCTAGGGTGAAACCAAAAACTACTGGTATTTTTTTTTTAAGTATCAATAAAATGACTCCTATTAGTAGTCTGCTAGACTCATCAATCAGTGCTTTATCCAGTCATCTTCAGAGAGGTTTTCTCACGCAGCAGATGGGAACAGATGCAGAGACCCACAGCCAAACATTATAGGGGGAGAGAGTCCAAATGAGAAGTCTCTATCAAATTATTCCCCTCAGAGCTCGGGGAATCTCATTTAAGAGGATATGGAAAAATTATAAGAGCCAGAGGGGGTAGAAGACATTAGGGAAACAAGGCCCTCTGAGTCAACTAAGCATATGAGCTCACAGAGACTGAAGCAACAAGCACAGGACCTACCTGGGTCTGCACCAGGTCCTATATATATTATAGCTTTCAGCTTAGGATTTTTATGGGTCTCTTGACTGTGAGAACAAGTAGGTCTCTGACTCTTGTGCCTGACCTTGGTTGGGACTCTTCTCCTTCTGTTGGGTAGCTGTGTCCAACTTCGATATGAAAGTTTTTGCTGCATCTTACTACATTTTATTTTGTCGTGTTTGGTGGTTGTCTGTTGGAAGCCTGTTCTTTCTTAACGGGAGATATAGAAAGGCAGTGGATCTGGAGAGGAGGGGAAAGGGAGGAACTAGGGGGAATGGAGAGAGGGAAAAGTATAATTGGGATATATTATGTGAGAAAATAATCTATCTTCAATGAAAGGAAATAAATTTTTTTTAAAAATAGCTAGTTTCTGGAGAAAAGCTTTCCTTCACAAAATAATGTAATTAGGTTTCATTTTATTGCAAGGAATTAAAGGGTTCTGAGAAATTCTCCACATTTAAAAGCTATATTTATCAACTAAAAATGTTTCTTTTTTCTTTGTTTTTTTGTTTGTTTTATTTCAAGACAAAGTTTCTCTGTGTAGTTTTGGAGCCTGTCCTGGATCTCACTCTGTAGACCAAGCTGGCCTCGAACTCAGAGATCCGCCTGGCTCTGCCTCCCGAGCGCTGGGATTAAAGGCATGCACCACCACCGCCCAGCCTATCAACTAAAACTTTAAGTCAGTCTGAATCCATAAGCTCACAAAGGAACTGGCTTGCTGTCCTCCTTCTGTTTGTGTTTACTTTTTAATTGCTGTTTAGCTTCTGTTGTGACTTTGCAAAGCTGTGTAGAATGGATAATAAAACCCCATAGACTTACCATCCTGACTAATACATGAGGCAGGCATGTGTTTAAGCAGCCTTTGCAGCCCTCGTTACTCATGCAAACTACCCTCCCTCTCCACGAGGAGTAGTTAATAAATTGGGTGTGGTCTAGCTCACTCCTATGCATACTTTAAAACGTATTTTTCTATGAATATGTTCTGGATAATATTCATTATTTAAAATTGGCACCATAGAGTATGCATCCTTTGACATTAACTGTCCTTTGTCACCTACCCCCTAGGTGCTTTAGATGAATCCTAAAGACAGCGCATTCATTACGATTAAATCACAATAGATATTTAAATTGTTTTCCAGTATTCTGAAACCATAAACAATGCTGAGATGAACATCCTTATAGATGCCTCTCTGTTCTCTGATGGTTTCTCTAGGAATGCCATCATCAAATATGGCACCTTCAACTTCATCAGATATTGCCTCTTACAGTATTCATTGGTGTTTTCTTCAATATTCCTAACAACAGCATTTTTTCAGAACTTTTAATGTTTCTAATCCAATAATTGTGAAAAGTCACTCATAATAGTTTTAATAAATTTGCATTTCTTCCTTCCTTCCTTCTCTCCTTCCTTCATTCCTTCCTTCCTCCTTTCTTTATTCCTTTCTTTCTTTCTTTCTCTCTGTCTCTGTCTGTCTGTATCTCTCTCTCCCCTTCCTTCCTTCTTTCCTTCCTTCCTTCCTTCCTTCCTTCCTTCCTTCCTTCCTTCCTTCCTTTTCTCTCTCTTTTTTTTTCTCTCTCTCTCTCTCTCTCTCTCTCTCTCTCTCTCTCTCTCTCCAGTTTGATTTTTTTTACAAGGACTCTCTGTAGATCCCTATCCTATCTGTCCTGGAACTCCCCTTGCAGACCAAGCTAACCTTGAACTCCAAAGTGCTGGAATTAAATGTGTGCACCACCAAGACTGGTTTGCATTTTTCTAACAAATATTTGTATTGAGCAAATTTTATTGACAACTTTTATTGCTAGTACTCAAAATATATATTGATCATATAATATGAATGCTAGCCAACCAGAATAGGTGCCTTGAACATCATCACTTTGTCATAGTCATTTTTTTTTTATCATTTGTGGATTATCTACTCTATACTTGGCGATATGTCTTTTTTTTAAAGATGTTTATATTTTGATTTTCAATTATGTGGATGTGTGTAGTTATGTGTACATGAATTCAGGTGCCCATAGAGGCCTGAAGAGGGTTTCAAATACCCTTAAACTAGAGTTTTATGAGGTTGTGAGTCACCTGATGTGGATGCAGTTAACCGAGAACTGGTTAAGAAAGTACTCTTAACCTCTGAGATATCTGGTCAACCTAATCCTATTACATTTCTAACATGTCAAATTTTTTACATATCCTGCAGCAGCACTTTTCAGTAGAACTTCCATGATGATGTTAATGTTCTGAATTTATTCTGTCTAAAATAGTAACCACTAACTGCATGTAACTTATAAGCACTTGAAATATACCTAATGTGACTAAAAATTTTGTTTTGTTTAATAGCGTCACATGACTAGTAACTACCATAACCGAGAATATAGTTATAAATACTATCTCTGTCTAGACAAGTCATAGGTCCTAGAGGAGAACACAATACTCCCATTCTGCTAAATGTGCATAGTATTAAAATAACCCCTAATGACTCATTTCTATACACATAGATTAGTGCATCTTTCAGTATTTAACAGAGAAGCTTCTTCTTGTATTAGATAGTTATTAATATAGAGATCTACAACTAGCCAATGTGCAGAACATAAGGAGCTGAGCAGTACTCAGCTCTCATTGGGACATCTGTATCACACCCCTTCTCTTCCAGGCTCAGGGGTTATCATGGTAGAGGGTGTCAAAAGTTATAGGCAACAGAAATTGTACACACCTGTAGCAAAACAGTATTTGCTGGGAATAAGAGTGCCTTTATACAAATTAACTCATAGTGCCTGTGACCACATGCACAAGATCTGCACAAGATCAAACCAGCCAAAATCCCAGCATGGTTGGGGGAGGAACTCACAAAGTCCTGCCCCTAGCTGAGGAACTATTTGTGATTGACTTTTGCTGGAGGAGGGGGACTCAGTTTCATTTGAAGAGGGTAAAGAAGGGGGCAGATTTGATCAAAAGACATTATATGCATGTGTGAAGTTCTCAAACAATAAAGGAAGAAAAAGCAAACAAATGAAACTAGCAACAACAACAACAACAACAAAAAAAAAAAACAAGTAAATCTATGGGTTTTATACCAAATAAACTATAAAAGCTACCATCAGCATCTCTTTCTCTCAAGCACATATATTAACATAAAATCAATTTTGTAAAAGATAAACTTTTGTTTTAAAATGAACATTAAGCATAATAGTAAAGAATCAAAATGACAATAACAACAAAAATAACTTTGTTTTTCTCTCAAAGACACAGTTATAATGATGCATGTTACCTTTTGTTTTGATAACCCAGCTTCCTCTAGCAAGGACTTGAGGCAAGCCTGGAAAACATCTCCCTCCCTTTTTATTTTAGTCAACACTAATCACACTCAATCCTTATGCCTACTAGGATGTTTTTTTCAGCTACTGAATTTCTACTGCATTGTCTTTTTTGTCTACAGGTGAGCTTATATCAGAGTCATAATATTTGTATCTACTAGACATGTTCTTTTATGGTCTCTTCTAAGTTTATACTTCTCTTAACTATTATTTCCTGTATATTTTTCTATACTAAGTTTATAGCTATTTTGATTATTTTCAAAAAATTAATTACCATAGAAATGTCTCTAGTACCATCCATTTACCTGCAAATTTCATTTATTTAACAGTTGACTGACTCATAACATGGTGTTAATGTACCACATTTTCTTTACTCATTCATCTGTTTGAGGGACAATTAGGTTGTTCCCAATTTCTGGATATTATGAATAGAGCAGCAATGAACATGATTGAGCAAGTGTCTCTGTGGTAGGATGAACTATCCTTTGGACATATGCCCAAGTGTGGTATAGCTGGATCTTAAGATAGATCCAGTTCCATCTTCCTGAGGAACCGCCACACTGATTTCCATAGTGGCTGTACAAGTTTGCACTCCCACCAGCAATGAATGGGTGTTCATCTTATTCCACATCCTTGCCAGCATGAGCTGTCATTTGTTTTGTTGATTTGAGCCATTTTGAAGAGTATAAAGTGAAATCTCAAAGTAGTTTTGATTTTCATTACCCTGATGGCTAAGGGTGTTGAATATTTCTTTAAGTGTTTCTCAGCCATTTGAGATTCATCTTTTGGGAAGTCTCTGTTTAGATTGCAACTCATTTTTAAACTGTTTTGTTTTATTCATATCTAGTTTTTTGAGCTCTTTATTTATTTTGGGTATTAGCCCTCTATTGGATGTGTAGTTGGTTAAAAAAAAAAAAAAAATCCCATTCTGTAGACAGCGGCTTTGTTCAGATGACAATGTCCCTTGCCATGCAACAACCTTTCAGTTTCATGAGGTCCGGTTTATTAATTGTTAATCTGAGTGCCTCCACTATTGGTGTTCTGTTCAGAAAGCTTTTCCATGTCCCAATGAGTTCAAAGCTATTCCCCACTTTCTCTTCTATCAGGTTCAGTGTATCTGGTTTTAGGTTGAGGTCTTTGATCCATTTGGGCTTGAGTTTTGTGCAGGGTGATAAGTATGGATTTATTTACATTATTCTACACGCATCTGTCCAGTTTGACCAGCACCATTTATTGAAGATACTGTCTTTTTTTCCAGTGTGTATTTCTGGCTTCTTTGTCAAAAATCAGGTGTTCATAGGGGTGTGGATTTATGTCTGTGTCTTCAGTTTGTTTCTATTGATTGATGAGTCTGTTTGGGTGCCAATGCCATGCTGTTTTATATAGAGTGAGGTAACCCAGACACAGAAAGACGAATATGGTATGTATTTGCTTATATGAACTCACAGAGACTGAGGTGGCATGCACAGGGCCTACACGGGTCTGAGTAACATAGGGTCTGTGTAACTAGAAGGGGAAGTATACACATGCCCCCATTTCTAACTCAGAAACTGTCTCCAATTGAGAGCCACTTGCTGACAGAAATTGAATTTTCTCCAAGGGAGTCTCGCTGGGGAAACAAACTACTCTTGAGGGTAGGATGCATGCCCAGCAGTAGATGCAAATAGAAAACAAGTTCCATGGTGTCTTTGGAGATTCCTTGTCTCATAATGTCATCTCAGAGCCTTTCTTTTTAAAAAAAAAATCTTATAATATATATATATATATGATATTTTATCTTATCTCATACATATATTATTATATAGAATATTTTACCTTATATATTCTTTATATATATATATATCTTGTTTTATATTTTTTATGTATAGTTATATCTATATTTTAGACCTACAGGTTCTTTGTGTATAATGACTTCCATTTTAGTGTTGCTGGATTTCTGAGTGTGTGAATGAGTGGGTATAGTCTCTGAGTCTATATCATTTTCTTGTGCCTTTTCTTGGTCTCTTTTCCTTCTGTTTGTTTTGTCCTATTCCAATATATTAGGGTTTTTTATATTATCATATTGTATTTTATTTTATTATTATCCCTTAGAAACCTATTTGTTTTCTAATGAGAGACAAAAAAAAGGATTCCAGATGGGATGGATGGAGAGGAAATGGGAAGAGTAGGTGGAGGAGAAACTGTAATCAGGATATATTATGTAAGGGAAAAAAAACCTATTTTCAAGAAAAGGAAAATAGACAGAAAAAAGAAATGTCTCTTAGAATATAAATATATACATAAGTTAGAAAGAATTGGGCCGGGTGGTGGCGGCACACACCTTTAATCCCAGCACTCGGGAGGCAGAGACAGGCAGATCTTTGTGAGTTTGAGACCAGCCTGGGCTACCAAGTGAGTGCCAGGAAAGGTGCAAAGCTACACAGAGAAACCCTGTCTCAAGAAACCAAAAAAAAAAAAAAAAAAGGAAAAGAAAGAATAGGAATATTTACGATAACTAGTAGACATAACCAATGAAATCTCTTTTAATTTTAATTTTTATATACAGGTGCTTTTTAAAAATTATGGCTGCTTTTGAATATTTCTGCATTCCTGCTGACTCCTGTCATTAAATTCTATAATATCCTACCATTCTTATTTTCTACAGACTGTTTCCTCATTTCTCAAAAGAAGATCCATGAGACATGAATTAGTATCAAAAATTATTGAATTTTCCTACTTCTCCCAAGAAGATATATAACTAATATCTGTCTCCCAAAAGAGTTCCAGCACGCAGTGGGCACCTGGGACTTTGGAACTGCATTTTTCCCTAGGAATGGCATAATGAGAATAACTGACTTTCCTAGAGAAGAGCCGAGTTTCTTCCCATGCTCCTTGACAGCACATGACCTGAGAGAGAAACGCCACCTAACAGAAGCTGCCTTGGCCTGTTGGCACAGAGTTTGCATCCTCCATCTGAATTTGCCTTGCCTCTTTCCAGGTTGAAGGGAAGAAGTGCACCTCATTCTCAAGTCTTAGCTGGGATGGTGAGTGTATGGAATTTTATTCTTCATTCTCCATAGTTTTATGAAGCTTGAAATACTTCAAAATGTGAAAGCAAACAAAAGCTGGCCACAGCAGAAGCTAAACAACAATTAAAAAACAAAAACAACAACAAAAACCGAAGAGGGCAGTAAGCATAGTTACTTTGTGGTCTTACGAATTTTGATGGTCTTAAATTCCACATGAATATCTCCATACTACCTTGTGCCCTGGAGACTGTGGTACCATGAATATGTAAATTAATAGCTTTAATCATGGGTTTAAAATGCAGAGCCCTATTCTGATTGTTTTTAAACCCATGCACCTCTCAGCCTCGCTTACCTTGGCTATAAATCAACAGTATTGGCAGCTCCTCAGCCTATCTCAGAATTATTAATGTTCAAATAACCCTAAGTATACATAGATTTGCACTGATTATTTCTTGTCCTTAGCAAACAGGAGTCGTTGATTACCTTAAGCACAAAATAGCTTTAAAATTTTAACTTCGTTGTGCAAATATCATTTAAAAATCACTTTTGGTAGGAGGGGTGCAGCTCAGTAGTAGAAACTGTCTAACATGTGCAAGGCCCTGAACTCAGTCCTCTGCCTGCAACAGATGACTTAGTTCTTAGCTTTTAAAAGGCCCTTTCTTGCGTTGATTTGAGTCATCATCACAAACTGGCATTACTATTGTTCCAGGTGCCTGAAGAAAACACACAGCCTGAATAATGTGCCTAGAATAGTTTGTTAAAATCTTCACTAGCCAAATCTGAATTAGTCATGTAGTCATCTAAGGAGGAAAAAGTAGCTGTGACAAACAGTTTCCTTTTCCTATGTGGGCTAAGATGTGCTGTCCACATGGCAGATCAGTGGATGGATCAGAAGCTCTGCCATACCTCATTGGACCAGAAGAACACCTGAGTGAAATCACTTAAAACCCCTATTGGCCTAATCTTTAATGAACCAAAATGTATTTCTAAGTCAATATTTTTGCAGTTTCATAATTGTTTATTTAATAAAAAGCCATTATTTCATTGATAAAATAGCAATCTGGAGTTTATTGCATAATTAACCATTAACTGTTTTAAAAGTCCTGGAAAGAAACTGGTCATTTCAGAAGGTTGGGGGCTTTTATTATTATTCTTTAAGATAATGTGCTTGCATTATTTCATCAAATTAATGGAGTTACACTTTACCTTGAGTTAGGATTTACTGCACAGCACACTGTCATGTGCATCTAGTTCTGTGGCACCTTGTTTTAATGATTAGTTAAACCGAAGATAATGAAGGTCTTATCATGTGCCTAATTAGCCATGCAGTCCCTAATGGTTCTCTAACTCATTTAGATAAAGTCAGTTTGCTGATCTGTTCTTTAAGGAGAGGTTAAAGAGGAAGCCAAGGGGAAAAGATTGCATATAGTGTGTGTGTGTGTGTGTGTGTGTGTGTGTGTGTGTGTGTGTGTACACAAAGCAGCAGAACAGACCACAGTGCAGTATAGCGCTGGGGCTTCTTGACAATTCTTAAAGTTTTTTCCTGAATTAGTATAATCCAAACACCAATTCTTTCTGTATCCTCTACTAGAGTTTTCTAATTGTTGAAGTCAAAATTCTTAGGTCAATGGTGGTCTACTTTTCATGTTCCTAAGTCTATGGTATTAGATCACTGAAAATTAGCCCTCCCAAGTGAATTGGAAGCTGTTGAGCAGGTCTATACAGACTTTCTCACTCCAAGTCTGACTTAACAGTATTTGGAGTCCTTGTTTCCAAGTAGCTCCCAATAAATAACATTTGCTTTTACATTTAAAGAACAAAACTTTTGAGCCTCTAAGACACATAGCAGAAACATAGACGAAAAGCATTCTTACCTCATTCTTCAATTTGCTCCCCGAAAACCTTAAAAATCATACATTTTCCATTAGTTTGAGAGAAATTGTAATTATAGCATCCAAGAAAACACAGAGGACATTAAAAGTTTGTTCACAACATCATTACTGCTCAGATGTCTAAGAAAAAGTGGTTTTGTGGAGGAAATTAAAATAAAAGATATCTCAAGAAGTTGGGTAAGACTTGAGGTAAACAAAAACACTTTATATTAAAGGTTTGGATGTGCCCTGGCCTGTATTTATGTTTTATTGTGGGTATTCACTAGTAACCTGCTACTGTAACATCTGAATTAATCTTGACATAACTCAAGTGACTTATTTTTTTCCCTAAGTTGTTTTACTTTTAAAAGAATTTCTTCTTTTAAGAATTACAAGCAATTCTCAGTAACCACACCACAAGGAAGTCTTGGGAGTAGTTTTAATTAGTACGTTCCAGCATTCTTTTAAAATTTGTGTACCCACTGGTTTTACTGACTATAACCTCACATATTAATATGCTGCTCCTGATAGTCAGTGGCAGCTTAAAACAATGTGCTCTTTCTAGTAACGTGGATTTTTGTCACAGAGACTCAAATGGTCCAATCATATCTTACTGTCTTACTAAAACGATGCTTAAGATTATGTGTTTAGCAATTAATATAATAACCTTTCTGTGTTGGTAAGGTATTATTTAAGTGCACAGATTTTTAAAATAACTGTATCTTCAAAATTATCACATTTTAAACTTTATTTTTCTTGAATCCAGCCTGAAAATAGAGCCAATCTTATAATTAAGTGAGAATATTTAAAAGATTTATTTATTTTTACATTATATATATGGGTGTTTTTGACTGCATGAATGTCTATACACCATGTATGTGCTGTGCCTGTGGAGGCCAGAGACAGCATTGGATCCTCTGGAATTGGAGTTTTGAATGGTTGTTAGTTGGAGGATGTGAGTCCCCTGCAAGAACATGTGCTCTTAACCCTGAAGCCATCTCCCCAGCCCCTAAGTAAGTGCCAATTTAAAGGCAATTATGATTCCTTGAATTCTCTTCCTCATCTTTTGGGGACACCTAATTCACTGTTATTTTCTCACTAACCATTAAAATTGTATAATTTATCAAGTAATGTAGACTATATGGTGGCAATGTTCACACAAAGCTGATGTTATATTTGATGATTAGAAGAAAACATTTTCATAATAAGCAAAATTATGAAGTCATTTTATTGAACAGATATTATGCATATTTAAAGAACTGGAGAGATGCATCTTAAATGTGACATCACTCTACCTTGTCAGGCCCTTTCCAGAATAAACGGAGTGGTAATATGCACTGGTTTCTTTGATGCCAATCCCATAGTAATGATACCTACAGCAAGACAGGAGCCATTTCTGTGTTAGTGAAAGAGAAAGGAAAAGTAGGAATAACTGAACCAACCCAGTAAGGACTGCAACCCCTAGAAGACATTCCCTGGGCAGTACCATTGCCCACTTTTCCTCCATGCTTTCCCATCTACATGCATCCAGGGTCAGGAAGTGGGTGAAACCAAGGCATGAGGGCATTTCCACTAGGCTCCAGACTAACTGTATTGTCAAATGTTACTTTTGGCATTCCCATATCAGCGTAGGGGATAGAGAAATGGCAGCTATGTACTTCAAGCCACTTTTCTGACATCAGGAATTTAAAAAAAAAAAACAACTTGGTGTAGTAGTTCCATACCTAAATATTTCAATGGCCCAGGACAGAAGTACATATAGAATGTCAAACTACTTAAAAATACAAATCAATTAAATGAGTTGCTACATAAGATATTACTGTGCTATTACATTTACAGGGCACACCCATGATGACCTAGCAAACAGACTAGAAATTAGGATTCTTACATTCATGGAGCTCCAGGTGAGAGCGTGATAGTTGGAGGAACCCACCCTTACACCACTTTAGAGCTCTTGCTTTGTTCACTGGGGGGGGGGGGGGGGGAGAATACCGCACATTCTAGATCCTTCCACCACTCACAAGTTTCCCATAGCCACTCTTCAATCTAGGGTCATGTACATGAGCAGAGCAAGGTAACCTCCTGTGGATGGATTGGGAGCAGGGCCCCAGAGCTCAAGGAAACAAGGCTGTTTAGAGGAGAAGTGTCAGGCCTCCAGGGGCCCCAGGGGAGAGATGCAGTCTGTGGATGAAGGCAATTCACTCCTTAATGAGTGGCACATGGACTTCCTGATGCTCTAAGAAAGCAAGAAGCTGAAAGACATTGGGATCAGAGCCTCCAAACACAAGGCCCATGGCAGCAAAGCTGTTTCTATTGACTCAAGGTCACTTGAGTTAGACAGTGGTTTTTAAAACTAATGTGTGTGTGTGTGTGTGTGTGTGTGTGTGTGTGTGTGTGTGCATCTATGCATTAAAATGATGTTATAGTTGAGAAACAGGAAGAGTGATATTTTTTAAGTATGGAAGACAAGATTTAAAGTCTCAGTTTGGGTAAGGAAAACTGTAGCCTAGAACAGAAAACTCCCAAAACTACTCTACTCTTATAGATTGTAAAAGATATACTATGTGATACTTGATAGGCAAGAGGATCCCTATGGCGTATTAAAACAAGCAAGGAGATGGAAAAATAATGTCTATGAAAGCTCAGAAATGCTGAACTGATTTTACATTTCTATAGTAAAAGAAAGAAGTTTAATAAAGTCTTGATCAAAAGAAATGCAGTAACAGAAACCGTTAAACAATGAGTAATAAACAGTAACATTAAATTATGAATAAACTAGCAAATTTATATACATTTGGTCATGGTCAGGTATAGTAGTAGAATTAGGATTATGAGCTTGGGGGTTTGAAATAAGTATTAATACTTCCCTTTTTAAACTTTAGAACTAGGATACCAGTACAATGTCACTGCATTGGAAGAAATAAGTGGGAACCAAAGACAAGAGAATCTTTTTAAATGGAAAAATATCATAATTTCACGTTCTTTTGCAAAGCTTACTGTTTGTTCCCTAGCCTTTGCAGTTTAAACGACTACACTTCAGCCACTTGCTAAAACAATATACGCTAAGCATCAAACACTGATAAACTTATTAGAACTCCTATCTTCTTGTTTCTCATCTCTAACCCCCCTTTTCAACCTATAATAAAAATTATTCTGTCACATGGTAAAGTGATTTGCCATGCAGTTTATGAAGAACTACGTTGCCTTTACAGGTGGCAGACAACCAGATAAATCAAAGAGGTATCCATGAGTCCAATAAACATTAGAGCATGTCTATCACATCTGGCCATTGTGGCAGTTGTCAGAATAATGATGAATGAAACAGACATGGAAGATAAGACCAGCTGTTCATCCCAGTCCATGGTCTCCTGAGCTAGATGCCTGCCAGTCTTGCTCTAGTGACCATGCTGATCACCACAGAAGCAAGTACATTTCCAGCTTCTAAAATGACCTGCAGTTGTATTTGTTTTAAATTGCAACGTCCTTCAAGACCTTGGCTAGTGTGGATTTGTATTTTTTTTCTTATTCATGACATTAAGATTGTTTCATATGTATTTACTACTTTCTTATTTTTAGAAAATGATTTATTTTATTGTTTATTTTTTTTATCACCAATCCAACCATTAGGGCAAGGAAGTTCACAAATAGAAGGTTTTGTTTCTACTTGAATTCAATGTCAAGGTTTTGTGCATTTTATTCACTAGTCAAATTTAAGTGACATATTAACACAGACACCAGCGATCTGACTTGGTCAGTGGCCTTCACCTCTACAGCAGAGAAGCAGCAGCTTTTCTCATTAGCAATGTCTCCTTATTTATGACTGATGAGATGGACAGACGTATTCCATCAATGCCATCTTATGAACATGCCTGGAGATAGGGAACCATTGGAAGAGAGTCTCCCCTTCTTCAGCTGTGTTCTGTGTTGTGTGTGCTAGAAGGGGACACTCTATCAGTGACAGATAGAGGAGGCTCTTTGTCCTGAAGGAGTTAATAGTCTTGGAGTAAAAAATAATGCAAAAAAAAAGGTAATTCCAAATTAACACGGGCTATAGTTGAAGTGGGTGATAACAAAGGATAATAGAAGTTGTTGCCGTTTATTGAGTTCCTACTCATGTAAAGAATTTTGTATTTACATGATTTCAAATGCAATCTATAAGGAGAATATTATTCCCACTTCATAACAAAACTTGAAAAAAATCTGTGAGTTCTGTTAAAGTTTATTTATTGTTTTTGTTGTATATGTAGACGCATGACATGCGAGTGTGTGTGTGGTGTGGTGTAACTGTGAGTGCCTGTGTGTGGAGATCAGGAAAACTTTCAGGAATTAGTTCTCTCCTTCCACCATGATTTCTAGAGACCAAGCTCAAATGTCAGGTTTGCATGACAAATTCTTTCACCCCATGTGCCCTCTTACCAACCCTGTGGTTCATTTAAAGGTGATTTAACAGCCTTACTGGGTTGAAGGCAAAATTCAAGGCCATGGTTTCCCAGAACATTCTGTGTTTCAACAGTGCATGTTGCCTTCACCGCCAAAATGCAGACAACACAACCAGTTTTGTATTTCAAGCTTACTCACAATTAGAAATTCTTAAGTCAAACACAGTTTGAATATGTGTACACTCATGCACACTCTCTCCAGGAGTCATCCTGAGTTAAAGTAGCACAAATAATCAGCATGAATCCCTAAGATCTGTAACATTGATTGGGATGTTTCATATTTGACCTTCCACGTGTAAATAAAGCCTTCTAGACAGCAGGCTTCCTGTAACAGGAAGTCAATAAACTTGTTGAATAATTGAAGGAATATGTGGAAAAAGTTTTAAAGGCAACAATGTGCCATAAAGAAACTATAAAAAATAACTTGCCAATTAAGGTCAAACATATATAGTCACGTATGTGTTATCATCATAAATCTAAACTTTGGTAGAGATCAAAATTTCTTATCTTCTGTAATATAAGACTATCTGGTTAGTCCTTTCAGGCGGTGAGCATGTTGTAAACTTATCCAATTCTGTCTGGATTACTTGCTTTCCATAAAGAGCTTGTGCTGGCTCCTTACCTTTGCTCTGTTGAACTCTTCGCTGGGAATGTCTCCCTCCCTTCCTGGGATAGGATCTGTCTTAGTCAACTTTGAGGCATATTGTTAGCGTGCGGAACTGCCTAGTCTCTGAGACAAAACTAATCTCTCTGTCCACTGAATTCCACTCTCGGCTATTTATCCCATTGTGGCCTTATCCCTGCAATCATTAGTATCTATGTCCCGTGGCTTAAGCACTAAGATTTGAGGAGATCCTCAAACATTTATAAATCATTGTGTTCTAGGGATTGGAAAAACAATAAAACACTAACTTTCTTAAGGCCAGTAGTTTCTTTAGCAAGCACCCGTCACTGTGAATTTCCAATAAAACACTTGGGCAAAGCAAAAATTGCATGTTTGAGCATTGTGTAGGACAGACATGAGGACAGCATGTTAGACAGGAAGCTGGTGGTGACACACAGCTCAGGGTTTTATTCTATCCACTGCCATGCTTTGTACCTAGCTTCTTCAGGAGCCAATAAAACAATTGTCTCCCCTTAAGCTTTCTTTTGGTCTAACAAGGCACCTGTTATCGTCTTAGTTAGTGATGATTTAGTGTCTTTCAGAAAAGAGAGGAGATAGTGCACGTGCACTCCTGCCTTCCTAGAGTTAAATATAAACCCTGTAAAACTGGGAGGAGTGGGTTCATGCAGGGTATGCATGGATTCTTCATCTCCGCTGTAGCATTTTACAACACCGTTTTGTCATTAATAGATTTTGCTAAAATAAATCTTGCTAGGAAGTGTTTCCAGAAATATTACAACAAAAGAACATATGCTAACACATGATGAATAAGAGTGAGATTTGCTAGACTGGTTTGATCTACGTACCCCTACCTGCTGTTTGTTTCATGGGCCATTCTAGCATTTCATAGTTCTTTATCACTATATGATTACATCCATTTTTCTGAGGGAAACAGGTTATAATACCACTAACATTCTGAGTATGTTCTCTAGAAAAAAAAATCGGTCACAAAATTAGTGTTTCTAATTTTCTAACAAAATTGTATTTATTCATTAGCAGCAACTGTCCTCTGACTTACGCTTTATGTCAAGCGAATGATCTCATTTGTAAGTTATGAATGCACAGGAATGATTAATTAATTCGTGGGCTCATAATATAACTGTAACAGATCCTTAGTATATGAGGTAAAATCCTTACATCTCTCTTACACAACTAGCATGTTCACATTGTGCCTAGCACTTCTCCTCATTAGCTGATCAGTGTATACCTATGCTTACATTTCTTCTTTTTCTCATCAGTTCTCATATAGAATTCCTGAAACATATGTTCCCACTGAGCTAGGAGCCCTGATGTTCGCTGTTTACACTACACAAATGATCACCGATAAGGAAATGATGCGGTTAAGCTGCTCAGGGACTTGCAATAACTTGCTGTGATAAGAGCAGCTGTCATATCAGTTTTATTAACCCACTAAATCACCTCCAATAAATAAGATAATAGCTTTTGCCCATCATGTCTGAAAACCAAGATTTGGTTGATCAAAGTCTACCAGAAATTAAAATGTAACTGACTCAAACAGTCCACCCTGTTCATGCTATCTATTAATGAGCTCACCCCTCTTTACTTTGTTAAGCTATTTTGAGCAAAGACACATACAGGCTCTTTTTGTTGTTTTTGCATCCCCAGAGGCTAGCCACTACTGAGACTGTAAATACGATGCTTATTAATTAATATTAATAATAAAAATTTTTGACAGCAGATAACCTATTTTATAGTTCTTTATACCCCCAAAGCTCTTTAGAACCATGCTTTCTTTGTACCTCAATTCCAACTTAATGTACATTCTTGAACTATTCGTAATCATAAAACATGCATGAGTTTTACTCTGTGGTACATATAGAATTTCATTTTTTGAAAATGTAAATTTAAAATGTTGAAGAAACTACAGCTTTATGTATTCTTTTGGCATCACAGGAGGAGGAGAAGAAAGATGAAGATAAAGTTGGTTTCAGTCTTGGTGTCTACTTATATGCAGAGTACATTATTGAGGCTGAGAAAGGAAGACTTAAAAACCAAAAATGAGTTCACTCAATTCACAGAGCTTCCAACTATCACTTTCTTACATAAATTGGTGTTTCTTACACCTGGAGAGAGATCATGCTTTCCAACCTGCAGGTTCCACATACTGCTATTCAGTGGAAAGAGTCTTTGCTCCATGAACCCCAAGTACATCTGAGGTCAGTTTCAGACACCATGGAAACCTCTTCCTGCCCAGAACACAGAAAAGCCTTTTAGGTCAGTCATCATCTATCAACAATTCCAACTGACAATCCCAAATGAAATATTTAGATATTAACTAGTCTGTGAAAATATGGCAAAATTGAAATTTTACTTTTGAAGCGGTGATCATCAGAATGTTATATAATATTAACATTTTAAACAAGATACACAATAAAGTTAAAATGAATTATTGACAAGTTCACTTATATTTTAAAGTAATTTGACAAATATTTAGCAATTGTTTAGAGTACTGTATTAAACACCTAGCAGAAACAATGGTTGGAAGATAATGTATTTGCATAGAGGATGCTTAGGGTTAAAATTAAGAGGCAGAGAATTCATTGGTGGTGCAAATTTGCTTTCATATAAAATACATATCTCTAGGATTTGAGAGATGACTAAATTTATATTAGAGAAAAATTTATTTATTAAAATAAATTAGAGAAGTATAATGAAACATTTTTGTCTTTAAGGAAGAATCTAATAGCAATAAATCTTAAGAACAGCCAAGGGGCAGTGGTGCACACCTTTAATCCCAGCACTCAGGAGGCAGAGCCAGGCAGATCTCTGTGAGTTTGAGGCCAGCCTGGGCTACAGGCTCCAAAGCTACACAGAGAAACCTTGTCTCAAAAAAACCAAAAGACACACACACACACACACACACACACACACACACACAGAGAGAGAGAGAGAGAGAGAGAGAGAGAGAGAGAGAGAGAGAGAGAGAACTGTTAGAGCAGTAAAATAATTTATAAATTTTTAATTTAAAAAGATAAAGATAATAAGTTCAACAAATTAATCATTTTGTTAATATGACTGATTTTTAGAAACATGTGAGTTTCCTTATTTTTAATACTTGATAAAGCATAAACTTTAAAGCAGTTGAACCTTCATACAAATGCAAGCATTGTTATGGGCTGTATCTTTGTGGCCTTAAGCAAGTCAATATCCTCCTAACTACAGTTTCCTTATTTATAAAACACAGTAGTTCCTATCTTGTCTCATTACTGGAAGGATTAGACCTAAAGAAAATGTATACATGCTTCTGTGTACAATTCAATAAACCATCACTTTTCATTGCATTGTCAAGTTTGATGCCTTCAGTCACAATTTTCTCTTATAAAAGAGTATAACTCTTTTCTAAAAGTTGAACGCACATTTGATCCTCCACTAATATATATATTATTTCATTCTCAAAACAATGATATAAGGTATCATACAGCCACTTTTCTGATAGAGGCTGAGTGACCTGTCCAGCTGTCACACATCCACATACAAGAGCATAGAATTCACCCTGATTTGTCCAACTGTAATTCTTGCTCCCGCTATCAGGCATGCTATCTTAGATGTACTATCTTCCACAATAAAAGAGGATGTCTTTTAGAAACAAAACCAGGAATGTTACATGGATAAGAATAATCACATCAAAGTATTACCCATTTCTAAGATGCATCTTGCTATATCTTCCAACATACCTAGTTTACACAGGGGCATTATTTCTACTTACAATATATAAATACCTGGAAGGGTGATAGCCATGTCATAAAAAGCAAATGGTATTTCAATAAGGCAGAAAATCTCAAATTGTTAATGCCTTGAGCATGTCTATGGCTCTTAATTATCAAATAAGTTGCCAGAAGTCGCCAAATGTTGCTATATCAACGTAAGAACTGGAGTGTGGCTGTGTGACAATGGGCATGGTTAATGATTCATCCCTAATCCTAAAGGCTCCTTCTGGGATTAATGACTTTCTCCGAAGGCTGCCCACCCGCCCTCTTGCAGATCCTGTCAAGAGGATTGCTTGTGTTGCTTTGCCTCTTAGCCCCTATCTTTCTACTTCAAACACTGTCTGATCTCACCTCCACTCACAAAACACAGTGCTTTAGAAATCATCAAACCAAACTGAGCCAAACCTAACCGAAGGAAAAGACTATCTTTTTTCTGTTCCCGTTGTGGTATTTTATTCTTCTTTCACAAGCCACAATATTTTTTAAAATAATTTAAAAATTAATTTCCACATTGACTTTCCAAAGTTCTGACAGAATCACATCTCTCCTGCACGCAATGGCTTTCACAGGCATACAATTTCACCTCTTTCAAAAGTATCTATATTTATCTATTCTCTTAATTTTAAATTAATTTAAACAATCAGTGAACTAAGTATTGATTGACAATACATTATTTGTCAGACAACAGAAAGGATTAAAAGTGAATGAGACAAAGTATCTGTCCTCAAAATACTACCTGCTCAGGAAGGGGCTACATTAATGTCATACTGAGATAGATACTAACAAACAGTTATGAGAGAGTGTAAAGACCCTATGCAAAAGAACAGAATAAGAGAATACTCAGAAGAGAAGGTTCAGGATTCATTCCTTTAAGTAGCTAAGATTTTAAAACACTTACAAGTACAAGACTTCCCTCAGAAGGGAAAGCTACTTTCCCTTCTGCCGGAGGAGAGGCAGTTGGGGTGATTTAAAGGGTACTGGGGTGATAATTTAGTGATATTTCCATAGTGATATTTACATAGCAATATACTGAGAAACAGTAAGATAGGAAAATGAGTTGAAACCAAGTCATAATAGACTTTGAATATCGAGGTAAGAAGTTATCTTTAAGAGTAGAAATTGTGGAGCAGTGAGATGATTTGGCTAATACAGGTACTTGCTGTCAAGTCTGACGAGTTGAGTTCAATCCCTAGAAGAAGAGAACTGACTTCCGAAAGTTATTATCTTACCTCCACATGTGCCATGCATAACACCTGTATAGAGACCCAGACATGCACAGAGAGAGAGAGACAGAGACAGAGACAGAGACAGAGACTGGGAATGAGAAAGAGAGAGAGGCAGAGACAGAGACAGAGACAGAGAGAGACTGGGAATGAGAAAGAGAGAGAGGCAGAGACAGAGACAGAGAGAGAGAGAGACTGGGAATGAGAAAGAGAGAGAGGCAGAGGCAGAGACAGAGACAGAGAGAGACTGGGAATGAGAAAGAGAGAGAGGCAGAGACAGAGACAGAGACAGAGAGAGACTGGGAATGAGAAAGAGAGAGAGGCAGAGACAGAGACAGAGAGAGACTGGGAATGAGAAAGAGAATAGATAAATATAGATACTTTTTAAAGAGGTGAAATTGTATGCCTGTGAAAGCCACTGAGTGCGGGAGAGATGTGATTCTGTCAGAACTCTGGAAAGTCAATGTGAAAGTATTATATTATATGACTAGAAAGTCAAGGTGACACTATGACAGTGAGAATGAGGAGAGACAAAGTCAGCAGAATTCAAAAAGTAGGACTTAGTTTTTTGCAAGTGAGCAGAGCTAGCCAGTGTCAGGCACAGCCACTAGACATGTACAGTAAGAAAAATGTGAACTATGGCTAGTTTTGAATGAGGATGTAAACATATATATGGAATTTTAAAAACTCAATATGAACAAAACAAAATATCTTCTTGAAATTTTATATGGATTACTTACTGAAATAATTTTTTATATACTGGGTTAAGTGAAACTTTATGAATTTTAATTCCATTCATTTCATTTTACTATTGCTAAGGTTATCAGAAAACTTTAAATTAGTATGGGGCTGTCTTACCCTTCCATGAGCCAGCACTGCACTGAAATTCAGGAGAGAGGCTGTAAGATAGGATGATGGAGGAAACTGGGAGGTGAGTGATTGAAAAGCCAGAGGCCAAGGTTCTGTGTTGAAGAGGGGATTGCCAGAAAGAGCGAGTGCTAGGGAGGAACCAAGAAAGGTGAGTAATTGTAGAAATAAGCTATTTGGGTTTTTACCCAGATACAGAAGTGTTTTGGCAGAATAATGTGCCCAGCAGTGGGGGAAGTGAATGGTATCTAGTCTTTCAAGGAAAAAAGACAAACAAAAAAAGTGATGATGGATATGACAGGTATAACCTGCTTGCTTTTTCAGTCAGTCTGAAAAATCTGATTTTGTTTGAAAATGAAAACATGGAAAGAAGAATCGCTGGTGAGCCTGAAATGGAGATCTGCAGAGATAGGTCTAAAAGAAAAGCCAAGAATGCCCAGATGCAGGCCGCATATAGCTTATTGTATGCTCAGATTAATAGTGAGAGATGATCGAGCAGGTTGTTATGAATGCCTTTTGTCTTGAATGGTGGAAAGGGGATGTGCAATGGCTGAAATAATTATCTCAGTGAAAAAAGTCTAGGAAGAATGTGGATGACAGCAGAGCTCCCCTTCCCTTGTTGACCTTGTCCTTGGGGGGATGTTGTTGATCTCATTGGTCATTAAATTTTGTCTTGTACATTCCTTGTTCGTGACACTGGTGACTTCCACAATGGCTTAAAATCATGAAAACTGTTCACTTAACATATTTCAGGAGAAAGAATGATAGATATTATGGGTGGTCTTCATAAATTTGTCTTTCTAAACTTTATTCTAATATATTCCCTTTTATTCTAATATATACCCTTTTCTTTGATGTGTTTTCCCAGTACATCTACGTCATCAAGAAAGAAGATGTCTGACTCCCGTCACTGACAAAGATAGTCATCTTCCGTCTATAAGTATGAAGGAGAACCCCATTGCCCATTCTTACTTTGAATGTCCTCTTGTTCCAAGTCTTCTTGTTGTCAGGAGGGGAAACTTTTGGCGAATTGTCTAAAAAAGAAAGATAAAGTTTGTAACTTGTGTAGCTCTAATGCAAGCCATTCCTTTCCTACTAATTTAAGAAAGTAAATGGTGGACAAAAAGGAACACTTAAGCTACAGGAAAGTAATACACGTGTGTTAAGAAGAATGGCATCCATTACCATGGAAGAGCTACCAAGAGCTACTTTTGCTTGATGTAACTACTGGAGCAATAGTTACTTTATTCACACACTCGGGAGGACTGTTTAGATTCCGCTATAATAATTCCATTCAGAAGCTTACCCGCATTAAACACCCATTGCCATTCTGAAAGGATCCTTGGATCTGAAGAGAGCTCCATGGAAAATTTGATGAATTCATTACTTCTAGTTTTATTGGATGTTCAAGGTGCTCTGTGATTCCCACTTAAGGTTAACTGACATAAAGTAGACTCAGAAAAATTGTAGGACTAACATGGACATCTAAAGCTGTCTCATCCAGCCTCAGAGGGTGCCCTGAGCCTTGAGGAGACTGATTATCAGCAAGTATAAAATAAGCTAATCACAGGCATGGTTTTAAGCCCATGAGTACCACACTCCATATTATAATCTCTGTGTAAGAAAACATGTTTTCAAAATAATTAAACTACTTTTTAACATTATTTGATCTTATATGTATAGGTGTTTTACCAGCATGTATTTCTGTGTATTACATTCATGGAAAAACCATGGAGTCCAGCAGAGGCCTGGGATCCCTGGAACTGGAGTTACAAAGGTTCATCTGGTAGATCAGTCAGTTCTCCTTACCACTGAGGCATCTCTTCTGCCCCCAAATAAATTACTTCTTTAAAGTATAGAGTTGAGCCACAGTTAAAGTGGGCTTTTAAAGTGGGGAGCTAGGAATAATGATTCATGCCTATAATTACAATGCTCAACAGGCTGATTGGGGGAATCACAAGTTCAAGGCCAACCTGAGCTACATAATTAGTTTAAGGTCAGCCTGGGATACATAGAAAATTCTGCTCGAATCACTTGTCTCTTCCTATCCTGAAAACCTGCGGATCCGGACCATAACTCTTATTGTTTTCTAGACAATGAGTCTTCTACATATTAGGATCTGGACTTGGAAGATCCAAACTCTCTTCAGTTCTACTAACATTTCCTAAATCATTAGAGGACAGACAACTGAAAGGGCTTTCAAAGATGAGTGTTTTACCAAGGAGTTAACAGCATTTCCTGGTTCTCAAAATGGTATCAACATATATAAGTCACCTACTGTCAGATTCATAGATTCCCATCCTAATGACAGAAATGACAGAAATTTAACGAATCTTATCATAGAAATATTAATTCTATGGCATAAACATATTCATACTGAAACAAAGATTTAAGACAGCTACTTAAGTAGCAGAATAAAAATCTATCAAAATCTCAAGTGGCTGGACAATATAAATAACGAGAGCCTGCATTTATGAGTTCACATTCACTTACTTTTGCTTCCCAATGTAGTCTAACTGTATTCTTGAATGCATCCTTCGTGAAGGAACATGGTACTGCTTTATGGAGCTTGCCTGGAGCTCACAATAGATCGGATAGCCAGTATTTGGAGACTCAAAAAAATCAAGATGTAAACATAAAGCAGTTCCAAACAAACACTAAGGAAGCTCATTTATGCTTATAAAGCAAATGTCTTAACATTCTCTGAAAGAACTCATTCAGATGAATCAGTTTACACGTTGTCATCCTAATTTGTTAGTTGTAAGGTAGTAGCCAATATATGTCATATACCTTTCCAAAGGTGGCTGCACAAGCTGGTTCCAGTTTCTCTTTCCTGCAGAAATCTAAATAGTGAGCATAAAGAATGCACCGTGGGAGGCAAACTCCTTCACATACTATGTAATTGTCTTCAAGCCTGAGAGAAAAGGGCAAGAATTAGGTCAAATCTTTTCACTATTACCTCCCTGCCCCCTCAATGACTTAATGCTCATTTTGAAAACAGACTACACAAGTGAGTTAATGAGCAGACATAAATGGGCTTTCTTTGTTCTGGATGATGGTTAAAATAATACCAGGATAAAAATAACCAAAAATTGTATGCTATGTATCTCAAAATTGTTGAGAGGAATTTGATTGACTGGGCTTTCCCTCAAAAATTCTAGCAGTTTATGGCAATGGATACACTGCTTATGCCGCTGTCACTGTCCAGTGTTTACATAATCAAAACGCAACAGGGGACTTTAAAGATGTGTACAAAGGTTATGTATAAGTGTTAATTAATTTCCTAAGAAAGGAAATGCTCTTGATGATCCCACTTAACTTGACAAACCCTAGAAACAGCGTCTGGAAGTCAGAAACAGAAGGGCGGTCTGAAGCAGTAGCAAACGCCCTCTACAGATCTGGACAAGCAAATGGCAATTTCTAAAGAGGGCCACCTCTAAAGAAATGATAGGTAACCTCTAGGAGCTGAGGGCCACAGTTCTACAGTTCAGGAAGTAAATTCTCTCAACATCCAGTGAGATTCTAGAAACAACAGCAAAAGGTCTTGTGAAATTCCAGCATCAACTAGTCTCTTAATTTCTGTCTGGTAGGGCCATGAACTTAGTGCCAAGGTAGCCTGTCTAGACTCCTGACTCACAGGAGCTCCAAGGCTATATGTTTGTGTTGTAAGCAAGCACAGACGTGTGACTACATAAACACAAACAAAACATAAGGATTAATTTTAGAAGAGTAAGAACCATAGTGATCAGCTGTTAGTATAATTACAATGTGATGTTAATGTAGCACCATAGTGATCAGCTGTTAGTATGATTACAATGTGATGTTAATGTAGAACCATAGTGATCAGCTGTTAGTATGATTACAATGTGGTGTTAATGTAGAAACCCCTCCTTCCAGGCCTCCATTGCAAACACCGGGTCTTACTTCTTCATACACTTTTAGTGTTCAGTAGTTTTCTGCTTGATCTAGGACTATGAATGGAGCCATTGAAGATGCTACGTTTTAAAACTAATATCCTCAGTTCAAAAGGATTGCCAGGCTTCAGCTTGTCAATCATCAGACACCTTTACTTTTATCCACAAACTATTTCTGAACAACAAGAGAAAACATGGTACTGTATTTGTTTGGAAAAGACACCAGGGTAAACTGACTTCGCTGAAGCTGAAATGATCTAATTCCACTCTTAAATCATTTTACTGTGATTTAACCTCCCGTTATCTAAATCATCTACTATACCTAAAACAGTATGTCTCTACATAAGGCTCCAAATATAACATATAACAACTCTGCAGTACAGATGTAACTATATAAACTTGGAAAATCTGGGTAGATTTCCTTTTAATTTCAACTAAATTTAATGTAGTGAATATATTTGTGTTATAATTATCTGAATGACAATCTAGAAAGCAAAGTTTCTAGATTCAATCCCCTTTTTTTCTAATTGTTCAGTAAATTATTTTTACTAAAATGCACTAATACTAATTTCATGCTTAATAAAATCATAATCATTTATAACACAAGAAAAATGTAAATGCAGTGTTATTCAGATTAAAATTGGGTCAAGTCTTTCAAGATTTCAGATTTAACATACTCTTAATGCACACAAAATAAAAGTTAAGAGACCTAATCCATGAGTTTCAGATACCAATTATTTTTTTAATTAAAAATATCCAAACCAACTAGGATATTCTTTTAATTAATAATACCCAACCCAACTAGGATGTAGTATTTCAAAACAAATAAATTTGCCTACCAAAAATTGAATAGCTAATTGACAATAAAAGTTGGAATTAATGTGCCATATTTTTACTTTGATTTTCAGTTCTAATTTTAACACTCCCAAGACAATTCTACAGCCTTACAGATTTTTCAAAATCCAAATAACTTAGGGTTTTAACTCATTTTTTTAGAATATTGGGAAAATCAAACAAAAATGTAAGCGCTTGATAGTCTTCAAAACATGAAAATTCTTGTGAGAAATAGTTATTTAAAAACTTGCATTTTAAAGGTAGGAATACAATACCCACAATCCATTTAGTTGGGTAATTGTTTTTACAGTTGTTGTTTTGTTCTGGAAATACTGAGTTAAGCTAGACATATATATGATAAGAATTTTAAACAAACCCACGATTGTTTCTAATCCCTCAATTTGAACTGAAAACCTGGGAGAGATCATTTAAAATAATACAAAATCCAAGCATTTTCCCAGTTACCCTTAGGACAGCAGCTGTTTCCTAAACATTCCAGATAATTTCTCAATTGCTTACACTTCCAGGGTATTTTTAACTGGTAATCGTGACAGCAGACTTCAACAGTCAAAACAAAACTTTACAGGAATATGTGTTTCATATTTCAAATGTTGGAAGGGTTCAAGCATACAGTTTCAGAACTTCAGGCTATACAAATTAGAACTTACTGATTAAATAATAAAAATAAAGTTTACTAGCATTTATAGATCCTATTTTTCGATTTTTTTCTAACTCTTAGATAACACTAGCTAGATAGAAAGAATAATCAGTAAATAAGCAATCTTTTATTTATTATTCAGAATTGGGGGAGAAATTTGTGCCCTTAATTCTTCACATTATGCAAGGGTTCTTAATGACACCGTCTTATTTTAGATGTCTCTTCCTTTTAGACGAGTGTTGCAAAATGCTGTTAATGTGTAGAAGACCTGGCGATAATCTCTTAGTTTTAAAAGATCTTAGACAAAGCTCAATTTGTAATGTTTTGCTATAGTAAATCATAAATGTGATGATATATTATAAAAATTCAAAATTATTTAATCATGACAGCTTAACTAATTTTTCCGGGTTTTTTTTGTTGTTTGTTTTTTGTTTTTTGTTTTTTGTTTTTTTTACTTCTAACTCAATTCATCTATTTTCTAACTGACATAGTATCTGCCCTCCTGGGGATTAAGGCAGAGAATTAAGATCCTTCCACTTTTTGTTATTTTTGAAGGATCATATCTGGAAAGCATAAAAACACCAAATAAATATATTTCATGTTTAGCAAATAATCACAGAAAAAAATTATCTCTGTGGCTTTATTAAAAAAAATGTATCCTGTTTATTCAAAAATATATCCTGGGTTTGTTTGTTTGTTTGTTTGTTTTTATGATCAGAATATGGATGGTGCGAACAGGCAGGGAAAAGAAAATGGATGCATTTCTCGTGGGTCTTTTAAACTTGTGGAAGTTTTAGGGACAAGCAACTTGGGGAAAGCCAGGGTCCTAGAGACCCCGGCTGGTGGACTTCAGTGGGTGCGTGCGCGCCAGGGCCGGCTTACCACTGCAGGGTGAGCTGAGTCTGCTTCTTCTTGTCCTTCATGATCTGCGTGATGCTCTTCTTCTGAGAGAGTTGAGTGTCGGCCGCTTTGGTCCTGCTCTCATGCGTGTCCGCATCCTCTTCTTCCGAGGAAAAGTTACCATTGCTTAAATGCATCTCTGAGGGCCAGTTAAAGGGGTGACAAAGAACAAGGGAACATGCGATCAGTCCGGTGGCCTCCGCATCTACCTGCATTGAACACGGAGCCCGAGGAGGAAAGAGCAAGGCAGGGGTTGAGCAAAACCCCTCGGAGTTAACAGTGGTTCCGTTAACATTTTTCCTGGTGAAATAAAATGGTCCCGACAGAGCACCCCACTTATATGTGTATTCAGAGTGGACTTATTATTATTGTTGGACGCCCTGAGGACTCAGCCACTGTCTGGCCCCCGGGGCGAGCGGAGCACTCACCTGATTTGACTCCCACCTGCAGCCTGGGGTCTCCGCCTTTCTCCCCGCTGCCCGGGGCGCCCGCAGCTGCTCCGGCAGCCAGGTACGCACTGTCCTCGGGGTAGACCAGCAAGCCCTTGCCCAGCAGCTGCGCGCAGCACTCCTCCGCGATCTCGGAGGGAAGTTGAGGCGAGGGCTGCTCCTGCGCGAAGGCGTCTTCCAGCTCCGGGACCTTGGCCATCCTTTCCAGCGCTTGGATCTCGGCGCCGGCCGGCGGGGAGCTTGGCCCAGGTCGGTGTAGAGCCCCGAGCCCCGGGGCGGGGCGGGGGCGGGGCTGGGGACCTGTGGCTGCAGGGCAGGGAGGAGGCCCCAGGCTCAGAGCCCCCGATGGCCGAGAGGGGACAGGGTGAACAGGTACCGCACAGATGGCCGGGTGGAGGAGGGCGGAGGCAAGGCTGCCTTTTTCCCAGCTCAGGTCTGGGCAGAAGCTTGCTCCCAGCTCCCTTCCACACCTGCTTTCATTCGCTCTCCCTCACCTTGTTCTAGGCCCAGAACCACTTCTCTGTGGAAAACTTCCTGAAGGATCCCAGAAAGCTTAGCTAGCTCTCCTCTGTACTGGGACAAGCAGCTTCAACTGTCCTCATCTCTACTCTCAGGAGACCTAACCTAGGCACCTGTCAGGACAGCCTTGACTCTGCAAGCGTAGGACAAGAGGAAACAAAACCTAGAGTGCCATCCAGTCTTCGCCAGTCTTTGCACAGCTTTGGACAGATGTATTTCCAGAATAACCCAAGGAGAGAGGAGCACCCTCTTCAGTGACTGGAAGGCAGAGCTGGCTGCATCACCCTGCTCTGCACCGTGCACTCTGCTCCGCACTGTGCACACTGGCTTGAATGCTCACAACCCTCTAAGCTGTGGAGATGGGAGGAAAAGTTCATTTCCTTGCAGTTCCAGTACAAAAAAAGATTTGCATCCTCCACAATTTTTCATTTCATGCCGTCATGCCAAGCAGTGAGTGGTACAAGGGATATTTGCTTAAATTTAATCACATTCTAGTCCAAAATGACGAAAGTTGTCTTTGTTTGTTTTTGTTTGTTTGTTTGTTTGTTTTTTGTTTTGTTTTGTTTTTAAAGTAAGTTGGATTTTATTTAAAGAATGGTGCTATGGGGGGATTTGGGATCCTACTGCCTGGCTGGCACGTGGTTTTCCTCATTCTATTCTAAATCCTTGACAAGCAGGCCCTCCAGAAAAAGATAGGACCGGGCACTGGTTCCCATCATTTCATCATAGCCAATCCTGTATCTTCTTTTGGGGTATCAGCCTTGAATTTAGCATGAAAGAGCATTAACTTGAAATCACACAGACAAAACAAAATAAGACCCGGAGTGGCCGATAACTGCAGGGCCAGTTACAGGGAGCAGTCTCCCCAAGAGCAGAGTTCCCTCCGAGGCCCTGAAATGGTTCTTGGGGTGCAGATTCCCCATTTCAACAGCACTTGCTGGAAGAGGCGTCGCCTCTCTCAAAGCTCTTCCCACCAGCTTCCTGTGGTTGCTGAAGGCAGGCTGGAGCCGCACCTACCCACACACCCACAGTTCTGAGGCCATGCCCTAAGTAGGACAGCTTGGCACATCTGTCTTCTCTACCCAGTCCTCTGAAAGCCTCGGAGCCTTAGCTGTAGGGCTTTTCACTTCAGGGCTCGCATGGACAGCGTGCTACCTTTCCAGAGACACACTCAGGTGCATTCTGCCACAGAAGTCCTTTTTGTGTTCACAAAAGGGCTCTACCCACTCGTGTCACATAACCATGAGAGAAATGTTCAGAAAATGACTGGAATTTCTCCTTTAGTTTTAAAATATAGACCACTTGATATCCAGAAGGTGTGTTTGTGTATGTGAGTCATACAGACACTAAGTGAATATTTGGCAGTTTTCCAACTAAACTGATCAATGGAAATGCAAACTAACATCTTGTAAGGCCCTACCCAAATTTTTGGCCATAATTTAAAGTAAACTGTCTGCTTTACAAAACACCGTTGAAGTTCTTTGTGTTTCTCTTCAGAATTAAGAATTACCAGTAAGGCATGAAACAATTAAAGGTATAAATCAGTAATCAATAATCTTCCAAAATTAAAAATCCCAAGATAAGGTGACTTCAGTAGTAAATTACACCCAGAGTTTGAAGAATTGATGTCAACCTTTTCCATGAGGACACACTGACAATGGTGTTCAGATGATGGGGCAAGACAGCCCTCATCCTGGATGACCATGTGTGATTTCAACAGCCCCAGTTTCTGCAGGGATGTGTTCTAACTGGAACTGTAGGTGGTATCAAACTCTGTCTATGCTTTTATTCCTCATATGCCCTGCAGTATTGCCATATGGGACCAAAGTCAGCCCATCCTTCCATGTTTTGTGTGATGTGTCTTTTCTGTCCCATTAGTCTTCCATTTGGGAATCATGAGAAAGTAAAACAAGGGTTAATGGAGCCCAAGCCCTGCAATACCCCAATAGTCCATCACACAACCCAGAAAGCATACACAGTGTAGATATGCTAGACAGAGAGGTACTGTTCCTTACCTAGGACTACTTGGCATCCTAGTCTCTACCAAGTCCTCTGAAAGCCTCCAAGCATGCTTAGTGTATAGGGCTTGCCTCTTCAATGCTAATGTGTAGACACACTCAGGAACATTCCATAGTGGAAGTCCTCTGTGAGGGTGTCCTGAGGTAACTGATACAAGAATAAATAGATTGATTGAGGAAGACAGGCACTGACTGTGCGAGCATCCTCCAATGGGGGAGGAGGCCAGGGAGAGCACACAGGAAGAAGGTAAGATATGCACATGCGTGTTCAATTGTTCTCTAGCCATTGCATTTCTGGCAGGGACTCTTGCCCATAGGTAAAAGATTTCAGATTCTTCAGCCTTTGACATGAAGTTGCACCATGCCTTTCTAGGAGAATTCCAGACCTGAAGCCTCAGACTATCACTATACTGTTGGCCTCTTTTCCTTGTTCCGAGGCTTCCAGCTTCTTGGACTAGTCTGGAACTTGTTTCCATGGTACCCAGCCTGAAGTTGACCATTGTGGATCTATTTCTGCCTAAAACTCTATGTGCTCATCCAATGAACCCTCTCATAACAGTGTGTACACCATTGGTTCTGGTCCTCTGGAAAACAACACACAATTTATGACAAGGGCAGAAAGACAAGCCAATGAAAAGCTTTTCAGTTAACATTGCTAAAGCTTTTATCAAAGGATGACTGTAGAACCCTACTTCACAGAATACTCAAAAATCAAGTTAGACTAAACCTCTAAGTATATGATCTGCAACTATACAACTCGTGGAGACCTTGACATACATATTCCTGGCTTTGGACTTGGCCCAGCCTTCTTAAACACAATGAGATGCAAGCAGCTAAGGAAAAGTAGACCAACTGGATTCCTTCAGAATTCATCTACCTGAAGGCTACCAGAAAAGTAGGTAGACAATCTGTCTACCCAATGGGAAAATAGTTAAAAGTCATCCCATAAGATTTGAATACTCATAATATATAAAACCCTTTACAGCTCCAAAATCAAAAGGCAATATCCTGATTTCTAAAATGAGCAAAAGAAAAAGGAAGAGGATGCAAAGTAAGGACAGAGAAGTGGTTGTGGGGAGGGTTTAATAGGATCAAAACACATTGCATGAAATTCTCAAAGAACTAATAACAATTTCAAAAATGTTCTGAAAATAAAGGAAATGTGTAAATAGGCATTTGTTATATACATACATATATATATATATATATATATATATATATATATATATATAGTGTGTGTGTGTGTGTGTGTGAAAGATATTAAGTATCACTCAAATTAGGAAAATACGCATCAATCCCACTGTTAAGCACCAATTTATACCCACAAAGACTACTACAATCTTATAAACACAAAGCATAGAAAATAATTGTTGGTGAGATTGTGAAGTCATTGGGACCTTCATCTGTTGCCGGCAGAAATACAAAACAGATGAAAAAAAAAAGATGAATATATGATCCAGTAATTTCATTCTCAGATTCTCATTCCACTCAAGCAAATGGAAACTAATATAAAAATGTTCATGATAGCATTATGGATAATACTCAAAAAGGTGACAAAATACAAATGCCCAATCTGTTTCTGGATAAAGAAATTCAATGTGGTATAACATACAAGGGAGTAGTGTTCAACCATAAAAAATGAAGTACTAATGCATGATATTATTATGTCTGATCTCTAAGAACATTATTCAAACTGAAAAAACTTACATACAAAGGGCAATATATTATTACATTCACTGGAAATAATCAAAGCAAGAAAATCCATAGAGACAAAAAGTAAACTAATGTTACTGTCAGGACCAGAAATAGGGACAAATGAAGAGTTCCTCTTTATTGGCTTTGTTTTAGGGGAAAATGAGATTTTTCTGGAATTACATAATGATGATGGTTGAATAGTGTGGGCACATAGAAAACTATATAATTGCACACTTCAAAATGGTTCAGGTGGGAAATTTTATCTGAATAAAAAAATACTTTAAAGCAAGGGAAGCAATATTATAAAGAAATAGCTTAAGAATCTGCTACATTCTGACCAAGTAAGAACTACTATTTCATCTGAGAAGGAAATGTGCAATGCTTGAAATATTTCCGTTCTTGATTCTCAAAATATGAGCTATCACTCTTAAAGTAGTAAACCCTAGAAGATAGTTTAGTGCCTTGGTAATGATCAAATTTAGACGGTTTCTATGTGAGTGTATTCTCAATGTGAATGAAGAGTGAAAAAACCATTCCAGCCTGAACTTGCTTTGGGTGCATGTACAGCAAGGCAAAATCGTGTCCTCAAGTGACCTTTAAGGGAGAATTCCCTATTTACTATCTTATGCCTATGCAAAGATATGCATATGTTTAAATCAGATGTATTGGGGGAAAGGACATCTGAAGCAGGAGAAAAAAAAAAGAATGTGTGACCTAGTCTATCAAAGTAGACAACCATTCAAATTACGCCACTTAGTAATCAGTCCCTTCTCTTGAACCTAATAAAAGGAAGCCCTGAAAAATAATCAAAGCCCTTGAATATCTTCACTCTCGAGGCCCATTGTCAGTCTTAACAATGTATCCCTCTTTAGCCTGTACTACCTCTTAACTCCAAATAAAAGTGTCTTGCTTCTTTTAAAAATCTGTGTGGGCCCTTATTTCTGATTCTTTGAATAAAAGGAAGGCCAAGAACTTGGAAACACCTTTGAGACCCAGCCGCAGAGGGCAGTCTTGCTGTATATAGTCTGGTAAACATAAACTAACCGTGCCTCTGTTCCTTTTCAAGCTGGTTCCTTCCTTCTTCAATCATAATGTTGTCACTTTGTATGAATTGAGTGTGGGGGTGAAAGAGAATGACAGGAAGTGGAGGTTAAAGGGGATACATTGTAATAAATAAGTAAGGAGAGAAATGATTTTTTAAAAAGACAAAATGGAACTAGAAAGTCAACAAATAGAAACTATATCCATCAGTTAGAATTTAAGAGATCAGGCCAGGTGGTGGTGGTGGTGGTGGCGGTGGCGGTGGCGTTGCCACCGCCGCAGGCCTTTAATCCCAGCACTCAGGAGGCAGAGGAAAGCAGATCTCTGTGAGTTTGAGACCCGCCTGCTCTACAGAGTGAGTTTCATGACAGCCAAGGCTACACAGAGATAACCTATCTCAAAAAATAAAAATAATAAATTAAGAGATCAGGCTGGGAATGGTAGTGCACACCTGTAACCTCAGTAATTGGAAGGCAGAACCAGAAGTATCAGGAATTCAAGGTTATCCTCAGCTACGTAAGAAGCTGAAGGCAAGCCTAGGCTACATGAGACCCTGTCATCTATACACATGTTTACATTTTGGAAACCAAATTTATTGCTCCATGTAGACTTAACTGTTCTTCTTTCTATAACTATCAATCCATGTAAATAATAAATAACTAGGGTGAAAGCCAGGAAAGAGAGTTTCAAGGAGGCTACAGTTAGGTTCCTTGGGGCAGTGAACAGAGGTGGAGTTGGACATGAGGCCCAGAGTGGATGGCCTGTGCTGGTGATGGTTGTGGGAAGAAGGAGCATTTCCTGGTGACAAATAGTAGGTCTTGTATGGAAATGAAGTTATTTTTCAGGAAGGTAAGAAGTATTTTCCATGTCAGAAATTTCTCAGCTAATTGCTAAAACTCACTGCAGCCATGGAAAAACCCAGTTAACAGGTATTTTCACAGAGCATAACAACTTCTTTCATGAAAAACTTTTCGAAGACAGACTTTCAAGTCCAGAACAGGGACTTCCCCTTTAAGAGTGGGTCCTGAGCCACAGTGTTTCAATACCTGTCTAGATGTCTCATGAGGCAATCTTATTCCCTTGTAGTTCTTCATTATCTGACCCTCATGAAAGGCTGATTCAATCCATTCATTTCTTATTTGATGCATTAACTAGAAAAATTACAAGGCCAGAAGAGTATATGCTATAGGTGTTTGCTACCCTTTATGCTATCCTCCGGATTAAATTTGTTTCAAAGTAAAACAAAAAATATTAAGCTGATTGTTTTTTCAAAACCATAAGTAAACATAAACTCTTGGTTATTTACTAATGGAAGATACTTGCATAATACTAGAGATATATATTTGCACAGAAAATAAGTTAGACTTGAGAAACATATATTTGGTTTTTCAAGACAGGGTTTCTCTGTGTAGCTCTGTGCCATTCCTGGAACTCACTTGGTAGCCCAGGCTGGCCTCGAACTCACGGAGATCCGCCTGCCTCTGCCTCCCATGTGCTGGGATTAAAGGCATGTGCCACCACCGCCCAGCACATATTTTTATTATAATGCCCTTGTCAAAAAGTGGAGGGGAAAGTACATTTAAAATATTCAAATATTCACTTTTTGAGTCAACGTAATTTTTTTTTTTTTTTTTTTTTTTTACTATTTTTAACTGGATGTTATTTTGTTGAAGCTTAGCATCCAGTATCTCTTTCAGTCAGTGTGGTCTGACTGAAACAACTGTTTCCCATGGAGTGTTGGACTTGGTGTGAATAATAAATGGGAAAAGTACAATTTGCAAATTGTATGAAATGCTAAATATATGTGTTAAATGGCACTTGTCATATGACGGGAACCTAGTAAATATTTATAAATGAGAAGTAGTGGCAGTTTTCCATCCTTTCTTTCTTTTAACTCAAAGCTAAATTTATCATAATACTGACTCCAAAACAAGTGCCTGTGGATACTCTTTGTATGGTAGAGGAGGCCGATACGGGAGAATGCAGGGTGATAAGTCCAGCATGTGCTACAAATACACGAGCAAGAACAGCTTTGGTCCACAGATAACAAGTGAGTAATAATTTTAGTGAGACTATAACTTTTCTGGACTTGAAGGAATTTTATTCACTCACAGTGCCACTGAATATATGATGCATTCCAGATAGAGGAAATGGAACAGGCAGAGGCAGAGAGGTTAGAAAACATGGGCGAGGAGAAGAGTCAGCACTAGGGGCAGTTGGGTGAAGAGCAATGTGGTGAACGTGGAGGAGAAAGAGCAGATCCGCTTTAAAAAGCCTTTTCAAGCTCAGATATACAAACTTTATCATAAGGATCTAAATCTGGGGGTGAAATTCAGAAGTGACGGTTAAAAGGATGAGTCAGTTACGGGGAAGGGACATTGGAAAAACTGGGTGATGTAAAGAAAGTGCAGAGTAAACATGACAGGAGCAAGTGAAGACAGAAGGAAAAGGCTGGTTAAAGATCCCCTAAGGATATTTGTATTAATTGTCACAGTACTAGCTTCAAAGGCTTGTGCATCCTCTATCCCTACGCTACTCAATTCATTGCCATCTTGACTCTTAACTTTGCTATCAACAAAAGTGCATGGAGAGAGTTGAAAAGCATTTATACAGTGGGGCTCTTGCTGATGTTAGAAGCCTTAGGACCACTAATCATCATGTAATCTGACCAGGCTAGTTTTTAGGAGATAAGCTTGTTATTGGAGCTGACACCCAGGATTATACTAGTCAGAGCCCACTTCCTGAGCAGGGAGCTGTGGAGAGCAAAGCCATTCGGAAATCAGCAGCCTCTAGCCGGTGGACCACAGCCTCTCAAGCATGAGCTCCCATGGAGCATAGAAAAGCCGAGCCCAGCCTACACAGCTGACACAAAGGTGTAACAATTGATTTACGGTACTAGAATTTGGATGGTTTATATGTGGCAAAAGCATGTATGGCTGTGGAAAGCTGAGCTTCACATTTGACACAAATGTGTTGACTTCAGCAATGGGAGAAGCAGTTTGCAGAATGAAGTGACATGTTTTGGTTTTAACTTTGAGTTTTGGTTTTTGTTTGGTGGGTTATTTGTCTGGTTTGATTTTTATTTGTTTTGTGTTAATAAAGGGTCTCATGCAACCCAGGCTGGCCTCAAACTTACTTTGTAACCAAGGACAACCTTGAACTCCAAGCACTGGGATGACAGACGTGCTCTACCATTTATATGCAGTGCTGGGGATGTAGCCCAGGACTTCATGAACAATAGGTCGAGCCATGTACTCAGACCCTTGGTTTCTGTTTTGTTTTGTTTTTGTTTGTTTGTTTGTTTTTTGGTCTTTTGAGACAGGGTTTCTCTGTGTAGTTTTGCGCCTTTCCTGGAACTCACTTTGTAGACCAGGCTGGCCTTGAACTCACAGAGATCTGCCTGGCTCTGCCTCCCGAGTGCTGGGATTAAAGGTGTACGCCGCCACCAACCGGCTGGTTTCTGGTTTTAAGGAATTTTGTTTGTTTGTTTGCTTGCTTGCTTTGAGTTTTTAGGTGAGGAAAGAATGCAACTCAAAGGTGAGGAAATTTTTCATAAAATTTCAAAGTGTTCCTATAAAAGTCAAATATTATAAAAGACACAAAAATAGCAGTTGAAAAACAGCTTGTAGGTCTGTGTATAAGTGGATGAAATGAACCTTATTATCTATTTTATCTTTTATGAAATTCTTGCATTGTTTATACACAGAGAGACATATGTACACACTTCATTTTGGAGAGACCAATTTGGATATAACAGTGTACTAGAAAATACTTCTTAAGTGATCTGGCTAAGGGGAAAAAATGTAACTTTTTTCACAGATTTCTTCTTCTCCTATCCAAAACTGAGAGAATTCAGCAGTCTCTTCTGCAAGCTCTTCATTTAAGAGTTGCATTCTGGATGTAAATAGAATAAGATGTTCCAAATATAAACCCTAAACCTTTTAAATAAATTAGGTATACTTTAAAAATAGAAAAACTTGAGTGCACTTCCACAGTATATGATTGAAGTCTTTATACCACAATTTTCCTAGCGTCTCTCTCTGGGGCCAAACTGTGCCTTATACTATTTCAAAGCTCTGAAAGAAGATGTTACTTTATAATGCACTTAATTTTATAACTTACTGTGGCATTTGTAAGACAAAGACAAAAAGCCAGTTAATGTCATATAAATGTTCATTTGGGAGAAATGAGCAAAACCAGAATACTTTTCAGTGTTTCTATCATAATTCTATCCTAACAAAGTCAATAAATAACATTAATGTTAGATGCTTTACATATGATTTTAACCATGCTTTATTTACTGTAATTAAAAATATAGCAAAATTAAATTATTTTAAAAGCGACACATTAAAGCAAGACACACTTTAGATAATGTGTGTGTGTGTGTCTGAGACAGGGTTTCTCTGTGTATCTCGAGCTGTCCTGGAACTCACTCTGTAGACCAGGATGACCCTTGAACTCAAAGATCCATCTGCCTCTGCCTCCAGAGAATTGAGATTAAATTTTTTAGGCATGATATGCCACATCTATTCTTGATATCTTATAGTCCACAGTGGACTCCCAACCTGGTTTTCTTCTCCATGCTTCCTTGTGCCATTGCTTAGCCAATCTTTTCCCTTGGGATTTTTGTTAGAGGATATTTAAAATTATAGCTCTTTTTCCTGAGTGTTCAATGTTTATATTTTATAAAATTGCTATGTGAATGGCTAATTGTAATCATTTCAGAGATGTTCTCATTTGACTACTAAGACTTGTAATTTTGATGAAATTCATTGCTTTTTAAATACAATATTCAGATCAATAACTCCTTTTAGAACTTACATGATTTCCTTAAGCTAAAAAAGATGAGTTTTAGCCAGGAGGGGTGATGCACACCTTCAGTCCCAGAACTCAGGAGACAGTGACAGGACGATCTCTGAGTCCGAGGCCAGCCTGGTTTACAGAGAAAGTTCCAGGATAGCCACAGCTACACAGAAAAATGCTGTCTTAAAAACTCAAAATAATAATTAATAATTAATAATAAGAATAATTCTATCTTTAAGTTACTAATTTTGTTTCAGTGTCACTAAGTGGAATGGACAAGTGCAGGTTGTACTTCAAGACTGTAAATACAGTGCATTTATTTCCCATCTCTCACTCGGCTTGAAATCACATGAGCCCAATATACTTTCTTTATTGAACAATTTATCAAATGGAAGAGCTGAGTGAATGCTACTCTTTCCACAACATTGCTTTTGGATGCCAAGGGTAGATAAATAACAAAAGAATGATATAATAAGAAGTAAATATTAGATCAAGAGAAGAAGAGGGTCAGGTGTAAGAGAACCAAGGGATTTGGTGTTTCTTGAAAGTGGACTGTCTACATCAGAATTACCTGAAGTCATAGCAACCTGAGGGCCAACGAACCAATGCATTACATGGATTTTATCAAGATGGTGTCAGATGTTATAAATTTCTCAATTACAACAAGGAACATTTATTTCAAGAAAATGTGGGAAGGGGGTGAGACTTTGTTACAACCCAAGCCATAGTCTAGAAACAGAGAGAGCTAGTACAGGATGCCTTCAACCACATTACAATGTAACATGGTGCTCATTTAGAAGGACCGGGTGGAGGAAAGACTTGGGGCTGGCGGGGAAAGGTGATCACTTCCCTTCATCATATTCCTAGTCTTTGACGCCAGACATCTATAAGAGGCTGTGCTGCACCCAGCATACTGAAATAAGCATCACAGGGACCAGCACACCAGAGACTCTAGTCCCCTCCAGTGGCATCCGATCGGGAACACCTGTTCAAAATTCTCCAGGACACATTCAGCATTTTAACTGCTAATGTGCTCATCACAGCATATTGCGAGTATTGCCTTCTTAATCTAACATGTAGCCTGATTTCAGGAAGTTATTGAATCATTCTCCAGGGACTGTTTCCATTTCCAAGGATAATTAGTGAACTATTAAACTGGACATCTCATGTAGAACATGACATGTAGAAAATTCTTCTTAGTTTATTTTAGGTGTATTTGTGTGAGATCAGTAATTTAATAATCATTTAGTAATTTAATAATCATTATATGATCTTCTTGTATTTTTTTCAGTTAGTGATCTATGACACAAAGTAAACTTTTGATTATTTGATTATAAAGTGTGACAAGATAGTTATAAAATATATAAAAGTGAGAGAATCCATTTTAATTATTTTATATGACAGTTGTTTGCTCATCATAGCTTCATGTTAAAAAAACAAAACAGGTAAATAAGCATTCCAAGCTAAAATAAATAAGAAGAGCCATCAATTAGAAACAGAAATGGAAAATAAAAGCATTGATATTGATACTTATAAGATAAAATAATATAATACCATAATTACAAGATAAGATAACAAAAATTACCATGACCAGTCCTTCAAATGCAAAGGCCAATTGATCATTTTCCTAAAGGATGCAGTACTAAAACTGTGGGTTTCCATTTATAATTCAAGCTATGTTGAATTTTAACAATGTATCTTTCAGTGTTGATTGGATATATTATAATATTAAAATGTTGCAGGGTAAATCAGAAAATGTGTAACTGACTATCACATATCATCTTTAAAAAAAATAAAACGGCATTCAGAACTCAAAATAAACTATGATAACATTTACACTAACACAGAAAGCAAATAGTTACATATGATTACACCTTTCAGGTTGATCTATTTGTAATTTCTCTTTGTGCAGATTTCCAGAAGCAAATCACTGACAAGCAGGACAATACAAAAGCAGATGTAAAACCACAATAAATGTAAGTCTACTTATGAACTTGAAATCAATGTGAACTCAGCTTTCATATTAGAGAGTGAATAAATAAGACCTTTTATTTGTAAAGCTTAGCCATTAGATGTATTAATTTACAACTTAATCACATTAGAAATGTAACTATCTGTTTATAACTAAGAATTAAATTTGAAGGGACACATGAGAGACATGACAGCTAACCGTTCCCTTTAGAGGTAGTAGGTAAAGTCATCAGGTCGTTATCTGACTTACAGGTTGATCTTATAAGGAAAATTAAACTAAGGGAAAATTTTCCTTTGACGAGTTTCCATTAGATAGTTGATGGATTGCCAATTGCCTTCAGTACTCACTTAGTGTTACAAATGAGAGGATTGAGGAAGACCATAAAATGAAGGAAATTGCAACCACTGATACAGGAAGTGATGAAGTGGAGTAAGGATTTTAATAGAGTGAGGGTCAAGTACCGTGATTTCTGTTTTGACCCTGTTCCGGTATAACGATAATGACAAGTCTATGGAAAGAAGAAGTAATTTTATCGTGCCAACAGTAGGCACCTTTTAGAATTCCAATCATTTCATCATCTACTGTGAGGTGACTGAATCTAAGAGTCTAAGCTGTAGCAATTGGAATCGTGAAGACTTGTATAAATACGAATACACGTCGTGGGTAATAAAATTCTGAATTTTCCCTTAAAGTGATCATAAAATGACCCTTTCAGGTTCATGACCTCTTTTTATTTTGTTAAGATTCATTGTGCCAGGGACTGTAAGACTGTAATGTCACCACAGTTTTGGTCACTGAGCAGCAAACATGGGGTATACTTTGCATCAACACTATGCCCTGAAGGAAGAAAATCTCCCGTCAGAGGTAGCCTTTAATGTGTGCACTGAGACAACCCATCTGTGCTTGCTGAGGATGAAGGTTGCATCATCTTCCTGGCCAATTGACCTGCTCTACACAAGGGATTCCTGACCTCCAATAAGTTCACAAAGCTGCCATCGATCTGTGCATAGTACTGAAATGTAGCAGGAACACAATAAGTGAGGATGGGTTTATGGACATTGAGAGAAAAGGAGATTTTTAAAAAGTATCTCATATGTCTAAATGCAAATTCCAGATCCAGAAAGAATAACCAAGACAAACTTAAAGGAGTAGAATTTTGGGGAACGCTGGGGAGCAGGAGGAGGGAGGTGAGGGTAATCTGTGGTTGGTATGTAAAATGAATAGAAAAATCTCTTAATAATAATAATAAACAAAAAAGAAAAAAGAGTATAATTTGCTGTAAATGGAAAAATAATGGAATAATAGCATCTGAATGCTACAATGAAGCTAGAAAGGATCTGTAAATTCCTTAAAAATGGCAAGATGACTGCAACATTCCTCAATATCTCCACCAATATTAGTACCTTGTAACATGTCACCATGATTGAATACCACATTGCTCCGTGTTTGCATGCAAAATAATTATCTTCTAAGCATACAGGACTATCACCAAATATATGCTGAGCTATTCAAGAATCAAACCAAAACAAAGGAGAATTACAAACTTCCAATATACAATGTCACAGAGTAAACATTTTCATCCCCCAAAGGGAAGAATTTGTGCATAAAACGGAGGGATGAGGTCAAAGCAAGTCTCAAATCTGTCAGAGCAAACAGGGTGTGTGGTGTTTGGATATGAGCTCTGAAGGGCTTGTGTAGCCCTGCCTTTATGGACATTGCTATTTGCAGCACAGATGATCTTTGTCTGGCGTGATTCTCATTGCCTGCTGCTTTCCTAACCAGACATCCTGGCCTCTCCAACATCCAGGAAGGCTCCACTGATTCTTAGGTTTCACTCTCAAAGCTTCACACATTATCTTCCCAGGTATTTCCTGCAATGACCCTTACCCTGCTACACATTAACTATCCCTCTAGGTCTTCCTTTGAAATATGATTGGAAGCCTCCATAATCCATTAGCTCTTGTATTCTGCAAATCTAGACAAGGCCAGTCTACTGTTTGCTTGAATACATGCTTGGACCATGTCTATAAAAGCTACTGAGTGCTTGAGCAGCTAAATGAAGAGAAACACTTCCCTGTGTGGCCTGTGTGAATAGGACACCTCCAGAGCCACTGACTCCTCAATGAAGAGCTGTGTGTGTGTGTGTGTGTGTGTGTGTGTGTGTGTGTGTGTGTGTGTGTGTGTGTTCATACAATATATTCTGATCATGGTTCGGGAACTGAAGTAGTAGTCATTCTCGAGGCCTCATGTCTACCGAGTGTGGTGTAACAAAAGCAAAACTCAAAGCAATACTCATTCAAATACTGAGTACTCAGTACATACCACACACATGAGATTCATCAGTGAGTAAGTAGAAACAATCCTGTCTTTTAGGATATTTCATTCTGGTGAAGATAATGGGCACGTTAACGCCATCATGAGTTTAAAAGTTGTAATAGAGAAAAGAGCAAACCTAAGAGAAAAGGTCAAAGCAGCCTAAGATAGAGGCTGAGGAGATAGCTTAGTGAGCGAAACGTTGGCATTGCAGACAGGAGCACTGAGCTGAGGATCTACATGGAAAAGATGTCTGAGATGGTCCACGCTTGCAATCCCTGTATGGAGAAGTAGATGCCTGGGGCTCCCTGACTGGCTTACCTAGCCTATTTGACAAGTTCTGGGCCAGTGAGAAGCCCTGTCTCAAAAAACTGAGGGGATGGCTCCTAATAAATGATACCTGAGGTTGTCCCTCTGCCTCCATGTGCAATGATCCATATGTGTGTGTGTGCCCACACACAGAAATCAATAGAGATAGATGGAGATAGTGATAGATAGATAGATAGATAGATAGATAGATAGATAGATAGATAGATAGGGATGGATGGATGGATGGATGGATGGATGGATGGATGGATGGATGGGGTGGATAGATAGGCAGGCAGGCAGATAGACAGACAGACAGATAGATTAAAGAAATAGCCTAAATGGAATCAAGAGTGCTAAAACTTGCTAGGGAATAAAGGCAAACAGTAGCTTTGAATAAGGAAACCAAGGTAAGCATCATAATAAGATGAGACTTAAGTGAACACCTAATAACAGTAAAGACTGTCAGTAAAGTTATGACAGAGGAGAGGATTCTTGGTATGGGAGACAGAGAATAACATGTCAAATCTTACTTACAACCACAGGTGGCCAGTGTGTTGGGAGATGGTAAGTAAAGTTGAGATGAGCAGGAGTAAAGCAAGAGAACTGCTGAAGCATGATTGATCAGACCTTGAAGGCCACTGTAAGAACTTCAGAATTTTACCTATTTCAGGCTCAAAAAATGGCAAGATGCAAATTACATTGCAATCATTAGTTTGATGGTAAGAATGGGCTGAGAATGAGTTGAGAACAGATATACTTGTTGGCTGCTGCTGTTCAACAATTTATGCCAAAATGCAATGTTATATTAAAAAATTTTTCAGATACCTCTTGAATTCATGAGTCAACAATGCAAGCAATGATTAGTTGGGCATTCTCTCTGCTCCATGTGGTATTAACTAAGATGCTTTAAGGCATTTTCTGATGGGAGGTCTGCTCTGGAGAATCTGAAATGGCTTGACTCACATCTCTAATGTTCTCTAAGGTTTACTTGGGATAACTGAAGGACCAAGAATGACCTCTGCCATGGCCATCTTTAGGCAGTTGGATTGGGTCCTAGAGAAAGTATCCCAAGAATCAGAAGCTGCTCCCTTTTAATACCTAAGCTTGGAAATTGTCATCGTGTCACTTCAATGCTATTATAGAGGCAAAGTAATTACAGAGATCTCAGAATTAGAGGAGAAAGCTGTAGATCCCCGTACACAAGGTGAGTAACAAACAGTTCACGGCAGCACTGCAGTCCACCCTCTGGCCGTGATTTGCTAACATTACTCTCACTTAAATACGCCCTGTGGTGGTCTGAATGAGAATGGCCCCCATAGGCTCATGTTTGAACACTTGGTCTCCAGTTGGTGGAACTGTTTGGGAAGGATTAGGAGGTGTGGCCTTGTTGAAGAAGTTGTGTTCTCAGGGTTGGGCTTTGAGGTTTCAAAACCCTCATACTATCCTCAGTTAGCTCTCTGCCTCCTGCTTGTGGATTAAGATGTAAGCTCTCAGCTACCTCATTGCCCTATGTCTAACTGCTTGCCTGCTGCCATGCTCCCCATTATGATAATCATGGACTCTAACTCTCTGCAGAGGTGAGCCCCAAATTAAATGCTTTCTCTTATAAATTGCATTGGTCATGTTGCTTTACCACAACAATAGCAAAGTAACTAAGACCCTCCTTAAATCCTTGTACATGATACCCTCTTATGAAACCAGGTTGAAATTTAAGGTCTAGGATTTGGATATCTAGATTATATTCTTTCTCAGTCTTCAAACTGTGAGATTTCTATCTAATATAGATAGACATTTTGCTTTAATAGCATTCTGAGTGCTTTGAAATCAACTTGACAAAGAACAACTTTGGTCTCTTTTTTGGTCTCTTTTTTTCCTCACAAATCCTCCTTGGCAATAGTTGGTTTCCAAGACTATTGTCTTAGTTATAAGACTTTTTATTATCTCTTTTTGAGAAAAGATCTCACAATGTAGCCTAGGCCGGCTTCAGAATTACAATCCTCCTGTCCCAAACTAACAGGTGAGTCTTGGGATTATAGGAACACACTACCATATATGTGCTTATTTATAATACTTTAGAAGTCTATTTTTTTAATATCCAATTTCCTTCTAAATACTTAGCCTTATACACATAGATTAGTGAAACTCCTACCCCTCAGCAAAGAAACATCTTAACCAAATGCAGAGACTGTGGTGGTAGAGTGCTCATCTCCCAGTCTGTAACACGACCCTTCCACACGAGGCTCAGGAAACATCAAGGAAGAAAGCATGGAAAGACAGAGCCAGAGGTTCAGGAGGACTGCTGCAAAACAGAATCTTCTGGACAGAACAGGGATGTTGTACCTATGAAGTCTTGCCTACATAAGACCCACACAGAACCACACCAGTCAATATCCCAGTATAGGAGGGAGAAACCCCAAGGTCTGATCCCTAGTTGAGGAGCTATAGGCAGTTGACAGTTTTCTCCAGGGATAAGCCACTTATAAGTTGCCCATGCCCAAGTGGTCAGACCTACTACACCCATGTGCATATGAACAACACTAACTGAACTCAGTAAGTGTAAGTGTATATATAATTATAGAAGAAGAAGACATTTGAGAGAGGGATGTGTGGGAGAACATGGGAGGAAATGAAGGGATGGGAGGGAGCAGATGATGTGAACAAAATGCATGGAACTTGTGTATGATATTCTCAGGAAAGCATTTTTTTTTAAAAGTCTACTTACTTGATCTGATATTTTGGCTGTAGCAAATAGTGTTTCAATAAACATGAAAGTGCAGGTGTCTTTCACACACTGATTGTTTACTTCGGATATAGCGGCTCTGTTTTTCATTTATTGAACAACACCCATACTGTACTCTATTGTGGCTGTACTAACTTGTATTCCCACCAACAAAGGCAGAAGTGTTCCCTTTTCTCTGTTTTACAGAGAATTTCCCTTCTGTGATTTGACTTTGGCCATTCTAACTGGGGTGAGCCGATAGCTTACAATGGCTCTGAGATGCATTTCCCTGATAATAAGCAAGTAATGTTGGACATTATAGGTACACACCACCATATATATGTGCTTATTGACTTGCCAGCCTGCGCTTTGGATGGCTCATATACTTCTTGACCGTTTTCTATGTTTTTGACAAGTATTTGTTCAGATCATCTGCCCAGCTTTGAGTTAAACTATTTCCTTATTATTATTTTTTCATGTATTATATATGTTCATATGTTATAGAGATTAATACTTTAGTAGACAAAACATTTGGAAGTGTTTTCTCCAATCTTTCCTGTGGCTTCACTCAGTTATTACCCTCTCTGTGTCTCTTAATGTAGTACAGTGAAAATACTGTTAAATAGGAGGGTAAATTCTAGATTTCTGGTGCTGCAGAAATGATTCAGTAGTAAAGAGCGTACGCTGATCTTACAGAAATCCTGACTTTGGTTCCCAGAAAGCACCCACATCAGGCAGCTCAACCATCTGTAGCTCCAGCATGCAGTGGGTCCCATGCCTCGAGCCTCCATGAGCACCTGCACACATGTGCACATACCCCCATACACATACAAATGTCATTTAAACAAAATAATCTTTTTTAAAAAATCCTAGTTTATTCCACAGAACAGTAAGACGAATTTTGTTTACAACAGTGCATTATCTCTTTTATTTTTAAAGTATGAGAAGAGAGTCAAAAAACCTGCAACATAAAGAAATAGTAAACGTTTCTGGAGATGGAGATGACAAGTTCTATGATTTGATCATTATAAGGTGTATACATGAATTATTATATTGTAGCCTATAAACATCTATAGCTGTCATATATGAATTAATTTTTTAATTTAATTTTTTCTTCAGAACTTACTTAATTTCTTTTTATCACCATGAGAAAATTGTTAAAAGATAAGAATGAAATACCATTGTGGGGAAATGGAGGCAGAAAGAACTCTTTGGAGGATGCTGTAACCCTCTAAACAAGAGAGATTGCACAGTCCAGATTCTCCTGTTTGTTCATGAGTGAATTCCTCATGAGGATAATGGCAGAAACTATTTTTTCACTAGATCATACTGACCAAGTCAAAATATAATTGTATGAGTCTATTATTTGTGATTCTATTATTTTGTGATATCTTTCCATAGTACATCCATCCATTGAAAAGGTCTCCAACCCAAAATAAGAGTTTAATAAGCATAAGTTATTGTTAATATTGCTAATAACTTATGAAAAAAAAAGCGTGTACTAAATACTAACAGTCATAGGCTCCTGCTGCTCTTTCACTAATTGAAAAATGCTAGTGTGGAGTAACCAGTAGGTGGGGATATTGACCAATATTTTTTCTAGCTTATTTCAAACCTTTCTGGAAAGCAAGCTTATGAAAAAGAAAACATGTGCCCTATTATTGTACTGTATAGTCTATTTTAAGGGAATTTAAAAAAAATAATAATAACTTGCCAGGCAGCAGTGGTGCACGCCTTTAATCCCAGCACTCAGGAAGCAAAGCCAGGTGATCTCTGTGAGTTTGAGGCCAGCCTGGTCTACTGAGCGAGATCCAGGACAGGCACCAAAACTACACAGAGAAACCCTGTATCAAGAAACAAAAAACCAAAAAACAAAACAAAAACAAAAACAAACAAACATAACTTTCTAGTATTTTTAAAACTATGTATAATCACTGATTCAGCCTAGAATGTGAACTCACAGTCACTACTTTGCCTCTGGCCTGCATGATGCACTCTAATTTGTTTCCTCCTCACTTACAGCAAAGTGCATTGGTGTGAGTGACATTTAAATGCCCATGTGTCAAAAATGTAGTCATAGAAAGCCTTAGTAGTTATTCACTTTCTTGATAAGAGTTACAGAGCAATTTAAGTGATTTCTCTACTTGTGACCTCCATGAAGGTCCCAGGAGATTGACATTATTAGATTGACTGGATTTTTATCAGTGCGCAGGTTGCACAATGTGTGCATGTTTTAAAAAAGCACATGGAGGGAGCTCCATTCATGGACAGTTAATACAAGCCAATAGGAGATTCATTAGTCTAATTAATTTAAAATAAATGATAGCCAGTGTGTATTTTGCACTTAGAGTTACTCTAGAGTGCATAGAAGTTAAGCAAAATTAGAAAATAGTTTCTCCTTCAGTAAGAGTTACAACACTTACCCATCTTGTCATGCAGCATGTCTCATTGTGGAGTTTTCTTAAGACATACAGAAGTTGCCTATATAATGACACAAGAACAATATTTTGCTGACTTTCCTGGGAAGTTCTCTTTTCAAACAATCATTTTTATCTTAAAAGGAAAACAAATTTCCCAGTGCTTTGGGAGAAAATAGAGATGAGATTCTGAGATGATTGGGTGCATCTTGCCAGGAAATATTTTTTTTGTACCTATGTCTAGCAAAATACTTGGATCTAAATTTTATATTTTTTAAAAAAAATCCTCCAAATTTCTAAAAGATTTGATGTAGGCATTTAGTACTATATGCTCTCCTCTCTTAGGACTGCCCCATAGATTTTTGTGTGTTGTATCTTTTTGTTTTTGGAGCTGAGGACCAAACCCAGGACCTTGTGCTTGCTAGGCAAATGCTCTACTGCTGAGCTAAATCCCCAACCCCATGTCTTCATTTTTATTCAGTGCTGTGGGTGTCTTTCTGTATGCTGTGAAAATGTGTTGCTATGATTGATTGATAAATAAAATGCTGATTGGCCAGTAGCCAGGCAGGAAGTATAGTACAGGTGGGATAAGCAGAGAGGAGAATTCTGGGAGTGGAAGGCTGAGTCAGGAGACACTGCCACCATGAGAAGTAAGATGTCAAGTACTGGTAAGCCACAAGTCATGTGGAAACTTACAGATTAATAGAAATTTAATTTAAGATTTAAGAACTGGATAGCAAGAAGCCTGAGCCATTGGGCCAAACAGTTTAAATAATATAAGCGTCTGTGTGTTTATTTGGGTCTGAGTGGCTGCAGGCCCAGGTGGGACTGGAGATAACTTCAGCTACAATTCAGTTCTAAGAATTTTTAAAATTCCTTCCTTGACCCAATTATGGTTCAATTGTATCATCTAGCTTCCATGAGTTTGTTTTCTTTCTGTTATTTTTATGGTGGCATACAGCATTATTCCATGGTACTTAGACAGAATTCAGCTTGTTACTTCAATTTTTCTATATATGTTGAGCCTCTTTTGTGCCCTAATGTATGGTTGGTTTTTGGAGAATATTGCATGGGCTGCTGAGAAGAATATATATTCCTTAGTGTTTGGATGGCATGTTCTGTAGATACATGTTAGGTCAATTTGATTTATCGTGTTACTCAACTCCAGAATTTCTCTGTTTAGTACGTTTTCTACATGACCTGGATATTGGTGAGAGGAGGGTTTTGCAGTCTCCCACTACCACTGTGTCAGGGCCAATCTGTGATTTTAGATCTCATGGTATTTATCTTATGAAATTGGGTGCCCTTGTGTTTGGTACATGTATGTTTAGGATTGTAATACCTTGCTTGTGAATTTATCATTTAATTAGTATAAAGTGTCCTCCTATTATTTCTGACTAATTTTGGTTTGAAGTCTATTTTGACAGATATTAAAATAGCTATGCCAGATTGTTCCTTTGTTGCATTTTCTTGGAATCTTTTCTCCATCCTCTTACTCTGAGCTGGTATCTACCATTGATGGTGAAGTGTATTTCTTGGAGACAGAAGAAAGATGAAACCTGTTTTCTAATCCAAACGGTTAGCCTATGTCTTATTGTTGGGAGATTGAGGTCCTTAAGATCAAAGTTATTATTGAAGGGCATGTGCTAACTCCTGTCATTTTGTTATATTTTCTCAGAACTCTTTTGATTACCTATCCTGATACTTACTTGTTTATTTGTTCCCTTTGACCTCTTGGGTGTGTTTATCCTTCTCTTCAAGATTAAGTAATCTTTCTAGTTTCCTCTGTAGAGCTGACTTTCTACTCATAAATTCCTTTACTGTGTTTTTACTGAAACTTTCCAGTTTTCATTTCTCTCAATTTTAAAAGCTACTTTTGCTAGGTATAATGGTCTTGGTTGACAGTTGTGATCTTTCAGGGTTTGAGATACATCTTTCCAGACTCTTCTGACTTTCAAGGCTTCTGTTGAATAATCAGCTATTATTCTAAAGGTCCTGTTTTTATAAATGACTTGACTTTTTCTCTCCTATGTTTTTCAATACCCTTTCTTTATCCTAGGTTTTTAATATTTTAACTATAATACATCTCTTTTATGGTTTTATCCATTTGGTGTTTGGTAGGCCTCGTGTACCTGGATAGGTATCTCTTTCTCAAGGTTTGAGAATTTTTCTTCTATAGTTTTAGTGGAAATATTCTCCATTCCTTCACTAAGGTATTCTTTTTCTTCTATGACCATAATTTGGAGGTTAGGTCTTTCCATACTGTGCCAAAGCTCTCCCATGTTATATTCATTTTTTAATGCCTCATTGGCCTTTATTGAGTTGTCCAATTCCTCTGCTTAGGCTCTCATCCCTGAGTCAATGTTCCCAACATGATCCATTCTGTCAGTGATGCCTTCCACTGAAGATTTTATTTGTCTTATTGAGTTTTTCACTACCAGCATCTTTTCAGTTTTGGTTTTATACAACAATTCAAACTCCATTTTCATGTCTTTGGTTAATTTCCTTATTTAACAATCTCCTTATCTTCTTTGAATTGTTTGGCCATAATTATAATCATTGTATTGAATTCTTTGTAGGTTTGTCCATGGCATGTTTCATTGGGGACCATTACTATAGGATTTGTATTTTGGGGGGAAAAGAAATATTATTTTGGTTTTCTATCTTATTTTAGCTCGTGTAGAGTTAATTTATTGATGGAGTTCTTCTTTTGTTCCTGTCACCTTTCTTTTTTTAGCAGAGGTGTTTAGCTGGGGAGGGGGCTAATTCATAGTCGAGTTGGGATTTCAATTTCCTGTGTTCGTCTGGTATCATTATCCCTGATCTTCTGCTTATCTGCTCAAGCAGGATACCTTCAGGGGCTTAGTCAAGAAGCCTGAGTCAACTTTCCCCCGGCAGGGTAGTCCTGGGTCCTAAGGCCAGATAGGGCAGCTGGATGGCAGCTGACAGGGCTCTAAGTTTGCAGGTCATGTGTGGTGGCCAAAGAGCAGGCTGGGATTGGAGGAGTCCCAGAGAGATGGAGTGGGCTTGGGAGAAGGTGGTGGTCCCTAGAAAGCCCACCCAAACCAACCAAAATAGCTGAACTTTGTTTTTTTTAATTAGTTTATTTTTGTAAGTGTGAATGTTTTTCCTGCATGTACATGTATGTGTGCCTGGTGCCTGAAAGAAGATGATGTGGTCAGAAGAGGGTGTGGGATCCCATGAAACCGGAATTACAAACAGTTTGTGAAGTGCCGGGTGGGTGTTAGGAATTGAACCCAGGTCCCCTACAAGAACAGCAAGTGATTTTAACTGCTGAGCTATCTCTCCAATCCAAAGTCTGTCTTGTTGTATGTATATGTTTTGTAGTATGTAGTCTTGCTGGCCTAGAACTCACTATGTAGACCAGGCTAGATATAAACACACAGATCTGCCTACCAGTTACGGGGATTAAAGACATGCACCACTATTTCTGGCTGAACCCTTGTTTTTAAACAAGAAAGCACTCAGAACAGGTGTTACTAAAAGTTGTTGTATAACTTATTCATTGGAAAATAAATCTTGTATTATGACCTAACTATTCACATCACTGACAAGAGAGAAAGAAACTACTGGAATCCTCATGCATTGCTGGAGAGTGTGTAGGTTTATACAGTTGCACTGAAAATCATGTATCACTTACCATTTTATTTAGCACATTCTATTGAAGCTTAAAATTAATCAGTTGTTGTCTTGGGAATGGATCCAAAATAATACACATAAATGTTCACTAGACACATTGAGAGAACATTCACAGAATTATGTTGATAGTTCCAATTAGAAAACACCTAAATATCAATAAATACCCCAATGGAAACTAAGTTGTAATTTTACAGTGTAATTCCACACAGTACTGGGAAATTAACTACAGTTTCTGCAGCAAAATGGGTTAATCTCACAGTTATAGTTCAAAACAAGAAAAGCCGACACTCCGCAAGTACATTTGTATGAAGTTAGAAACCAGACAAAGCTGTATGGGATAAAGGTCAGAAGAGCAGCTGCCGGAAGATAACATCTCATGAGCGGTACAAGGGCAGTTTCTAGGTTGTTATCAGCATGCTCTATCTTTCTCTAAATGTAGCTTTATTGAACTTATAAAACTCAATCACGGTATACACTTGACATTTTAACATTTGTGGTCTTACCTGTACATAGGTTGTATTTCAATAGAACCATTAATAAATAAATGTTCAACTTGGTATAATGTAGGAAAAATGGAAAACAAGAATGGAAAATATGAAGGGAAGCAGGGGAAAAAAGGCCAAGCAGCTGCATAGGAAAAGAGAACATTAGTGGAATACTTTTCCTCACCATGTAGTTGGTAGCCTGCAATCCAAGTGCAAAAGGAGAGAGAGACAGACAGACAGACAGACAGAGGCAGAGAGAGAGACAGAGACAAGCAGAGAAAGATAAAGAGAGGCGCAGAGAGACAGAGACAGAGAGAGAAGATTATTCTACTATGTGCCAGTAAAGTGGTGGGGTGGTAGGGAAAATGGAGAGAATAGTGAGCTGAAGAGTCAGCAAGCCAAGATATTGAAATAATTTCAAATTACAATAAATAGTGCCCTGTATGCAAATGAATTGATATACTGAATAAAGTTAGAGAATTTGGAAATTGTTTTTTTAATATTTATTTGATTTTATTTTGAGATTTCATGTATAAGTTTTGTACTTATATCATTTCCACCACACTCTTGACCCTCCCCAACTCTTTCCTACTTGTCTTGGTTAGTTTTTTATCATTGTTTTTGTCGTTGTTGTTGTTTTTTTAATTAACTTGCTAGAATCATCTGGGAAGAAGAAGCTCAAGTGAGAAAGTACCTCCATCAGATCACCTGTAGGCAGGTACGTGGGGTGTTCTTGATCAATGACTGATAGAGAAGTCTAGTATGGTACCATCTGTGGGTAAGTGGTCCTGGTCTGTAAGAAAGGTAGCTGAGCAAGCCAGGAGGAACAAGCCAGTAAAAGCAGCTTTTCTCCACGGCCTCTACATCAGTTCCTCCCTCCAGGTTCCTGCCTTGAGTTCTCTCCCTGAGTTCTGCCTCGACTTCCCTAAGTGATGGAGCACGATTTGAGAGTTGTAAGCTGAACTAAAACCCTTCCTTTTGAAGTTACTTTTGGTTATGGTCTTTCTCACAACAGTATAAAGCAGACTAAGATGCCACTCCCTCTCAAATCCATGGCTTCTTCAATTATTATTGATAGGTATGAAATTTATATATTATATATAACATTATATATTTCATTTACTATTGTCCATGTATAATGTGTTGAGGGCTGATCACCTGAGAGTGGATATCCTGTCAGGTGGCTCGTCCCTGGAGAAGACTGACTACCTCCCTCTCTAAGTAGCCATTAACTGTCTGTAGCTACTAATCTAAGGATAGATTCTTGTGAAATTTTCCCATTCATGTTGGTGTATCAACTGGTGCTGTCCTTGTGAGATCTAACATAGGCAACCACATTGTTAAGATTTTTCATGTGTGCTGCTTCCTGTCATGTATAGAAGACACTATCTTTTTTTTTTTTTTTTTTTTTTTTTTTGCCAGAGCTGAGGACCAAACCCAGGGCCTTGTGCTTGCTAGGCAAGCACTCTACCATTGAGCTAAATCCCCAACCCTTTTTTAAAAAATTTTTTATTAAGAATTTTTTTCATTCATTTTACACACCAATCAAAGATGCCCCTCTTCCCTCCTCCTGTCCCCTCAGCCTCCCCCTCCCAACCCACATCCAGTAGAGGCAAGTCCAAGCCCTTCTCCCTGCCTCAAGGCTGCACGAGGTGTCCCATCATAGGTAGCGGGCTCCACAAAGCTGACTCATGCATCAGAGATGGATTCTGATCCTATCAACAGGGGACCCCCAAGCAGATCAAGCTACACAACTGTCTCGCCATGCAGAGGGCCTAGGAAAAGACACTATCTTTCAGTAGATGTTCTTCTAGTTCTCTGGCTCTTACAATCTTTCTGCACTATTTTCTGTGATGTTCTGTGAGACTTGGGTGTAGGAATTGTGTTGTAGATGAGTTAGATTTTAAAAACAACTTGAGTTGCACAATGATCACAAGAAAAACATCTAAAGTTAAATGGTACATCATAGCTAAAATATGTGGAAAATATATACCAAGTCAATGGTAGCCAGAAGAAAACTGTTGTACAATTTTAGTATAAGGCAAAATAAAATTTAAGAGAAGACATAGGAATAAGGATGAAATGACAAACCCACCAAAGGCAGCACTACTACACATATGTGAAAAAGCATACACACACATATATGTATACCTACCAATATAGTTTGAAGGTACAGAAACACTGGCTATCTATCTAAGCCATCATTTCTAATGCTGTGAAATGACATCACGACCAAGATAACTTATAGAAGCAAGAGTTTAAAGTTATAGGAGAGACACCCAGAGAGGCCCGCACCTAGGTCCTAGCCCTGGGCACCTGCCATTCTGGGGAAGATCGGCCCAACTTGGCCCCAGGTTCTGGCCATAGGGCAGGACCCCCATCCCCACCAGGGAGGTTCACCCTCTCCAAGACCCTCTGGTGGACCTTACAACCTCCATACCCTGCCCCCACACCCATCTGCCGGAGACCCCAACCACTTCTGGAGACTTAGAAACCAGCTTCCATCCTGCCCCAGAACTCCTATCTGGACCAGAGCCCCCAGCTCCCATCTGCCCCGGAACTCCCATCTGGACCAGAGCTTCCATCCTGCCCCGGAACTCCCATTTGGACAAGAGGAGCTCCCATCTGGACAAGATAAGGAGATGCCAGGGACTTCCTGAGACTCAGAGTCCAGCCCTCAGCTCCATCTGGCCAGCACATCTGGACCAGAGCTTCCATCTGGACCAGAGAGAGGCTCCCTAAATCTGTCAGCTCTATCTGGACCAAGTGCACTGATAAGACCAAGGACGAATACACAAGGAGATGGGCAGACGTCAAGGCAGAAGTACATACAACAAAATAAAGAGCAATACAGCATCACCAGAACCTAGCCCTTCTCCAACAGCTAGACCTGAACATCACGGAATGGAAGAAGAAGAAGAAAACAACTATATAAGTAACATCATGAAGAGGCTAGAGCATTATATAGAAGAAATAAAAAATAAAGTGGAGAAACAGACAAACAAAAAATGGGAAGAAAACTATAAAAAACTAGAGGAAAGGACAAATAAAGCAGAAGAAACCAATAAGTCTCTGAAAGAAAATCATGAAAAAGCAACAAAACAGACGAGGTAAACAGTCCAAGACATGAAGAGGAAAATAGAAAAAATGAAGAAGACACTAGCAGAAGGAATGCTGGAAATAGAAAATCTGAGTAAATGAACAGGAACTTCAGATGCAAGTATAACCAACAGAATGCACAAGACGGAAGAGAGGATGTCTAGTGTTGAAGATACGGTAGAAGAAATAGATTAATCAGTCAAAGAAAATACTAAAGCCAACAAAGTCATGACCCAAAATGTCCAAGAAATTTGGGACACCATGAAAAGACCAAACCTACAAATAATAGGGATAGAGGAAGGAGAAGAATACCAACTCAAAAGGCACAGAAAATATATTTAACAAGATCATAGAAGAAAACTTTCCCAATTTAAAGAAGGAAATGCCTATGAAGATACAAGAAGCCTATAGAACACCACACAGACTAGACCCCCCAAAAAGGTCCCCCTTGCCACATAATAATTAAACAACTAAATGTAGAAAATAAAGAAAGAATATTAAGGGCAGCAAACGAAAAAGGCCAAGTGACTTATAAAGGCAATCCCATCAGAATAACACCCAATTTCTCAATGGAGACTTTGAAAGCCAGAAGGACCTGGACAGATATAATACAGACACTAAGAGACCATGGATGCCAGTCTAGACTAATATACCCAGCAAAACTCTCAATCATCATAGATGGAGTGAACAAGACCTTCCAAGACAAAACCAGATTTAAACAATACTTATCCACAAACCCAGCCCTACAGACAGCACTAGAAGGAAAATTCCAACCTAAGGAAGTCAGATACACCCTCAAAAGCACAGGCAATAGATAACACCACAGCAGTAAACCCCAAAGAAGAGAAGTACACACACACACATGACCACCAAAAAATAAAAATAATAACAGGAACAAACAATCACTGGTCATTAATATCCCTTAATATCAATGGACTTAATTCACCTATAAAAAGACACAGACTAACAGAATGGATACGAAAACAGGACCCATCTTTCTGCTGCATACAAGAAACACACCTCAAATTCAAAGATAGATACTACCTAACAATAGAAGGCTGGGAAAGGACTTTCCAATTAAATGGTCTTAAGAAGCAAGCTGGTGTAGCCATCCTAATAGCCAGCAAAATAGACTTCAAACTAAAATCAATCAAAAGAGATCATGAAGGACATTATACATTCATCACAGGAAAGAACCACCAAGATGAAGTTTCAATTCTGAACATTTATACCCCAAACATAAGGGCACCCACATATGTAAAAGAAACATTACTGAAGCTTAAATCACATATAAAACCCCAAATATTAATAGTGGGAGACTTCAAGACCCCACTTTCACCTCTGAGCAGATCTGCCAAATTGAAACTTAACAGAGAAATAATGGACTTAACTGATGTTATGACTCAAATGGACTTAATCGATATCTACAGAACATTCCACCCAAACAAAAAAGAATATACCTTCTTCTCAGCACCCCATGGAACCTTCTCTAAAATCGACCACATACTTGGCCACAAAGCAAATCTCAACAGATACAAAACAATTGGAATAACCTCCTATGTTCTAGCAGACCACCATGGTTTAAGTTAGATTTAAAAAAAAAAAAAAAAAAAACTACAGAAAACCTACAATCTCATGGAAACTGAATAATGCTCAACTGAATCACCAATGGGTTAAGGAAGAAATAAAGAAATTAAAGACTTCCTAGAGATCAATGAAAATGAATACACCACATACCCAAATTTATGGGACACTATGAAAGCAGTGCTAAGAGGGAAATTCATAACACTAAATGCCCATATAAAGAAGTTGGAGAAATCTCACGCTAGTGACTTGACAGCACACCTGAAAGCCCTTGAACAGGAAGAAGCAAAATCTCCCAGGAGGAACAGATACCAGGAAATTATCAAATTGAGAGCCAAAATCAATAAAATAGAAATAAAGAGAACAATACAAAAAAATTAATGAAACAAAGAGTTGGTTCTTTGAGAAAATCAACAAAATAGACAAGCCCTTATCCAAACTAACCAAAAGACAGAGAGCATCCAAATCAACAAAATCAGAAAAGAAAAGGGGGACATAATAACAGACAACAAGGAAATCCAGAGAATCATCAGGTCATACTTCAAAAACCTCTACTCCACAAAACTGGAAAATCTAAAAGAAATGAATAATTTTCTGGATAGGTACCACATACCTAAGTTAAATCAAGACCAGATAAACCATTTAAATAGTCCAATAACCCCTAAGGAAATAGAATCAGTCATTAAAATCTCCCAACCAAAAAAAGCCCAGGACCAGATGGTTTCAGTGCAGAATTCTACCAGATCTTCAAAGAAGACTTAATACCAATACTCTTTAAATTGTTCCACACAATAGAAGCAGAAGGAATATTACCAATCTCCTTCTATGAGGCTACAATTACCCTGATTCCTAAACCAAAGATGCAACAAAGAAAGAGAACTACCAACTGATCTCCCTCATGAACACTGATGCAAAAATACTCAATAAAATACTGGCAAACAGACTCCAAGAATGCATCAAAACAATTATCCACCATGATCAAGTAGGCTTCATCCCAGGGATACAAATGTGGTTCAACATATGAAAGTCCATCAATGTAATACACCATATAAACAAACCCAAAGAAAAAAAAACACATGATCATCTCACTAGATGCAGAAACGGCATTTGACAAAATCCAACACCCCTTCATGATAAAGGTCTTGGAGTGATCAGGAATACAGGGAACATACCTAAACATAATAAAGGCAATCTACAGCCATCCAACAGCCAACATCAAATTAAATGGAGAGAAACTCAAAGCAATACCACTAAAATCAGGAACAAGGCAAGGCTGCCCCCTTTCCCCATACTTATTCAATATAGTACTTGAAGTTCTAGCCAGAGCTATAAGACAACACAAAGAGATTAAGGGGATACAAATTGGAAAGGAAGAAGTCAAGCTTTCCCTATTTGCAGATGACATGATAGTATACATGAGTGACCAAAAAATTCAACCAAGAAACTGATACAGCTTATAAACACCTTCAGCAACATAGCAGGATACAAGATCAACTCAAAAAAATCAGTATACAATAGACAAACAGGCTGAGAAGGAAATCAGAGCTACATCACCCTTTACAATAGCCACAAATGATATAAAATACCTTGGGGTTACTCTAACTAAGCATGTGAAGGACCAATATGACAAGAACTTTAAGTCCCTGAAAAAAGAATTTGAAGAAGATGTCAGAAAATGGAAAGAGCTCCTATGCTCATGGATAGGCAGGGTTAACATAGTAAAAATGGCGATCTTACCAAAATCAATCTACAGATTCAACACAATCCCCATCAAATTACCAACACAATTTTTCACAGATCTGGAAAGAATAATACTCAACTTCATATGGAAAAACAAAAAACCTACGATAGCCAAAAGAATCCTGTACAATAAAACAACCTCTGGAGGCATCACAATCCCCGACCTCAAGCTCTACTATAGAGCTACCGTAATAAAAACAGCTTGGTACTGGCATAAAAACCGACATGTGGACCAATGGAAACGAATTGAAGACCCTGACATTAACCCGCACACCTATGAACATATAATTTTTGACAAAGAAGCCAAAAATGTACAATGGAAAAAAGAAAGCCTCTTCAACAAATGGTGCTAGCATAACTGGATGTCAATGTGTAGAAGGCTGCAAATAGATCCATATCTGTCACCGTGCACAAAACTTAAGTCCAAGTGGATCAAAGACCTCAACATAAATCCAGTTAGAAGAGAAAGTAGAAAGTAGTCTTGAACGCATTGGCACCGGAGATCACTTTCTAAATATAACACCAGTAGCACAGACACTGAGAGAAACAATCAATCAATGGGACTTCTTGAAACTGAGAAGCTTTTGTAGAGCAAAGGACACGGTCAACAAGACAAACAGCCTACAGAATGGGAAAAGGTCTTCACCAACCCCACATCTGACAGAGGGCTGATATCCAGAATATATAAAGAACTCAAGAAATTAGACATCAAAATTCCCTACAGTCCAATTAAGAAATGGGCTATAGAACTAAACAGAGAATTCTCCACAGAGGAAGTTCAAATGGCTGAAAGACATTTAAGGAATTGCTCAACATTCCTAATTATCCGGGAAATGCAAATCAAAACGACTCTGAGATACCACCTTACACCTGTCAGAGTGGCTAAGATCAAAAACACAGAAGACAGCTTATGCTGGAGAGGATGTGGAGCAAGGGGAACTCTCCTCCACTGATGGTGGGAATGCAAGCTTGTACAGCCACTTTGAAAATCAATATGGCGCTTCCTTAGAAAATTGGGAATCCATCTCCCCCAAGACCCAGCTATAGCACTCTTGGACATATACCCAAAGAATGCTTAATCATACCACAAGGGCATTTGCTCAAGCTATGTTCATATCAGCATTGTTTATAATAGCCAGAACCTGGAAACAACCTTGATGCCCTTCAACTGAAGAATGGATAAAGAAAATATGGTACATATACACAATGGAGTACTACTCAGCAAAGAAAAACAATGACATCATGAGGTTTGCAGGCAAATAGATGGATCTAGAAAAAAATCATCCTGAGTGAGGTAACCCAGACTCAGAAAGACAAACATGGTATGTACTCATTCATAGTAGAATACTAGATGCAAAACAAAGATGACTAGGCTGCTACTCACAACTCCAGGGAGGCTACCTAGAAAATGGGACCCTAGGAAAGACCCAAGGATCACCCAATGACAGAGAAATGGATGAGATCTACATGAACAACCTGGACGACAGTGGGAGTAATGAAGGGCAAGGTTCTAGGAAAAGAGAGCTTAGAGGAGCAGGAGATCCCAGCTGGATCAAGAACAGAAAGGGAGAACAAGGAATAACAGACCATGATAAATGAAGACCACATGAGAAGAGGGAGAATCAAAGTGCTAGAGAGGTCCCCAGAAATCCACAATAATACATCCACTGTAGACTTCTGGCAATGGCTGAGAGAAAGCCTGATCTGACCTAGTCTGGTGATCAGATGGCCAAACACCCTAACTGTCGTGCTGGAACTCTCATCCAATAACTGATGGGAGTGTATGCAGAGATCCTTGGCCAGGCCCCAGGTGGAGCTCCAGGAGTCCAATTTTCAAGAAAGAGGGGGAATTGTAAGAGTGTGAATTGTTGAGACCAAGATTGGAAAAGCACAGGGACAAATAGCCAAACAAATGGAAACACATGAATTGTGAACCAAAGGCTGTGGAGCCCCCAGCTGGATCAGGCCCTCTGGATAAGTGAGACAATTGAATAGCTTGAACTGTTTGGGAGGCACCCAGGTAGTGGGACCTCAACCTATCCTTAGTGCGTGAGCTGGCTGTTTGAAACCTTGGGCTTACACAGAGACACTTTGCTCAGTCAGGGGACTGGACCTGCCTGTGCTGAATCCACCAGGTTGAACTGAATCCCCAGGGGAGTCTTGGCCCTGGAGGAGATGGGAATGGAGGGGAGGGGCTGGGGGAAAGGTGGAGGCCGGAGGGAGGAGGATAGGGGAACCCATGGCTGATGTGTAAAATTAAAACATAAATATAATAAAAGAAAATAAAGTTATAGGAGAATGGGATTACTCTTTCAGAGTGTCAGACTCCAGGACCCTCACGGTGGGGAGTATAGAAGCAAGCAGGCAGGCACAGCACTACAGCAGCTGCTGAGAAGTTCCATCTTTATCCACAAGTGCACAGTCAAGAGAGCTAACTGAGAATGTCTTGGGCGTTTTGAAACCTCAAAGCTTGCTCCCAGTGACACACCTCCTCCAACAAGACCACACCTCTGAATCCTTCCCAAACAGTTCCACCAACTGGGGACCAACCAAGTATTCAAACATATGAGCGGTGGGAGGGGGAGCATTCTCACTCAAGACACCAAACCATCTAACCTCCATAAAGTCTGAAAGGTGAAAATCTTGACACATAGGAATAATACCCTAATTCACTAATTACTTAGTTCAGCTGGATGCTTTCTATTTTATTTACACAAAAATCCTTTTATTAAAAGCAACCAGTCATCTTAAGAAATAGTTCAGGAAATACTAGTCTGAAGTTTTAATTAGTTTTCTGTGTCTTCAGTAGCTCACATGAAATGTTTCATCAGACGTTCCTGGGGTCCAACCTAAGAAGTCATCAGACATCTCTTGCTAGCATTCTAGCATTGAACCAAATCATTCATATCTCCTTTGTTTTTGTTTATCTTCAATCTCCTGGAAGAGTGTGTGTGTGTGTGTGTGTGTGTGTGTGTGTGTGTGTGTGTGTGTATGCACGCGCAGTTAAGTGTTTTCATTTATTTTGTGGTCCCAAGAAAATGCTTTCATCATCTTTTATTTATTGAAGAAAATTAGGGTTGCTTTTAATCTAAGCACAAAAATAAGATATTAAAAAAAAACACTAAGTAGGAGATAGTAATGGGGTTAATATTGGAAAACATTAATTATTATGGTTTTCCTGTTTTTCTCTTCACTGGCTTTGAAGAAAACCCGGAAGAACCTTTGATCTTCTGTGTTTTCCAAAATCTATGTGCACTGTTAGATTCTGGTAAACAGAAGGACAGAACCACAAGGCACAAACCAAATGCTTCAGCCATACCTCATTAAAATATTTACATACTTCATAGAAGACAAGTGGTTTGCGTTTTATTTTTTATCCCGCATTTCTGAATATCTTAAGATAAATATAACAGTACAAGATACTGAGATATATTGCATTACATAGTTTTCTTGACAGTTTATCTACTGCCAACTACAGACCACACAACCACACAGTCTGGGATCCTCAGTCTGTCATGGAATCTTCAGTGAATTTATGGCAAAAATTTAGAAAGGAAAAATGAATGAATTTTAGGGCTGGCATTATTTTTGTAATGTTGACTAGACAGACACTTGACCGATATAAATGAGAACCAGAAGTTCATCCCTCCTACTCCTTTGTAAATTGCAAATTCTATTTATGTCACAGAAATGCTTTTCTTGGTAGAAAAGTTATTTATAGATAAAAGTAGTTATTTCTAGGGATCTGACTTGGAATTCTTTGGGAAAAGGCTTTAAGCATCAGAACACTATGTGTCCAGGAGGAATTTGTTCTACAAGTGTGTGTAGCAGTCCATGTATTGGCCAGTGAGCCTGACATTTGGGAGCTGTTCTTAAACACAAACCTCAAGGGGTGAAGATGTGTGAAAAATACAGGTGGATAGGAAATTGTTACAACGTTTGATGCAAATATTTAAACAGAAGTACTGACTTCCATGAGAATGAAGTAACATAGTATTTTTCAAATGCTGAAAGAAACCAACTGTAAAACAGAATCCAATTACCAATGAAAATACCTATGAGGTAGGAAAGGAAAATCAAGATGTGCACAATTGAATGAAAATCCAGGGAATTTATCTCCAGCAGAAATAAAAGGGGAATTATAAGACATTTTTTTGTTTGTTTTTTGTTTCCTTTTTCCTCACATAACATATCCTGATTACAGTTTCCTCCCACTCAACTCTCCCCGGTACCTCCTTCCATCCCCTCCCATCTGGACTCACTTCCTTTCTGCTTCTCATTAGAAAACAAACAGGCTTTTAAGAGATAATAGCAAAACATTACCAAATAAAATATAATGAGATAAAACAAAAGCTATTACAACAGAGTTGTACAAGACAAACAGAGGGAAAAGAGCCCAAGAGAAGGCACAAGAATCAGAGACCCTCTCGTTCTCACACTCAAGAATCCCATAAAAAAAAAAAAACACGCTAAACTGGAAGTCATAATACATACATAGAGGACCTTGTGTAGATCTGTGCAGACCCTGCATAGGTTGCTTCCACCTCTGTGAGTTGATATGAGCTGTGATCATGTTGAGTTAGAGGGCCCTGCTTTCTTGGTGTCCTCAATACCCTCTGGCCCTCTTTTCGCCTGCTCTTCTTTGGTTCCCTTAACCCTGAGGGGAGGGATTTGTTGAAGACATCCCATTTAGGGCTGAGTGTTCCAAGATCTCTCATTCTTTGCATTATGTCTGGCTATGGGTCTCTGTATTTGTTTCAATCTGCTGCAGGAGGCACTGATCTATGAGTCTATCAGAGTGTCATAGGGAGTGATTTTACTGCTACTTCTTTTTAGGACGATAGTATTTGGTTTCACCCTACATCTCTGCCTGGACTATGTAGTCTCTGGTTCTTTGTCAGCCTAGCAGTGTCAAAAATGGGTTCCATCTCATTGAGAGGGCTTTAAGTCAAGATATTGACTGGTTGGTTACTTCTGCAAGCTTTATACTACCATATGCCCTATCATATTTTGCATTCAGGACACCAAATATTTGTGACTGGCTTGGTGTTTACATTTCTCTTTTGGTAGCTTGCAGGATATGTTCCTGTACCAAAGATGCTAAAACGTAAGGGTGAAGGCTCTAATTAGGCCCTTTCTCAACTTCCGCATGTTGTGTGAGTCTTGTAGGTGTTGTCTTCAGTAATGGGGCCTTGCTGTCAGTTTGTGGAGAGCAACCTATAGTCTTGGCAATAACCTGGGTTGTTTGAGGATTCCTATAGGACCCCTTAGGCCAACAACTCAATTAGAGGTAACCCAACCCCAGTACTGGAAGTTTCATTTGATGAGAAGAGTTGGGATTCTGTCTCATCCATTTTTTGATAATTTCATATTTGTATATATTTTAGGAAGATTTCCTGTATTAGGTTTTATTACTACCCCTCAAATGGCCCTTAATTTTAGCTGTCTCCTCCCTTAACCCCTTATCCCCTCCCCATTTGATCCTCCTGTTCTAGTGCCACCACCATCCATCCATAACTATCTGTTCTTTTTCCCTTTACTAACAAGATCTGTCTGTACTCTCTAGTCCCTTACTCTATATCTAACCCATGGTTCTACAGATTGTAGCTTGGTTGTCATTGACTTAACAACTAATATACATGTATAAGTGACTATGTACCATATGTTTCTTTCTGGCTCTGAGACACCTAACTCAGTATGATTTTTTTCTAGTTCCATCCATTTGCCTACAAATTTCATAATGTAATTTTTTAATGACTGAGTAATACTTCATTATATAAATGTACCACATTTTATTTATCCATTATTCTGTTGAGGGATATCTAGATTGTTTTCAATTTCTAGTTATTGTGAACAGAGTAGCAATGAACATGATTAAGCAAGTATCTCTGTGTTATGATTGAACATCCTTTGGGTATGCCCAAGAGTGGTACGGCTGGGTCTTGTGGTAGATTGATTCCCAGTTTTTTGAGAAACTACCACAAGTAGCTTCCAAAGTGACTATACAAGTTTACACTCCCACCAGCAATGGATGAGTATTCCCCTTGCTCCAAATCCTCTCCAGCATGAACTGTCATTTGTTTTATTGATCTTAGCAATTCTGACAGGTGTAAGATGAAATCTCAAAATCGTTTTGATTTGTATTTCCCTGATGGCTAAGGATTTTGAACATTTTAAGTGTTTCTCAGCCATTTGAGTTTCCTCTATTGAGAATTCTATGAGATACCCCATTTTTAATTGTGTTATTTGTTTTCTTGATATATAGTCTTTAGCGTTCTTTATATATTTTGATTATTAGCCTTCTATTGGATGTGTAGTTGGTAAAAAAAAAAATCTTTTCCGATTCTGTAGAGTGACAGTGTCCTTTGCCATACAGAAACTTCTCTGTTTTATTAGATTCCATTTATTAATTGTAGATCTTAGTGCCTATACTAATTGTGCTCTGTTCTGAAAGTCTTTTCCTTTGCCAATGAATTCAAAGCTATTTCCCACTTTCTCTTATATCAGGTTTAGTGTGCCTGGTTTTATATTGAGGTCTTTGATTCATGAGTTTCATGCAGGATAATAAATACAGTGCTATTTTGATTCCTCTACATGCAGTGATTCAGTTTGATGAGCACCATTTGTTGAAAAAGTTATCATTTTTTCCAGTGTGTATTTCTGGATTCTTCATAAAAATCCAGTTCCCCTTCCCATCCTTAGCTCATTAGCAGACCACCAGATGTGGCCACACTCATCCTTCTGCCTAGATACCTGGATCAACAGGCTGGCTTTTGGAATGTTCTAAACATTATACTAATCTGATAAATATATAGTAGTTCAACTATAATTCCATTTACATGACTAACAAACATCTAGGTGGCTCCTCACCTCTCCAATAGCATGCCCCTTGTCAAGGTCATTGATGTCCTCAACTTTGCTAAACCAGTGGTCAATTCTCAGTCCTCTTCTTATTTCACCTGAGCAGAATTTGACCAGCTTGATCAGCCCTACAAGCATTTCTTCATCTCCAGAGTCTCCTCTACTTTATTAGTTGACTTTTCTTACTCTGCAAAATTCTTCATCCTCTGAATTAGATGTTTTGATGTCAGTCCTCAGTCCTCATCTTTTTAACATCTTAATTGATATTTAATGAAGATATTTCTTCTAATTCCACAACTTTAATACTATTATCTATGATAATTTTTGTATTTTTTCCTAGTTTGAGCATAACTTCTGACTATCATATTTAAATATACTGTTGATCACTTAACATCTTCATTTAAGTTAGAAATATTTCAATCTGAAAAATAAGAAGTTGAAATCCTGGTATTTCTCACTCTATTCCTATGTCTCCTGCCTTCTTGTTCATTTCAAGTAATGACAAGCTGATGCTTCCAGTTGCCCAGAACAAAAACTTATAGTCATCCTCGAATCTTCTCTTTTTCCTATACCTCAAATTCACCATGTTATCAAAATCTGTTACCCATAAATTCATAATTATTGCCTGTCACTTCCTTCACTACTACCATTCTCAAAGGAGACAGCCTAGATGGCTGTGAGAGTTATCAAAATGCCTTTGACTTGTCCTCAGCATAGAGACAAAATTAACCTTCAAAATATGTATCAGAATGTATTCCTCTACTACTCAAAGCCTCCAACTCTATCCCACTTCATGAAGAGCTGAGTCTGTATGGTGGTTTGAAAAGGCTTCTCAGCAGACTCATGTCACTTCTTACTCACATCTTACTGCTGTCCTCTTGTTCCCTCTACTCCAAGTTTCCTGCCTCCTGGCTGTTCTTTTGTGTTCACTCTTTCAAGCCTTCACCTTTGTCCTTACGTGGATCACTGGTCCCCCCCATGTCCACGTGGTTCTTTCCTTCTTTCACCTTCTGTATTATTCTCTAGAATAACAAAATTTAGTAGAATCAATATGTGTGTCTTTGTCTCTGTCTCTGTCTCTCACTGTGTGTCTCTCTGTGTCTGTGTGTGTGTCTGTGTGTCTATGTGTCTGTGTGTGGTGTGATTTACAAGCTGTGGTCCAGCTAATCCAACAGTGGCTGCCTATGTATGGAAGATCCAAGAATCCAGTAATAGTTCACTTCATGAGGTTGGATATCTCAGGTGGCCTTCCATATAAGCCAGGATCCCAAAGAAGTAGACTTTAATGCCAGTGAAGGAATGGACTAGGGGACAGAAGGAAGAAGACAAAAAAGAGAGAACTTCCCTCTTCCATGTCCAATATATATTGGTTTCCAGCAGAAGGTGTGGACCACATTAGAGGAGTGTCTTCCCACTTCAAAGATCTAGATTAGAAGTGGGTCTTCCCACTTCAAAAGATCCAATTAAGTAAAAAAACTCCTCACAGATGTGCCCAGCCCTTTTAGGTTTTAGTGAATTTCAGATGTAGTCACAAGAATAGCCATCACTTCCTTTAGTCTTTCCTCACAAGTCACCTTGCTGGAAAGGCTGGCTAAGTCAACCAGAAGAAAAGTCTACACAGACTCTGGAAATTTCTTTGCTTTTTGACTGATTTATTCTTCTTATTCTTCTTCAAACCTTCTACTATATTATAATACACATAGCAATTGTTCATTAGAATGTAAATGTTATGAAGGATATTTCCCCCGTTGCATTCTTTCTTTTTCTCTGTATCTAGGGCAATGTCTGATACACAGAAACCTCTGAGTATTTGCTGAGCAAATGAATATACTGTAAGTATGGCTTGTAACATCTCACCAACAATTAAAGAAAACATCTACAGGAAAATGGATAATTAGACTAATTGCCAGGTAATTATCCAGTGCTACCAGATGAAGGCAACACTTTCCCGAAGTCAGCAGCATAAGTGACCTAAATCCCCCCTGTGCTTCCTCAAAGCACCGAATCTGCACGGTCATTAAGTTCCCTCCTCAGTATCTCAAGAAATTTGATAATGGGCTTCAGCAGAAGAATAGTTACAGCTCACTCAGTTCCAAACTTCATTTGTTTGTTTGTTTGTTTGTTTACTTTATATGTTTAAAGGAACAGAGAGAGAGAGAGAGAGAGAGAGAGAGAGAGAGAGAAGACAAATTGATGGATTTGGTGAGTTAAATTACTTATCTGTTGAAGAATCTAGCCAATTAAAACTCTACCTATCAATTAGGAAAATGTATCCCCCTAATTAGTTATCTGCTATACTCTGGGTTTTATTTTTATTTATTTGTTTGTTTGTTTGTTTTTTATTTTTGCCAGAGCTGAGGACTGAACCCAGGGCCTTGTGCTTGCTAGGCAAGCGCTCTACCACTGAGCTAAATCCCCAACCCCTGGGTTTTATTTTTACATAACACAGAGCAGATGCAACAGCAACAGCTTCATTGACTCTACAGAAGAATTGAAAATATACTTTTACATTCTGTGTGTGTGTGTGTGTGTGTGTGTGTGTGTGTGTGTGTGTGTACACGCACATGTGTGGAGGTCAGGGGACAAGGTGGGAATCAGTTCTCTCCTCCTCCATGTGGGTTCTAGGGACTGAACTCAGGTCATCAGGCTCAGTGGCAAGAGAGGTTACCTGCTGAACTATGTCACTTGCCCTAAAGAGAAGATTTAAAGGAAATTTTCAGTGATGACTTGCCAACTAAAGCAGCCAGGGATACAGTAATTTAACAATCTGTTTAACCATAATTGTTTGCTTCTGTTTGAGGGAGTAAAGCTGCTGATTTTGTGGAATCTCAAAATTTAATTTTTCTCTCTTTTACACTATATCACTACTCAAAAATCTCTAAGATCTTATTTTGTTTGTATTAATAAAGGAACATAAGTACCTTGATTTCTGAAAAAAAAATATATTTTTTTTGACAGAGACAGACTAGCCTTGAAAATGATAAATAGACGAAAGGAGGGCCTTAAACTTATGAAGCCCCTGCCCTTGACCCCAAAAGCTGGGATCGCAGGCAGACACCACCATCCCCTGTGTTTCTGTTGAGAGGATCGATCATAGGGCTTCACACACACTAGGCAGGCACTCTCACAACTGGTCTACATCCCCAGCCTCTAAACAAATTCCTACAGCCTTCTCCTAGGTCAGAGTCTCTGAATTTGCTGTCTAGTTACTTGTTATCAGGTATGGCCATTCTTTGCCACTGACCTGAACAAAGAGCTGCTTATGCAGCACATATAAGAGGTTATTTACACTTAAAACACAAACATGGCACATTAGGAACACACACTGTGAACATTTGAAACATGTCTGTGGGAAACAATAACAAGTTGGTGGTGGGCAGAATGTTGGGCTTACACCAGCCAGGTGTGGACTTAACTTCTTCCCTCTTAGGCGAAGAACACAGAGAATGAATAGAAAGGGCGGCAGGTGTTGCTGATGCTCCCTAAACAAATCCCTGTTCTGACATCACAAACAGGAGGAAGCCGATGAAAACCTAGTGCCGTCTCTCCCACCCAGCCAGGAAGGGTAACCTAAACTCTATTCACCAGTTTATGTACTTTTCTTACATATATGCTACTTACCCAGTACTAGTTGGTACTTATCCACTACACATATGCTCTTCACGTGATAATGAGCATCTTGTAGAGAATGTATGGGCATGACTTCTGTCCTTACAGAGAAAAATGGGGAGAAGGACACTGTGGAAAAAACAGTAAGTTTACTGAGGAAGCCATGATTAAACCAAAATTTTTTAAATGGCTGAAAATACTCTAATATTAGTATCTTCATATAAAAAGAATACTTGATGCTTCTTCAACTTTGAACCTAACATTTCTGGGTAAGCAGAAATGAGTCTCTCCCCCAGTTTAAGCATCTATACCTTGTACAGAATGTTCTATGATGGTTCATGAAGACACAGAGCTAGAACAGCTTGGGATTCCTGAAACCACTCTACTTTGTGAATTTTACACTATTTACCATGTTGAAAAAGACCAAAGTGGGCTTGCACTATATCTACACACACATCAAGCCACTGATGGAAAAATGTGACATTTACTTGATCTATGAGTTTTTGTACCAACAATAAAGTAATGATTCATAGATTTGTTTTTCATTCACTTTACAAATTAGCTTGATATCAAGAGCAATTTCCAGGGACTGGAGAGATGGTTCAGCAATTAATAACCCTTGCTCTTATTCCAAAAGATTCAATGCCCACAGGGCAGCTCACAGCTGTCTGTAACTCTAGTCCCAGGGAATCCAGTGCTCTCTTCTGGACTCCACAAAGATCAGGCATGCATGAGGGACACACAAATAAAAAATAATAATTCAGTTTTAAAAAAGCTTTCAAACTTACCCAATTGATTACACACAAAGACTAAGGCTTTGTACTTTGCTAATGAGTCCACTGAACATACAGTTTGCAATATAAGATTTAGTACCAAAGAGAATGTGAAGCAATGACTGAATTCTGAGATAGATAATGGGTAGACGCTTTGGGACTTTTATTCCATTGGCTGTTTTATAGTAGTGCTAACTTGGTGAAATAGTTCCTATGATTGGAGCTGTAATCAAGTTAAAGGGAAAAGATAAGGAACAGCTACACTGTTCTTGAGATCAGGAATAAGGCTACATGACTACTTAAAATATTAAAACTCTTCCTTTAAGGCATGTGGGCCTGAGTGTATGCATGTGTGTGTGTGTGTGTGTGTGTGTGTGTGTGTGTGTGTGTAGCATGTGCATATGCAAGTGTGTGTTACATAATACACATACAAGTTATAGCCAATAACAGTTAAAGTTTTTTATTACTGATCGAAATTAATAGCAAGGATAGAAATTGCTTGGAAAGATAAACGTAAGTACTGATCAGAACTAATAAACACTATAGACTGTTGTGACTGATTAACTTTAGTAAAAGGTTACCATTCTGTACTTCTTTTGGTGGTAAAGTATGTACTTTTGACCTCCTAAGCAGTGACCTAAGCTGTGATTTACTCTAAGTGGGATGAGAAATAATTTGTGGGTTCTAACATCTCACTGTCTTTGGACTGATGCTAAATGGCTACATGTACCAAGCACATGATGAAGTTGTTGGGAAGATGAGTGAGATGCTTTGCTTTACAAACAAAGGCAGGATCGTTATCTCAAAAAAATCTGTGTTTCAGGGAAGCAGGATTCGAACTGTTCTAGCTGATAGTGTTTCTTTACTTGTGGACGAACAGAACCTTTTGGATAATCTGACAATACCACTGAATGCTCTCAATATATGCCCATTTACTCAAAATGTTTTTATTTTACAATTACCAAGAATTCACTGACTTTCATGAATTCCTTTCAGAGATCTTCTACATTGCCATAAGTAAGAGCAGAAATGTTGATCCAGTGTGATGCAGTACAATGATGAGATACTGAACTAAGAGATCTCCAAGCCAGCAGAACGTAAACCTGATCAGGAAAGAATTCAAGAAGACCAAAATTTGACTGGATTATTTTATAAACTTGCTAAGGACTAGTATTGACCTTTTGCATATCTGATATCAAACACAATGACATAAATTTAACTATATGTGTAACTGAGTCTACTAGACATCTAAGTCTTGGCCTTGTCATTTTATCTGCAGTGGAGACTCCACTGGACTTTGTGGTTATGGTGCAGTGATTTCATTACAGTGCCTAATCCTATGTGATATGGATTGGTAGTTTTATTTTTATGAGTGATCACAGCAGCAGGAATAGTAATAGCAGGTGAACATGTCTAGTTTAAAAAAACAAAAACCTTAGTTTGGATTGGCTTACAAGGGTTATTCTATCTATATAAGTTTATTTATGATTTGTTAAGATGATAAACCGAGCCACATAATTCTAACATATTTAAATGCACCACCAAACTTACAAGTCTGTGTTTTGATGTATTGAGTGTGAAATATACAAAGCACCTCTGCCTTCAAAAAAGCTTCAGTCTCTTAAAGAGACAATGAGCACCAGAAAATTTAAGAAATACTAAAAGGATGAAATGAGATTTGCACAAGGAATCCAGTTTGAAAGTGCCTGATTGTAGCACTCATTGCTTGCCAGTGAAGGTTATGTCCTTATGGGGAAACAGCTCCCGCTGTGAATTCATGATGGGGTTTACTATGGAAGGAAAGCCTATCACGGGCAGGAAAAAAAAACGCATTCACATTTATTGTTGGTCAAATAAAAAGAATGTAGTTGCAATATTATGTTTTGAATACCTGCTTGGTTAGGCTAAATATTTTGTGTATGTGCAGCCCTAAAAAAATAAAATAAAATAAAACCAAGAAAGAAAAGTGAAGTGTATTGATAATGTGAGACAGAGTCAGAACTCGTTGGTAAGTTCTGCTTATTGTTGCCTGGGCTGTAGATCCAGCATCACCTTAGCAACATTGATGTTGGCTTCTTTCGTTCTAGGCTGTTCTGTCAGGCTGGTTGTTTGTATGGTAGACCGGTTGGTTCCCTGCCAGCAAAGTCAGTGCTCCTCCTGAGACCTGCCACGCTAACCTCTCCCAAGCAAATGGCAGATAACTGAAATACTATAGCTTTAAGTGCATACCTTGACAATGTATTGAAGTTACTGAATTATGGTTGAAGTTATTTCTGAAATTGCAAGTCGCTCCAAAAACAACTCTCTGTGACGTCATTGTTGGCATGAAAACTGATAAAGGAGGAAAGGGGAGTATTTGGCGGAGACAGGTGAGTGGGCGGCTGACAGTGCAGCCTGGGAAGCAAGCACTGAAGGAACAAAGGGGCCCAAGGTCACATTTTCAGAAGTTGCCTCAAGTGCGGTGCTGTGTTCTGTTGCCTCTGGATCCAGAGTCCCATTCTGAGTCTGACTCGGTGTTCACCAGTACTTCATCAGCAGGAAAGCCACCCACCTGTCAATGCAGCAAATGCATGTTAGAATAAAGCATCTTTAATCATTGATTTTTTTTTCTTTATTATGGTTGTGGGACAGGCAATGGTGCCTTTATGAGGGTAGCCTGGGTAATTATGTCACTTTTATACTATTCTCTTTTGGTAATATTAATAGGTTATCTCTTCACACAAAAATTCTCACAAAATACAGAATCTTCAGATTGAAAAACTTGTCAAGCTACTGTCATCATTAACTCCTATTTTATAATTTCCTTCAAGAGTTTTTATCCTGCAGAAAGAGTTGCTTATGGTAAAATTCATGATCCGTAGGAAAAGGAATAGTTATTTTTATCATCTGTGTTCTTGAATGAAAAAAATCTGTATGTAGTAACAGTAGAATCTAAATAATGGCTAATAGCTTTGATTCTAATCTGAAAGTAAACTATGATAATAATAATAACAAAAACTGTGGAAGTCAAGATAGAGTGTACAGGACAGGGCTGTAGCTCAGTGGTAGAGTGTATACTTAGCATCCACAAAGTACTGGATTCTATTTCCAGCACCAAAAAAGTAAAATACGCTCAATGAATTTCTGAAGGAATTAATAAAATCTCAACCTCCCTTCAGCCTTAACCCAATAATGAATTTTCATTCTGGGAAGACAAGAGCTAAATAGTGTCCTTTTTGTTGCTGTTGTTTTGTTTTGTTTTTGTTTTTCGAGACAGGGTTTCTCTATGTAGTTTTTGTGCCTTTCCTGGATCTTGCTCTGTAGACCAGGCTGGCCTCGAACTCACAGAAATCCACCTGGCTCTGCCTCCTGAGTGCTGGGATTAAAGGCATGCACCACTACCGCCCAGCTAATCCTTTTACCAAAAAAAAAAAAAAGAAGGAGGAGAAGGAGGAGGAGGAGGAGGAGGAGGAGGAGGAGGAGGAGGAGGAGGAGAAGAAGAAGAAGAAGAAGAAGAAGAAGAAGAAGAAGAAGAAGAAGAAGAAGAAGAAGAAATCTGCTAGAGATGAATTTAGCACATTTGAAATATTTTTCTGAACAATTACTTAACTAGCTATGGATTCAAACTTTGAAATTAATCATTTTCACTTTGGCTTTCAAGGAAAAGTAAGGAAATAATTAATGTCTACTATAATAATAAAGGAATAATATAATTATTGTGGCTTATCTCATAGCATATCCCTTAGCATCTTAATTATCAAAAATGAGAAATTTTGTGTTCAGAGACTTAACATAACTCACTCCCTGTTCCACAGATGGTGATGAGAAAACCTACTTCTGCCTCTCAGCTTTTGAGGTCTGAGCCCTTTCTACCAGTTGTGCATAGCAGGGCAGAGTGCTTTCTGAAGCTTTTTTCCCCCCTAGCTTTGGAGGCAGATCCACATAATATTTATCAAAATGAGAATGTTTTGTTGTGTCAGATTATAAGAATACTAAGTAGTTATGAAATTGCATGTCAAGAGAAGTTATTAGTATAAACTCTATCAAGAAAGTCTTTTAAATGTGTGATCTGAACAAGCCATCCTCACATTCAATCCAAGGTGCTTTATACCCATTTGTTGCTGGCCCTGTTTGCTTCTCTGCTGCTGTGATAAAGCATGCTTGTGGAAGGAAGGGTTTATTGGGTTTACATGTACAATCCATCACTGAGGGGACCCAGGGCACGAGCTTGATGCTGAGAAGCTGAGAACCTGGAGGGACGCTGCTTGCTAGCTTGCCTTCTCTGCCTTGCTCAGCTACTTTTTAAATACAGCCCAGGCCTTCCCGGCTAGGGATGGTACTGCCCACAGTGAGCTGAGACCTCCTACATTAATTAGCAATTAAGAAAATGCCCATGGAGCACACTCATAGACTGAGATTCCTTCTGCCCAGAAGGAATGACTCTAGTTTGTGTCAAGTTGACAAAACTAACCAGCAAAATTGCTTTGCCAGGAAATTATGAGTTTTCTAATTTTAGTGTAATTTTACCAAAATCAACTTTGAACTGACAATGTTGTGAGAACTTTGAGATTATCTGAGCAAAATAACTGCATTCCTAAGATCATAAAGTCATTCAATTCCACATACACACATTTGCAAATAACAAGAGAGTTGAGTAAATGCAATTATTAAATAGTTGAAAAATCACAAACTTGTGTGTATTTATTTAAGGTTTGTGGACAACTGAAGTCACTGACTTGCATTCTATTAGAAAATGCTGTCAGCCAGGTGGTGGTGGCGCACGCCTTTAATCCCAGCACTCGGGAAGCAGAGCCAGGCAGATCTCTGTGAGTTTGAGGCCAACCTGGTTAAAAAGAGAGTTCCAGGAAAGGTGCAAAAACTACGCAGAGAAACCCTGTCTTGAAAAACCAAAAGAAAAGAAAAGAAAAAGAAAAAAAAAGAAAATGTCACCAGAAAGTAGAAAAGTCTAGAAAACATTTGTCAAGACATTTGGATAATGGGAGTGATTATGATCAAAGTGTGTGGTATACATATGTAAAAATGTCACAATGAGACTGTTATTCATATAAATTATATACACTAACTCGAAAAGAAAACACTTGACACCTTGTAACAAGCTGTGACTCCACTACTCAGTCAGCCTAACTGCATACCTCGCTGAATCTACAACTAATCTGGATCATTTAAAATGCAACAGTCACTATTATGCTATTATGTTTCGAGATTCCTTTAGAGATTTATCTACTACTCTCCAAGTAACAGAGAGATGGTAGACCAAGGACTGCTTTCCCACGATACACCTTTTACAGCAAGCATTATTTTCTCCATTGAGCTGGTATACATGATATTTATGATTTTTTCATATGATATATTTTGATCATATTCTTTCCCATCATCTAACTGCTCTGTTAGACCATCCCCATCTTCCTAATCACCAACATTATTTTTTATTCCCTTTCTCTCTCTTTCAAATAAAAAAATAAAAATCAACACAAAAGATAGACTTTTTTAAAAAATACCAAAACAGAACAAATATGGCCAAGTATTTTTCAGAATGATTTTGAACAATAAATTTTAAACTCATCATCAGTGGTCTTAATGGTGCCTAAGTCACTGAAGTTTCTGGACCCCCTTAAATTCCAAGAGCTAACTATTAGGGATGGAAATATGGCTTCATAGTTAAGAGCATTTTTTGCTCTTGCAGACAATGTAGGTTCTGCACCAGCACCCACATGGCAGCTTCAATCATTTGTAACTACAGTTCCAGAGGATTCAACAGCCTCCTCTGCCCTCCTCTTTCTTCAGGACTCTGCAGGCACCAGGTATGCACCTAGTGCACATATGTACACCCAGGCAAAACACTTGCATAAAAGTAAATCTCTCTTTTTTAAAGGATACCTGTTGTGAGGAGTGGCACCCGCCTTTAATCCCAGCACTTAGAAGACAGAGGCAGGTGGATCTCTGTGAATTTCAGGCCAGTCTAGTCTATAGAATGACTTCTACACCATCTAGAGCTACATAGAGAGACCTTGTCTCAGAATAATCAAGCAAATTAAAAAGGATACCTGTATCGTTATGTTATTCTTGTTGTATTTAAAAACATGTACAAACTTCATGTAAATAAGAAATGGACAGTGCAGGGATATAAATGATAGTTATCTGTAACAGACCTTTCTTTCCTGACATCCCACCCTGTTTTTAGTTCTGCCCAAGTGAACAAAAGCCATTTATGTCTACTACTACATGTAACTCAGAAGTAATGAAAGCCTAAATCAACTGAATTTCCTTTTTTAAGTTGAGATTTCTAGGAGAAATAAAAACAGGATGATTTTTTTTTCTAAATAGCTGATCAATTACACTTAATTTTTTTTGCATTGAAAGCAACATGTTCAGAAGATATAGAACTACTCATTTTATAAGAAGGAGTTTCCCTTTTCTGCCTCTTGCAAAAGGTCCTCAACCTGTTTCAAAAGAAAAGCCAACAGGATGCAAAGCCTTTGATATTCCTCTGGAGTAAAAGAATACAATGTCCCAAAGATCTGTTTTCACGTTCTATCAGCACACTCTTGTATTTATAATTCTATCAGTTATCTGTAACTCTCACATGTCTACTGTTGTGTGGCTCAGCACCAAAGACTGTTATAATCTGACATGCTCTTGTTGGTGAGAAAACTGTTTTCACTGACATCAAGAATCTGAATACTGAGCACTTCTGGCCCTTGACATTGTCCTATACTTCAAAGGCGTTTAGGGGAAATGGGATTCTTGTCATTAGCATCTGTGAACTGAGTGGTTCCTAATAATTCTCATGAGCTGAGCAAATAAGATAGAAGCATGGCACTATTAATTATATTCCTGATTATTCTTGCTACCTCCCAGTCTTGCCACACCCCAGATGACTTTGTGGCTATCACTTCTCCTGGACATATCATGATTGGAGGTTTGTTTGCCATTCATGAAAAAATGTTATCCTCAGACGACCGTCCCAGGAGACCACAAATCCAGAAATGTGTTGGGTGAGTAAAACTGAGAGAGAGGGGTCGGGAGAGAAATTACAATTCAAGATTATGCTGTAAGACTAAGATGTGCAGATAGTTTGCTTGTGATAACATTTTAAACAATAGAACATGAGTTTATATTGAAGTTGTATCTGGTTAGTTTTGTGGTCCATACAATAGATTCAAACAACTTCCAAGCACAGGGGTAAAGAATGCTTTACAGTGATGTATTTTTGGCAGCATCAGCTTCAGTAGTATGGCAATGTGACCTTCAAGCTTTCCTGTGCCTCTTAAAATTCTGATTACAACATGATATAATCTTAAATTTCTCTTTTATTTCACTTTTCTGTTTTGTTTTGTTTGTTTTGCTTTGAGACGGGTCTCCTTATATATCTCAGGCTAGCCTCATCCGTTGGTTCCTTTTGCCGTGACCTCCAGAGTGCTGGGATTTGAAACATGTATCATAACATCCAATCTCCTGCTTATTTGTTTCCTTATCAAATAGTGCTGAAATGGCACAAAATAATAAGTGAAGATTTTCAATGCATAAAATTGGCACCCAAAAAATTGAAGCCCATAATTTTAAGCCAATAACCAATGATAAATATAAATGTCACATTTGATCTAACAAACTTCTTCCAAAAATCACAATAAATTAAATGTTTGACTTTATTGTCACTCAAGAGAAATGTGTTTTACCAACACTGAGCCAGGGGCTAGCATCACCTGGCCCCTGTTCTGAACACTAGGGACACCAAGGTCATTGAGTTTACATGTAAGGGACTATAAAAATACTATATGGGTTAATTATGAGGTAAACTACTAATCTTTTCTGTCATTTTCAATAAATATTCTAATGATTTTCCACATTTTATCTTCAGTCATCCCACAGTGACAAATAGTAATTTTCAAGTAACCCTAACTTAATGAGCTCTAAGGAAACTTTAGAATCAAAACTCTGAAGTCCTCCTTTATCCACTTAAAAAGCATCCACTGATCTTTTATTTTATATGAGGTCATACTTGCAATGTTTATGCACAGTAGCGAATGAAATAGCAGTGAGTCAGGACTAAATTACTGAGGTCCCTGAAATAATCCCAAAGCAAAATGCATGCAAGAAATGTTCTCTGAAACAGCCGCATCTCTGGTCTGCACTAGTCAGCATTCTCTGAACAACGACTGGGCTTTACCCAATAATTCTTCTAGGTCTCATTTATGTGTTTGGACATATATATATGTATGTAACAATAATTAGAGAAAAAGAGGCCACATGTTTGAAAGAGAGCAAGGAGATGCTGTATATGGGAGGCTTTGGATCAAGGAAAGAGAAGGAGGAAATGATATAATGATATTATAATCTCAACCAAAGAAATTATTTTTAAAAATAAAAATTTGAATTTATAAAAGTCTCATTTATCTCATTTCCGACCACAACAGATTAAAATCAGAAAACTAAAAGATAGGATTTAAGTCTAAGAAGTATATGCACTGACAGCAGTAACATGCTGGCAAGAAACTACAAAAGGGAGCAAAATACCAGATATGACAGAATATTAAATTGTTCAACACAATTGTCAAGAAAAGGCTAGGCGCTGTGCTGTAGACTCTACTTATGAAACGTACATTTCTAACATTATCCCTTTTAAAGGTTTCCATTAAAATTATTTTCATCAGGGGCGTGGGAGGAAGGAGTTAGAAGTGGCTATGATCAAGGTACATTGTTCATAGCACTACAGGCAACTAATGGCTGCTGGGAGAAAGAGAAGTAGCCTTCCCCAGGAATGAGTCTTCTTACTGGTTATCCAATACAGAGTGATCGGTCTTGGGGCCATATACACACAAACAACAGAAGTGAATTCAGTAGGTTATATTTACATATATTTGTACATGCACACATATGTATGTAACAATAATAATCAAAGAAAAAGAGGCTATCAGCTAGAATTGGGGGGACATGGGTTGAGTGAACAGTAGTAGTTAGGAGGCAGGAGAGGGAGAATGATACAGTTACATTTTAATTAAAAATGTACCTTTGAAAGATACATTGTTTACATTTATAAAATTGTCAACAAATAAATAGAAGGTATTCTATTAAAATTATTATCAGAGGGGAAAAGAAGGGAAAAGTTGTTTTCAAATAAAGTTCATATTTTTCATAAAATCACCTGGACTCACCCAAACATTACCCACCAAAGGGCAGAGGTGCGGGTGAGGTAAGCTATCCCCACATCAATAGATTAGTCACGTCTTGTTTCAGAAAATGCTTGTTTCTCCACAGCTTTGAAATATCAGCATTTCTTCAAGCTCTGGCCATGATACACAGCATTGAGGTGATCAATAACTCGACACTATTGTCCGGAGTCAAACTGGGGTATGAAATCTATGACTCTTGTACCGAAGTCACAGCAGCTGTGGCAGCAGCTCTGAGGTTCCTCTCAAACTTCAACTGCTCTGGAGAAACAGTGAACTTCCAGTGTGACTATTCCAGCTACACGCCAAGGGTGAAAGCTGTTATTGGGGCTGGCTACTCTGAAATATCCATGGCTGTCTCAAGGATGCTGAATTTACAGCTCATGCCACAGGTACATTTTGGGTCTACTTCTTTCCATACATTGATTTTTTTATTACATTTAGTTTTAGGAAAAGATTGGAGAAACATGGGAATTAAATAAGGGGTTGTTTTTGCAGTAGACAAGAACTAATTTCTGACCGTTTTTAACTTGATTTAGAAAAGACACATATCTCTGAGGGCTCTCTCACCTGCTCTGTTTCCATAGTAACATCAGCCAGGTTCAAAGAAGGCAAGTCAACTCAACATCGTTGGGTGCTGACATGAGTTGATCTTCTTATAGCAAGAGAATTTAGGAGGGTCAATAGAAATCAAAGGGCAATGTGCTTACCATAACCGGCTCCTGTGCCCCACAATCATAACACAGATTCTGTCTGCTTCCAGGTGAGTTATGAATCTACGGCAGAAATCCTGAGTGACAAAATCCGCTTTCCTTCATTTTTACGGACTGTGCCCAGTGACTTCTACCAAACTAAAGCAATGGCCCACCTGATTCAACAATCTGGATGGAACTGGATTGGTGTCATCACAACAGATGATGACTACGGAAGACTAGCTTTGAACACGTTTGCAATTCAGGCTGCTGCCAACAATGTGTGCATTGCCTTCAAGGAGGTTCTGCCAGCCTTCCTCTCAGATAATACTATTGAAGTCAGAATCAATCAGACACTTGAGAAAATCGTTGCAGAAGCCCAGGTCAATGTCATTGTGGTGTTTCTGAGGAAATTCCATGTTTTTAATCTCTTCACTAAAGCCATTGAAAGGAAAATAAATAAACTCTGGATTGCTAGCGATAATTGGTCAACTGCTACCAAGATTATCACCATTCCTAATGTTAAGAAGCTTGGCAAAGTGGTGGGGTTTACCTTCAGAAGAGGAAATATGTCTTCTTTCCATTCTTTTCTTCAAACTCTGCATATGTATCCCAAAAACAATAACAAACCCCTACAAGAATTTGCCGTGCTTTTTTCTGCCTGTAAACACATCAAAGATGGTGATTTGAGTCAATGCATTTCCAACTATTCTCATGCAGCTTCGACCTATGACACTACCAAGACCATTGAAAACCATTTCTTCATGAGAAATGACTTTCTCTGGCATTACACTGAGCCCGGGCTCATCCACAGCATTCAGCTTGCAGTGTTTGCCCTTGGCCATGCCGTGCGGGATCTGTGCCAAGCCCGAGACTGTCAGAAACCTAACGCCTTTCAACCATGGGAGGTACTAATTCACATATCTGAGCCCATGCACCAACTATAACTTTCCTTTATTTTACAAAGGTCCACAGTACTTACTCTTCAGCTTATCCCTTCTACAAGTGAAAACTGTCATTTTTGTAACCTACATTGCTAATATAACTTTTTATTCTTGAAGATAGCTCTATTTTATTCTCATTGCTTTCCTTAAGCCTCAAAGTTCTGTTTTATTTTCTGAGGAGGTTCTGTTAGTAGTGCTGTCTTCCTCTGTGGGAGCCCGTTTTCAGGTTCCTCATTACCCAGCAGGTCCACATAGAGAGGATGATTAGGACCACCCACCTGAGTGCAGGTGTCTGAGATGGTCTGTGCTTGGGGGAGGTCTTTTGCTCCACCCTTTGGCATCTCTATAAATACCCTGGGGCAGAGACAGTCAGGGCCCGTTGGAATAGGTTCCAGGCCCTCTCGAGGCTATCCTGTATTTTCTATCTGTTTATCTCCGCACTATAAATCCTTCTATCTAATATTTCCTGCTGCTCACACTCAAGAAAACTCTGGGGAGCTGTGGGGTTGGTGGGTAAACGCCCCACATTCCTCCTCAGACATATGGATTATTTTCAATACTTGATATGCATTATGTTGTTTAATTATTTTTACACATAAGAATTAGACTGCACAAATTAAATGACTTTTTTCACAATCGTTAAATATAATAGTGTTTCCCTCATCTGATATGCTCAGTATTATAAATGTTTCAGATTTTATATCTTTGTATAGGACAAAGTCTATAAGTAAAATTAATCTTTGCTTATATTTGCCTTTTTCATATAACTCAAAGGTGGTCTTATACAATATTTTTAGTGTAGCTATATTGTGCCAGTGAAGTCAAGTGTAGAATTTTTCACTTGTGCTATCAAGTTGGTGCTCAAAAACTCAGATTTGCCGCATTTTGGATTAGGGATACTCCTCATGTATGTGAGGAAACTATAGACAAAAAGCATCATAAATAAACCTGTCTTCAGTCCTGGTCTTCTTACATCCCCTCTAATTGTAAGGCAGGTGAATTATAATCCTATCCTTTAGTCCAGTAGTTCTCAACTTGTGGGTTGTGACCTGTTTGAGAGGGGAGATCCAACCACCCTTTCACATGGGGTTGCCTAAGACCATCAGAAAATACAGATATTTGCACTATGATTCATAACAGCAGAAAAATTATACTTACAAAGTAGTAGTGAAGATAATTTTATGGTTGTAGATCACCACATAAGGAACTATATTAAATGGTCACAGCTTTATGAAAGTTGAGAAGCACTGCTCCAACAAATGCTCTCACTCTCATAAGTAGGATGCTGTCTGTGTGTGTGTGTGTGTGTGTGTGTGTGTGTGTGTGTGTGTGTGTGTGTTTTAAGATTTGTGTTCTTGTTTTATGTGTATGAGTGCTTTGCCTGCATGTGGGTATGTGCACTGTGTGCAAGCGATGCCTGCTGAAGCCAGAAGAGAGTGTTGAATCCCTGGAACTGGAGTTAAACATGGTTGTGAGTCACCATGTCGGTGCTGAGACTAGAACCTGAGTCAGTTGAAAGAGCAGCCAGTGTTCTTAACCACTGAGCCATCTCTTCAGCCCCTTCGAGTCTCCTTCAAGAGAATGTTGTTAGGTTTATTATATTATCATAATTTAGGTTTAAATGGGACACCAAGTGTACACACAGCAATGTTTTTCTTTCTTTTCTTGGATTACTTTGGAAAGACTTAAAGTTTAATATGGCTTGGGGGCTGGAGAGATGGCTCAGAGGTTAAGAGCACTGACTGGTCTTCCAGAGGTCCTGAGTTCAGTTCCCAGCAACCACATGGTGGCTCACAACCATCTGTAATGATATCTGGTGCCCTCTTCCGGTGTTCAGGTACATGCAAGCAAGCAGAACACTGTGTATAGATAATAAATAAATAAATCTTTTTTTTTTTTTTTAAAGTTTACTATGGCTCTAGTTAGTGAAAAAATCACATTGCTTTTATGAATGACCTTGAGCAAAGCACGTAAGAGACAGTGCTTCTTTTAATAACAATATTTTACTTGTGAGAATCAAACTTCTCAATCATATGAATTCAAAGCCAGACTTCAAGGTCTTGAGACAGTATCATGTTACAACATATATGTCGTTTAGAGTTAGAAGTGAACATAGAGTAGAATAAGACAGTTTGGATGGTATAAGCACCTTCTAGAGTGTTATTTGTACTTCTGTCATCATTACTTTTGTTGCTATTGCTTAGAACTGAAACAATGGCCTTGTGCAAGCTTGTGCTGCCTGGTGCTCCATCCCAGCAACATCAGCACCAATGCCTGCAGTAACCTGCTTACTCATTCAGATGAATCGTTTCCATGTTTGTTTGTTTGCTCTAACTTTGGTGTCATTGCTGTTGTCGTCTCTGTTTTGTTTTGCTCTGGGGTTCAGGGAGCATGCTCCCTCTGAGCTGCAGCCTCAGCCCTAGAACCGCGTATTTGAAATGGTTCGTTTTTAAATTGTACTTATTTTTATTTTTAATAGATGCATAATCAATTATACATGTTGTGGGACACGCATGGCTCATTTTCAGGTACTTTTTGCTTTATAAATAGAAAGCCCGAACTCTAATAAAGATGTAAATGATTAGTGATTAGGGTCTTCATTGAAATTAAAATTCTTCTACATAATATATGCATATTTAATAACTTTTAAACATCTCCTGGAAAGCACTTCCTTAGTACTAAAAACTCTAATGAGGGGTTAGGGGGACTTTAAATTGCCTTTGTTTAGACTCCTTTCCTTTAGACCCCTATATTCCATATGGCATTATCTATACATTTCAATACTCTTCACCTAGGGTACTGCAGAAAAGCACTGTTTGCTTTTAAAAAGTAGACTATTATACTGAAATGACTGAGCTGAATTTTAGACAAAAGAGACTGGAAGAGAAATGGAGACTAGTCCTTGAACCTACAGGATACAAGAGAAAATAAGAGGAGGAATTTTATAAGTGAAAAGAAACAGAAGCACACAGAGCTATTTATTTATCTACCAAAGGTCTGAAAAGTATTTCATATCAAAAATATATCTCAAATATTTTGAAAAAACTTGAGAAAATAGAACCTTAATGTTTTATTTAAACACTAGGAGCCTGAGGTCACTTCCTGTGCCTCTGAGAACCTGTTAATTTAGAAACAGATTGAAAAGGAGGAGACAGAGTGAGGCGTTCCTTTGATCATGATGCAAGTGAGTCACACAATAATCAATGCCAGGTTTGGGTGACAAGTCTTCCAGTCAATGGCCTTTTTACATAGAAAATCTTTATAAGACATTGAATTTTAAAACAAACATTAACATTTGGGATCCCTGATCAAGGATGCATTCCTAATTGCAAATTGCCCTAATATTAATATACTTCATGAGTGGTTTTAGATCCAACTAAATTTAGATTCCAGTGGCATTGGGACACTGCTTTGGCTGTGTTTGGTGAGAGCAGTCAGGGACAGCACACAGTCACCCTTATTTTACTTCCACAGATTTTTGACGTTCTTCTTCATGTTGTAGCTAATGGTTGGGTTTTGGCTCCTTCTTCCATCCCGTCCTATATAAAGTAATGAGAGACACATCTGAGATGAGAAAATGTTAACAGCCACACCTCACATGTTTACCTAGGAAGTATTTGTTAGCTGCCTCAGTGTTCCAGGCACTGTGCTGAGCACTGCAGATACCCAGAGGAGGAAAACAGAATCCCCTCCTACAGCAGTCAATGTGGTATATAATCAGATGATTGCCAAGCTGCATGCTGCACAGGAGGGCACACTACAGTATTTCATACAAACACCAGATAAACATGGCAGCACAGCACATAACCCAGGCAGCAAGTTCAGCGTTAGGAACTTAACATTCTCTGAAGCCTGGACATCACAGGACTGGAGTCTTGAAGGGAAGCTGGAAACAAATGAGATCAGGGATTCGTGTAGGTCACTTTGTCAAAAGACTTGGCCAGAAAGGACATCTCAAAATTTGATGTGCAATTTGAATTGCCTCGGAACTGGAAAATCTATATTTTTAACAGCATACCAGGTGATGCCCCAGTTGCTGATATAGGGAATCTGTGAAGGATGCATGGAGTTTGGACTGTAGAGAGCAAAACAGGGAACAATTAAAAACTTTTTAGGCAACAGAGTAATGACCTATTTTCCACTGCAGAGACAGCTTTTTGACTGATACAAACATTAGAGAAAATGGATGAAGAATATTTAGAATAGATCAGATGTTTTTTGGTTTTGTTTTGTTTTGTTTTGTTTTTTAAAGCAAAAACACAACAAAGATGTCACAAATGATTCCTAATCAGGGCAGTTAATGCTGTGTGTTAAAAATAGAAACATGGAGAAATGTGGAGATCTGGTGGGGAAAAATATAGACCTTCTATTTTGGAGATGCTGAATTTCAAGAACTTAGAAGACATGGAATTAGGGGTTGAGGATTTAGCTCAGTGGTAGAGTGCTTGCCTAGCAAGCACAAGGCCCTGGGTTCAATCCTCAGCTCAAAAGAAGAAGAAGAAGAAGAAGAAGAAGAAGAAGAAGAAGAAGAAGAAGAAGAAGAAGAAGAAGAAGAAGAAGAAGACATAGAATTATGCAATGGTGGCTTCATATCAGTCTAGAAGTTGGGAGAGGCTTGAGAGTGACCTTCAGTTGTAAGGGTAATAGTATCTGCTGATGTTAAGTCTGTGCTTCTGGGATTTTGAGCTGGGGATGGATCACTTTTTATCTCTACAGTTTCTGGGGAGGGCCACGGAACTTACGTTTTATGCTCTAGCCTAAGGGAGTGGAGGAGGAGGTATACTTGGAGCCAAGTCATTGAGGTCAGGGAATGAGAAGAACTGGGAGTTAAAGTATTTGCCATGGTCACTCCCAGGGCTGGAGTGAAACAGTCAGTCTTGGTTTGCTGGGTGTTTTGTTATGCCACAGGAAAATTTGACTGAAGAAACAGATATGGTCTGGGCACCAGGACAAAGACATGAGTCTACTCTCTTCCTGCTGCGCTCTAATGGTCACATGGATACCTCTTCCCACAAACAAGCTTATGTAGAGAGATGGGGCAGGCATCAGGTGCTTAGGGAAAGGAAGCCCAAGATAAACACATAATGTTAACTAGTGGGGTGTGGCCCGTGGTCTTACCAACAGAATATCAACATACAGAAGTGAATCCGATAATAGAAATGCCATTCTCAGTCTCTAAATGTTGTGGTGTGGACTCCAAGTTTAGTCCCCATGGGGGCGGGGGTGGTAACTGATGGAAAATAGCACTTCATAATTTAGAAGTTCTGTTCAAAATTACCTTACTCCAAAGTCAATGTTCTGACGTATTTCCTAAGCAAGGGTTTCACTGCTGCTTCCCTCTGCCCTCTTAGAGTGAGCAGAAATTGTGCATGGCTATAATGCTATTGTTACTTATAGAATGTATCGGGATCAGATTTTCATATTAACTATAACTAGATGCAGGAATGGGGGGGGGGGACAGGTGGAAATTACAGTTTAAACACAAGACTAAAAAAGAGATCTGCTTCCTAAGTGACTGAGGCTGATGTGGGACCACTGCTTGAGAAAGGAGCACAATTTAAAGCAGTGCCTAGGCAGAAGGGGGGAACATTGAAGCTATTCTGTTTATTAAAGCAAAGCTCTTTATCATTGAAGCTCTGATAGATTCATTTAGTTTCAGTCCCTCCAGTTTTTTGGGTTTTTTTTGTTTGTTTGTTTGTTTGTTTGTTTTTAATTCTGGTCAATGTTAGAATAATAATAAAAAAAAAAAGGTTTATTTTTGAAGCCAGGTGTCATGCAGTCCAGGTTGACCAAGAACTCCCAGCCCCCCACCACACACACACACACACACACACACACAATCTGAGTGCTAGGATGACAGCTGTGTGCCACCATGCCTAGTATAAGTGGCGCTGAGGATGGAACGTAGGACATCATACATGCTATGGGAGCACTCTACCTCTGAATCACACCCATAGCCGGAGAATAAGATGGCATTTCTGTTGTTAATTCCATCATGATAGCTCTGATGCATTCTGCCTCTTTAAAGCAATTCATTTACATTCACTAAACCAAATAACAAACCAGTGGGGACAAGTAATAAAATCAACACACACTTTGAGATTTTGCTAAGGCCATATATTTGGTCATTATGTGACTATAATAGATAATACATTTGCCTAAACGTGTTAGTTGATTTTTTTCAATCTAGTGACAAAAAAGTAAAACATTTAAAATTAGTCAAAATAGATGGAGAAGAATAATTCTATTCAGGTAGAATAATGTCATCCCATGTATTTTTAACCCATCAAAGCCACAAGACCGTGGACTTAGGCAACCAGTGGGCCATGATGAATGCATTGGGAGAGGGCACAAACTGTGCTTACTCATCAAGTAAACAGTAGACTACAGTCTCCTAGTTTCAACCCCAATGTCTTTCTGTACAGCACAAGCTTAGTGTGGCTGCCACTGTCAGCAAAGCACTTCCTGCTCTAGCCAGTTCTCACCACACCAACTGGATAGCAAGGCAGGTCATTTTTTAGTTGAATGAAAAGAAATTACTTTGTAACTTAAGTTAGAAATAGAATTCAGAGGTCATTTGATTGTGTGCTCATCACTGAGACAGACGTAAGAACCATCAGAGGAAAGATGACAAGGGGTGTTTTACCATCAATATTGCACCAGCCATGATAGAAGGAGCCAAAAGCCCCCACCTGCTCCATAGAGCCCATCCTGAAAATCTGCCACATGGACACAGGCAGGTGCTCAGATTCCAGGTTCATAGTCTGGGAAAGCTATCATCGCTAAAAAAAACTAACATGCTTTTATAATTTCACATGGGAAAAACTTCTGCAGAGATCAAATCTAGAAGCTGAGAGAAGGGGCAGAGGCACTGTGGTGATATTGTGTTCCCCAAAATATTGTGCATCCTAATAAACTTATCTGGGATCAGAGGACAGAACAACCACTAGATAGACATAGAGGCACACACGCCTTTAATCCTATCACTTGGGAGGTAGAGATCTGTGAGTTCAAGGCCACACTGGAAACAGCCAGGAATGGTGACTCACGCCTTTACTCCCAGAAAGTGATGGCAGAAAGCAGAAAGGTATATAAGGCATGAAAACCAGAAACCAGAGTTAGTTGAGCTTTTGGCTGGTTAAGCTTTTAGGCTTTTAGCAGCAGTTCAACTGAGATCTATGAGGCTTACAGTCTGAGGAAACAGGAACAGCTGAGGAATTGGTGAGGTGAGAAAGCTGTGGCTTGCTCTATTTCTCTGATCATTCAGTGTTCACCCCAATCTCTGGCTCAGGTTTGTTTTTATTAATAAGACCTTTTAAGATTCATGCTACAGGGCACTCTTTCTTAAACAGTTCTCGATATTTAAGCATGCCCAAACAGTGATCAAGAATCTTTTTTTTTTTTTTTCTTTTCAGTTTAAGTAATATTCCTGAGGATGCAGTGTCCTCACTGGGGTAAAAGATGTGCCGAAACTGCCCCGTTCACTCATGTGTTTACCTTTCACAGCTGCTTGCCGTGCTGAAAAATGTGACATTCACCGACGGAAGGAACTCATTTCATTTCGATGCGCACGGGGATTTAAACACTGGTTATGACGTGGTGCTCTGGAAGGAGATCAATGGCCTCATGACTGTCACAAAAATGGCAGAATACGACCTGCAGCACGACGTCTTCGTCACCACAAGCCAGGAGTCAAAGCGCGAGTTCGGGAAACTTAAGGTGATTTTGGCGTAGGCTGCTTTGCTGAATTCAAGTCACTAGTATCTCACCTCCAAAGTCCTGATCTCCAGCAGGGCGTCGGACGATCATCCCACGGTTCAATGGCTGCCTTCCCTCCCTAAATTCTGTGGCCAACTAGCATAACACTCTAACACCTACTCTCTGTTCCCCCATTCCTCTCCCTTCAGTGTCCTCTCATTTCTCAACATTGGCAAAATTCCTCTCACTATGTGGTCAGCTCTATGTGCGTTCCCTGAGTAGAAGAACTTGGGGTAGGAGAGGTGGGAATACAAACCTGGTTCATTGATATTAAATGTATGAACCCCAGTGTCCAGTGGACCTTGTGTTGCTGGGCAAATCAACCCAACTATTCCCCGACAGCATTAAGTCTCTTTTCTTGCTAGCTGGCCATTTTATACTCTCCTCTGACTTCACTCCATCACCTCCAGCGGATCCTGCTTTCTGTTCTAGAAACACCAAAGCAATAGGAAAAAGAGCTGTGCATATCTGTGCCTGTGCTTCTAAGTTCCATCTGGCCCCGTGGGTGGACTGCTGTGCTTATGCTCAAATGCAGCACCCCGGCTTGACCTTTGGGCCCCAACCCTTTTACTTGTTTAAAAACTGGCTGTGCCAACTTCACTTTCTCCTGAGTCCTCTGTGATGCTCTCTTCTGCACTGTCCGCATGCTGATATAAATGTGTTTTATTTCTCTCATATTCAGAAGGCAGCAGCTGCATTGATTTCCCGCATCCTCCTCCATTTGATACCCAAGCCTCTATTTCTCTTGACAGCAAAACTCCTTGAAAACATTAAATAATTGACTGGCCGCAATTCCTCTCCTTTTAATCTATCAGAATTGTTTGTCTAGCTCCCTTACACTAAATCCAAATATCACCCTAATTCATCTAACAGTCGTATTTTCTTTCCTCCATACCATGGGCCTTCCTTGCTTCCTAGACTCCACTCTCCTTTGATTTCCCCGTGTCTCTAGCCACTGTTCCTGTCTCCTTTGTTGGGTCCTTATCTTTCCAATACCTCTAAATACCAGAGTGCCCAGGCACGGCCCTACTCTTTGTTGTCTGTTTAGGGACCTTATCAGGCTCCTGTCTTTAAATAATGTCATTCTGTAGGAGGCTGGTGGCTTCTTGATTTTTATCTTTTAACTCAAATAACTGCCTAACTGGCATCTCTACATGGATATCTATCTGACGGTTGTCCTCACCGACTATCTCCAAAACAAAGCTCTTGATATTCTTTCCTACAACTCAGAAAATGGCCACCCTCCTTTGTTGGTTGCCCATGAGACACCCTGATGGGATGCTTGTCCCTGGTCTGTCACACAACACACTTGTCACACTGCAGACTCACTGAAAGTTTACCTTGCAAAATGAGTCTAAAGTGTGACTACCGTTTTTCCCCCCGGGTTATACCACTGACACTCCACTGTGAGGTCCAGTCACTGCTCACCCAGGTCACAGTGCTAGCTTTGTGACTGTTTTACCCCTTCCCTCTGCTCTTAAGACATCACCTTGGAAAATGCAATGATTTGCTTAGTACTCTTCTACAGCATTGTGTTTCTTTACAGGTAGAATCTGGAGTTTTGTTTTCATTAAGTGCTCTCTCTCCTGCCTCTATCTAGCATTTTCCTGTTCCCAGTACCCCCTCTCCTTCTCTCTTCCCCTTGATTGCCATTCCCCTGCAACTCTACAGTTCTCTCTCTCTTTCTCTTGATGGAAGAACCCTGCACCTGCTGCATTCTATTTTCAATTGTCACACCTGAATCAGGCGTGATGGTGAGCGCCTGTAATCCTAGCACTTGAGAAGCTGAGACAGGGGAATCATGAGCCTGGGTTAACACAGTGAGATCCTGCCTTAAAAAAAAAAAACAAAAAACAATCACATCTAAGCTTATAACATGATAGAAGTTAGCTGTCAAGCACATGTTTAGCACTGTGTGAGACCCCCAGACGGAAGGGAGAAAGAAAGGAAGAAGAAAAAAGAGGGGAGGAGATTTTTTAAAAAGGAAAAAGAGGAAGAGTGGCCAGGAGAGAGGAAGCATTGTATTGGCAAGCTCTCTACTTCTAGTCACTCCCTGTCTTGGTTTTTGGTTTTTTTCCTCCCCACTTGTCACCATCTCTCATTTTGTCCATTTTGCTTATTTTTATCTTGTTTATGGTCAACTTTGTCAGTTAGAACTGAAGACCTTCGAGAGAAAGGATTCTGTTTCATTCTTTGCTATGGCTCCAATTAGAATCATGCTTGGCACACTAACGGTCACTCAGCAAATATTTAGTGCACACAATGCATGCACTAGTGTTAGAAACCATTTTCTTCAAGTCCATTTCTCCTGACAGATGTGTTAGTAAAGATGTCTCTTCCTTGGAAGACAGAAATGCAGTCGTTCCTTGTGCTCTCAAAATCTCTCCATCTTCTCTGATATTGCAGGCATCATCTAGCACCATCTGAGGAGCCCTACCTTATGCTAAGCCCTGCACTCACGCTGGACTTTTTAAACCACATGCTCCCTCACATTCTCACTGAATCAAGAGGAGAGTCTATTGTTTTTGTGAGAAGCACTGTTTTTCAATTGTTATAAGATGTATCTCCATTTTCTGCATGGAAGAATCAGTGAGACTGTGAGGGATGTGCCCTGAGGGGGTGGTGTGAAGCTGTACTACAACAGTGAGGGTCTAGTCACTAGGGGAAAAACTGACCAGCAGAGGACAAGTCTTCCTTCTGGGGGAGACATTCATATACATCTAGCCTATTGCAGAAACCAACAATATCAGGGGTCATTTGGTCAGATTTCAAGACCTACTTGTCAACACACAGGCTAGTTGGAGTATCACTTCTCACTGTCCAAAACATCAAATAATCTTACATCTATTTTTATTCCAAAGTTATCTACATCAGACTCTAAAAAGCTTTTACTATCTCTTTATGTGGAGGGAGAAAACATGTTATGTTCCCAAGAAGGAAGGCAGAATTATAACCTAAATTTTCATAATGATTTCAATATTAGCTACAAGAAAATGTGGTGTATATATAAAACAAATTATCAGCCATAGAGAAGAATGAAATCTTGCCATTTGTAACAAAATGAGAACTTTAAACATTATGCTAAGAGAAATAAGCCAGACACAGAGAGGCAAGAACCATGTATTCTGTCTCATATTTGAAAGCTTATATAGCCATGCTGAGTGTAGAATAGCAATTGCTGAAAAATGACAAAGGGAGGAAGCAGATGAGCAAAGAAAGATGGATTTGACTGGTACACATTACACATATGATATATTGAAATACCACACTGAATGCTATCAAAAATAAAATAAAATATTTTAAAGTATTATTTATATATTTTGGATTATTTTTAAACTAATAATCTAACAGTTTTAAATTCCAAATTTTCCCCTACTTTGTTTTTCAAAGGTATACAGGATGTGCTCCTTGTATGCCATAATTAGGACTTTCTTCTAAAATTATAAAAATCTAGGGCTGGAGAGATAACTCAGTGGTTATGAGCACTTGGCTGCTTTTCTAGAGGACCAGAGTTTGGTTCCCAGAACCCACGTCAGTGACTCACAACTGTGTATAATGCCAGCTCCAAGGGATGCAACACCCTCTTCTGGTACACACACACACACACACACACACACACACACACACAAAGAAGAGGGAGAGCAGGCAGTGGTGGTGCATGCCTTTAATCCCAGCACTTGGGAGGCAGAGGCAGATGGATCTCTGTGAGTTCGAGGCCAGCCTGGTCTCCAAAGCAAGTTCCAAGAAAGGCACAAAGCTACACAGAGAAACCCTGTCTTGAAAACACCAAAAAGAAGAAGAAGAAGAAGACGAAGAAGAAGAAGAAGAAGAAGAAGAAGAAGAAGAAGAAGAAGAAGAAGAAGGGGGGGGAGATTCATGAACATAAATTTTTTAAATCTTGTTTAAAAATACAGAAGTCCTGCTTTTCTTGCAGAATTCTTCCTTCATCATACAACTGGAAATTCCTAGATCTTCATCTCCTTTTTCAGCTTTACAAATATGTGTTTTTCCCTATGCTGGGAGTTCTCTGAAAGAGCCATTTTCTGTGATTTGCTTATAGAAGCCATAAATGTCACTAGACTTAGTGGTGAATTGCTGTGGATATCACTTTGTATATTGTGAATGTGTTGCTCTGATTGGTCAGTAGCCAGGCAGGAAATATAGGTGGGACAAAGAGAGAGGAGAATGCTGGGAAGAGGAAGGCTGAGTCAGGAGTCGCCAGCCAGACACAGAGGAAGCAAGATGTAAAAGTACCAGTAAGCCACAAGCCATGTGGCAACTTGTAGATTAATAGAAATGGGTTAATTTAAGATATAAGAACTAGATAGCAAGAAGCCTGCCACAGCCATACAGTTTATAAGAAATATAAGTCTCTGTGTGTTTATTTGGGTCTAAGCAGCTACAGGAGCCGAGTGGACACAGGAAAACTCCAGCTACAATGAATGCCTTTAAATCCCAGGACTCTAGAGGCAGAGGCAGGTGAATGTGAGTTCAAGGCCAGCCTGGTCTACATAGTGAGTTCTGTGCCAGCCAAAGACCCAGTAGGGGGGAAAAAGTTATAAAATATCCATAAAGTAGTTTTTTTAATCCAAAATATCTCCTATATTTTAAGCTTGTTCTGTTCCTTAAGATGGGAATGCTATGAAAAAGACCAAAAATGCTACTTAGCAAATATTTAAGTGAGGAATAGCTATGATAAACCTCTTTTTTAATTATTTGGTGTTTTTTTTTTTCTTTTACTATAGCAAATTCTATCAAAATGCTCCAAGGAATGCAGTCCTGGTCAAATGAAGAAAGCCACAGGAAGCCAACATATGTGCTGCTATGATTGTGTGAGCTGCCCAGAGAATCACTATAGCAACCAGACAGGTAACTGCAGGCATCACCCACTGGCAGTGGGTGATTTTTTTTCCTTAGGCTGAATATTAATCTCAGCTTTGTCTTTTGTTTTATGTGTTTCTTTCTATTCCATTCTGGATATCAAACCTTGGGCTTTTTGTTTATTAGGCCCATGTTCTACTGCTGAGCTACAGCCCCAGACCCTCTCTAGGTCATGCTCTGTCACTGAGCTACAGCCCCAGATCCTCTCTAGACCCATGCTCTACCACTGAGCTACAGCCCCAGCCCCTCTCTAGGCCCATACTCTATCACTGAGCTACAGCCCCCAGACTCTCTCTAAGCCCATGCTCTACCACTGAGCTACACCCCAGACCCTCTCTAGGCCCATGCTCTACCACTGAGCTATAGCCCCAGACCCTCTCTAGGCCCATACTCTATCACTGACCTACAGCCCCAGATCCTCTCTAGACCCATGCTCTACCACTGAGCTACAGCCCCAGCCCCTCTCTAGGCCCATACTCTATCACTGAGCTACAGCCCCCAGACTCTCTCTAAGCCCATGCTCTACCACTGAGCTACAGCCCCAGCCCCTCTCTAGGCCCATGTTCTACCACTGAGCTACAGCCCCAGACCCTAATTTAATTTGTTCTTGTCCTTGAGAGAGAGATTCTGAAACAGTCTTGCATGGTTCATTAGCTTGGACAGGATTACAAGAATCATAGGTGTAGAGGGAGGAAATGGCTTAAGCTATGTCTAATTCCAAAACTACCTTCTTAACAAGATCCCTAAACTGCCACCAATAAATAGCAAGTTCACAAGAAACTAGTGTCTATCCGGAGTATATAGATTTCCTGAAGAGTCATGGCCCAGCTGGACTTTTAACTTTCTCTGTTCTACTTTCCCATCTTCCTCATAGCTTCTGTTGACCTTCCTCTCCCACGTTCTTTGGGTTCTGTGTAGGTTTTATTTGAATAAGTAACCAATATGACCTCCTCAGAGCTTATTTTTTATGCTGAATTGTGGACAACCACCTAGATTAAATGTTTGTGATGTAACCATTCTCCTTTCCCTGCTAGATATGGATCATTGCCTTTTATGCAACAATGAAACCCACTGGGCCCCAGTAAGGAGCACTACGTGCTTTGAGAAAGAAGTGGAGTATCTGGACTGGGATGACTCTTTGGCTCTCCTCCTCATCGCCCTCTCTCTACTAGGAATCACCTTTGTTCTGGCCATTGGCATAATATTTACAAGAAACCTGAACACACCAGTTGTGAAATCATCTGGGGGATTAACGGTCTGCTACGTGATGCTCATCTGCCATGCCCTTAATTTTGCCAGCACAGGTTTTTTCATTGGAGAGCCACAAGACTTCACGTGTAAGACGAGGCAGACGCTGTTTGGCGTGAGCTTTACTCTCTGTGTCTCCTGCATTTTGATGAAGTCCTTGAAAATTTTGCTAGCGTTCAGTTTCGATCCCAAGCTGAAGACCTTCCTGAAGTGCCTCTATAGGCCAGTCCCCATTGTCCTCACCTGCACGGGCATTCAGGTGATCATTTGCACGCTCTGGCTGGTCTTGGCAGCACCTGCTGTGGAGGAGAACATCTCCTTGCCTAGAGTTATTATCCTGGAATGCGAGGAGGGATCCCTCCTTGCATTTGGCACCATGCTGGGCTACATCGCATTCCTTGCCTTCGTTTGCTTCCTGTTTGCATTCAAAGGGAGGAAACTTCCTGAGAATTACAATGAAGCTAAGTTCCTGACCTTCAGCATGCTGATTTACTTCATCGCTTGGATCACATTCATCCCTGTCTATGCTACCACATTTGGCAAGTATTTGCCTGCTGTAGAGATTATAGTCATTCTGATATCCAATTATGGGATTCTGTGCTGTACGTTCTTCCCCAAGTGCTACGTGATTCTCTGCAAGCAAAAGACTAACACCAAATCAGCCTTCCTCCAGGTGGTTTACAATTATTCGTCTCACAGTGCCGACACCCTTGCCTTGAGTCATGTTTCCCTAGGCACCATTCACCATGTTACTGCAATAACCAATCCAAGCCGTAATGACAACGTTACCGGCTGTCCCAGCAGCAACCATAGTCTGGCACAAGTGTTTACTCACATAGTTAGGGAAGACGCTACAAAGGTGTCTAAAACTTGGCATCAGAAAAGAAGTTCAAGTATATGAATGCGGGGTTTTTGTTTGGTTGGTTGGTTGGTTTTGGTTTTTCGAGACAGGGTTTCTCTGTGTAGCTTTGCGCCTTTCCTGGAACTCGCTCTGTAGATCAGGCTGGCCTCAAACTCACAAACATCTGCCTGCCTCTGCCTCCCAAGCGCTGAGATTAAAGGGGGAGGCCACTATCCCTGAGGAGATGCTTCTAGTCTTTGCTGTAAGTTGTGTACGTGCTTTCCCAGCAAATACATCTTGTGTGGTTTTGCTACCCTTCGCTTGAGTACTCGCTCTGTTTGACCACCTATAATAAGAAAATTAAAGCTTTCAGTATTAATCTGCCTTTGTTTTCTGTTCCTTCCTTCAGCCTTTATCTTGACCAGCCGTCCTCTTAGGCAGTCCGAAGTCAATGCATAACAACACATCAGCCTTTTTCCATCCCCTGCTGTTCCCATTGAAAGAATGATAAGCGGTGTTGGTGGCGGGAAGGTCAGGAGCCACAACAGAACCTGGTTACTTTATTAGGAGGAGGGGGTGGGCAGGGACGAAAGGACCAGGCCTGAGAAAGAGCACTGGAGGAGGACAGAGAAAAAGATGGGGGGTGGGGGGGGGGCGGGAGAGCAGGGCAGACAGAGAGAGAGTGGGGTCTGCATCCGGATTTTTAAGGGTTCCCAGTATGGAGCTACACCACGCATGCGCTGATTGCTTGACAACGAAGCCACCGGTACACACTGATGATGTAAGATGCAAGACCTTTTGCTTAACTCCTGAACTGCACGTGTGCAGTCATGTAGCTGGAGTGAGCGCAGAATTCTAACACTCATACCTCTTTGTAGGGGCCCTGCTTCTTTTTCAAGCATTGTGATCCTTCTAGTCTACTGAAGTTGAACAAGTTTTGGGGCGGTTCCTACATATCCAGTAATATACTAAATGCAAAGGTACAGGAAATTACAATGGATCATTTCTAGTCTCCAGGAGCTGAAATTCCACAGGAAGACAGATATCTTCAATCACTATATAGATTCTTCATTTATAATGTGTACAGAGAACCGTGACGGTATAGGGTAATTATAGTCAACTACCTAGGGAGATGAAGGCAGGGCTTAGAAGGCTAAGTCAGGGATGTGATATTATTTAATGCCCTAAAATATGAATGGAAGTTAGTTAGGTAGTCAAAGAATGCACAGAAAGGGGGAAGGAGGCTCTACAGAAAAAAGTAACAAGAATACATGTACAGGGACTCTATCCATTCTGTCACTGCCCAGGAATCCTCTCTAGCATGTGGAGTCAGGTCAGGAATAAATGCCTCGGCCTGGAGCTGCTCACTGAGGAGTTCAGTCTTTATCTTGCTTGGTGGCTCTCACAGTGTCTGGCTGGGTGATAGTTGGCTCAAAATTCTTCATTAGAAAGATCCTGCAGGGCGGTGGTGGTGGTCCACATCTTTAATCCCAGCACTCGGGAGGCAGAGGCAGGCAGATCTCTGTGAGTTCAAGGCCACCCTGGGCTACCGAGTGAGTTGCAGGAAAGGCGCAAAGCTACACAGAGAAACCCTGTCTCGGGGGAAAAGTGAGAGAGAGAGAGAGAGAGAGAGAGAGAGAGAGAGAGAGAGAGAGAGAGCGCGAGCGCCTTCTGATACAAGATGGCGGATAATCTTATTATGAGCAGCTAGTATCTGTAACAGGAATTGGTAAGGAGGCTGTGTATGTGTTCTTGAGCAGGGAAGGAAGTAGCCATTTATTTCAAACTACTGGTGAAGGATGAGTTATGAGGGTCTAGTTCAGTTTACTGGAAGGTGATAAGGGATCCAAGAAGTGGGGAAGGGAGAATGTTGAACTGGAAATGGTGGAAACCATCTAAAGATACATCAAGCATTCACATGGAGACTTTGAGCTCAGTAGACAACAATCAAGGCTGGTAGCAAGGACTCGGATGCCAGATTCATATGACTTCTGCCCTTTAAAGAGCAGATTAAACAGGGCCTTAAGTGTTGCTCTTTCACAGGACCTGGGTTTGATTCCCAGCACCCACATGGTGGCTCATAACCAACTGTAACTCCAGCTCCAGGAGATACCCTCTTCTGGCCTCTGAGGACAGTAGGCATGGTACACATACCTACATGCAAGCAAAACACCCATACACATTTTTTTTAAGCCATAAAATAAGTAAATCTAAAAGAAAAATTTTAACCACATAAACAGATAGGAGGCCTTGTCTCAAACAAAGCAAAAACAGGGTTGGAGAGATGGCTCAGTAGTTAAGGGCTCATTGCTCTGGCAAAGGAGCAGAGTCCAGTGTCCAGCAACCACCCTGGGTGGCTTACAGCCACCTACAATCCTGGCTCCACATCCACAGAATCTATTGCTCTATTCTGGTCTTCACAGAGACAGTAAAACACACATACACATAAATAAAATAAATAAGCCTTATACACACACACACACACACACACACATCCCTGATCTGATTTTCTTTTTAGCTGCCATTGTCTTTTTTCCTCTCTTTACAATCAAAGGGGGGAATGTAATTGTCATGTTGGCAACTTATAGATTAGTTCTGAGACCATTGAACTATCAGCTAGGTAGACCACTTTGTTGAAATAGTTCACAGCAAAGTTACAGTGACACTTTGTCTCTCAGATTTAATTTGTAATTTTATGTCTGTTGAAATGCACCTTCTCAGTTCCTCAGGTGGTTCTAGTCTGATAGGAGCCCTTTGTCTGTTCTGAGCAGTGTTGGCCTCCTTTGACGGTGTGTCCTTCCTGATGTGACTGTTGTGTCTGGATGGTTCTGCCTCAAGCAGCCTGTGCTCCCTCAGCATGCCGTCGCCTGTCATATTATCATCTCCAAGTCTGTACTTTGGCCTAGATAACTCTCCAAACCGCTTCCCTGCACAGGGTCAGTCTAGTCTACTCACCCATCTCTCTAGACTTAAAGGTCAGTGTGCCCAAAATGAAATTTGCGTTTTACTTCCCTTTATTCCCTCCTCCTTAGTTTCTATTTCTCAACATGCTATCCCACTGCTGGACTAATTGGAAATCTGGGTTTCATTCTTTGACCACATTGACCAGTTCATCCTCTTATACCATTCATTTGTCTTGGAGCTTTTATTTTCTTATTCTTATATTTTCTCAGAACTTTGCCATCATGTGCCAGGTATAGTGGTGCAAGCCTTTAACTCCAGCCCTCAGTAAGGAGGAAGGTGGATATATGTGAATTTGAAGCTAGGTATGTCTACATAGTCTACATCAGCTCGGGCTATACAGTGTGACCCAGTCTCAATCTCTCTCTCTCTCTCTCTCTCTCTCTCTCTCTCTCTCTCTCTCTCTCTCTCTTTCACACACACACACACACACACACACACACACACACACACACCATCACCACCACCCTGCTGTACAGTCTGTCCCTGCTGTCATCACTTCCTTGATCAAGTCCTTCATCACCTCTTTCATAAATTGTTGCAGCAGCTTCTGATTTGACTCTGATCTCAAATATTTCACTGTCAACAAAGTAGATCTCTTCATAAACTTTATGTTTATATTACACTAGCTCCATTTCCACATGGAAGGGGCCTGGGAGAAGCTTTTCATGTTACTCACACACTCCAAAGCTTGGAAAGAGTCAAAGGACTTATCCTAAGAGCTAGTCTAGGTTCTCCAAGTTCAGCACCAACTTCGGCTCTGCTCTTCCCAGTGCGGCAACCTGATGAAGTGTTAGAGATAGCCCACATCATGCTGCTTGGTGCCTGCTAGCCTTCATTCCTCTCTGCTCTTCGTCTTCTTTACCTGTGACTATCTGAGGTACAGCTAACCCTGCCAGACACAAAGAAACTATTTCCTCCTCTAGCCAATTTCTGCCTTGATCATAGCAACTATCACACATCGTTGCATTCCCTTGGTTTGTCTTCATTTATGCAGCCTATGGCTTCTGGGTGCCTATACAATACCAAGCATAATCTAAACCTAGGAAATATAAGACAGACACTAAGTGACTAGTGAGTTCTGTGTTCTCAGGAAGTTTACACTCTGGTATTTGCATCATTTTGCAGTGAGGACAAGTTCTACCCTGTACTTGCCCATTTGCTGCCAGCATCACCAACTCCAAGACCCCAGAGTCACCTCTCATAATGCCATGTCTCTGCTGCTGAGAGACCCTGCTCGAGATTCCCACTTAACACATAGACTCCACCATCACAACTCAATCTTTTTCAAGTAGTTCTGTTGTGCCCATTTCATGAAACCCCCAGAGACCACCAAGGAGCCAGTTTCTGATGTAAGAATATAGGGTCCTTTTATTGTCAGGTTAGAACCTGGGCCACTGCCCAGCAGATGGAGGGAAATACGGTGGCAGTGGCTGCAGGCCCATGGGTAGAGAGTTTTTATAGGGAAAAACCACAAGCCGGGAATTACATGCTTTAGCAACTTGGGATTGGTTAGAAGCGATATGGGGCAAGGTGATTTTTGAAACTATTGGTCTAGACATGTGGCATGAAATTGTATTTGAAACTATTGGGTTGGACTTTTTGGCAGGGAACCACAAGTTGCTGGGCAGGATTATCTGGGCTGCTCAGCCAAATTATCTAGATATCTTCAAGGGCCATAAACCACAGACAGAATGTCTGCAGAAGCATACTGCCCTGTATCTGTTTGAGTTGTCACAGAACATCCCTGAGGTCCTTCCTGGAACTGAGTACAGCAGGTGGTCTAAGATGGTAGCCCTTCCCTAAGATGGAGTCTGTATTGCCTTCACATTCCCCCCTTCACAAGTGCCACTGACTGGACTCAATCATGACTCCTACCTGTCCAGAGGTTCAAGGGTATTGGGAACTAAGCTAACCATTAGCTAACAGATTTTTCTGTATCTATTGCCATTCTTAAGGCCCTGTAGTTCTGATCTTTGAGTAATACTCCCTTGGTTCTGCACAAAGAAGTTCAAGTGTCTTACCTTATTGCAGAACCATTTTAGTTAATAAATTTATCAATTGATAATTCTGAACCTATTTTCCTGGTGTGTCAATGGGCATTATAGTTGGCCATCTTGCCTCTATGCCAAGGAGTTTCCTTTTTACCCAGGATTTCAGTCTTATTCTGGACAGGGAACATGGGACAATGTATTCTCTTCTGGAACTGCTTCAAGCTGGCTTTGGGGAATTGTTGTCAGGGCCCCAAAAAAGGCTGAAGGCTGGTCAAAGGCTGGGCAATGGGGCATTTTTCAGAAGCATTTGTCAGGCTATCTGATCCTGTAGAGACAGGGAACAATCATAGTAACACTCTCCTAGTCAGGAAAATTTAATAATCTCTGATTGCATTCACAATTAAAGTTCACCTCCTTGATAAGCAATAGACATTTTTAGAAAGACTATGTGTAGTACTATGGTAGTGGGATGGTGGTTGATTACTCAGTCTGAATATACTCATATACAGTATGACAGTACTGGGCTGGAGAGATGGCTTGGTGGTTAAGAGCACTGGCTGCTCTTTCAAAGGACAGGCATGCAATTTCTAGCACCCACATGGTGGCTCACAATGGTCTTTGACTCTAGTTCTAGGGGATCTGACATCCCTTCTGGTCTCTACAGGTACCAGACATGCAAATGGTAGACAAACATACATGCAGGCAAAATACTGACAGGCAGATCAAACAAGATTTTTAACAACCAGTGTGGAGATGCCATCTTATAAAATTGTTAAAGGGATAAAGTATTCTAATGCACATCAACATGTTAAGAAATGACTATCCTATTGGTGGTTTCACTGACTCATAGCTCTGTTGACATGAAAATAGTTTCTCCTGTTGATTTGGAACCAAAATAGCAGGACAGCTTCCAGATACCTGGGTTGCTCACACAAAACAAAAGTTGAAGGGGTGGGGCACCAACAGAGCAACAAAAGACACATTGTTCTGTGTAAGGTATGAGCTTTACTTCAGGTACAGAGCTCTGGACCTTTATGCCAGTGGAGTGAGAAACAAAGTTTGGAATTATCTGAAGCTGAAACTACATCCTTGTCACCATGTGAATCGGGCAAGGAAGACAATGGCCACTTTCTTGTAAGATTTTCCTTTCACTGTTGAAGCTCTTAGATTCCAGTGGGAGTAAGATAAATAAGCTTTTTAATCTTTTTTTTTTTAATAAAGGATTTATTACCTTTTAAATATAAAGGTAATACCAAAATATGGTTTTTCTTAATTCAAAAATAAAAGGAAGAAAAACACACAAGAAAGTGCCTGCATCTCCAACCACCCATAAGCCGGACACCTCTTTACAGATCATCCTGTAAAGCCAAAATCATTACTCAGATGGATACTTTGCCATTAGTCAAAGCCAACTGATTTAGAATTCAGTGCACTTAGAATCCAGTGTCAGAATAATTCATAATATCCTCTTATTCTGTTCTCAGGGACATACATAGTAAAATATTTTATGATCAACATAGGGTGGGGTACAATCCACACTGCATACACAGTTTTTATTGTTAGGAAATCAGAAGTCAGTCAGCCCAGGTTTTATGTCTCTCAAGGGCAAAGTCTAGTGTAATTATCACTCGTGAGTCTTAGATTTCATACAAGCCATCACCAATTTATACTCGATAAATGCTGAATGAGCCATCAAGATTCTAATATACAGTCTTAAAATCTTGATCTGCCCAGTAACTCAATGACATCTTCCCAAGCTTATCCTCTCATAGTACAGTATCCTCATAAGAATTTCAAACAGCTAGAACATGAAGCAGTTGCTTGTCCAGTGCTCAAACTACCTGAAAAAATAAAATATAGACGAAAGATGCACAGAAGTTTGAAAACATGAAGCTTCCATCATGACACTACCTTTGTAATTCTCCCCACCCCTTTATATGAAAAGAAAAGATTTATTTCAGTTTTACACTTCCAGGTCACAGTTTATTATCAAGGGAGTTGTAGGGCAGGAATCTAAAAGCAGGAACCCAAAACAGAAACCATGAGAAATGTAGTTTACTGGCTTGCTCACTGGCTGGTGCTCAGCTGGCTTTTTAAATTACAGCTCAGGTCCACCTACCCAGTTATGGTACTACCCACAACGGGCTGAGCCCCACCTCACACACACAAACCCATCAATCATCAATCAAGGCAATCTCTCATAGACATATCCACAAACCAATCTGTTTTCAGGGCAACCCCTCAGTTAAGATTCTCTCCTCCCAGGTGACTCTAGATTGAGACAAGTTGACAATGAAAAGTAACAGCACAGGAAGGTTCCAGTTAACTCTACTGCAGCAGTGATCATGATGATAACAATGTTCAGGCATGGCAAGAGGATGTATAGGAAATTCTGTTCACAGGTATGGAGCTGGGTTGGTGGTTACCTCTCTCTTCTGGTAGCATACAGAGCACCTTCCAGTACTGTGAACACTAGTCAGTAGTGGGTGAAGACTCTACATAGACGCCAACTTGATCTCTCCATGTTCAATGAGACACGGAAGTTTCATCTTCAGCAATAGAGCTTTATTTTGTGGTTGCTTTCCACAACAGCTTGAGTTGTTTGGGGGGTTTCGATGGGAACCCTTTGACCAACAACTCAATTAGATGCAAACCATTTCTGGCACTAGAATTTTACTTGTTGGCTAAAGATGTCTAGTTGGTGTGTTCACCCCCATTATCTAGTGACTTTATTTAGATTGCATTCATATATGTATATTTTTAAGATGTTTCTACAATACTAGGTTTCAATATGACCCCTCAGATGGCCCTCGGTGTTAGTTGTCCTTTGCTGTGTCTTCTCCCTTTCTCCCACCTCCTCTCCTCCTCTGTATAACCCTGTTCCTGTATGTCCCCGTCTCTCCATAACTGTGCATTCTGTTTCTCCATCCTTAAGAGATTCTCTCATCTCCCTTAATCCTTTACTCTATACCTAACCTCTGTGGTTACACAGGTTGTAACATGCCCACTGAAGGCATAAAAGCTAACATCCATATGTGAGAGAATACATACCATATTTGTCTTTTAGGGCCTGAGTTACTTCACTCAGGATAGTTTTTTTTCTAGCTCCATCATTTACACGTGTATTTCAGGATTTTGATTTTTTTTTTTTTTTTGGGGGGGGGGACAGGAGAGTAACATTTCCTTGCATGAATGTACCATATTTTCTTATTCATTCATTTATTGATGAACATTGGGAATGTTTCCAATTTCTGGTTATTAGAATAGAGCAATTATAAACACAAATGAGCAAGGATCTCCATAGTAAGGTGTAGAATCCTTTGGGTATACTCCCAAGAATGAAACAGTTGGATCTTTAGGTAGGTCTATTCCCAGCTCCCTGAAGAACCACCACACTGATTTCCATAGTCAAGGCACTCACACCAGCAACAGATTAGTGTTTCCCCACCTGGAATTTGCAGGGTCTGAGGCTGAAGAATCAGCACTATGTCACTTGACTTTCATGGGACTCATGACATTTTCCAGTTCAGAACATGAAGGATCTGGATGAAATTATGTTAAATGTTCCCCTGAGTCTATAGTCTATAGCTCCAGATCCATCGTAAGGGACTTCAAGGCAGAGGTACTTCTGCCCCTGTCTTGGTGTGTGTGCTGTTTCTGATTTTGCACTGAAGCAGTTACTATTTTTGCTCACAGTTCTCCTCCTCTATATCCCCAGTGCAATTCAGTGTGGAGCACATGAGCACAATTTTACCTTTTATGGGAAAGTGTACTATGTTGGCTAAATTAACAAATGCATTTGATCCTTAGAAGAAAAATACATGTCGTCGTCATGTTCATCTGATATCACAGAGAATGTGAGAATCCCAGAGAGCAATCCTCAGTCACTCCACTCAAAGTGAACTCAAAGACTTGACCATCTTTACTTTCTGCTTATGGAGAACAAAAATGACATAAAACTTTTTTTTTTTTTCCCCTCTTAAGTCATTAGCTAAAGGAAACGGAGGTTTGGAACACAGCTCCTGCTTCTGTGAATGTTAGGACTTTCTTTTCTTTTAAGCAGCTTTCCAAAATCAATCACACACACACACACACACACCACACACACACACCCCACTTGTCATTTACCCTTCAAGGATGTCGATAAAGTAAGAAGACTGTTCTAAGACACTGGCACATTCTTTTCATGTTTTCCTAGAAAATACAATGAGAAGCTCTTGGCGGGAATATGAATAAGCCAGTGTCTGAGTCACCCAGAGTGGGTTTCTGTGAGGTCCCAATTCTGTGTTTACAAAAACGAGCTGGGTAGGGAAGCAGGAGGAGTGTATCCCATTATCAGCAGTAGATTAACAATTTATATAAGATATACACTTAGATGTCACAGAGATGCTTCCATTTCCTCATGGCTAAATTGTTCTCTAAAATTAGATATAGGGAACTTGGGTGAAGAAATGTGAAGGAGGAGGGTTGGTCACAGATCAGGTAAGTATCCCAGATACGTCAGAAGAAAAAATGTGTCCACAGCAGTTCCCTAGCCAGGTAAACATGTGTATTTCTTTTCCTTGGCATTATATTTAACTTACTCCTTTAACATCTCAAAAAAAAAAATTCTTCTTGATTTTTCTACCAAATTTCAACAAGCACTGTTTTTTTAAAAGAAAGAAAGAAAGAAAGAAAGAAAGAAAGAAAGAAAGAAAGAAAGAAAGAAAGAAAGAAAGAAGAGTGGGATGAAAGAAGAAGGAAGGAAGAAAGGGAAGAGACAGACCTACAATGAAACTACATGTCGAAGGGCAGGCGATATGGCTCTGAGCTGTTAAAGGAGCTTGCTAGCCTGACGACCTGAGTTAGAGTCCCTGAGACCCACATGATGGAAGGAGAGAAGTGACTCATTTAAGTTGTCCTCTGATACCCACATGTACGTTTACCATGGAGTGTACCAAAACAGGGAGATAAATAAATGCTGTTGTAAAAACCAAACACTATGATTCTGGCCTATCATATGAGGTTATTACAAAGATAAAAAACGTAATAACACAGGGCTGGAGAGATGCTCAGTGGTTAAGAGTACTTGTTCTTGAAGAGGCCCAGGTTCGGTGCCAGCATCCCCAGCATTGTGACCCACAATTACCTGTAACTCCAGTTCTAGAAAATCTGATGTCTTCTTCTGACCTCCATGGACACCAGTCATGCACATGGTGTACATTCATACATGAAACCAAAATATTCATATACATAAATTTAAAAAAATCTAAAAATTTTAAAGATAATGCACATTGAAGTACTTTGACAGCTGTACAACACTATTCAAAATATTATTACTGTCACCATTATAGCGTTTGTTTTCACAATAATTTTGTAGTGTAACTCTAAGGAGGAAGTGCCTACTTATGCGCACACAAATTGAAATGAATTCGTGCACGTGACCCGCTGCTAGACGACCAGTTCACGCACCGTAAAATTGATTTAAAAAAAGATTTCTGGAATTCTACAAGAACATTTCCCCCATGTGCTTGCCCTACACTGTTTAAACTTGAAGATAAAGAAAAGAGAGAGAGAGAATAAGTTGTCTAACAGACAGCTGAGTGAAATGTTCGGTTCCCATCCATTTTGTCTCTGGGAAGACAAAACAAGAAGTGACGAGGAGGAAAGAGTGCCTCGCAGAGCGCTCACAGCGAGCAACCAGACAGGTGTGCTCAGTGTGAGCAGGGTGTGAGCACGGACATAGGAGCACACGGAGGGACAGGGTGGAACAATTCCTCTAACTAAGCCTATTTAGAGGCAGATTCGGATAGAAACCCCACAGTTATAAATCTGGACCTCCAAAACAAGTTCTTCACTATGCAGAGGTATATTTACAAGACATTCTTTACAACACTCCTTGAAATAATAGAAAGCATTGAAAATGGAAGAATTTAAATTTCCATAAATAAATTATTGTACAATTTCTCGATGAAAGATTGTTTTTAGAAACTTTTTAAAGCTGAGATAAATTTTACATGAACAGGTATTTAAAGGCCCTGTAAAGCATTAAAAGAAGAAAGAATAAGTTGAAGAGAATTTCTTCCATAATTGGTAGATGAGAGAGAGAGAGAGAACACACACACATACATCCAATTAACAACATTTTCCTCTAAATATTGCATGGCCAGGTAGATTTCCATTTGCTCTGTTTTATTATTCTTTTCATTTTTATTAACAATGAGTATATTTTGCTTAAGAATAAAAACATAGGGGTTGGGGATTTAGCTCAGTGGTAGAGCACTTGCCTAGCAAGCACAAGGCCTGGGGTTTGATCCTCAGCTCCAGAGGGGGAAAAAAAAAAGAATAAAAACATAAATAAATCCCACTTTTAGCCTGCCCATGTATTGACTTGGTGAAATTACAATGAAAATCAAAGAAATGCTTCAGTAAATAAAACAAACACTACGGAATAGTCAAGGGTCAGACTAACGAAGAGAGCTGGGGATGTGCCAGCAACAGGTCCTTCCAGATAAGGCACCAGGGATAAGGGGAGGTGAGGCTGATGTAACAGCGAACATCCACAAATCCTAAATCAATCCTTTTGATTAAACAAGGCCACATAGGTCCCAGGATATTAATGTTTGTTAATAAACATAAGGTGACAAATGTAGTACAACCAAGAGAAAATGGATTTTGATATAAAATTCAAGCCAGGCATGATGACTCATGCCTGTAATTTCTTTTGCTTTTCTAATCCAAAGTAATTATTGTGATCTTTAAAAATTAAAGTATAATTTCATCATTTTCCCCTCTATCTCTTCCCTTCGGCCCCTTCTATATTGCCCCCTTAATTCCTCCCAAATTCAAGAGCTCTTTTTCTTTATTATGGTTAAATATGTAAATTAATGCATAAATATATAAATAGGAGCCGCTGAGTGTATTTACTGTTGGTTGTATGTATATGAGTTTGGTGTTGAGTAACCAGTTAGCAAACATCTCCATGTCTCCTTGTCTCAGCAGTCCTTAGTTGCTTGTAGTCCTTTGTCTAGAGTCACTGCCCAGATCTTATTTAGGCAGCTATGTTATTGAGGTGTCATGGGTTACTAGGCAGCTATGTTATTGAGGTGTCATGGGTTAAGCTTCCATGGCATTTCTAAGAGACAACAGCAACAAAAACAGCAACAGGTTTCCGGGTCTTCTGGTTCTTACAATCCTCCCTCTCCTTCCTCTGAGATGTTCCCTGAGCCTGAGGTATGGGGATTACGTTCTGGATGTATCTGGTGGGACCCAGGACTCCTTGACCAGTAGCTCTCTGCATTTCACTAACTGTGGTTTTCTGAAATGGTGTCTGTCCATCTGCTGCCCAGAGAAGCTTCTGTGATGGGATGAAAGCTACATCTCTCTGTGGGGCTAAGGATAAACATTTAGAATGCAGTCAAGGAATCTAGTTTAGTACAAGATCACAATTGTAATTTCCATATTCAGGAAGCAGAGGAAGTGGGATCATGAGGTCAAGGCCAACCTGGGCTACAAAGCAAAATCTTAGGAGGGAAGCCGTAGAAGAAAGAAAAAGAAAGAGAAGGAGGAAGGATTGTACGAGCCAGTGGGGGTCGAGGGGGGAGGTGTCAACGCACAAGGGAACCCACAGAAACAACTAACCTGGTCTCATAGGGGCTCACAGACTCTGAACCAACCACTAGGGAGCCTGCCTGGGACCGACCTCGACCCCTACATGTGTGTGACAGCTGTGTAGCTTGGTCTGTTTGCAGTGGGACCAGGGCCCGCCCGACGCTTGAGCTGGCTTTTGGCAACCTATTCCCCATACTGGGTTGCCCCACCCAGCCTTAATACAAAGGCTTAGTATGAGTCCTTCCTCAACTTGACTTGCCATGCTTCGTTGACACCCATGCGAGGCCTGCCCCTTTTTGAACAGAAACTGGGGAGGACTGGATGATGGGGGTGGGAGCAGAGGGGAGGTGTGGAGAGGGCAGGGGAGGAGAGGAAGGAAGGGAAACAGAGGTCGGGATGTAAAATAAATTTTAAAAATTAATTAATAAAGAAACAAACAAACCAGAGAGGCAAACTTGACCTCACTTTTTCCTCTGACATGAGAGAAGTCTATGTTTAGAATTTTTAACTAACAAAAGAAGAGGAGAGAGAAAATCTACTACGTAAAACTTCGGAATGCGGACTGTGAGTTGAGGATGGGAAGAGGTCCGTCACTTCATTGGGGAATTCCCTTAAGCACCAGTTTGTAAAACAATTTGAGGATATTGCTGCCACCTAGTGGGCAATTATAGTTTTACTTTTTATTATAGCAAACTGAGACCCTCAAGGAATACAAAATAATTTCATAAGTGCTAATATTTATGCCTCAGTATAATTCAATACTTATGAATAAAAGCATAGACATAAAATATTTACTTCATTAATTTACTTATATAAATTTACTTATAAAAGTGGTAACATAATTAGAAGCAAAGGATTTGTTTCTAGAGTTTCAGAGAAAAGAATACAATTGTGGCCAACAGCAAGATAATAATCTCCTATCTTTTACTGTGTATCCTTAGGGTAAAATAATCCCATACACTGTCTTTTCTTCCAAATGTAAATGTAATGTGCATGCACAAAATCTTCATTAAATATTTAATACCATTTGTTAATTCATTCCAAACTTGTTAATGTTTCCCCTTCGTACAAACAACAATAATTCCATTCAGAATGTGTGGGGTTTTCTATAATTGTGTCCGGTCTTACTGACAATTACGATGGGCAACACCTATCATAACTTCACTCCCATCTGAACTCCGCGTGCTAACTCAGAACCAAGTCCCAATGTTCATTGATACAGGAATCTGCACTATAAAATATGAGAGAAATTAAAACCGAAACACAAAGTCTCATCCAATCTTTGTTGGAAATGCATGAGTCATCTAAATGTGGCTTCCTAAGGCAAAGCCTCTGTTAGGCTGTGCTGACCAGGGACACAGCCTCCGTGTCTTCTAGAAACTTGACTAGCATTGTAGGAAAAGCCAACCCCGGTCTTTGCCTAGGAAGCGGTTAATTAGGAAACAGGCTTCTTTGACGCCAGGCCAGAACACGCTGAAGGGGCTTTACAGGTGAGTGGGGGAAGCTGAGCACAGAAAGGATGTGCCGTCTCCCACATACACACTCCACTCCTGGATTATTCGGTGATGAAGACAGGAAGGAGGAAGAAGCATAAGCGGGCTGCAGGAGTGAGGAGTCTGAAGCATGCTGATGTCACTGGATCCTTGATGAGCAAATAAACATGCCTTAGGATTTGCATTGGGCTGAAGGAGAAAAGAAAAAACGTAAGACAGAGTAACACAATCAGTAAGCAAATTTAGGCTATGGATGAGTTGTTCACTTAGTATTTTTAATTTTGTTTTTACCTATATTTAAAGTTTACTTTTATTTTTATATTATTACATTTGTTCTTTGGCAGTTTCTTACATGTACATATTGTATTCTGATGTATTGTATTCTCGCCTCCAACCTTCCTTATCTCCCTCTCAACCCTGTGAACCCCTCTTCTCGCTGCAAGTCCCTTTCCCAGGCTGGTGACATTTTGTTTATTTTGCGTCCCACAGAGTTTAACCAAGGCCATCTGTGTGACCATGGATTTGAGACTGTCCACTAGAGCTTGGGGGCCTCACCAGTGGATGCATGACTGAAGATAATGATCTCCCCACCCCTGTGATCTCTCAGTGTCCTGTAATCCAGCAAGGAGGAGTAAGGCCATGTGCTCCCCTCATATCTATACCCCCCTGTTGACAGCCCTGTCTTATGCAGGCCACTGCAGCAGCCGTGAGATCATGATTGCGATGGTTGTGTCATACCCTGAACATTCCAGCGCTCTTCTCCTCATCTTCCAGCTCTTGCATTCTCCCTGGCCCTTTTCCCACAGTGTTCTCTGAGTCTTAGAGGAGAGAGAGCAAATAGCTTGTACAGAGCTGCTGCGCACTTGTTTATCATGTAGTCTCAGCATCTGGAGCAGCTGAGCGTAAGATGAGAGGCTTCATTGGAACGAGAGGCTTTTCTGTCCACGAAGCAGCACTTGTCTGTGGATATAAACACAAACAATTTGAAGGCAGTTTGGCATCATGTCAGTTTAGCTAAACAATGGTACTAAGTTCCCAGCTAGGGTCTATCATCTCCTGAGCCATGTGGTTTTTGCTAGTTTATAATAGCAAGCATACCACTCCTGTGGAATGGACCTCAGATTCAACCAGAAAGTGCTTGGTTGCTTGGTTATCTCCATAATAGTTATTCCACTACTGCCCCCGTGGACACATCTTGCCTACAAGGTTAATATTACGGTTTGTACGGTCCACAGCTGGGTGAGTTTTCTCTCCTAACAGCCTGTATAGCACCTTACAAAATTATGAAAGCTAGTCAGCGAAAAGGAAGATTCCAGCCCTTCTGATTTCTCTGGATCTTAAATCCAAGGTATGTGGTCCTTTGTTCTGGTGGCCAATAAAGAGAAAAAGCAGCACCTGTCTTGTTTTAGGAGCTTCTGGAGCCTCCCTGGGGAACAGTTCATAAGGAAGTGTCCCACATGGGGCACTAGGATTTTTGCTTAATGACCTCTGGGGTCTATGTGCAGAGTTATCTAGCCATGCATTGCCCTGTCTCTCTTCTAATCTTATTTGGTTATATTTTTAGTTGGTTTGCACCATCTGCCACTCACGTTAGCCCAGCTATACTTGTTTTCTGGCCTTCGACGGAGCTTCCCTGTGCATTTCCTCCTTTGTGACAACCCTTCCTTCTGTCGATACACTCTCCCTCCAGGAAACTCCTTCACTTTAAACTCCATGCAAACGTCATCTCTTCAATGAGTTCTTCCTTGGTGACTCCATCCAAGATTATAGTCTACTCCCTGTACGGTGCTCTAAACCTTCCTTCAGCCTTACCTATTTTAACTTTGTCATATAACTTCTTAAACCTCAGTCACCTGTCACTTAATGACAGGTATATGATTGGAGACACATAGAGAGATGGTCAAGTTCATTGCACCAGGAACATCATAAAAGTATTCACAAACTGATATGGCATGGTATCCCTAAGCAATGTCACCTTACAGGACAGTGCTTGTATGCATGATGTAATTTTAACGCAGACTTTGTTTCTAGGAGACTCATTACTGCACTGATTTTTCTGTTTGTCATACACTTTCTAATATCTGCCTCAATAAAATAGAGCATCCACTCAAGAGAACAGAGAGGTTTTTTTTTTTTTTTTCTACCCACTGATGTAATCACAAGGGCCTGGAACTTTTGTCACATAGTACACACTCAGTTGATATTTTGTAGTAAGCAAAGATGAAAATAAAGTTGAGAAACTCTTCAAAAAGTAAACAAAGAAGCAATAAAATAGGAAAGACCGGGAAGAAAACATGAAGATCCAACACAGCCACATCCAAATAAATCTTCTAGAATAAACACAGAAAAAAAGTACTGGGGTGGAATTTATCAGAGAAAATTTTAAGAAATTATCTACTACTTTCAATTCTAAATAGTGAGTATCCATAGGGAGCTCACAAAATGTCAAGAACTTTTGATATACACCAAAATACATCATTGTGAAATCTTAGATGATGGCAGAACCAAAGGAAAAACCCCCCCCCCCAAAAAAAATTCTAGAAGAAAAGAACGTTTTCCTAAAGTTAGGAGTCTCACAGTGCCCAACTTCTCAGCAATAACCAGCACTGGTTAGAAACATAAGTACAGTTGGGAAGGGTACCGTCCTGTGGCAACCTCTTCAAATCCTGAAATAATGTTCTTTCTACTTCAGAGCCTTACACCAAGCTTCACAAAGGATAAGGTTCCTTTTCATTATCTTATGGGATAAATTAAATATATCAGCACATTTAACATAACAAGCAGCTTTCCATTCAAGCAAATGCCACTTCCCTATTTTACCTAGAAAATGAAGAATCTCTTTTACTACATTAATTTCCCTGCAAACTAAGATTGGAGGGCACACCCTCAACCTGATCACACCTACCTTCCTGCAAACTAAGATTGGAGGGCACACCCTCAGCCTGATCACACCTACCTTCCTGCAAACTAAGACTGGAGGTCACACCCTCAGCCTGATCACACCTACCTTCCTGCAAACTAAGACTGGAGGGCACACCCTCAGCCTGATCACACCTACCTTCCTGCACTGTGTGCACATAAGGAAAAGGAAATTAGATGGTGAGGTGGAACATGGCTGTAATCTCAGCACCTGAGAGGATGAAACAAAAGGATCAGGAATTAAGGGCCAGTGTGAGCTACAGTAGTGGAGGCTGCTTTCCTCGCTGTGAATAGGGTGTGTATGCAGGGATGGAGAAGGACAAGGACGGTGTCTGCAGCATGTCTTAAGAACTGTCTTTGGTTAAGACAGGTATCCATGTCTTCAGCTGTGGCTGTAAGAACTCAGATCATATTAACACATTTCCCATCCTCAAGTACTGGAAGTGTTCTAGTCTTGAGCAACGTCTATATAAACACACACTTGGGAAGTAATTGCAGGACTTTCACTAAATTTCTGCTGTTCACTTGAGATCTCTCCCTCCTCCTCTTCCTTCTTAAAGTTCTAAATGTTAGCGTAACTTCAGAATGTGTTCCTTGATAAAAACAAAAAATACCCCCGTTTTGTTGCTGCCTTTTCTGTCCTAAGTGTCCTAAGTGTTTGTTTTTTGAATGGTAGCTAAGCAGGCCTCACCTCACAGGAGCTACGAACAGTTGGTAAGTTTGCCCCAGCACTGGGGACCTCTGAGATGACTCTGCAGGAAAACCGCCATTTTGAACTTTTCCCACTGAAAGATTAGTAGAAGGTCAGAAAACAAGTTAGTTAAGGTCCTCCTAACACTTCCCTTGGGAGAGAAGACTTTCCTGGTGAGGGAACATCATCCCAGATAGATTGGCAGTTCCTGGGGGTGCGGGGGTGGGGGGGGAGGGAGGGAATATGTCCTAACTCAGTTTTTGCATCTTTTGTCTTAGACTAAGACAAACCATACAGTTTTCAATTAAAAAAAGAAAGAAAGAAAGAAAGAAAGAAAAAGAGATGTGGGAGAGAGAGAGAGAGAGAGAGAGAGAGAGAGAGAGAGAGATTAACCCACACCAAATCTATTCCTGGGCACAACAGTGTTTTTAAAGAAGTAATCATGGTAGATGTAGAAATCAAGAATGGAAACTACATTAACAGAGAACAAATTTTGAAGGCACAATCCTGAAAACATTCTTTTCAAATAAGTGACATAAATCTTTGGGTTGAAATATAGCACAAAACCAGAATGGGTCAGCTAAAACTACTATGGATGAATACCCTCTGTGAAGGGCACTGGCTATGTGCTGTCATATCAGAACTCAGGGCACAGAGCAAACACACTAAACATTTGTTTAATGAATAAATATGATATCGTGGTTGAAAAGAAATAAACGAATGCAATCATTTTTTCTTCTATTAAAATGATTCAACTATTTTTTAAATTTGTTCTAACTATGGAGCTAAGGAAAACATTTCTTATGCAGCTGTAAGCAATTCATGTAGAGTTCTGCCCCAAAGTCATAGCTTAAGGGGTAGGGAATAGAATGCAGGTTATTCTTTCCCTTGTGACTTGAGTTCTTATTTCCTTGCTCTGCGCCGCTTAGGTCTGTGATACCAGGAAAGCTTGAGTATATGTGCACAGCATCTTGTTCACTCCAGGAAAATGAACTTAGTTAGTTTAATACTTTATGGTGGACTATTAGCGATGAACTATTTCTCAGAGATAGTTCACTCTAGCTCTATGGATGCTTCCCCAGTGATGCAAAAATAAAATATGTTAAAAAGAAAAGCATCTGAACGGTAGGAGAATTGTCAAATAACATAATGGGGAAACCATCAGATATCTGTGGCAATGCACTCTCTCAAGCAGGAATCTGTTCAGTTTGGTTCCATCAATATTTATCTGTAGACTGCTATGTGCTGGGCAATATATATACTGGGAACATACAAATCCTTCTGGTCAGAGAACTCATATTTGTCTACAAGGAATTTCATAAATTAAAGTGCTCTGGGTTCAGGAACTAGGTTGAAAATGCTAAGGGAAAGAAATCACGTCTTCTAAAGCGTTATTGGAGAGTAAGACCTCTGCATTCCACACGCCCCAGCCTCAGATCCAAACCCTGCTCTTGCTTACTGTACCTTTTCACTGTATTTGTCTTTTATCCACTACTCCCCATCTAACATCACTGCTCTATACCAAGTTTGAGAAACATCTGGTGCCTAGTAGGGCTTGAGTAGCCAAAGGCATACATGAACAAAAGGCAAAAATTCTGTTTTTACAGATGAGATCAAGACTAGTCCATGATTGTGCAACTCTTACATTGCATGTCTCAGCTTCACAGCCAGTTGTGGAGGCTTAAGCCATGCTCTAGCTACAGTCACTAGTCCACGTGTGGGAGGGTTACAGAATTGATCCTGTGAGTTCCTTAGTGTGAGAGGAGCAGGGCATTGCAGAGAAGGCCTGCTTTCAGTCTAGTTGAAGGAAAACCTTCTGGACATCCAGCTACAGGAACGTGACTGCTTAGGAGGGTGGAAGGCATCTTTAGTTTGTTTAGAGTTCCTGCCCTTGCTTGGTGAGACTTGATGTTTCCTGCATTTGAAAGTCTATAAAAAGTTTAGCTTTATTCTCTAGGGGGACCAAGGCCAAAATCCTGATGAGAATCCCTATCTACTCAATACCAAGAAATGTCTTTTAAATGAGTCGTGTGAACTGTCTCAAGGGTTGGTGGGTCTGAGCAGACAGTGCGCAGCTCCAGGACAGCATCTGGAGCGGGGCGGGGCGGGGTGGGGCGGGGCGGGGTGGGGCGGGGCGGGGCGGCGCCCTACCCCGGAGCTCTGGAGCTGGTGGCTGTGGGGTTCAGAGAGCGTGGTGTGCAAGATGCTCTCGGTCTGCGGCAGCGTCCTGCGCTTGCAGTTCACCGTCCGCCGCGTCCCTCAAACTGTCTCGAGCTGGCCGGGATGGGGTCCCCGGGTCGCGGGCCGCCCCTGTAGCTCCAGCAGCCAGAACCCCAGCGGCTCTGAGCCCCCAGGTTAGGGTAGGGCAAGGCTGGGAGGGAGGGGGCCGCGAGAGGGCGGGCCAGGGGCTCGGGCTGGAGGGTCCAGGCTTGCGGATGCACTAGGCTTCTGGTCCTGCCCATGGCTTTCACTGCAGGGAAGGTTCACAGGATCCCCGCCCAGTACAAGCCTTCGCAATTCGACAAGAAAATCCTGCTGTGGACCGGGCGTTTCAAATCCATAGATGAGATCCCGCCCTTAGTACCGTAAGTGTGAAAAGGGGTCTTGGCCTGGGGGCCTGGGTTTCGCCGCGGGGAGACACAGTGTCCAACCAGTGTGCTTGCTGGCCAGGGGCAAGGCAGCCATGGTGCTGCGCAGTTCTTCACACTAACACAGTCATGAGCTATTTACAACACTCCCCTAAATGAGGGTCAATGTCAAGGGGCTTGACTGGACAGTAGGGAGTTGGGATTATTGAGGGCACGAGCTACATGAAAACCTAGAAGTCTATTGGACAGTTCCCAGCCTTATAGACACAGGTTCCTGGAGAGCTCTGAGTAGGCTGAGCAGTGGAGTACTGTGATTTAGCATGAACGTGACAGGATGCAGAATTTGGGAAAAGACATTTCTGAGCATGTCTGTGAGGTATTACTAGATTAGGTTAATTGAGGTAGGAAGGAAGACCCAGCAGTGGTGGGGCGTGTGTTGGGGGTGGGGCGGTTCCTAGACAGAATAAAAAAAAGCCGAACACAAGCATTCATCACTCTTGACTTCCAGTGGATAAGTTATGGCCGCCTCAGCTACAAACTCCATGCTTTACCCCCATGATAACCTACACCCTCGATCTATCCACACCATACCACAATGACAGCCTGTGAACCAAAGTAAACACATCCTTAATTTGCCTTTGTCAAGGTACTTTGTTAAAGTAATGGAAAGTCATTCAAATACTTAAGCTGAACTAGAACCTGGGTGGTGGTGGCTGGGGTGACAGAGACAGAGAGGGGCCAGTGTCGGGGGATGTTTCCCTACTGCTCCATTGACAAGGAAAGAATCCCAGATAGGACTGTCTGGCGACTGGAGAGTAGCCATCTGGTACCAGGTTTCCTGGCGCTGGGACAGCTTCAGCGTGGTTGGTCTCATCATAAATGGCTTCAAGTGAAGGGAGGAGGAAAAAACGTGTGCTGGAAAAATGCACAATACCCAGTGATACATTGTGAAGCATTTCCTTGCTCTTTGAGAAATAGTTAAAAAAAATAAAACGTGAAATTTTGAAGCCAACTTAAATGTATTTTCTAACATTAAAAACAAATTTTACTTTCCTTGACATCTGTAGACTCCAAACTGTTGAAAATGTGAGTCTCAGAAAAATTTCAGGTCAAGTTCTACTTATTAAAATTTTAGAATCAAATAAAATATAGAAAGAATACAAATAGAACAAGAAATAAAATTCCACCCTCAGTTGGTTTGTTTTGATATCTATTATTATACTAAATTAAGAAGTAAAGAATCTGCAATGTTGCAAATTAATTTCCAAAAGAACCTATTTCCATATTGCATCATCACAGCTGAATATGGGAAAGATCCAATTTTCAGAAATAATTTAATTCCCCCAGGACCACAGTCAACAGAAGTAACATACATACGGGCATTGAACAACGAATGAGATACTTATAAAAACACTGTGGTTTTGAGCTCAGAGTATTTGTGTACTTTTCATTTTATTAGTTTCTATAATTTTTTAGAGCTTTGCTATTTAGGAGGGACACTCTGTTAAGATGTTAAGCTTGCAATGTAAGGAATGTTCTTCTCTATGATTTTAATAGACAAATAATTAACAGGAGACCTAAAGTTTCTGTACTACACACCGATTATATTTATAGTAACTGTGTTGTTTCTTTTTCTTTTGTTTTTAATTGCTAAACTAACTCTGTATGCCAGATCACAGCTAGATACGGTTAAAATGATAAGCTCTTTTAACCAGCAACAAATACAATCTAATAATGTCTCCCTGGACACTAATGGAACCTGTTTGCAACTGACATTTTAAGCTTAATTCTGCCTAAAGTATAATGAAAACAAGCTATTGTGGGTTTTTTGTGATTTTTTTCAAGAGAAATTTAACATCTTTATTAATTTTTTAAAAATGTAACTGCATTATAACTAATCGTATATAAACTCTATACTAGATAAGAGTACCACTCATTATATTCCAGAGTCAAGAACCTTATGCATATTGATAAACTGTCACTTAATTATCATTGTAAATTGGTAAAGTTTTGTTTCAATATAAAAGCACCCAAAGATGGGTTGGGGATTTAGCTCAGTGGTAGAGCACTCACCTAGCAAGTGCAAGGCCCTGGGTTTGATCCTCAGCTCAAAAAAAAGCACCCAAAGCTTGATTCCCATTGTAACAGTTTTTATTGCTAAAATCTAAGGTAATTAATTATACTACACTTGCATGTAACTAGTCTCTTTGGAGAATAAGACAGATAGGACAGGACAGGAAGAAACTGAGAAGTTCTTGAAAGAAAGTGTGGGAGAGGGGTCTAAGTATAAGCTGTTCCAAATGGCTTCAATTCTTTTATCCCAGCTAAGAAATAACAAACCACAGTCCAACACATTGCTAGTGGTTTTACCTTGATCAATTAGAAACCAAATATATTACACTGGTTTCATAGTGGCTACCTTTAGTTTAAGATTGAAATCTGAACAAATGTGTACTAATTTAAAATTACTAAGACAAATGGGCTAGCTTTTGGTGAAGTCTTTTAGGACTATGGTTTGCATTTAGGCTATTCAAACAATAAATCATTATTTATCATGCTCACCAGAAAACTGGATCGCTTTAGCATTAACAAATACTAAAATGTCAAAAAATATTAAAGATAATTAACGAAATGCACATCTTGGTTCAGGCCTGAAATGGTAGATGCCGCCAGAAACAAAGCTCGGGTGAAAGCTTGTTACATAATGATCGGGCTCACGATCATTGCCTGCTTTGCTGTGATTGTGTCGGCCAAAAGGGTGAGTGTCTCCCTAGAACAAATACCCAGTGGTGGTGGGCAGGGGAGGAGGCACAGGGGCAGACCACTTGTCTACCTTCTGGAGACCCAGGGTTCAGTCCAACCCTACAGGGTTGGGGAGAGAAACAAGACTAGTTTTAAGAAATGTGATGGACCTTGTTCTGAACTCAGGGATTGACTATGCTTTACGAACAAATTCATCTTTGGATCCTGGATCCACCCACATACATATAAGAGACACAATTCTGTTCATGAAAAATTGAATCCAAAATTAATTGGTCAAGAGAGACAGAGTTTTTTTTTTCCATTGTAAAATAATGAAGAATAGTTTAAAATCTGTGTGAGAACTCTGATGTGCGACAGTAAAGCAGACTAGCTCATTCTCTAAATTATTACGGAAGTAGCCGTTGCACAGACTTAGGAGACAGAAGTGTGCAGGTTGGAGGTGCCCGTTGGGGTTGAGGATGAGCTGCTCTTTGCCATCCTCCATGCACACTTTCTATTTAATATCTATAAAGAGAAGTGGGGAGATGACCTTTTCACAGTCTGTGCTCTTGTGCTCTGCCTCTAAGCCTCCCGTCTCTGCGCCCTCTGGTCCATTTTTTATTTATTTATTTATTTGTTTATTTATTTATTTATTTATTTAATTTATTTTATTTATTTATTTATTTATTTAAACAAACCATGAGCAGTTCCAACAATACTGACAGGTGCTCCAAGAACCTCTACCTGGGGGTTGTCTCTAGACACACTCTACTTCAATGTGTCACCTGTGCCTGGGCTGGGTAGCCTGATCTCAGTGTCCTCCCTTCTGGGTGTATTTAGGCAGCTGTCATTCCATCTATGGCTCCTCCTTCTTTGGAGGTGGCAGGCATTCATCAGACTTCGCTGCTTGGATTTTTTTTTTTTTTTTTTAAGTTTCACCTATGTATACAATGTGATCATATTCACCCCCTTTACCCTCTGGAATCTTCCTTTTCACTCTGAACCCCTTCTCATTCCCGCTTAGCCAGTGGCTGGCTACACCATTAACAAAGATGACACCCTCATCCTCAGAGGGGAAACTTCAGAACCATGCTCACTGGGTTGAGTACTCAAAAGTGAACAAAGAAATCTCAACCATCTCATTTTTAGCCTCTTGGGTAACTGCTTGCCAAACTGGCAATTCTCTGGTTTCTAGAAATCTTTTAATGGAAACTATAGTCTCCTATTTTTGTTTGTTTTGTTTTGTTGAGACTGGGTTTCTCTGTGTAGTCCTGGCTGTTCAGGAACTTACTCTGTAGACTAGGCTGCCCCCAAACTCAGAGATTTGTCTGCCTCTGCCTCCCAAGTGCTGGGATTAAAGGTGTGTGCTGCCACTGCCTGGTATATATTCTCTTCTAAATGATGAACACTGGGGTTGCTTCTTTTGTTTAATCAAATAAATGACGCCCTTATTGCCAGTTTCTCAGGCAGGTGAAGGGACTTATTTCACATGTTTCCTGCCGCCTTCAGTTTCCCATTCACAGCTGCACAGTGAAGACCCCAATCCTGCACTCACTCCTTTGTATAAGTAGTTAAAGTTCCAACCCACAGCTGTTATGGCTAGTGTTTTCCCAAATGCCCTCTGGCTGAAACCATTCCCATTTGGCCTGGCATCTCTCTCCCATCCTTTACCAGCACAAGCCTCAAGTTACATTCATTTCTAGTACCCAAGGATCTCCCTTTTGGGCTTCAGTGTTTGAAGATACTTCTGATATGTTTTACCCAACACACAAGTCTATTTGAACTAGGAGAGATGACAGTGGATTCCTGATATTAACAATCCAGTTGATTAGTAGTCGAGCATCTTGGGTGATTTATTTACACGGTAACACTGAGCCATTTTGAGGGGTGGGGATATTATCTGTGAGAGTTGCTTAAGGTAACTTTTCCTCCTTTTCACTTTACAAAGGTTTTTCCATAGATCTATTGATGATATAAGTTCTTCTAAACAGTCCTGTTGTGTTGTGTTTTTAGGCTGTAGAACGACATGAATCCTTAACAAGTTGGAATCTGGCCAAGAAAGCCAAGTGGCGTGAAGAAGCGGCGTTGGCTGCACAGGCTAAGGCTAAATGATGCTCTAAGTGTCGAAGCACCCACTCAGACGCCATTACTATTATGAGCAACAGTAAAAGATTGATACAATATTTGCTCTGGTTTTATTTTGGTAACAAAAACATTAAGATCTTTTTAATGTTTTAGTAAACATTTACTAACACCCATTAAAAAACAGTGCACAAAAGTATAACTATCTTGGTAGATTTTTACCCAGCAATCAGAAGGGAAGGGACCCTAGACCGCTCGAGCATGTGGCTCTGACAGGCCTTTCCCTTCTCCCCCATTCCCTCTGCCTTGCTAAAAACCACTAGATCGAATTCCTAAAGCCGGCTGCCAGGGTCTGTTCCCTTATTCGGCCACTCCCTCCTCCCAAGGCTGATTGCCAGGGTCCAGCAATCAAAGCCCCCTTTGGTTCACTTAACTTGTCCAATCAAAATTAAATACCTCATCCTAACACAAGTTTCCCCCTTTACCTTTATAAACCTTCATTTGCCTATATGCCACATCTGTCTCCCCTCTATCCAGAGGCAGTTTTGTTGCTCTGGGACGAATACCCCTTCCCCATGACCCCTTCCCCTTCTCTCTAGCCCCCTATCTCCGCTACCACTGCATCCTAGCCCATTCTAACACAGACCTCCCCTTCTTCTCCTCTTAAAATCACACCTGCAGGCTCATTTGCTGCTGTTTTTCTGCCTGAGTCAGAAAGCAAACACTTTAACTTTTCTTCCCCACTTAATAAAGGATCCGTGTGAAAACTGGTCTTTGGGTATTGTTTGTGCCAAGTCTGGGGTCCAGGAGGAAGCCCCTGCTGTTGGGGGGGGGTGTCCTTCAAAAGGAAGCCCCAAGTGAGTGAGGTCCTGAGTGAATTTATTGTTGACATGGACACAGCCTTGAGGAAGATCCAAGCCCTTAGACCCATGGGAAATTAGCAAAGCTGTTCTCCATATGGGCTGGGCTTGAAGTTGGGAAAATCATCTTCCTCTGATCCAAGTGCCAGTGTTTACAGAGGACTGATCAGTGTGTACAAACACCGGCAACTGCAGCTCCCTCTCCCGGATGTTTACAGTCTGAGACAGCTTGCCAACAGACACCTCCTATGGAGACCAGCTAATGTCTCCCTCTGCTGTACCTAATAAAAGGGTGTGGTGGTGGAGGTAGTGCCCTTCCACCAATGTGCACACTGCACCTGACAACTGCTATAATTAACGAGGCAATTCCATGTAGTTTATCTGGTAATTAAAAGGTTTATTTCAGGGGTAACTTACAACCAATAAGGGGTCAATTACAGGATCCAGGGGAGGTGAGGTACAGTCCAATGTAGTCCTCTGGGGAACTCTGATTTGGTCTGTAAATCCAGCCTCCAGGACCATGAGGAGCTAAGAGAGTGAACAAATATGCATCTCCGTCTTAAGGGATCCCTCTTGGCCACACCCCAGGGGCAGGTCATAGCCAGGTATGGCAGTTACTTGCTGCCACACTAGGGGGCAGTGTTTCAAGGTCAAAGCTGGGATAGCTACCCACTACACCTGACCCCAGCTTTTCTGCAATATGCCTGTCCTTTCTTCCTTCCCTTGCTGCCACAGTCAGGTTTCCAGATCCAAATTCCATGGACTACAGCACTGGTAGGCTCACTGCTCAAAATAAAATAATCAACAGAAGTTCAGAACTCTACTCTCTCTCAACTTAGAATACCTAAAAGGTAACCATCGTTCTACATTTCATTAGTTTTACCTGGTTTTGAAAAAGTAAAGATGGGATCATATAGTATGTGGTTGATGTATGGACTCTTACCATTACATTCCGATGTTCATGCAAAGTGTATCCTTACATTCCTCCTTTTATTGCTAACTTTAATAAATGAATGGTACCCCGTGCATGTAACCCATGCACCGTGGTGACTGAGATAGTATTCCCATGAAGTCAAAGCTGGTCTGGGTTATAGTGTGAGACCTTGTCTCTAAACCAAGAAACAACCCCCCCCCATACTAATTCTCAACCCAAGGTCTCTAGTATTTGGTACCTGAATAGTCCCTTTAGTTATGTTTTCACTAGCTGGCAATTAAGTAACAGATCCGAAAAGTCTAAGAATTATTCCAAAGTTTATTTCATTGATGAAGTATTAAAATAGTAATTAGAAAAGCAATTTTAAGAACAGAAAAGGAGACAGGCAGTGGGGGTGCAGGCCTTTAATCTCAGTACTCGGGAGAGGCAGAGACAGGTGGATCTCTGAGTTTGAGGTTAGCCTGGTCTACAGAGCTAGTTCTAGGACAGTTAGGACTACACAGAGAACCCTATTTAAAAAAAAAAATAGAAAAGGAAAAAGTGTGTCAATAGCCTTCAAATGTTATTTATGTTCTTTATTTAATCATGTTTCTTTTAGCTTTACAAACTACTTTCTTAGAAAAAATATAGAATGCCTTTATAAATATGCTTGAGGGGACAGTATAGGAAAAAATACAAAAAGCAAATTTAAAAAAACCCAAACCAAAAAAACCCCAGAAACTAAAAAAGTAAAGGCAGAAACTTAATAAATGAAGGCACACAAATCAGTGTAACCAAAGTATCTGAGAGTAAATGAGACAAAACAAGAAGCAAGAAAAAAGTATTAGAAATGGCAAGTGAGGCAGAAGCCTACCTTCCAGACTGTTAAGAGAATATGGTGGACTGGTGCACTTCCTGCTTCCTGCCAAGATGGAGGGTCAAGGACTCAGTGTGCACTCTAGCCTAAACCACCAGAGAAAAATGTGGACAGACAGTAAATATTGTGGGCAGACATTTGTAAAGCCAAAGGGACCTAAGACTGCCCCATTTCCCTTCCTAGAGAGTTTGAAGATGGCCAGCATGACAGGGGACCCCTGAAATCTGAGCTAAAAGCCAAGACAGGCAGAGCTCATGACAGCACAGTGGGCAGGCAGAAGGGGATCCGGTTTTAGACTCGGCAGTTCCTCTTGTCTTCGGCTAAGTTGAGCAGGTGTAATTATTACCCAAGGACATCAAAATAACCCCTGAAGGACAAGAGAAACCAATCCATAAGACTCACCTGGGGCTGAGTCAGTCACCCTTATAATTCACAGGCTATGGGAGATGCTCAGACCAACACAACACTGTACCTACAAAGTTTAAACAAGCTTGTAAAAAAACTTTTTTTTTTTTTTTTTTGCACATGTAACTTCATTGCAGGCTGTGTGGCATGGCGGCTGTTCAGAATCAGTGCTGCAATAACGCCAGGGGCAGCCATCTTTATTATAGTGATTTCACTGCTCTGGGGTGTGTGCCAGAAGGGCTCACCTCCATTAGCCATCAGACACACACAGGTCAAAATAAAATGAAATACCATCTCCTTCATTAGAATGGCTATTAACAAACAGAAAACAAAATAACAAATGCTGGTTAGGATGTGCAAAAGAGAGCCTGTACATACCACCGATGGGAGTAAAATTAGTAAAGGCAGTCTGGAGAAGAGTGTGCAACTTTTAAGCAAAAAAAACTACCGCGTGGGACTTGTTCACTTTGCCTGACAACTTCTCTATTTTCAATAGTCTTTGTGAGCTATACACTACTGTGGTCGTATAAATAAGATGTCCACTGTAATCCTGGCATTGAACTACTTGGTCCCAAGCTGGTGGTTGTTCAGGAAGCACAGGAGGTGTGACTTTGCTGGAGGAAGTGTGACTCTAGGGTGAACCTTGAGGCTTCAAAAGACTGCCATTGAGGACTTGGAGAGTCTTCCTTCTGTGAGATGACTGGACCCCAGGGCTTTATCATGGCAGAAGAACAGTATCTAATACAGCTCCCTACTGTGCTTATGAGGCACCTCTTAAACACCTTCACCTCATTAAACATCTCCGTGACTGCTGATGTAACTGATTTTACAGCGAGCAATCATCCTGCTATTTGCCCTATTTTTTTTTGGGGGGGGGTCCCCTTCTCTTTTTTCTACCTAGTTCTGAATTAGCTATTCTTTATGATTCTTGTTTTACAAAATGGACAGACTATTAACTGTTGCATCTGTTTCTATTCCATTGAAAATATACAATCTTAGCAATAATAATGAAAATAAACACACGCAACTGCAAAACAGTATTTTATTGTGTTTAGTAGAGTGTAACATTTCATAATATTGCATAATGCTCAAATGTTTGTTCGTTTGTTTAGTTAAGTTAAGTGAGAATTTCATCTCACTTTCCAATCAGGAGACAACAGCCTTTTAGGACCTTACTATACTGGTTCGTAACAGCATGTCACATTTCAGACAACAGCAGTGCTCTGTACTGAAATGAATATGAGTTCATTTTATTTCACAGTATCACAATAAGCAACCAGTAGGTTACTGAATTTAGAACACTAACAAAAATCCACACATTTTTACGTTTACTTTTTCCATAATACCCCTTTATAAAGAAGAAAAAACTATAAAAGCAGAGGTAATAAATTCTTTAGTTCTTCACCCAGTGAGTCAATCTTTAGCTGCAAACAGGTTTCAGGAACCAAATGAGAAGCTATCTCTGTGCCAGGAGATTTACTTTAAAAACAAAAAAATACTCTGTCTCAGTGCTACCAGTAAGTGACAAATGGCATTAAAAAAATTAAGAACACTAAAAATGAGGTTAGAATAAAACTTGCAGCAAAAACTAAACAAACAAACAGTAAGAACCTAGGCCAGTGTGTCAAGTGTTTAAAAAATAAGTGAGCATGATTGCATAGTTCAACCAGTAGAAATTCAATTTCAAGTAAATTTAATTAAATGGGCCAATTTAATTAAACGGACTCTTTCAACTATTTTTCTTGGTGTCTGCATTAATGTCAAATGCATTCCCGAAAACACATTTTACTTTTTTTGGCACAGTATCTATCATATGTATGTGTCATAAATTTCAGGACAGCATCCTATTAAGTTGTTTCACAAGGGACAGTAATATGATGATTTTCGGGGCATTTTAAATGGCACACTTACAAAGCTGTCTCTTATTCTTGGTTCAACAACAAAGAACTAGACCTTAAAGTGGGACCAAGTGCCCTTCACACTCAAATCTATCAAATTACACAAGATGCAGATCCAAGAAGTTAAATGTATATCTAAACATTCAAAATATGACCAAGTTCTGTGCTTAGAAAAACAACATTTGTCCCACTGGTACTTTCTAAAATCTCCTTTGATAGGTCATTCATTCTATGTGTCTGCAAATATTTTATATATATAAAATGCATATATGTATGTGTATATGTACACACACACATAATTTCTTCTATAAGAACTATTTTTTGGAAGATTTGCCTAAGAGATTTGTTATAGTGACTACTGGGTTCCCAAAGCAGGCACAGCTGGCGAGGTTTGAAGTATGCTGCATCAACAAGTTCAACTAACTGATTACAAAGAATCGAATACCCTGTCATCTTATACTTAGAAACATTGGCACCATAAGATAGTGTTTATTTGATAAATTCACCCATCAACTTGGTAATCTTTCTATCACTACCCTGTTCCTTTGAATGTACATATGCAAAAGGAAACCTTTTATACTTAACTCTTTAACTTCCATTACAATAAAAAGGGCAGACACAATCCTCTACTTAATGTTACAGAAGGACCAGCAGATGCAGTCAGCACTGTAGAAACCATTTAAACCTACATTTTATGGCTGTAGGCTTTAAGTGTCTTGCCACAAGCTTAGGTTCATGATAGACAGTTTACAAAGTGTCCTACTATTTAAAAGTACTCCTATATACACATTCCTTAGGTTACATGCCTCTGATTTCCAGCAGAAACATTACAAATGCTATCATAAATGAAATCTTTCTTTATAGAATAGACTATGAATCGTATCAAAATTGTTTTAGTTCCCATCTTAAAAGAGTTATAAATTAAGTTTTACGTAAGTATTCTTAAGTATGTAATTGGATATATCCATAACCTACATATAACTATAAATCAAAAGACTGTTTGATAATCTAAAATTTTCTAAAATTAGAAAATTCTAGCACGCACAGTTCTATGGGGATAACGCATACATGTGTAAATAAATATACATTTTCTATCAAAACCCTTTAGACTTTCATAAAACACAAATTAGACTGACCAATCTGATACAAAGGTCATCTACCATACAGTTCATAATAAATAGCAGTATGACCTGCTGTGTATTACAAAAGGAAACATTCCTAATATGGACTTCTACACGTTAAATAATAAATAGCAGTATGACCTGCTGTGTATTACAAAAGGAAACATTCCTAATATGGACTTCTACACGTTAAATAATAATAGCAGTATGACCTGCTGTGTATTACAAAAGGAAACATTCCTAATATGGACTTCTACACGTTAAATAATCAATAGCAGTTTTCATTAGTGTCACTCATTTAGTAGAAACATTAAAGTGAATTTAACAAAATTTAGTACATGACAAGGTGATTTCTTCAGGATACTTTGTCATTTAAGTACTCAAGTTCACAACTATACTGAGAATAAAATGTTTCAAGACCTTCTGAAAACTTAGAGAAAATAATTAGTTTTAGGTATGTAGCGATTTTAGATTCATGATCACCTCTCTGTCATGATCCTCTTTAAAATGAGGAGTGAAAATAAACATTATTTCTAAAAGGATAGCATATCTGGATAATATATAAAATATACTAGAATAATAGTATTTTATGTGAACAAGACAAATATTTAAGTGTTTTATAGGTATATAATGTGATCAACTGAACAGCTTCTCTCTTCATAACTGCCACATTTTAACCATCAGTACACTATTTCTTCTATTTTATAAATAAATTTTGCAAGTTTTCTGTTCTGTTTGAAGTATAACTATAGCACAGTGATTTATAATCTAAAGTAAAGATTATTACATTCTAATTCAGCTATTATATGACTTCATGCTCCTGAAGCTTCTTTTTATTTTTATGTTTGCTTCAGGACAGAGGTAGATTTTAAAGCCTGGACATTGTCAGACTTCCTGCCAAAATTCAATTATCAGTATTCACAACACTACTGCTGTGAAGTTTTCAAGAATACTTGAAAAGTTTAGAACCATTATATAATGCCAAGCCCTCCTTTTCAAGCTTGAGTGAAATAATTGCATAATGTATATTCACAAAGAGATATAAAAATCCAAACAACACAAGACAAACACAGCTACATCAAAATGAACAACCAAAACAAACAGAAATCTATAAAGAAAGGGTGCATCTCAATGAAAGCTTTTGTTTCATTTTTTGCTTTTTCAAAGTGCATCCAATTTTTTCTTTTCCGTATTATATAAAAACATTTCTACCAACACTGGTAATGTGGAAGAGATATCAGAAGCTAGTTATTTCAGTCAGTCATTGCCACTACCACCTGTTAGAGGTGAAATCCTTCCATTGGTGCCTCCTGCTGCTGAAATACAAACTGTTGCTGGTTTTCATCCACCTGTGGTACAATGCTGGGGTCATCATCTTCTACACCAAAATAGTGTTCAATCAGATCAAAAGCCTTTTGATAAATTTCCTGATTTTCATGACTTTGCAGAAACTCAATTTTATCCAAGCCTATCATAGAAAGAATACATACAAGAAACAAATTATTATTAGGGTTTCAGTATATGTTATATGAAAATAACAAATCAATAGCATCCATTCACTCTACTAAGATTGAGATTTTTTTAATTAATTTATTTTTTTTTGCACAAATCAGTGAGTTCACACTTATGCCTTATTCTTTAACAATAACAAGTACAGTGGACTAGGGATGTAGCTCAGTTGGTAAGAATGCTTGACTACCACACAGAAAACCCTAGATTCAAACACCCTTAGTGCATAAAAGCAGGCAGGCTGTACATGCCTGTAACCTAGCACTGGGAGGTAAAGGCAACAGGATCAGAAGTTTAAGATCATCTTTGACCTCACAAAGAGTCCCAAGACAGCTCAGACTCATGAAATCCATTCTTTCTAAAGAATAAACAAACAAACAAACACTGGAGGTAAAAGTACAAGGAAGTACAATGTGATAAAAGACACACATTGGGGAGGAAGGTTACAAGCACCAACCTGCCTGCTGTGTTCTTGACTAAGTCAAGTTTGATTATTTGCACTTGAGTTACAAAAGTCTAGAGTAACTCCACAGACCCCTTCCAGAACAACTATGCTAAATAATGAACAGAAAGAGAAACAAAACAAATGCACAAACTAAAACACATAGAACCAGAGGGTTTGGGCATGAAATTCATGCAAACTGTATTAGACTCCATGACACTTCACAACAAAATGCCATATATGGCTGTTACAGAATGTCCTAAAAGTACAACCTATAAAGAAGCGTGAGAAAAACCTTCATTCTGAAAGGATGAAAGAAATGTGTAGCATCCTATTTTATTGCTTTCAGAAAAATCTTCTACACAGATCTGAGTGACGCTAGAATATTTTCCATTCAAAGACAAATGACTTTGGGCCAACCAGATGACTCAGCAGGTAAAGGTGCTTGCCATTCACACCTGGCAGCATGGTTAGAATCCTGTAGCCCCCTGGGAAATGGAAGCACGAAGTGACTCCACAAAGCTATCTTCTGATACTCACATATGCACTATGAACTCATGCCTACAAATGTACCCTAATAATAAAAACACTTCTAAATGCTTAAAATGTAGGGTAAGGAATAAGCAAAGCAGCCACCATCTCTCCATACAAGCACAGAACACCCTAAACTCCAGTATAATCTGGGATTAAAGGACTGTTAATAAGAAAATACTGGTTTTTTTTTTTAACTTAATTTTTTTTTTTTTATTTCTGTATATATGTGTGAGCAAGCTTGACTTTCTGTGCACCACATGCATGCAGGAACTGGATCTTCAGGTCACCTGACTGAAGTCAAAGGAGATGGTGACCTGCCCAGTGTGGCTACTGGAACAGAATCTGGCCCTATGCTAGTGCAGTGTGCTGGCTGGATTGTGTCACCATGACACAACCTAACTCCATGAGAGGAGAGACCCACAACTGAGAAAATGCCTCCATGACATCAGGCTGTGGAGGCCTGGGAGCATTTTCTTAATTAGGGATTGATGTGAGAGGGCCCATTCACTGTGGGTGGTGCCACCCCTGGGCAGGTGACCCTGAAATGTATAAGAAAACAGGCTGAGCAAGCCGTGGGGAGCAAACTAGTAAGCAGAACTCAGTGATATTTTCTATATTTGAAATAAGGGTAACATATCTCTGGCTTTGTTTAAGAATTCTGAGGAAAAGCTTAGATCAGTATATAAAAAATGGGACTTACTAGAGAACAGTGAATATTCCTATTAATAAATCTTTTCAAGAGCAAGCCTGATGATGTGAATTCAACCCATAAAGTTGTCTTCTAACCTACACAAAAATGCCATGGCACATGAGCCAATGGACCCCAGCTTGTACACACAATAACAAGCTTAAAAACTAGTGAAATAAATAAAAATAAAAATAAAAAATAAAAAAAGTGAAAACAGTAAAGTACAGAACTAAATACAGTACAATAAATAGTCAACTGTGATTAGGACACACGCTAATTCAAGAGGAACAGCACTTTTCTTTTTTAATAACTTATTCTTACTTTATATGCCTGCACATAGGTCTATGTGAGGGAGACAGATCCACTAGAACCTGAGTCACAGAGTTGTGAGCTGCTATCCGGGTGCTGGGAACTGAACCACTTCAATTCTGGAAGAGCAGCCAGTGCTATTAACCGCTGAGTCATCTGTCTAGCCCAGAAATAGCACACTCTATACAACATAAACCAAGAAATTAACATAAAAGCAATGTAGTGACATCACTTTACACAAGCCAATGAAAGGAAATACCAAGTTATAGAGGTCCTTTCATACACATAATTGACTCTGTCAATTAAAAGCCCTTAGGTAAATGAAATGAAAAGATAAACAATTTGTGCCTATGATTCAGCATTTGCATTCCTGAAACTTTCTCTGGACATACTAATTCAGCTGGATATGACAGTCCATGCTTCTAATCACAACTCCCAGGAAACGGAGGTGAAGGCCAGCCTGGGCTACACAGTGAGATCTACACCTGTCTCAGCTACACAGATGGCAACTAGTATCCAAACAAACAAACAAACAAACCAACAAACCAAGCCAAAAACTGCTACCAACAGATAGAAGAACTAAATTTACAAGCAGAAAGATGATTGCTTTGGCTTTTTTAAAGCACTAAATAATCTGGAAACAAATGATTAATTACAAGTATGTGACTAAAACTATAAAAGATTGCTTAAATTACACTTACACATCTATTCAATATCTTATACATCTATGCAATCATGGAGATATGTAAACACACATTACTTAAATCAATGTAAAGCACTTGTACAAAAGGGAAATATAAAAACGAAGGTAGATAAGGGAAGCTAAACAGTAAAAAGAAAAGTAAATGATGAAGAATTGCTACAATACGACATATGGGTAACTATTTTCAAATATTTTTCAAATATTATACTGCTTTTATAATGAAAAAAAAAAGCCATATAGAATGGGGGAGGTGGAGGTGCAGAAGGGGGACAGCCACTGGGGCAGGTAGTTAAGAATGAACTATAATTAACCTTTCACCTGCCTGCTTACCATATGCTTCTTCAATGAGCGCACAGTAGGGGTTGACACCCACTCCACTCTGCTTAGATTCTTGTTCTCCAAGACGTAAAATGTTTTCAAGTCCATTCAAAGCCACTTGAACTATTTTGGAGTCCATGACAGTCAAAAGGTCACAAAGTGGTTTAATGCAGCCCAAGGTTACCAAATACCTTCACAGAGATGTTAAAGAGAGATGGGGGAGGGACGGTTTAAAACTGTGTATCATAGTAACACAGAACCAGAAAGAAATGTTACAACCAGTAATGAAAGTGCTGTCTAGGGGAAAGAAAAAGAAAGAAAGAAAGTGTTTCTATACACACTTTTTGTTGTTGTTCTTTTTGAGTCAGGGTCTCACATGTAGCCCTAGCTGGCTTGGAACGTACTATATAGATCAGGCTAACCTTGAACTCAGATTTAACTGCCTCTGCCTCCTGATTGCTGGGATTACAGACAGGTCTATGTCACCACACTTGGCTTCAACTCAGAAAGTTTTTTTTTTATTTACATTGCAATCTTTAAACCGTTTTCTCCTGTTCTCCAGTTTCACATAATTAGCAATAATGACATTACAAATACTACAAAATGTCCACACAGACCAACACGTAGATGATTTTGCAGAGGAAGGTTAGAAATAGTAGGTTCCACCCGTTTCTTTTTTAAAAGTGAGACAAGTGTGTTCTCTCTCTCCTTCCCTCCTCCCTCTTGGTTTATTCGTTGGGAAGGTACAAATGGAGAAGGAAAGGGAACACCCAAATTCAATTTCAAAAGATTTCTTACAACAGCAATCATAGCCAATGCTCTGAAGCATACATTATTATTTCAGAAATGCAAAAGATCACAAAGAAGAAAACAGGCTACCCTGGTAAATGTTAAGAAGTACTGTTCAATGGGTGGTGCCGCCTTTAATCCCAGCACTTGGGGAGGCAGAGGCAGGCAGATCTCCAAGTTCAAGGCCAGCCTGGTCTACAAAGTGAGTTCCAGGACAGGCTCCAAAGCTACAGAGAAACCCTGTCTAAAAAAAAAAAAAAGAAAAAGAAAAAAAGAAAAGGAAAGAAAAAGTACTGTTCACAGAAATATCCCTTAACTTCCTAATGCATTATTATTACCTACTTTCTACTTCTTATATAAATGAAGTGATTTTTTTTTTTCACTTGGCAAAGAGTTCATATGAGCCACAAAGGGTTCTACCTATTTTTACCAGGCTTTGGAGCCAGATTGTATGGTTTCAAATCCTAATCCCATTTTTAATTAGTTATGTAACTTTGAGCAACTTCTCTCTACCTTGGTTTCCCAACAGAAAGTATTTTACAAAAGTTTCTACTCCTTGAAAAAGGAGAGTGTGTGTCTGAGTGTTGGGGGGAGCAGGGTGGCTTAGCACTTGCTGTGCAAGGGTTACCTAAGTTCATTCTTGGAACCCACAATGAGAAAACTGATCCCACAGTGTCATCCTCTGACTTCCACACATGCACTGTGACACACACCCACACATTCAAAAAAGAAAGTATGCACTCAATTTCTAAGTAACTGATCAAAAACATTTTTGAATGAATAATATCTCATAGGTATGAGGTTAAATGAAATAAAATATATAAAAAAACCTGGTGTAACCCAAATGACTTAGCTACCAGAACAATAACTGGCAACAGTAAGCACAACTATTGTGGTACGCATGCTGAATCTAATCTGAGATTAAAACATTTTCTTCCCGTATATGTGGTTACTTTCAGCTTAACACAGGTAAAAATAGCAGGAGCAATTAAAAAAGACACAACAAGGCAAAGTCTGTTTTATTACTGCTTATATTTATGACACAATATAAAGGAAATACTAATTAAAATAAGGGAGAACAGAAAAGGAGCAGGCACAGATGCTATCTCTATACACAGACATGAAGGTTGGCAGTATACATGAAGTTAATGAAAGACAACTGGTCTACCAAGACACAGTGGCACATTTATAATCTCAGCACTTGGGAGCCTGGCCAAGAAAATAATGAAGTCACAAAATGAAAGGTGAATAATGAAAATAACTATTAGCATGATAAAGTTACTTTTTTCCCCTCTGAAGGGCACGGTGTCACACACCTTTATTCCCAACAATCAGGAGATAAAAGCTGATTGTTCAAGGCCAGTCTGGTCTACATAGTAAATTCTAGACAAGTCAGAGCAACATAGTGAGATCCTGTCCCAATATACATACATATATACATACTTACATACACATACATGTATGTATACATATATTTTCAAATACTGTACTATTTTTATAAGAAAAATGTATGCCACTGAAAAAGGCACACAACAGTGAGAACTAGTCTCTAAAAACAAGAAACAAACAAGATAAAGATCTAACATTTGGTGGATTTAAAATTCTTTGCTTTGCTAAGATAGTATCATAATTTTTCATATTTTATAAATTTTTAAGAGTTATATATTTATCAGAAAATATTTCTTAAATAGTTTTTTTTAAAGATTTATTTATTATGTATACAGTGTTCTGCCTGCAGGCCAGAAGAGGGCGCCAGATCTTACTACAGATGGTTGGGAGCCACCATGTGGTTGCTGGGAACTGAACTCTGGACCTCTGGAAGAACAGCCAGTGCTCTTAACTGCTGAGCCATCTCTCCAGCCTATCTTAAATAGTTTTATGGAAGGATTTTTAAGAATGAGAAGATTATGTAGAGAAATCAAGTTTATTTGAGGTATAAGGTCTATCTTTGCTGTAGAAGTCAAAAAGATGGAAGATATACAATACACAGAGACTGGAATCAAGACTTGACAATGACAATTACAATCGACAGCATACCCTGTTCTAACTGAGAACCCAATGTTCAGTAAGCACTCTGCTGAGCACATCAAGTGCACACATTTCACTGTTGATATGGTTACTGATATTCAGTAGCAAGAAGAAACTGGACTAGAAAGGTTAAATAATTCTGTCAAAACTGATCCTATGACAAGTTTTACTGAGGGACAGAACTTGATCAGAACTTGGCCAGACTTACTTAAAGTCATGTACCAACTATGAATGTTGTCAGTAATATACATAATAAAAGGCACAGGTAATAAAACATGGTATAGCAGGAAAAAGACAAGTCATACATAAAAGCACTACACTATGTACTAGCAAGACAACAACCAATAAAGAGAACACCACTAAACAAATGCATATTTTAATATTACTTTAAACAAGTTGATATTCATATGTGTAACTTCTATATAATAGTTAATTTTGTGATTTTAATGCTTAAAACAAATCTAATGCTCATGACAGTATATTTCTGCAAATCAACAAATTCTTCCCATCTGAATTTCTAATCTCTGCCAAGGAAGATGGAGTTGACTTTCACTTAAGTAAAAATAACGAAAGAAACAAGATGAAAGAGACAACAAATGCTGCTATTTCATGTTAATGTATATCAAACAGACATAAAGATGTTAGTTTCATCAATCAATGAAAAACATGTTTTATTTCAAATTGTATGATTCACATTTAAAGACAATGTTAAAGACTCTGAACCCACCTTATTTGCTCTGGAGTGCCTCCTGATGTGGCATTAGTTACAGCCCATGCTGCTTCTTTTCTGGTACGAAATTCTGCTTTCTGGAGAACCTCAATCAAAACCGGGAAAATACTTGCATCTATGACAGCCTAAGAAAAAGGATCCGACAGAATTAGTGCAAACACTGTTTCAGAACTACTGTCACGTGCAACACTGAAATACAGAGGCTTTCCATGAGAGCAGCCCGAGGATGGCTCAGCACTTACAGGCAACTGCTGCTCTTTGCAGAGGACCTGGGTATGGTTCACAGCAGCCACATCTGGTGGCTCTCAATGACCTGTCCCTCCTGTTCCAGGGAGCCCGACACCCTGGCTGCCACAGGCTCGGTACACGTTGTGCTCTACAGGCACATAATTGTTTACATCTTAAAATGTGAGAGGTTTTAGAAAGATCCTCTTTGTAATCTGTCAACATTTTAACTGCTTTCTTTTGTAAAAGGAAATGAGCTTTTATAAAGAATGTCTCAGTAAAATATAGACATCAAAAGTGGTAAACTGCAAGCATGTGACTAACCGAATGGGTAAGTAGTATCCTTTGGCTCAAGAAAGCTGACAGAACCTAATAAACACCAAAAGTCAACAGAAAGATGATTCCTAATACTTAAAGCTGATGGAAACCCTGCCCAGACAGGGTCTCCCATACTGCCCATCCTGGCCTCAAAAATCATCATCCTGACTCAGTCTTCTCTCAATCGAAACCTATGCAACACCTTTTTTTTTTTTTTTTTTAATTTATTTATTTATTATGTATACATGCCTGAAGAGGGCACCAAACCTTATTATAGATGGTTGTGAGCCACCATATGGTTGCTGGGAATTGAACTCAGGACCTCTGGAAGAACAGCCAGTGCTCTTGACATCTGAGCCATCTCTCCAGCCCCACTATACCTTTTTTAAAAAATCTTTTTTTGGGGCTGAAGAGATGGCTCAGAGGTTAAGAGCACCAACTGCTCTTCCAGAGGTCCTGAGTTCAATTCCCAGCAACCACATGGTGGTTCACAACCATCTGTAATGAGATCTGGCGCCCTCTTCTGGTCTGCCAGTGTACATGCACACAGAACACTGTATACATAATAAATAAATAAATCTTTTAAAAAAAATCAAGTTAAAAATTAAAAAAAAAAATCTTTTTTCTTCCTAGACAAGGTGTCCCTATCTATAGCCCATGTGGCCTCCAAACTGGAATCTCCTCCCGCTTCATCCTCTTTAAGCACTGGGATTACAGGTGTGACCACTGTGCTCAGCAGAAACTAACTTGACATCTCGGGTACTTTATAGACATAACTGGTATTCCTCACTAGATTACTAACCACAAATGCTATTCTTTAAAGAAGAAAAGGCCATGTTGAATGCTGGGCATCCAGCCCGACCCTCCTACTATCCTCTCAACTCTGAAAGGCACTTACCTGGATCTGAGCTCTGTTTCCTGCAGTGATGTTAGAAATGGTCCAGCAGGCTTCCTTTCTAATTGACTCCTTTGGACTACCCAACAAGTGTAAGAGACAGGGCAATGCAGAACAGTTCAAAATGACCTAAAATGGGGAAGACAGAAAACAGAAGGGCCTTAGTATAAATGCAAACATCTTATGAATTATTAGAAGTACAGAAGTCAATCTGAGAAATGAAGGAATAAATTCCTCTCAAGGTGAGAACAAGGCAACTGCTAACTTCCACACCCTGCTGTTAGCAGGTCTTACCTGGTGCTACTGTAGTTCTCCACTGCAGTGGGAATCAGACATATCCATCAAATACACAAATTAAAATAATACAGCTATCACACTGTCAGAATAGATTAGGTTTGGAAGACTATTATTACCAAGTACAGAAGTCTTGAAACTCGGAGTGACCGGCCATACTAGTGGAAGCCCATGAACTGTGGACTGGTGGCTGTGGAGCCCCCATGGGACTGGACTAGGCCCTCTGGATATGGAAGATGGTTGTTTGGCTCGAACTGTTTGGGGGGCACCCAGGCAGGGGGACTGGGATCTGTCCCTGGTCTATGGGCAGACCTGGAATCCAGTGCCTGTGGTGTGACACCTTGCACAGCCTGGTGCAATGGGAAGGGGCTTGGACCTGCCTAGGCTCCATATACTAGGTTCTGCTGACTCCCCATGGGAGACCTCGATTTGGGGGATGTGGGGATGCAGGCTGGCTTGGGAAAGAGGGCTGAGGGGCGGGAGGAGGGAGGAGGGAGGAATCTGTAGATAGTATATGGAGTGAACAGAAAATTTCTTAATAAAGAAATATGAAAAAAAGAAACTCAAAACTTGAAACAGTTATGATTTCCATTCATACCCATAGAAATATCTACAAAGTTCAACTTAGAAAATTACTTGAAGAATAACTTAGTGATGGAAGATAGGATTAACCTCATTTTTTTAAAACAAATGACTGAATGATATTCTTTCCCAAACACATGTATAGCATTATAAAAATTTTCAAGTACAGAATAAATTTGTTTTGTTTTTAGAATTTGGCTTTTATAATGAAGTATTATCTAATTAGGTGTGTGTCACACGCCTTTAATCCCAGTATTAAAAAAGCAGAGAGGAGCAGGTTTCTGTGAGTTCAAAGCCAGTCTAATGAGACAAAAACCAACTGGCATAAATACTGCCTGCTTTGAACTAATATGATGATCATCCACAATGATTCTGATTTAGTGAGGGTGGAAGGTATGCGGCATTAATATCTTGAAAATTTAGCTGGTAAGTGCAGTGTATAGAGAGCTACCCTTAAAATGGGCATTATCGACTGTTAATGATTATTCTTTTAAGAACTGTGGTAGGTTATCAAAACAGAAACCTATCAGGAGTCACATCTTACCATTCTCCCAAACAGGTGTGTGCACACACAGTTAATCACCAATTCTGGAACCATTTCCTTGCTAGCTTTCCTTTGGTCTTATAATCTGATTCTTAAGTCCTATAACCTATTGATAACAAATCACAGCTGCTATTCTAGTTGTTTGATGGTTATTGGACATATCTCATGTATCTAACTTTCTCCTTATGACTACAAATCTCATCTACTCAAGTACTACTCTACTTACTCAGTTCCACTCAACTACAGAACTACAGATTTCTCATCATACTCATCTTATAAAACCTTAATGCTCTCACTGGATGATCAGCTCATAGCACAAGCATTTCCTTGTTAGTTTGCTTTGTTTGAGTCTCAAATTCTACTGAGTGAGTTAGCTGGGCACCCTGTTTTATTTCAATGACTTCTACCTAGCTGAGATTCTGAATCCTAACATCTGGCTGTCCCACATTTGAACATTAGAAGGCCGGCCAGTCCAAGTTTGAGGTCTCCATGGGGTCCCTCCCCTTGAAGCTCCTCCAGCTGAAGAAGGGGAGGAGGAATTGTGGGAGCACACCAGGAGAACAGGGCCCAAAGTGGCTGGGGAACCAACTAAGCAGGGTTCATGGTGGTTTACAGAGACTGGTGGCAATCACAGAGACACTTCAGTCCTGTGCATATATGTTATGGTTGTTGGCTTGGTGTTTTGGGGGGACTCCTGACAGTGGGTGTGGGGGCATCTCTGAGTCTTTTGCCTGCTCTTAGGAGCCCTTTCCTCCTACTGAGTTGCTTCACCTAGCCTTGATGTGAGGGTTTGTGCCTGGTCTTACTGTACCTTGTAGTGACATGTCCAGCTGATGTTCCTGGGAGGCCTGCTCTTTTCTCGGGGAAGTTGGGGAGTGGAAGTGGGGGAGGGACCGGAAGGAGTCGAGGAAGGGGAAGCCGCAGTCAGGATGTATTGTATGAGAGAAGAATAAATTAAAAGGATTCTGAATCCTCTGAGCAGACATTTGGTACATTTTGCACTGACAGGGCTCTGATGGTACCTTCCCAATTAGGTAACTGAAGTTGAAAACTGTGCTCACTGCCACAGATGCCTATACAACTACAGTAACGAGGCCTCGATGAACACATGATCAAGTGATATGAAACCATGTTAACAATGTGTCATGAATTCTCAACTCACCTGTGTTTGAATATCATCACCAGTCACAATATTACCAACTGCTCTTAATGCAGGTGATACAACTTTATAGTCATTGTGCCTAAAAATAAAAATACAAGCTTACACACTAATAAGTTAAAAGTTATACAAAGCTGAAAAATAGTACAGAAAACTTCCATAGTCTTCACTCGGAGCTCCTACTCAATTTTTACTTACTAATATTTTAAAGACAAAAAAATACAATCCAGTATCATAAATGCCATATAACCTCAGTATATCTTATCAGGTGACGCACTGTATACACTCTGTCTCATTATTACGGCACTGAACTCTGGTCGCTAATTAAGACAGTATATAATGTTATTCTTTACTAGTCTCAATTTCTCCTTTATTTTTAGTATCTGATAAGGAAATACTTGAGACCATATAAAAATCCCATTCTTTAACCTTTTACTTTATTTTAGAGATTATAATTACATTTCTCCCTTCCCTTTCTTCTCTCCAAACTCTCCCATAGACCCCTCCCCTCTGTCCTTCAAATTCATGATCTCTTTTTTTACAAATTGTTATTGTATGCATATATGTATATATATACATATATATTCCTAAATATAACTTTTTCAGTCCATATAATGTTACTTACATGTATATTATCAGGGCTGACTTCCCTTTCCCCCTCTAGTGCTAGTATCTGTATGCTCATTATCTGAATTAGTAATTATTTATATTTTTTTAATCAGTCATTTTGTAATGCTATCATCTCAACCATATGCCTTATCTAACTATTGACCCATCCACATATTTTAGTGTGGACTCTGTGGTTGTTGCTATTCACTAATTTATTATAATAATACATTACTGTTATTTCCGAGCTCATTATTTTCTGTGTTCATCTCATTTTTCCTCATTCTAATCCAATAATTTCTTTAGGAAAGCTACTTTCCTTAAACGAACAGTGATGTTTAGAAACCAAGAGCTGTGCCCTCAGTGTGCTCACCATATTTCTAGATGGATGTCCCTGGTCCAAAAGCCTCCATTCACATATGCACACAGACTTAAACAAGAGCTGTGCCCTCAGTGTGCTCACCGTATTTCTAGAGAGATGTCCCTGGTCCAAAAGCCTCCATTCACATATGCACACAGACTTAAATAAGAGCTGTGCCCTCAGTGTGCTCACCGTATTTCTAGAGAGATGTCCCTGGTCCAAAAGCTTCCAGGCACATATGCACACAGACTTAAACAGCTCCTTATTTAGAAAGCCATGAGTTTCCACTGAGGGATCTAATTCTAATCTAACAGCAAAGGCTTTTTCCCTTCACATTTTCTGACTAGGAGCCAGGTGCTTCAGTTCACATCTTCCGACATAATCTGACAAGAGAGGCCACCGGGTCATGAGCTTTTGGTTCTAGCCCTTGTTCTGGCCTGCTTGTCTACCCACTCTGGTAGAAGTCATTCTGCAGCTGGGGCCTTGACCACCCCACTGCACCTGTCTAGCTTTTGCTAACACTGTCCTCATGCTGGAACATCACCCCTTGAGCACAACTCTGTGCTTTGTGCCCTCTGCCTCACTTGTTCTTTGAGACAGGGTCTCACTATGTAGCTCTAGCTGATCTGGAACTTGCTATGCCTGAAACTCAGAGATGCACCTGCCCCTGCCTCAAGTGCTGGGACTAAAGGCATGAGCTACTAAAGGCATACCTAGTTTACTACTAACGGCGTTCTGACAAAATGAAGACAACTGTAAAGAAGGTTGGAGGGTAGAGAAGCTATAACATCTTTTTAAACAACATTTTCTTTTCATTTCTTTGCATGGAAAAGCTCTGATTTTAAACAAAGGCAATGATTGGCCAGTAAAAGAAACACCATGGAGACACTAAATGAATTTCCTGGCTTTGTATTCAAGTCGATTATTGTAAAGAATAATAACTAGATTATTGGTTCTGTGAAAGCAGTAACTGTGTTCTCTCCCTAATTACATTTCACATGTCACCTTTGGTGCTAACATTCTATAAATGCTTCCTGAGTTAAGGCTCCTACATAAAGTTTCATTCATACAGAGATTAACTTAGAAAATCATTTCCTTGCATTTCAGAATATGTATTGAAGGACCAATATATAAGGATTATAAAGGGTGGAGTTAGTAACTTTTAAATTCTTCCTAAAAATGGTGACTTTTGAAATGTTTAAGGCCATGAGTGTAACTATTAAATTTAATATACAATCACGTAACTACTAAGTATAAATTATAGTTACATCAAAAGTTCCACCAATCTTCGACAGACTCCAGAATCAATGACTACTTGAATTTTATCATTGGGTCCATCAGAGAGATAAGAAAGAGCCCAGCACACATCTGCTAACACATCTGGATCGCTGCTAAACAACAATCGTGATAAGACATTTAAGCAAGGTGAAACCTGTAAGAAAAAACGAGTTAACATTTAATTATTTTCTTTAATATCAAGGTTCCTTATCAAAATGTAGAAATTTAGTTTAAAACCAAAATCTAATACAATTAAAGTACCAGAGAACTCTTCTATTATTTCAAGATTATGATGAGGTATATGAGTATCAATAATTATGGTTGCTATTAATTGGTTATTGAATAAAACATGTTAAAGCAATAAAAATATATTTAGTACCTCCTTTTGATATCTAAGCTATATATATATCTAGACTAAAAAGCTTAAATGCTCCCTGTTTACAAATAAATTTAAATTAGTTTATTTATTGCATATGCTCAACACAAATAAATTGATTAAGCAGCAAAGATAGAGGAAATGTAAAAACAAATATTCTGAGAGGTTTTCCAACCAAAAGAAGCCACTACTGACAGTATGTATTTCTTTTCTCTCTTTCTTTTTTTTTTTTTTTTTTTGGTTTATTTTAAGATGCTGGGGCTTGAACTCAGGGCCCTGCACATGCTAGCTAGCCATAAGACAGACTATCTATCCTGTTCTCAAACTTAAGTCTCCTGCCTCAATGTAGCATTACAGGTATGTACCACCACACCCAGCTCCATTTCTTCTTACTGTAATGAATAATGTCATATATCTTCAACTAAAACAAAACCAAACAAAACCCAATAGGTGTGTTCAAATGCACATCTATAATCCCAGTTCTCAGAAGGCTAAGGCAGGAGGACTTTGAGGCCACCTCCCACTATATAATGAAATACTGTCTGAAATAAACAAAATCCAAAGAAAACACCAGCTAAAAACATGGCAAAAGAAATGCCTTAACCCCTCTTAGCACCATAATTATTTTAATATCTCATATTACTACAACTAATCAGGGTGAAAGTAAGCAAGGCACTTTACAGTTCTCAATGACTGTTTCCAAGTCTGTGAAACAGAATATTACATCAGATCAATTTTGTGATCTTTGCTATTTTCCTGCCAATCGTAATTCAAATACTATTTGCTAACCTCTGTGACATTTAAAAAAAAAAAAAAAAAGCTACCTATTATCTGTATATCCAAATTTCTTCACTTGTAAAGCAGACATAATATAGAACTGTCGGGTGTGTAAGAATGCATGTAGTTAAGAACAATGCTTGGCATCCAGGAATTACTCAAATTACCAGTACTGAGTCTCTTCCCAAGTTACTTTGAATTTTTTGAGCTGGCAACCTCACAGGCCCTCAATTTAATCCCTCACATAGGAGATAGAGTAGTGGGCTTCCATCCTCAACCCTTTTCTGTTAAAGATGCATCCTAAGCCACCAGTGGATGCCTGGGACCATGCATAGGTCTGTATTGTTTCCCTACACACACAGACACAGATGTAGTATCTTTCTAGCTTAGCCAAGCACTTGCCAGGCACTGAAGTTGAAGTTTCAACAACAAAATTAACTCGACTCATTTTAGTTCTTTATAATTTTATGTATACATGATTTTTCTTTTACCATAGATTTCAGCAACCTCAATATAACTTTTTCTTTTCTTATTAGTCCAAAAATTTTCATATTTCCATTTAGAAGAGAAGCACTTCATAACATGAACAAAAAGTATTTGTATCAGGGTAGGAGAGCAAAGGTCTTGTAACAGTATACAGAAAGAAATGCGATTTAAGGCTCATGAATCACTTATTTTTGGGTTTCCCGTTTGCCATGTTTATACCAAGAGTAGTTGAAAACTCAGAAATCAAAACTACAAATAATGGTATCAGTACATATGTTAAAAATGGTAAAGTTAAAAAGAATTACAATGTTTTAATGCTACTTTTCCCTCTACCTCTGAAGACTCAAACAGTACATTGTTATGCCCAGATCATGACCCCAAAGACACCACCAAAGACCGTGGATGTCCAGAATGCAACAGCAAGGTCTATTTTGTTTAAGTTTACAAGTCTAGACAGGGAACTCGTTCCTGCACCCAATACAGTGAGGCAGGGAGGAGTTGCTCTTTCTTTGTGTGGCTAGCTATTTAAAGGCTAAAACTGCAAGCCGTTCAGGGCAGTTGCAGGGGTTGGCTTGGGTGCTACCGGGATTGGTTTATTTTTATGTCTGTTCTCTTTTAATTGGGTGAGGGTATGTAACCTTTGAATTTATTGGTTGGGGGTTACAATTATCATTTTGAGAGCTATCCGGGACAAGTCCCAGGCTTTGTTCTTGAGCTGCCATGGGGGCTGGCTCGCCTGGCACATACTGACTGTGGGGGCTGGCTCAATGTTCCGGGCTCTGTCCTTGAGCTGCCATGGACATAGTGAGGGGTCCCAGACAGTAAACAACTGGCTGAACTTTGAGCAGTCAGAGTACATGCAGAAAGGGACCTACTGCAAGGGCTATGTCTTTTGTTCACGGCCCTCCCAGAAACTGTTTGCTCAAGTCTCAGGAAACTGAAATTGAGGCCTGAACTCTGAGAGAAGACTGAGCAGCCTGTTATGGCATCTGCTTGGTCCTTTCACATAAACTGTATCTTCTGAAAATCCTTCCTCTAAGGATAACTGTAGGGCTCACATACAGAAATTGGCTTATAAAATACATGTGTCCATCCATAAGTTAGGAAATAGAATTAGCACAATTGGATCCTTCCTCAATAACCATGCCTCCACCTCTGCCAACAACCTCCATGAAAAAGGGAAATGCATCGAATAGTTTGCTTTACATATATTTCATTTTATTTTTATGTGTATGGGTGTTTCCCTGCATGCATGTCTGTCCATCATCTGTGTGCTTGTTGCCCTCAGAGACCAGGAAAGGGCATCGGATCCCCTGGAAATGGACTGACAGACGGTTGTGAGCTCTAATCCCCCACTGGAACAGGTTTTTTTTTAAACTATAGAGAGTTCTAAGTTTAAAAAACTCAGGATGGCTGATATATACACTCTTGTGGAATTAAAAAACAAAGAATTAGGGTCAGGTGTTGTGACACACGCCCTTGATCATAGCATTTAAGAGGGAGAGGCAGGTAGAGCTCTAGGAGTTTCAGGTCAGCCAGGATTGCATAGTGAGACTATCTCAAAAATCACCAACCAAACCAACCTACAAAGCTCTAGAGTTTACACAAGCAAGCTAAAAACAATTCTGTCCCATAGTCTTGTCAGAAATAAGGAACAGTAACATAAATTTATCTTTGAGGAAATCAGTAGATACTTAAAAATTTTGCCCACAATGACTAAATTAATAAAAAATAACTGACAAAGACAAAAACAGAACAGAACAAACACACAAACAGAACAAACACACAAACACAAAGCCAACAACCAACACTTACAGAGAGAAGTGCCAGAAAAAGCCAATTTATTCCCCAGTACTTTTTTAAATGCCTTTTAAAAAGTGGTCCCCTGGTGCCACAGAAGACAGGAGACACAGAGCTGCAAGGAAGGGAAAGAGCTCAGACCCTGTGTCGTCCATCAATAGGGAGGTGACTAGCATTCAAAGACAAACACTGGGATTTTACTTTAGGACAAAGGGACAACATGTGAGCCATGCAAAGGGAGTGGTGTCAGGCAGAGTGGAGGCTGAAACAAAGCCATGCAGGGATCAGAAAGCGTGTGACAGCCTCTCTTCCACTCCAGGAGCTGGCTGTGCTACCTACACGAAACCTTCTACTAAAGAAGGCAGCATCTGTTTCCGGAAATCACAACACACTCAGAAAACACTCTAAATGAAGTTCCTTAAAGATTCTAAGGTTAAAAAAAAAAAAAGATACTAAGGTCTCACTGCCCGATTAAATACTCCACCACTCCACATAAGGCTGATGAGGTAACAGGCTGTACATATACACCCATTTTCTAGTGAGTTTTGTGCCTCAGTCCTAAATCTGTCCAGAACTAAGGATCAACAGACAATTGAGGCTGAGGACAGCACCCATAAAGAACACAAAACAATCCAAAGAAACAGACACCAGAAAAAAAATCTGTCGTCAGAGGTCAATGAGAGAGGACAGAACTCTGGGTAAACATGAGCAACCAAAGACTAAGGGAGATAATCACTGAAAATGTGATGTGCATAAGAAATAAAGTGCCATAAAGTCAACAACAGAAAGTCTTACACAACCACAAAATTTATCTTATCAAAAAGTCCATTACAATGTGGGGTTTACATTTAAATGGGAGAAATTTACTTTAAATTAATATAAATAACATATTATGTCAAAAGAAGAAAAAGTAAAATAATGGGGTGAGCAAACCTCAGGACGGCTATGACAGATTGCAATGTTAAAGGCAACAGTCAGCACTGCATAAGCCAAGGCAAGGTGAGGGCCAGCCCAGGAGCTGCAGAGATGGGTTATTAGCGACAATGCTCTCGCAGGATGGAAACTGCTCACAACTGCTAACTCTGGTCCACACGCGCGCACACACACACACACACACACACACACACACGCGCACACACACACACACACAAGAAGAGAAGCAGCCAAGTACCACTGTAGGAGCAGGCAAGCTGCTCGTGTGGTACAACAGTGGAACAGTAGGTCACTGGAGCACCAGGAGAGGAAATTCCTGGAACATTTTTAGTGGGTGTGTGATCTCAAAACTATTTCTATAACTAATAGTAAAGTATTTACTTTGGTGACATTTAAACTAATGGATAAAAAGTAAGTGGTGGGTAAAACTGTTGGAACCTGGACACAATCCAGGGCAGAAGTAGCAAAGTTCATTATACATCATTATATTCCTCTCTGACAAAAAGGAACATTTGGAAGAGTCCATTTAAGAATCACTTTGAACTATGCGTAAAAAATAAAAATTTCAACAAACTCACCCCTTGCACATATGCCTTACATGAATAATTTATCAGATGAAATGAGAAACATCTCTATAACACTTCTACTCACAGAAATACTTGGGTGATCTGAACAAGCACTCTCATGATTGAGTCGCATACTGGATTAGCTACTTTCCTCATTGAACGACATTTCTACCTGAATGACTTAATGTTATTCAGTCTTAAGTATCTGGAGGATAGTTTAGAAACTACAAACAAAGTGAGTCTGTCATTTTAAGAACTATAACTAACTATATTTCTTGCCAATGATAACTTTCAGATTTCAAAACAGAATTTTAGAAAACTTGCATCTTTCCCTTTTGAGTCTGACAGCTTGCTAGTACTGATGGTTTTATATATATATTTAAGAATAATTTAAGGGACCATATTTTCCGAATGGCCAAAGCAGTGTTCTAAGATCATGTGTGAGAAAAAGACTCTTCAAATTCAAGGTAAGACTGATGGATTTGAATGTACTAGAAAAGAAAAAGTTCACTGGTGGAATTTTAAACTCCTCAATGAGAGAAAATCCTAAGAAACTACCACGCTGATGGGCTTTGACACATGCCTTTACGCCAAGCCAGGGCAGCCTGGTTTAACATTTCCAGCCCAGCAAAGGTTACACAGTGAGACCTTGTCTCAAATAAGCATACCACTTCAAGTTTTGGTATAGTATCAAAGAACATCCTTTCAACTATCCAAACAAACATCATATTCTTCAGCTAAAACAACACAGCACAGCAAATTAGCACAGAGAAAAAGTGAGACTTGTAAAACTGAGCAAGCACAGTGGTACACACCTGCAACTCCAGCACTTCAGAGGCATGAGCAAGACTATGAACAGTACACATGTAGTTGAGCAACATAGTAAGACCCTAGTCAGAAAACAAAGCGCTGGCTGGGCATGTAGTACACACTTTTACCGCCTGCACAGGGGAGGCAGAGTTAGATGAATCTCTCTCTGTGAGACCCAAGCCAACCTGGTTTACATAGTGAGTGTCAGGCCCATCTGAGCCACATAGTAGACCCTGTCTCAAAACAACAAAAGGCTAAGGATGTAGCTTGGTGGTTCAGCACAAAAGGTTCTAAGTTCAATCAGCAGACCCACACAAAACAGATACTCTCAGGACTACTCTTCCTATAAAATTCCTCTTCTTTTGAAACATGCTTTTTGTGAATAGTATTACTGAACATGTAATTGGTTTGTTACAAGTGAAATAAATATTTAAACTTTTCATAGTTTAAAATTTTAATCTAGTATTATTAAATGTAAGTCATATAATAAAAGAATTTGAATCCTGTGGTAGCTTGAATGAAAAATGGCCCCCATAGGCTCATATGTTTGAGGACTTAGTCCCCAATTGGTGGAACTGGAACTGTTTGAAAAGGATTGGGGGTGTGGCCTTGTTGGAGGTAGTGTCTCATTAGGAGCAGGCTTTGAAGTTTCAAGACTCTTGCCATTCCCAGTGTGCTGTCTCCTGCTTGTGAATAAAGATATGAGCTCTCAACTTCTTATAGTCAACATGTTTGTGGCTTGCCTACTTTGCCCGGACATCATGGACTCTAGCCCCATGAAACCATAAGCCCCAAAAAATGCTTTCTTTTGTAAGTTGTCTTGGTCATGGTCACAGCAACAGGAAAGTCACTAATACAAATCTTCATAACGTTTAAAAATGGAAGGAAGTCCTAAGGTTAAAAGTCTTAAATCCCATTTCTTAGTTGTTTTAAACAGAGAGAACAGCTAAAGCAAAGCATGCTGTGTGAATCTGAGGAGCAGCCAACAGTCTAGGGAGGGCAGAAAGTAAAGCAAATAGGACACAAATCAGGGAGATCACAGTGGATTGGTGTATGACAATTCTTATAGGGCATTCAACAAAAGTATCTTGTTCTTTGAATAAAACATAGGCAGCCACTGGGAACAGAGGTGTAGTTTCAAAGTTGTAGATTATTCTTGTTGCTTTCTTGGGAACAACAAAAAAAAGAATGATAGCTGGGCAAAAAATAAAAAAAATAGAAAGATGATTTGCCAGAAAGCTATTGCAATAACCCAGGTGATAAAAGGGTCTATGTGCATGCAGGTCTCTTTATGGTTAATGGTGCTGAACTTTTTTCAGAAAGTACCAGCCAGTGAGAATGTCAGATGATTTACTCCAAAGTCTCTGTGTCATTTTCCATTTTCAATTACCTAACAGTGGATCTGGACAACTACCTTAATCATATGGGGGTTGGGGAACAACTTCAATTTCCTAAGAAAGAAAAGGACTAAATTACAAACACTTCTAATTCAACTCTAAGACACACAGACATCTGGTTACAGTGGGCCAGAGGAACTAGAGGCAAAAGAAAAGTAGCAATCTATAAATTTATTTAATTTGCTGAATGTATAAATAGTCAAGTTAACAGAGAAAATAACAAAAATCAAGAGTCTACTCAACCTCAAAAAATCTTATCATAAAGGAACTTATGGAAACAGACTTCTTAACTTATATACTTCACTCATACCTTACTGAAATTTGGAGGAGGGTTTTTGCCTCTACATAAATTTGAGAGGGCCCACACAGCATTTCTGGTGGTTGTAAGTCTGTTTGAATTTGTTAATAACCTGCCAAGAAAAGAAAAAGAACTGTCATTTTATATTCACTTTTCCATTTCAACTATTTTCTTGTAATAACTAAATTCTCTTTGATAGACTTTATAAGATATTTAAACTGATAAAACAGAAAAGGGGAACTTAAAATTCACTATAGTTTCATTAAAATTATTATAGTCCTATTTTCTCAAGACTGAATCTAAGAGCTAAACACTTAAATCATAACAGACTGAAAATAATGGATGTCAGAAGAAATGTACAAGATTACTTTTGTTAAAATAATGAAAATACTACAGTATACAAAATCAAGAAGCAGGAAATATAGTGTCAAATTAAGTGAAGGTCAGCTATTGGTAAAAGAAGTTCTTTGTTTTTATTTTACAATGTGTGTTGTTAAAACTGGTTTGCAATGAATCCTGATAGATTTTAAGAAACTGAGTATCTGAAACAAGAATGTCTCTTCCTTGGCTCCCTATCAAGTTAACAGTTTCCCTACACATACAACAAGCTTCATTATTCTGGTGGTTTGAATGAGACTGGCCCCACAGGCTCATATATTTGAATACTCAATGAGAGAGCCAAGCAGACGCCATAACAGGCTGCTCAGTCTTCTGCCAGACATCAGGTCTCAGTTTCTATTTCCTGAGACTGGGCAAGCAGTTTCTGAAAGAAACACAAGCAATGAATAATCAATCTTCAACACCCCTGACAGGAGAGATGAGGGAGACAGCATGTACCAAGCCTGGGCCATCCCCTACTGTATCTCAAGGCAATGACCAAACAGTGACAAATCCTCTATACCCTCCCCCCACCTCCCCACCCCCACCCCCGTGGAACTTGCCCAAAGATGGTAAAACTGTAGCCCTAGCCAGCTGCTAGCCCTAGCCAATTAGAAATGTACTAACATAGTTGCCACTTGCCATAGTTGCCACTCATAGACAGGATGACCCAACTGCTTCCTAAACTCCCCTTAGCGAAGGAGCCTGCACATTCCTCTTGTCATCATTGCCATTTTGTACAGGAGGACGACCCCTCATGTGCTGGTAGAGTAAATAAACACTCTTGCTGATTGCATAAGTGTCTGGTGGTCTTTTATGGTTCCCCCAAGCCAGTGGCTATCTGGAAAGGAGTAGGAGGTGTGGCCTAGGTGGGGGAGGTGTACCACTTAGGGGTGTACTTGAGGCTTCAACAGCCTTCCACCACTCCAGGAATGTGAGCTCCTAGCTGCTGCTCCAGCCACCATGCCTTCTCTCTGCCATGACAAACTCTAACCCTCTGAAACTGCAAGCCAAGCCCAATTAAACTCTTTTGTAAGATATTTTGGCCATGGTGTTTTAGCACATCAATACAAAAGTAACTAAAAGGCTTATTTATATGTTCTTTGTTAATTTATTTGTTAATTATATCTAAATAGGAGACTTCCAAAATAGTGAGATGAATTAACAGGAAGGCACTAGCCACTAAGCCTGACTACTGGAGTTCCATCCACAAGATCCATATGATGGAGGCAGAGAACTGACTCCAACAAGCTGTCCTCTGAACCCTACAGGCACACACTACAGGAGATTCCCTAATGTAGTTTGGTTTTTTGTTTTTTTAAACTTTTAGGGAGGTATGGACTATGGTGACATCATACTAAGTCTTTATACCTTAGAAAAAGAGCACACACAGCAAAATTAGCTGAGTAATTTTAGGAGTTTTTTGAGCTGCTACAGACCTTCACAAACCTGCTAAGTATATTAACACTCTAGGTTGAGGGGGAAAAAATACCCCATTTTGTAATGACATCAGCAAAAATGGCAAAGAAGGGAACCCTAAGAAGCTTCTCCCTCCCCAGAAGCACCACAAACAAAGAGCAAAACAAGTTGTGAACACTGTTCTTATTAACTTTGTCAGAATTCTGGAAGACAGTCAAAAGTTTACAGCCACTGAGGACTGATATGTATCTATGAACCTTTCTTTATTTTAATTCATCCTTGCTCAAATCCACCTCTCTAGCCTGGCAGCTGACTTTAAAATGGAATCCTTTTCTCTGGAGGGTCCCTGTTCCAGAGCGAGAAGAATAAGAGCATATACCTTGTTTCCAAGTGCTTTTACATGTGGTGCCAGCTTCCTGGGGACCCTGAAAAATGGATACAACGTGTGTTTGTCTTTATTTTGCCTATCTGAGAACTTGCTAAAGGTGGAAAAGTAGCTAGATGTCTCTTAATAAAATGCAGAAACCTAGAGCAGAATATAGGGCAAATGGAAGACTGAACATATGGGAGGGAAAACTAGGGCATGAAATACTCTGGGGGAATAAGCCATTAGAAGAGCTTTGGTGTAGCAGACATCTAGATAGTCGCACATCTTCTGGTCAGAGGACACACTCAGGAAAACACGTGGGAAGGCCCTAGCTATCGGCCTCATTTGCAGGCTTAGCATAAACCAAGTAAGTGCTGAGTCACAGTGGTATCTGGTGCAGCTAAGTGACACATAGCTGACGACGACGACGAGGACAATTTTTAAAACATCTTTTTTTCAAGGGCTGGAAAGTCAGCTCAGTCACTAAGAGCACTTATTGCTCCTGCAGAGGACCCAGTTTTGAGTACCAGCATCTATACTGTGATTTACAACCAGTGATTCCCAACCAGCTGTAATGCCAGTTCCAGGGGATTCGACTATCCTTTTGATCTCTGCAGACACCAAGTACATAGGTGGTACACAGGCAGACGTGCAGGCAAAACACTCACATAAAATAAAATGAATAAAACTAACTTTCAAAACCACCCCCTTCTTTTTATGCCTTCAACCACTTAAAATGCTGTTAAACCGTAAGTCCCACTAACCTAAAGGCACAGAAACACTAGAGACTATAAATATCCAACAACACAAGCTTTACAAACTTAAAAAAAAAAAAAAAAACCTTTAAACAAGCAACTATAACAAGGATCATTAGAACCCAAGAGAAGATAATCTAAGTTCTATTGTAATCCCAATGTGCAGTTTTCAACAAGGAATTTGTTAGAATTTCTGGCCACTCTCCCAGCTACAGGACCGCACAGTAGTTGTCCAGTAGCCAGGCAAGGTGCTTAGTCTTCCGAGGGCCTTACGTCCTAGTTATCTGAGCACAGCGTGGTCATGTAATCTATGAGCATGCTTGACATAGCTTTATAAGCCCATATGCACATGTGTGGGGGGGGGGGGCTATAGAAGCGGGTTCCACCTATTCCTTCCTTCTCTTCCTGCATGGTCATTCCATAGGCCTATGCACACCCCTTCTGTTCCCTTCCCTTGATAAAATCTTATAGTGGGTTTTGTTGTGCCTTGTGGCTTCTCTTGTACAGTAAACAGCACACTTAATAAATAATATTCTGTCACTTAATAAATAACAGAATTAAGAGGCATACAAAGAAAAAAGAAAAGAATTAGACATTGGATTTTACCATAAATACTTAAATACTAAACTAAAAACTAAACAATTCTTAGTGAAAGGAAAACATTGAACAAATAGAAAATTATTAATATGAAAATTATAAGATACTAACAGAAATTTAGGTTTGAAATTAAAAATTCACTAGGGGCTTTCAACAGCAGATCTGAACAGGTTGAAAGAATCTATGTATTATCTGAAGGCAGTCTACTTCAAATGACGGGGTCTGAGAAATAAATGGAAGACAAAAATACATAGAGAATTTAAGATATCCATAGGACATAATCAATCCTACCAATATATGTATAATGGAAGTACAAGATGGAGAGAAGAAACAGAGCAGGAAGAATATTTGTATCAGGAAACCAAGAAAGTGAGAATGCTAAAAATAAATTCAACGAAATCCACACTAGGACACAAAATCAAAGTCTCAAAAGCCTAATGAGGAAAATATCAGATAGGAAGAAACAGGTAGCCCACTGTGTGTGTACAAAGGCTCACTGGTAATAATTGTTTTCTCATATAAAGGAGGACAAAGGCAACGGGGTGACATATTTATGGGGTTGAAATTAAGAGTCACTCAACACTATATCTATAATCACTATCCCTTTGACAGTTTTTCATGAGAAAGCAAGGATTCCTTGTCAATTTTATGTCAAGGAAGATCATCAATGGGAGGTTTGCTTCACAAGATTGGCTAAAGGAAATCTTTCAGGCTGAAATAAAAGACCAATCAAGAATGGCTAAAACCACACAAACAGGAACAGTACTAAAGATCATCACATGTGAATGAGCTAGACACTTTTCCCTATGTGACTTAAAAGACAAGTTAGCATACATTACAATATATAATGACTTAGCTTGTGCCAGTAACAACTTAAAAGGAAGGACAGAGCGGAGTTTTGGATAATTTCTTAAACTAAACCAGTGAAAATTCCAGGCAAAATTGTTGTTAGTTTAAGATGATAATTATATTACCTCAAATAATCAAAAGGAAAATAACTTTATACAATTTTAAGCCAATAAAAGGAAAAGACTCAGAATGAGCTTCTAACAAGTCATTCACTCTGGCTTCACTACTGAATACTATGAAGAATTAAGAAAGAATTCAATATTTCCCAAGTACACAGACAAGGTCACCCTCAAAGCAAAGGCAAGGCAAACCTACAGACCAATATTCCATATGAATGTACATATAAAATTCTAGGAAAATTAATTCCAGGAAATTTCATTTCACAATTCAAATTATTATAGAGTATCACCTGATAGGATTTTATTCCAGGAATTAAAGGATGATTACATGATTATCAATGTAATAAACCACATTAATAGGATAAAGAAAACATGATCATTGATATACAAAAAAATTAAAGGAACCCAACATTCTTTCATAATAAAAATAAATAAATAAATAAAAGGAAATCATTTCAACATGATAGAAGGAAAAGACATTCAAATTGGAGAATAGAAAATGAAACTATTTCTATTTACATGTGATATAATCTTATACACAGAAACCTAATGATCTGTAGAGACATATGGTAAGTTGACTCAGTCTAAAAGAGGCAAAAAAAAAAAAAAAACCCTACAAGTAATAATAAGTCAATTCACACAGTTGTAGGGTATACGATCAACACCTAAAATTAACTGAATTCCCATATATTTCTGTAGTGGGTAGCCATTCCAGCCTTGGCCTAGAAGTTCCGACACCCAATGAGGCCTTGGTAATGGTCACGCCCACAAGGCGGGGCTGAGGGAGGAAGCTGAAGACCCAGGATGGAGAGGAGAGGCTTCTCTTGGTTCCAGGACCCTGGACACTGGAGGTAGACAGAGCAGAGTTCTCCAGAGAACACCGCCAGACTGCGCCATACCATTCCCAGACCCTGCAACCTATCCCTTCATTTGTAAGCTACCCCACAAATAAACCTCCCTTTTAACCACATGGAGTGGCCTTAACAATTTCACCAATATACTTCCTACAAATAAGTTTTTAAAAAAAAAATCAAGAAAATGCTTTTATTTACAGTAAAAATATAAAGATGTTCTTGGGTTATGAATGACTAAATCCATTACAACTTAAAAACACTGCAAGAAGAAAACCTATAAAATGCATCTAACCTGTTAGTGTGTTTGGACCTTAAATAGTCTCCAAATTTCATGCTAAAGATTCAAGTGATAACAGAGTCTTTTGGAGATGGTACACAGTAGAAATAGACTAAGTCACTGGAGGAATGACTTTAAGATTTGGGGACTTTGGACTTTTCTGCATGTTAATTTTGCTTCTGGACTGCTGGGTCAGCAGTTTCACCCTACCACACATCCCTATAGTGATGTTGTCTCTGTAGAGATACAAAGTAACTCTGGTAAGTAATCTTATACCTAAGCCTCTGAGACTGTGAGCCAAAAATAAACCTTTCCTCTTGACAAGTTCATCACAATGATAGAAAACTAACACACCTACCCAAACAGCTTAGCAACCCAGTACTCTCCAGAGGATCTGTTGTTTGCTCTCATCTATGGCTAACTAGCAGCTGCAGTTTGCCTCTACTGCCTGGAATCACAAGAGTATCACTCACATAGTGCTGACCCAGGAAAAGGTCAACAGTCAAAAACAGCTTCCATCAACTGTACTGCACTCTTAACCCATCAAGCCAATCAAGCATGTGTTCAACCAATGTAAACTAGAGACTGCCTTAGAATAAATTTAATCAAGGCCTAAGACTTGATCAAAATTGATTAAAGTATTTGAAGATCTAAATAAATTATATTGCATGCCATATTTTTCTTTTTAAACACATATTATTGTTCAGAAAGCAATCTGCAGATTCAAAATGGCAATTACTTTTTCCAAAAATGGAATGCTATTCAGCCATAAAACAAAATACCACTACAGGAAACAATGCAGATGAAAACAATACATTAAGAGAAACAAGCAAGACACAAGATCATGCTGTGTTATTCAACTTATGACATATCCAGAAAAGGTAAAGACATAAAACAAATTTTAGTTCCCAAGAGTGGTGCTGAACTGGGATGTGATTGCTTAATGAGCGTTAGGTCTCTGAGCTGAATAAAAATTCAGGAAGTAGACAGTGTTGATAACTGTGTAACAGTAGAAATATACCTGCATAAAGAATATACAGTGTGGTTAAACTGAGCTGGGCACAGCAGCTCATTCATCCTGTAATCCCAGCACAAGAGACTACTATCCTAGGATATGTACAAAGTTACAAGCTAGACTCAGCCAAGTGTGAGACACTATTTAAAAAAGAAAAAAAAAAAAAATTAAGAAAGAAAGGGTTTATTTTAGGCCACAGTGTGAGGGTAAAGTTCATCATGAGGAAGCCCTGGCAGTTCTCAACACAGCAAAGCCAGCATGTACAGTCAGGAAGCAAAGAATGGTGAATACTGGCACGCAGCTCATTTGTCATTTTTATTTAGCCCAGAATCCCAGCCTATGGAATGGTACCACCCACCTCAACTGAGTCTTCGAACTTCAATCAATGCAATCTAGAAATTCTATCACAAGCATGCATAGAAGTTTGTCTCTTAGGTTAGTCTAAATCCTCTCTGTTGACAATCAGTATTCACCATCACAGATAAAATGGTAAAGTCTATGTTATCTGTATTTAAAAACAAACTAAACACTGTTCTGAAGGTTTTCCTATAAGCAGATGAAGCCTCTAAAGAATACATCTCATTTTAAAACAAAGTAATAAAACTTTTTTCTTTTTATATTATACTATAGCAAGTATTTTCAGCAAATATTTTAGGCCTTTCTGTAGGTATGCAATTCCACTGACACAAAGCAAAGCAAAAGAAAACAGGTTAACAAGCCAGATTTGGCTTGAGGGAGAAAATTGGCCAACCAATTATATATTTATCTTGATTTAATATGTTGTGAAAAAGTACAAAATTATAAAGCTAAATTACATTTAAATAAAGTTATTAGCATATAGTCTATAGAACTAAGACTTATATTTACTAAGAATCAAATTAGCAAAAAAATAAATAAATAAAACTTCAATCAGGAATGATCAAATTACACATTAATAGAAAATATATATTTATTTAAATATTAGCAGAGTGAATCTCAATGTAACAGACAGATAATTCATCATCATTTTTCAGCTAGTGACAACCTTTGGTAGCTAGCATGATTTATTTTATTTCTCTTTAAACTTTCCAATATTTTGTTTGTCTTCTCCCCCGAGACAGGAATTCATGCAGCAGAAGATGACCTTGAAGTCCTGATCTTTCTGCCTCCACCTCCCAAGTGCAGGGATTATAGGCATGCCTCACTATGACACACTTCTGAAATTCTCAATTTCTATAGACAAATTTTACAATGAAACTCTGGTATTTTCAGACATTCTTTGTGAAATGCATTATGTAAACTTCTAGCAGTACACTAGATAGTAGGGTTGTGTTCTCTCTTAGATTTGCTCAGTGAGCACCAACAGAAACTTTTGTAGAACATTTAAAAGAGATCAGAAGCTAACAAATGCTTACTACTTCATAAACTGCTACCAGCCTGATAAATTACCTAGAGTAATAGCACCAAAAGCATAAAAAGAAACAAAATGGCTCAGTTAATCTACAAATCAAATAATCAGATGAGAAAAATGTCACATGGAAAGGGCAATGACAAAAAAGTCCACAGCAGTAAATTGTAGCAAACAATTCAGTGACCTGCAAGCAATTGGTTCTTAATTAAGTTTAATGGTATTGTCATGCCAAGAAATCATTTCTAGGTTGTTTATTAGAACAAAGGGTTGCAAACTAGTCTAAATGTTTAAATTTATTCTATTTAATTCCTCCCCGAAAAGGATGGAGAATGCTATAGAATGAGTTATTTTTCTTCTATCATCCTTTTGATTAGTTTTTTTTCCTTTCATAATACTTGCCATTGACATTTAACCTAAAGAATCTTTCAGTGAATGCTAATTATCCTGTATACAGAAATCTCTCTTTCAAACAATTTCTGTAGGTTTTTTTTAAGGACCTTAGATTATAGTATAATGTATTTTTAAATGTCAAGCAGCTAAGACGCTCAGCATTTAAGAGCACTTGCTGTCTTCCAGAGGACTGAAATTCAGTGCCTAGCACCCATATCAAACAGCTCACAACCACTGTAACTCCAGCTCTAGAAACTCTGATACCCTCTTCTGGCCTCAGGCACCTGCACTCACAGGAACATGCTCCCAACACAGACACACACATAAAGATAAATCTCGGGCTGGAGAGATGGCTCAGTGGTTAAGAGCACTGACTGCTCTTTCAGAGGTCCTGAGTTCAATTCCCAGCAACCACATGGTGGCTTACAGCCATCTATAATGAAATCTAGTGCCCTCTTCTGGTGTGCAGACATACATGCAGACAGAACACTGTATACATTATAAATAAACCCTTAAAAAAAAAAAAAAGATAAATCTTGTAAGTAAAGCAGCCAGAGAAGAAACCACTTGCTCAGTCACTGTAAGTAAAAAGTAACCATCAAGCACTAAAACAAAAATCTCTTATGGTCATTGTTTTGTAGATATTTCAAAATCAAATATGAAATTCTGCAGACATCATGAATACACAATTTGTTTTAGTGTTTCAGTCTTAAAGACTCCATTTTATGAGGCTCTGGAAAAACAGGGCAGTGGCTAAAAGCATTTGCTGTTCTTCCAGAGGACCTGGTTCAGATCCTAGCTCACAACTTCCCATATTTAACTCCAGTTTCTCAAGTCTGACACCCTCCTTTGGCCTCCACGGACAAGTGCAGTCATGTGCACACACCCCTGTCCCCAAATACACACACAACACACACAATATATACATATTTTTAATCTTAAAAAAAAAACATTCCTGCTATGGGACCATTTAAATGTTATTATATTATACAGTAGTATATGTCCTTGTCAGAATTACTTTAGCACTAAAGGCATTAAGTAAGTGATGACTACTAATAAGTGCAAATTAAGAGAACACAGAAGACTGTGTGTGTGCGTGCACTTCAAGACAGGGTTTCTCTGTGTAGCCCCTAGGTGTCCTGGAACTTGCTCTATAGACCAGGCTGGCCTCAAACTCACAGATCCACCTGCCTCTGCCTCCCAAGTACAGGGATTAAAGGCATTCCCCACCACTTCCTGGCATCATAAAAGACATTTTAAAAAAGAATATAATTTGATTTTTTTTTCCTGGTTTTACCTACTTTCAAGTAACTTTAGGCCTGGCAAATCATAAGTAAAAACTACAAAATAAAACATTGTTTGAGAATTTAACTGTTATATAGAAATGGAGGAGATATAGCTTTCTTTTCCAAATGTAAAATTAACTTAATTATGATAAACTGAAACAAAATACTTACTCTAAAAGAGGTGGAAGTATCTCACAATTCAAAACAAAATCCCTGCATTCTGCATTGTCACCAGCAATGTTACCAAGTGCCCAAACAGCCTGAGAAAAATAAAATAGTGCTCTTAAGACAACGTCCTAAGCCAGACACTCTCTGCTAAGAGTGTTAGTAAAGCAACAAAACCATGGTTTTCAAGAACATGTGAGAAACAAAGCCAAGGAAATGGGAAAGGAAAATTTCAAATGCAATGCTATAGTATTTTAAATCCTAAGTTAAGGGCACTTAAGAAGTTTCCCTCACATTCCAGTGATCTCTCAATACTCTTCAAAGAGAGCTGAACGAGTCTGTCTATTCTGAATCTACCAAGATAGACAAAATATATCTAGCAAATTTTCTCATTACTTATACTAGAGATTTGCTCCTCTGCCAAGAATATTCTAGGTAGAATGGTACTGATTTTTAAATAAGAGAGAAAATACATGGACAAAATATAAACAATAACTAAGATGAAAATTAGTATTTATTTAAGATTAATCAATTTAGTATAGTTTTAAAAGTAAGTGGTAGTAAATTTCAATTATATGAGAAACTATTCAAATGAAAATTATCATTTTATCATAGTCTAACTTTAAAGTTTTCATGGAAATACAAAAGCATATTATGTTTTCAACTTGGAAGGTCTTATTTTAGAATTTAAAACATGAATTATTATTTTTAACATCTACTTGAGACCTAAAATTTAAAAAAAATTAAAACAAGACAAGGAAAAACTTACTTTAAAGATAATTCTTACTATCCGAAATAGTATTATCAAGAGGGGAGCAGATGTGATGTGTTCCTTTTATCCCAGCCAGTACCTAAGAGGCAGAGGCAAGTAGATCTCTGTGTTCAAGGTCAGCCAAGGCTATATAGTAAAGCCTTGTCACCCTATCTTAAAAAATGTACTCTCTCTCTCTCTCTGTTGGTGGGGCTATATATTTTTTTATATGCTTTGTAGAAGGTAAACATCCGGTATGTTTACCTTCTACAAGATAGCAAACTTCTGTAAGCAGAACCAGAAGCACATAAAAACCAATACATAATGATGTTTACAACTATATTATTAACACTAGCAAGCCAGAAATAGCAAATGTACAATTAAGGACTGAATAATGAATGATTGAAAAAATGAGTTTGTGTTGGATAATTAGTAACATTTTCTTGGAAGAGTAACCTCATAAGAAAACCTTCCAATAATAGCAATAAGTGAATACAAAATTTCATGAAACTAAACGAAGAATGGAACAGGACAGCAACAGATGAACATGCAGAGCAAAAACAAGAGTACCCAAAACTTGAATTTCTTTGGATGGTCTAATCACATTATCAGATTTTCTCTCTTAGAAAAAAACTTTGAAAATGTACTACTGAAATCTATTAAAATGCTTCAATTTGAAGTAATACAATATTTTCAAGAAACAGTAAGATATGCCCTGTACATGCAGAGAATGAGTCCGAGCATCCGAGATGTAAGCCTTGCAGGCATCCATGACGCACTCCTTTTTATGTCTCACTGTGCTCTATCATAAAGAGAAACAGTAGATCCTGTGCTGAGCCCAGTTCTCATCAAAAACCCAGAATTATGGCTAAAGTAGTCCTCTCTCCCACTTCTAACCTGAGAGTCAAAAAAATTAAAGTATTTTAAATAAATGTTGGGCAAATTAGGAACAAAAATGAGTCAAAGTGAAGGTCAAAATTACAAGTAGTATTTTCAAGAGAAAATTTAAATCTCTACATACAACATGGGGCATGAGTTAGAAACTTACCTGCTCCTGCACATCTTCATGTTCCGACGTGAGAAGTTTGATAAAAATTGGAACAGCTCCAGTTTCAATCACTACCTTGGTATGCAGAAAAGTTCCAGAGGCTATATTAGTTAATGCCCAGGCAGCTTCAAACTAAGGAACAAAAAGTAAAATAAAAGAAAGCATAAAGGAAATGTCACAAGAGAAGAAAAAATAGTGATACTACTTACAGAGTGAAAAACTCATAAACGCTATTTGTTTCCTGGGGGATCATGTCACCCCAACCTCATTTAAGGACATAAAAATTAGAATGCCAGACATTTAGGTGTTTGTTCAACATGTAGGTTTTATTACTTTTGCTAATTTTTCACACAGCAGAACCTCTGAAAGACTAAGGAAAAAAAACCCTGAGGAAATAATTTGTAATTAATATCAATGGCGACACTAGCCCTCATCAGCTGTAAATAAGGAAACACATGGAAAGCAACTCCAAGTTTACAAATTTCTCCTTGATATCCCTTAGGAGAATGTATTCATGAAGACCGGAAAAGTCACAACCTACTGAAGACCTGCGGAGCCTAGAGTGCACAGCTATGACTTTAAAGGTGGGAGAAGCTGGAGTGATGGCTCTGTGGTGAGGAGCACATGTGCTCTTACAGGAGACCCACATGTGATGGCCAGCACCAAAACCTGGGCTCTCAACTGCCTGTCACTCCAGATGTGATGCCTCTGACCTCGGAGGGCACTGGCACTCATGAGCAACATAGCCACACATATAAACACAACTGTATTGTGTGGTAGTAATGACAATTGTTTTGATGTGATAAAAATGTTCATTTGATGTCCCCTAGTTTTTAAAAGCCTCATATCTACCTCACATTTTAAAAATGTGTGCATGCCTAATAAAAATTGCCTATAGGACAATGTGTCCCACAGGAACCTCGTTTGAACTTAAACGGTCTGAATTAGCAGAAAAATACCCACTTGGATAACAGTATAGAGCTATCCCCAAATTACACTAGTGAATTTCATCAGAATCAGAGAAAGATTCGATGTTCTTGCATACACACCACACTGTTTACACGTGCTGTGCTCTCATGAACTATTCCTTCCTTCATCCCAAGTCAACTGCTCCATCCTGTGTTCCCCAGAGCACTTCTCTCACAGTTCTGTTGTAATGTTAAGCATACGGGGGTACTTCCTACCTCTCGGTATGTTTACCTCCTACAAGACAGCAAACTTCTGTAAGCAGAAACAATGCCTTAATTTTGGACTTACATCTTATATAATGCCTGGCTCTCAAGTTAGCACTCAATAATTTTACTTATTTATTACCATTTATTTCTTCTTTCATTCACTGGAAATAAAGGGCCAAATAATAATAAATATTTTAGACCTGAGTTTCAGTCTGTACTCACAGCTTATATAAAGCAGAAACTAAATCCTATTACTTCTAATTCAAAATAACTGACCTGAAAATAAAGTAGCCTTTTCCTCAGAGACTCTGATTAGAAAGTCTAAACAAGTTTTTCACATTCACACGTATTACATATTCTTTTGCTTAGGCCTAAAATGGGGCCTTTCCCAAACAAGTGGACCACTACTCTCAGTTGCAATTTCAGTAACAGTGTCTCAACAATCTTCACTACTGACAACAGCATTGATTTCCAAATTCTAAAACATAAGTCTGATTCTAGAGTATATAAAGACATCAAAGTGAGAGAATGTAATCTCTTTTTATAATATTAAAATGTTGGCAAACAGCAGCAAATGATTTGGGAGATTATAACCATATCTGGGTTCAGAGATAATGCTCCCTAGGAAAAACAGATCTAACTTTGTTCATATTTTTTGTAAGTAATACCAATTTATTCTTTAAAAAAACAAAAAAGAGGGTTGGGGATTTAGCTCAGTGGTAGAGCACTTGCCTAGCAAGTGCAAGGCTCTGGGTTCGATCCTCAGCTAAAAAAAAAAAAAAAAGATTAGCTAAAAACATTTTAAGCAGTTATTTAAGACCCAACAGAGTTGGATGTAGTGGTTTATGCCTTTAACTCCACCACATACCAGGGGCGGGCAGAACTCTGTAAATTTAAGGCCAGGGCTACTTAGGCAGACCCTGTCTCAGAAAGAAATAAAGAAGTTTAATAATGAGATAATCACTTTAGTTTGAGTTTTAAAAAGGTTGATACTATAGAATTTCATTAGTATTACTATGATTTTATGTTTCCTGAAACTGTTCAATAAAATAATTCCTAACAGAAACTAGCAGTGTAGCCATGCCTTAGCCAAGAGTGATACCTATATTTTTCTTTATTGTCAAGTATTTAATGAATGCTTACAATATAGTCAGCACTGAAGCCATTTCCACTAGAAACTCAGTCATTTCTAGAAGTTTAAGAAAGAAAACTTCAGACTCACTTGTAAAGTACAATTTTCATTTCTTTCAAGAAACTTCACAAATCTCTGCACAACTCCTGGTTTCTGTATAACTTGATCTATTGGTGGATTGGGTTCTAAGATTTAAAAAAGAAAGGTTGTTACATAGACAGAGAAAGACAATGAACTGACGCCCGCTTCATGCGACATGGTATCCTAGTTCCTTTTCCTTGTGCTGTGATAAAATATCCTGACTAAGACTTAGAAGAGAAGTCTGTCACAGTCCATTATGGCGGAGAAGCCAGTCACACTGGCAGGGCTGGAAGCAAGTGGTTATGCTTCACCCGGAGAGAGCAACAAGCCTCCTCTACTTGGTTCAGCTCTGCATCTGTACAGTCCATGCAGTCGGGATGGTCGGGATGGTGCTGATGACAGGAGCAGCTCTTCCCATCTCTGTTAAGGTCATCAAGACAGTCCCTCTCAGGCATGCGCAGAAGCCCGTCCCCAGGTGACTTTAACAGACTGGAAGTAATGGAACTATCACAGACGACATAGGAGAGTTTCCCTAGGTCTCGCTGACCTAAGTGTAAGCTCTTAGCTGGCTATAACTGCAGATAAATGCTCTCATTACTGCAGTACTTCCACAAAGCAAACTCTACTTTTCATTAACTGCAATGAAGGAAATTAAAATATACTTTCTAATGTGAAATATATTTAAGAGATCACCCTTACAAAATGGGAGAATACTCACAATACAGACTGAGAAAGTCCCCACTAAATCCTTATAGCACTATCCTTGATTTCCAAGGATGTTCCCTCACTAGTCATAATATCACTCACTTACCTTAGTCAAGATTTTGTTCTGTCTAGACATTATTTTTTTATAGTAATGCTATTAGATTATCTAAAAATCTTGACTTTTTTCATGAAATGCAGACTTTTGAGAATCATAAATCCTCTTGTAATTGATGTAAAATTCAAACAAATGTATTTCAAGTACTGACCAGCTACATACAAGGAAATCTTTTTGTACCTCTGCTTCAATAAACAGTGCCTCAGGGGTTCCGCAGCTTCTAGGCTGGTGTCCTATAAGTCTTCTATTCTCTTCATAGAAATGTACCTATTTTACCTACTATTACCACTTATAAAACTTCACAAACCTCCTCAACTGCATTCTTTTCTCCTATGCTCCACACCATACTTTGTGTATATTAGATGCACTTGTTTTTATAACTTTTTTATAAAGCATAGCCAAGTCACACACACCTATCCTGCTCAACCTGACTGTACTGAAACACCTTTCAACAAGTCCCATGACAGAAGAACTCTCACTCTCCCTGTGACTTCTGCAACGCTGACAAAACTATGTCCATTACATTTTTCCATGTGTTATTAATAAAAGCCCAGACTTCCAAAATGTCCACCCTCCCCATTTTACAAAACCTTAGTAGACATTTCTACCCTCTACCTTTCAAAGTCTCAGAATTTTAGGGGTAGGGTTACCAGCTTCACCTTTTTTCTTTTTCTATTGGAAAACTCTAAACTTTCCTTTTTTAAAAAAAAAAATTTTTTTGAGGACAGAGGCCATAAGATAGGAGATGAAAACATAGGATGTGTGGTTAGAAGGCAGTGAGAAACGGACACTGAACCACCAGCTACATTAGTGTCCACAGATCAACACAGACACAGACCTGTCAGTTATATCAGAACACAGATGCAGCCTCTTCTGGCAAAGTTCAAAGCAACAGTTTATTACTCCATCCAAAAGAGTTCAACTAAAGTGCACTAGAATTACCAGCTAATTTAACACACACCATGAACTGCTGTTAATAATACATAACAAAAAAAAAGAGTCTACATAAGTTTATAAAGGTGATGAGTATCATAAATAAGACTCAGAGATACTTTGGCAATTTAAACATAAGCAAAATAGGAAAATACATGCTTCAGTAGTGAAAACAAAGAGTTTGGGGGAAATTTAGTAAAGCTGCAATGGAAGTGTAACCCATGATGTACATTTACAGGAGTGGCTATGAGAGGGAGACAGGTAAGGGGATTTTAGCAATGGTTATTATCTGATTTGAATCCACACTGGATTGAATGGGCGGCTATGCAGGAGCCAATGGCACACTTAAGTCTGCTTACTGGCAATAGTTAGAATGCTCCTTAACTCCCTGCTGTTTCTGCTTACAGCTCTACTTTCAGCTGCCTTCCCACGTTCCTATACTATAGGTTAAGTAAAAATAGAGTAAGTCCAATATTCTCCTATCCTAGAGACATTTGTCAGGAAACATTTATTATGCGTTTTATGTCTAACTTAGGTTAACATCTACTAAGAAGAAACAGTGAAAATAATTGGCATATAAAGTTTAATACAAATACGACAGTTTGAACAATTACAGAAGATAAAGTCTTCTTACTAGAAGAGTCTCACCTCAAAGACTGACATCACAAAAGGGAAAGATTACTTAAACTCCTTCTAACTACGTTCTTAGTTTAAAGAAAATAAATTCAATAATGATAAGATGTGGTAGAAAAGTAATTGAGAGCAACTTCAAAATTCTCAAACATAATCTACAGAAATCCTATCAGTTTGACACTATGCATGTATCAAAAACAAATCTTCAAAGAGAATATAATGAAAAAATTTGAATCATGTAAAATAAACATTAACTTAAAATATACTAAAATGCAATGATTAAAAGAAGTCACTCTTGATTGTATAAGTATTTCTGAAAATTGCTGAGCTCCTGGAAGACGAAGGATGAGATATAAAAGTTACATGTATTTATTAATAAAATCTATGTGATAACTTTTCTCTTATGAAACATTTCCACTTTTTTTATTCTATGTGGTGTGTGTGTGTACCTGTTCACAAGTGACTGTATACACATGAAGAACAGAGGTTAACTTGGGAGGAGAATCAGTTCACACAAGTTCTAGGGATCAAGCTCAGGTTACAGTTTTATGGCAATCGCCTTTACCCACTGAGCCCTCCTGCCAGGCTATCCTATAACTGTTTGTAATATACTTACTCTTCATACATAAGAGAGCAAACACAAAACCCTTAGAATCCATGCTGAGCAAACAAGATTTCATTCACTCCTCACGTTAGTCAATTTTATCTTTCTTAGGAAATTGAGGTAGGTGGTTCAGTGTCATCTGCAAAATCTTAACAGTTTCAAAATTCCTTACAATCCAAATGACTAATTCTATAAATTCTACATATGAAACAATACTAATATTAACTGGATAAATAAATTGGCCATATGAACCACCAAATGGTCAGCAAACAATGAAAGAGCTGGATGTACCTGAAGGTGAGGCAGGGAGATCTGGAGATCAGCCTTAACTACATGGTAAAACCTTGTCTCCTCCAAGTCAAAACTGAACAAATAAAAAGTATGTCTAAAAATAGTTCTATAAGGAATTATAGCCTTATTTTTTGGTCACAATTATTTTTATATTTGCTTCTTTATATTCTTCTACAATTTGTATTTTTTTCTACAATGTGTTTAACAATGTATTTTTTAAAAGATGATACTTTAAAATATATATATTTTTTAAAGACAGGATCTCTATGCAGCCCTGGATGGCTTAGAACTCATGATGTAGACGAGGCTGGCTTTGAACTCACATAGATCTGCCTGCCTCCACCTCCCAAGTGCTGGGATCAAAGGTAAACACAACCAAGCCGGGTGCTGAGGCAGGTGAGCCTACCTGTATGATTTGGAGGCCATCTGGACTTACCTGTGAGCTCCAGATTAGCCAAGGTTAGATAGAGACCCTCTCCCAAAGGAAAAAACAAAATGAAAAAAGGTGTGCACAACCATACCAGGCTAAAATACATTTTAAAGAGAAATTAAGACCTGTCTCTGATTTTAAAAAGGACAAAATAAGTGTCTCAAACTTTAAAAACTACAACTCTCTCACCAAACTGCGTACTGTCAGTAAGAACTGGGAATCACTCTTGCCTTTAGAAAGCAGCTTTCGGAATTTCTGTGTTGCTGTCAGCTGCTGTTCAGCATTACTAGAGAAAACCATCTGAATCATATCTGCGGTGATCACGTCTTCCTAAAACACAAAAATAAATTAGCATGCAACAATTTCTGCGTGAATATTAATTACATTATTTGATGTATATCCTGTCTCTGAAGTACCATGGAGCACAGTACAAACACAGTTTTGTAAAGGCTATACCTCTGGAATGGGCACAGTGGAACTGATGTCTGGGTCCTGGATGGGACTCTCCAGCATACAGTCATCATTTCTGGGCAAAGAGACATTTCTACGTTTGAACAACTGCAACAAAGAGAAATTATTTTATAGACCGAGTTTTCCAAAACATTCATAGGATTCATATGAGTAAACAAAGCAATGTTTATAATTCAATATATTAAACATTTTCATTTTACAGGACTTGAAAAAGCATATATTTCTTTATTTGATTACTAACTGTTGAATTTTTCTAAGAAAATTTTTATTAGGGGCTGGAGAGATGGTTCTATGGTTAGAAGTGCATATAGCTCTTGCAGAGCACCAGAGTGAGAGTCCCAGTACCAACGTTGGATTCCCAATACCCAAGTTAGACAACTTATGACCATCTGTACCTCCAGCTCCAGGGCACCTGATACCTCTGGTTTCTATGGGCAACTGCACTCATGTGCATATATCCTCACTCACACAGACATACACATAGTAAATAAAAACAAATCTTAAAAAAGAGAAATCTTGATTTAAAAAGCAAATCACACAGTATAAATAGCATGCTATAGAGTTACTATAGCCAATTAACAAGCAATAGGAAGCTGAGTGTGGTGATGCATGCCTGTATCCTAGCACCTGAGGTAGAGGCAGGAAGATCTAGAATTCAAGGTCATCCTCAGCTACAAGAAAATCTGAGGTCAGCCCGGACTACATGAGACACTGTCTAAAACAAAATAAAACAAAAAAGCAATAGGAGCAATTTTTCAAGAAAACTATCCCTGTACTTCTTAACAAAAATAGAAAGATAAAACAATCAAACAATACCTCCTGGTGCTTTGATGACTAAATAAATATAGCTCTTCTTCAGACTATACACACTATTTTTAGTCAACAGGTTTTTTTTGTTTGTTTGCTTGTTTGTTTTTTGTAAGTCCTGCAAGATACTGCAGACAGGAGCTGAAAAACCATAATTATTATATTTCTAAGCAGGCCTTCTTAAACTTTTTTGAATAGTTCTTTTCATATATCATTTTTAATTTGTTATTGAAGGACTATTTACTTATTTATTATTATTTGTTATTATAAGGGCTACTTATAAATATTTCCAAATCCATAATGGAATGAAAAATGCTGAGAAGTACTCTTAAATGACTCTATTCTTTATGTTGCATATGCAAAGTATAAACAGAGGCTATGAAATAGAGAAATATATTAGAAAATATAGAAAGCATAAAATGAAAACAGAAGAATGACACTAATTACCTTAAGACTTATGAAATCCACAAATGCATGTAATGTGTTTTCTGAGGACAAATTCTATACTGAAAACTGGAGGTGATCTAAGTGATTCAAGGGTAAACATTTTTAGCAGTGGGGAGAAATAACGGTAACAAAATGTTTATTAGCACAAGAGGAAAATCATTCTAGTCAGTAACTAACAAGCACAAAATTCTAATCAATGAATTTATAAATATTATTCCAGGGACTTAATTAAAGAACAGAGTTAGCAAATCAATTTTCTCACTTAGCATTTGAAATTTTCTAAAATACATCAATGATAATAAAATTTGCAAACCTCCACATGAGGTACAGATTAGATGAATGGATGGACGGATTTAGTGTTGCTGCTAAGCAACACTAAATATCTAAGAAGAACTCCTACCTGTTCTTCCCTTTTTTGTTTTCGAAGTTGTATTCCTTCTTCTTCTCTTCGCCGTCTCATCTCTTGAGGATTTAAGGCTTTGTTCTTATAACTTTTCATTCTGTAGTTATCCTTCCCTGGACTAGCCATTGAATCTTAAGGGAAGAAAACAGATAAGGTTAACTCTCAAAACAATGTAAGAGGCTTAGTCTAGGCAGCTAAATATAAGCTCACTGATTACATTAGACCAATAAAACCCACTTTGAAACGTAGAGATTAAAAAATACATTCTCTCACTCCTCTATCATATTGGAGAAAAATGACCAAATATTTTAGTATTTATTTCTTACTCTTAGCACATTTCCTGATGCCTTAAACTTGAGACCCTAGCAGCTTACTTTTAAAAGAGGTTTGGTCAGCTCACAGATCTGGAGGCCAGGAAGGTGCAGCAGATGCCCTACTTGGAATGGAGGCTAACTCATACATAGCAGAGAAACAGAAAGGCAACGGGCATTTGTAGAAGAGATAAGGGACAAAGCTGCTGGTCCAAAGGGCTTCTATACTGCCGATAAAATCTGGACACAAATTTTGGCAGGAACAAATCATAGCTAAACATTAGCAATATTAAATGAGTAACAAATTTGGGTCTAAAAACACTGATCACCCTCATTTTACAGAGACCAAGACTGAACAGCTTTACCCTTTGTGGTATGTTAACATTTCTGAAGGACATACACCTTTCAATCACTGTCAGGAAACTCATCTGGGTAAAAGAAACTTCTGAATTATACTGCTGGCAAATTCAAGAAACAGCCAGTATTATACAGTCCCATTTTCAAAAAAAAAATGGTGTTAGCACCAATAAGCACACTGCTAGTATATTGGAGTCTGGCTTCTTTCACTTAATTAAGACATTGCCAAGGTCATGAAGGTCATTGTGTTATGACTGTACTATCAGTTTTCAGTTCTCTATAATAATTAGTTCTTTTGAAGCAATGAAGTGTTTGTACACTTTATTTCTAAAGTTTTATTACAAACATATTTTAAAATAACAACTGAAAGCCGAGTGTGATGGCACATGCCTTTAATGTTAACACTTGTGAAAGAGGCAGTTGGATCTCTGTCAGGCCAAGCCTGATCTGATGATCTACATTGAGAGTTCTAGGCCACAGAGAGGTACACAGTGAGATCTTGTCTCAAAAAACCAAAACATATAAACACGAGTATTTTTAAAGCATAAATATGAAATGTTGTATTTGAAATACACATCAGTTTCATATTCAGAAATTTATAAACCTTTTAGTATAGTAATGTTACATTGATATATGATATGAACATTTTATGCTCATGTTATGACCTATTCTGGGCTTACACATGAAGACTAAACAAACAGTAGTCTAAAGCAGTATTTCAATTATAAGTTAAATGTGACAGATACTTACTGATTACTTAACACACTATTGTGATAAGTTTGAAGAACATACCCAGGCCTGACCAGAAACTACTGTACTCAGTTGCCTGGCAGTGGTGGTGCACGCCTTTAATCCCAATACTTGGGAGGCAGAGGAAGGTGAATCGCTGAGTTCCAGACCAGGCTGGTCTACAGATAAGAGTCCCAGGAAAGCCAGAGAAACTCTGCCTGGGGGGGAAAAAAAAGTAAACAGAAAAGGCTTTCATTTACCTGTCATCTCTAGTATAAGGCACTAATTAGTTACAGATGTACAAGCAATAAAGTACACTAAACTATATGCATTAAATCCTGTGAGAGCACAGTAAGTTAACAGTCCCTTAGGAAGCTCAGAGTGGCTGTACTGTTACTCTCTGTAAAAGGATGGAAAAGGAAAAAAAAACAAACATTTCAAACAGAAAGAATATATGAAGGAAGTCTGGTATAAACGTAGAGCAGTAAGAAATACAGTGTACCTCAACAAAGGACTCAAGGGGAAAGAGACAGGCAAGTTATACACAAAAACAAACAGGGTTCCCACAATCCAGCTGAGACAGACAGACAAACTTGATCCTATGGAAGAGAACTGAAGGAGTTAAGGGGAGAAAACGGGTGCAATGTCAACGAGCGCAGCGCACATGCTGCTGGTGTCAACTGTAGCTGCTGTAACAGATGAGCGCTGGCTTTAGGATACTGCTCCGAGCTACAGATGGCTGAAAAACAGGTCAAACATAGAGCAAGGGTCCTGACTTAATCATCCAATGTCATGGAGAGCCACAAAAAGAAAGGTGACCAGGAAAACTCTTCATGGTATTCACATTTCAGTGAAAAGGGGCAAAAGAAAAGGAAACCAAAAGAAATAGGACAGAGAAGAAGAGAATAAGAGAAAATAAGGGAGTGGGGTGAGTGCAAGAAAGGGGAGCCGGAGAAATATCTGAGTTGTACTGACATTACACTCATAAATACATTTTACTCTTTCACTGATTCATTAAAAAAAAAAAAAACAAGCCAAGTACCAAACCAGGCATCAGATTTGGTAATCAGAGGTCACTGGTAAAGACAGTAAAACTAATAGAGTTCAGATTAGAACATAAGGGGCTAAGGACTCAAGAATGAGGGGACGGTTTGTTTGTGATTGGAGGTGTAGCTTAGTGGTAAACTACATGCTCAGAATATATGACACATTCACAGCTAGTAAAAACCCAGTTTTAACATGTCTAATATGTTTCAGCAGTTCACATATGCCTATGTGGTGCTTTAATGAGACTGGGTCCCCAGTTGGTGGAACTGTTTGGGAAGGACCAGGAGGAGGGGTGTCACTAGGGGCAGGCTTCGAGGTTTCAAAAGACTTGAACATTCGCAGTGTCTCTCTTCCTGCCTTGTGGCTGTCTCAAGATGTTCTCAGTTACTGCACGCCGTTGGCCTGCTGCCAAGGTCCTTGTCATGACGGTCATGAACTCTATCCTTCTGAAACTGTAAGGCCCAAGTAAACTCTTCCTTCCTATAAACTGCCTTGGTAATGGTGTCTTATCACAGCAATAGAAAAATAACTAAGTCAACCTACAAACAGTAATTAGAAATTGTTAAATCAAGGTTAATTAATAACAATGTATGCATCATTCTCTATTTTATATATTAGGGGCCTTAGGCTGGAGAGATGCTCCGTAGTTAAGAGTGTGTATTGCTCTTACAGGGGACCACAGTTTGCTTGCAACACCCAAATCAGGCAGCTCACAACTCCCCATAACTTGAGCTCCATAGGAAGCCAATGCCTCTGGCACCTGCACTCACATATCCATACCCATGTATAAATAATTTAAAATAATTAAAATAAATTTAAAAGAAAACGTATTTTTAAAAATCTCTCTAATTGCACTAACAGCTTAGGCTAACGTAGAAAAACAAGGGAAAAAAACTAGTTTCTGAAATAACTCAACATTAGTTACTATAATACTCTATTTGTAGAAATCTTTTTAAATTTTCTCAACTACATACGTGGCATTTTCTAGATTGTTGGCATTTAAAGATTTCTGAGCACACATTATTTTATGTATGTGGAATATATATCCATCGTCAATATTTATTTACTTGTGTATGTGTATGCTCATATGTGTCAACACCAGAGGTCAGCCTTAGGTTTTGTTCCTTGAGGTGTCATCCGCTTAAGACAAGGACCTGTGGCTTGTTATTTATGCTGGCCCTCAGGGAGCTCCATGGACCTACCTGTCTCAACCCTAGCAACGGGATCCATGGTTGCTTTATTTTTAAAGACAGGGTCTCTCTTTGTAGCCCTGGCTGTCCTTGAACTCACAGAGAGACGCCCAGCTCTGCCTCTCTCTCAAGTGCTGGTATAAAAGGCGTGCACCATGTCCAGCCTATGTGCTGCCTTTACATGGGTGTTGAGGATTAAAAGGTCCTCATACTTACCTAGCACCTCCCCAGCCTTTTCAATACTTGTAGCAGGCTTTCTTGGACCACCAGCCCCCAAATCATCACAAGGAGACTTACTATTAATTATGAATGCTTGGCCTTAGCTTGGGCTGGTTTCTAGCTAGCTTTTTTAATGGTCTATGTGCTGCCCTGAGGCTCGTTTACCTCATCTACATACTGTCCTTCCTGCTTCCTCCAGCTGCCTGACCTCCCTCCCCTTTTCTCCTCGCCTGCCAGCCCCACCCATCCCTGCTCTGCCTAGCTACTGGCCATTCAGCTCTTTATTAAACCAATCATGTGCCTTAAGCAGACAAGGTAAAACAACAACACATCTTTACATAGTCAAAACAAATGCAACACACCTTTATATAGTTAAACAATTATTCTGCAACACAAGTAAAGGCAACACATTTTTACATAAACAAATATTCTATTCCACAACAAATATTTATCTTCATACATGCGTTACTATCCTAATTATTATCCCATTGTGAAAATTACAAAACTAGCCATTTTCTTCAAGGAATCAACTTAAAATGTAATTGAATAGGAGTTCTAATCTTACTTCTCACATTTGTTTGGGTCACTTTGGGCCCTTCTCCACCACACTTTTGCATTCTAGATGCTTCTTAGATGATCAACAAATGTATAATCCAAATAAAATGTAGCTCCAAGAACACATATATTATTTTCTTTCTTCACTGATACTTTCTGTATCTTTACTGTCTTTACTGTGTTATCTCACCCAAAGAAATCTAATTAGCTGGAAAATAAGTTCCTTAAGGACTAAAATTCAAAGACTTGAATTTCACACACACACAAAAAAAAATTTAAATATAAGAAATGCTATTCAGACATATGAAAATTGCCAAACTGGGTTTTGTTTCTGTTTCTTTTTTTTTTTTCATTCATAATTTTTTTCATTCATAAACTTATTTTTATCCACTTCTTACAAAAACCACACTGGATGAAGTTAAGCACATCACTGGAATCTGAACTTCCAAGGGTCTTTTGTTTTTCTGATATTTATTAATGCAATTTCATTTTTCTGTGCTTGCACACCTCGTTAGAAAATGACAAGCCCGAACAGAGAGGAGAGTCCCAACTCTGAGCCCCAGCGACCAAACACACAGTACTTCGGTGTGAAGCCAAGTTTCCTGCCTCCCTTCAGCAACCCTTTCTCCTACAAAACACTAGCCGTCATCATTGGGAGACAAGTCAAGAACCCCCTAGTCTTTTCCCCTTCTTGTTTTTGATACGTAGAAAAAGCTCACGTGTAAATGTCACAGTTGACCTCTCGCTACGCCCTCTCATAGCTTCCACATCTCTCCACCCATTATGCATCACATTTTCATCTTGAAACAGGGAAGCCAGCTGACAGAGAGAAGGAAGCATGGAACCCAGGGTGGCTGGCTTTGGGACGGAGGGCTAGAGGCGCCTGCTGGGGTGCAGCACGGACGGTCCCTCCTGAAGGCAGTGGGGCAGGTCCTTACGGTGACAGCCGCGGCACACCGGGATGACCAGAAGAAGAAGAAGAAGAAGACGGCGTACGGAAAACGACCGAGCAGCAGGGCGGGAGCCCGGCGGGGCAGCGTGCCCGCGGCCACGCCCCCCACAGCCGCGGGCCTCCGGGGGTCGCCGCGAGGCGCGGGTCGCCGCCCCCCGAACCCTGCCCGGCCCCGCGCTCGCGCGGCCCGCCGGCCTGCGTCACTCCCACTTACCCATGCACGCGGTCCCCGCCCGAGGCCCGACCTGCAGTCTCCCGCGGTGACCACGGCCGCGGACGGCACAAGGGTGGGCGCTCCGCCTCGGCCGCGGCTCGCAGCAATCCGGGAAGCCACCCAAGATGGCCGCCTCCAGCGCCCCTTCCTCAGACCCTGAGCCGGCGGCTCCCAGAAGCCCTTGCTCTCGCCGGCCACGGCGGAGGGGGCGTGGCAGCCAGCTTGGTGGCAGAGGGGCGTGGCCGCTCAGCGGGTGGAAGGACCGCGTCCTGCAGCTTGCCCGCGTTGAGCCCTTAGGTTGTAGCAGCGTGTGCAGAGTGTCACTAGTCCTCGCTGCGCCTGCACCGGCGAGCTGTCTTGTGTCCGTTCGTTCATCTACCTCTCCATTCTAGACTATTAGTCTGAGAGTGCTCGGAGGACCCAAGAACTATCCGGGATCTAGCACCGGAACTGGTTTTTAAAAAGCAAAACAAAAACTCAAGGCTCATGAAAAGTCACATACAGCCTTTTGCCTTCTTCAGCTTTACAATCGTCTTGCGATGTGCTTGTGCGTGCGAGGGTGCGTGTGTGTGTGTGTGTGTGTGTGTGTGTGTGTGTGTCTAGCTTAAGAAATAATCTTTCAAATTTAATCATGAGACAGGTCTTGTTGTATAGCCCTGGCTGACTATCATGTAGCTCGGAAATAGTCTCCTACCCACCTACAAGTCTCCTGCTTCGGCCTCTAGAATGCCTCTTCCCAGTTTTGAATTTGCCCTCTTTTATAATTTTCTATAACACCTGAAGGTTTTCCACAAATGTCGTTTCCTATCAACGCAAGAATTAACTCCAGATGAAGTACTCTATAAATGATAGCCAACTCACAGGAGCCCCATAATCCACCCTGAAGAGCTATAAGCAGTAGTGGAGGAGGCCAACTGAGGCCCACATGTAACGCTAAGCTCCGAGGACGCAAGGTAAATACCATGGTTCCTGCCACGAAGAAGTTTTCAAGGTACTAGAGTAGCTAAATCAGTTATGTCTGGTAACTGAAATATGAAGAGCTACAAAGTGATTCTTTGACTGCCCATATGCGTAACCGAGAAGGGAAGCTTAACAAAAGGAACCTGGATAAGACTTTTCAAATATTGATAAGGCGAGCAGCCTGTCTGGCCAACACATTCTAAAGATACACTTGCATCCTTTGCCTACCAGACTATTAGAAGTATAATCCCACAAAATTAAAATGTCTCTGGCAATCTCCTGTTGGGCAAAGGAATGGCTGACACGGGTGGGGCAGCCAGGGAGGAACCTGTGTCTTGAAAGAGTCACAACTTGTCAGATAACCTTGCAGGACAGACTTGGAGCTGAAACAATGGTGGACAAAGGGGCGTGCCATAGCCGGACTGAGGAGTCGTGAGTACTTCTGGCCTTGTCTTCAAATACTACCTCAAGTCAAGATCCCAGAGATGGACGTGAGAGGTCAGAGGATCTCTTTGTCTCCCTCCCCAATATGGCCACGTTGAATAAATCCCCTTTCATGCTTGTCATTATTTACTTGGCTCTTTTAATCAACTTACTGAGAATAGGGGGCCAGATCTAGGTGTTGGTAAGCTGCGATCCTCAGTCTGGTAACCGTAATCTCAATTCCTCTTCACATTTCCTGCCTCATTTAGGTAGATGGAGATTACTGTTGAATTCCATGCTTTCCACTTTCCTTGTTTTGCTTCTTTCCTTATTCCTGCATTTAAAAAGAGAGAGAGAGAGAGAGAGAGAGAGAGAGAGAGGTAGTGTTTGGCAAAATGGTCTCCTACTTTATTTCCTTCAGAATTAATTTCCACCTTTTTGTCTTTTACTCCTTTGTGTCGCTCTTGTTAGCTAGGGGTACTTAACTTGTTATCTAATTTGGCACTTTTAAAAATTGTTGTACTTTCTGATTTTCCATCTCCTCTTTTTTTCTCTTTCCTGAGAAACTTCCTGTTGTGTCCTCTAAATTCCCACTGATAGATACACTTAAAACTTGTGGTAGTAGTTTCTAATCCCAAGAGGTGATTGTGCTTTTAAATTAGAAATTAAGTATATTTTTATTGTCCCTTAGAGGATATTGTGGTTTTAACTTCTCCACTTTTATTCTTACGCTGTATTTCTTCAGACCTAACTTTAAAAATATTGTTTTGAGGCCAGGTGAGGTGATGCACACCTTTAGTCTCAGCAGTCTGTGAGTTGGAGGCCATTGGGGACTATATAGCAACTTTAAAATCAGTCAGGACTATACAGTGTGGCCACCTGATGGATCAGCCGACTTCCATCTTAGGCTATCTGATAGTAAAGACTGATGGACCAGCTGGCCTCCATTTTAACATTAGGAGCCATCTTGTTACAAGGTCAAAATAAGTTACTCCTGTTTTCTGTAAAACTTGCGTTTGATCAAGTCTTGACTTATTTTCTGGAATTTGACATATTCCACCCGTTATATCCTTAACCTCCACCCATGAGATGTTTTGCCAAGTTTATACATAACCAAAATTCCTCGGGAATCCCCCAACCCATGAATGCCGCCCTCACACACACCAGTCTTGCAGGTTTGGGGGCTATATAAACCTTCTGTGTTCAATGCTATTTTCTCAAACCTTACTTTAGGGAAACAGCCCTCCCTCTTTGACAGAAAATAAAGCTTGCATAATTTGACCAAAGAATTTAGGTAATGCTCTTTACTCCCATTTGGTGGAATTTATAAGACAAGCTAGGTTAATTCTTGTCTATGATTAAACTTTTATTTCTCAAGGATTAAGCTATGCCTCACCTGTAATCTTAAATTCAAATGGTTCTTTACTGCCTGGCTGTTCCAGGAAACAGCAACCATGTCTTTGTTTCAAAAGTTATTGTGACCATCTTACAACCCTACCTTTGTTTCAAAAGATTATTATAACTACTTGTTGTTGTTACTCTATTGTTCTGATAACCTTGTTATGTTCTGCTTTATAACCCTGCCTATTTGCCTGCCAAATCCCCCATTTGGAACTCCCCTACCTGCTGTGGAACAGTCCTTTCCTAAACTATGAATATGTATTACTCTCATTTGCTAATAAAAAGTTGATTGGCTGATAGCTGGGCAGGAAGAGATTGAACTTGAGAGCCAGACTAAGAGAATTCTGGGAGGAGGAGGGATAGAGTCAGAGAGTGGCTGGCAAGTGCAGAGAGGCAAGATGAGAATGCTGTTTTGAAAACAGGTACCAAGCCACATGGCTAAACATAGATAAGAATTATGGGTTAATTTAAGTGTAGGAGCTAGTTAGTAATAAGCCTCAGCTATTGACTGAGCATTTATAATTAATATAAGCCTCTGTGTGGTAATTTGGAAAGCAGCTGTCAAGTATTTGGGAACAGTCAGTCAAGACAGGAACCATCCATCTACACCTACCCCTGAGTTATAAAAATCTCTTATCTTCCCTACATCCAATGTTGACCTCTTGAACCTCACCTTAGGCAGAGCCAGGTTGTATACACGAACTTAAAAAGCTTGCTTTAATTAATTTGGTCATGTGATTTGGGTCAGTGGTCTTTCTCCTCCAATCTTTGGGATTAACACACCCTGACTCAAATATGTATAAGTTCTATCCTACCTGATCTTGGCTGTACTCAATGGCCCGGTAATCCTTAAATAATAGACTCTTGAAGGATTAAGGGCCTAAAACAAAGAGCCTCAGATGAGTTAAGAAACTCCTGACTCAGCACAGGAATAAGAATACCTGCCTGACAAGATAGCTAACACAGTAATGACAACATCAGTTAGGAGCTGGGAGACTCCTGACAAGAAGGTCATGATGTTATCAGAACTGGCATTATTCTGTAGATGGATTTTTCTTCGGGCTGCCAGCTCACAAACAAACAAACAAACAAACAAAAAAAGACATTGAGACTTCTTATTAATTATTAAAACTGGCTGATAGCTTAGGCTTGTTTCTAACTAACTCATAACTTAAATTAACCCATTTATTAATTTACTCTATTACCTCATTTCCATATTGCCAATCCTGCTTGCTCTGTGTCCTTGATGTCTTGTCTCCACTTTCTTCTTCCCAGCATCCTCTATGCCTGGAAAACCTGCCTAACTATTGGCCACTCAGGTTTTTATTAAACCAATCACAGTGACACATCTTCACACAACATAAAGGAATATTCTACAACATTATTCCATTATTCAGCTGGCATTATTTAGCCCTAAGACTACAAAGAATAGATCTACAGATAAAAATTTTCACCCCAAAGGTTTCCTTTTCTGCCCTATAAATCCCTAAGCCTCCTGTGCCTGGGTGTACATCCTCCACTTCTGCAAAGAGACTCCTTGCCTTCCATTGTCCCTGTCAAGGACATCTGCTTCAGTAAAGGTCAGTCTCCTGTTTGATTTTACCATTGTCTCCATCAATCCTGATCTAACAACTCATATTTATGAATAAGACACTGAAGTACCTGTATACTTATTGCAAGAAAGCACACACCAGATAGGCTTCTTTGCGTATCAGCTGGTGCCTTCTCCACAGGGTAATACAAGGGAAGGACTGACTTTCATCAGGCAATGTTCTATCCCTCCCTCTTTCTCTCTCCCCTCTCCTTTTCCTCTCCTCTTTCTCCCTTCCTCATTTCTCAGGGGAGGAATTTTCAATCTCTTGCCTTGGAGACACACATCAGGCCTCAGGATGAGATAAGATAAAAAGTTTTAAAGGATTCACTGTTAGCCAGAACCATGGCATTTCATAAAGTTCCTTTGTAGTAGGCTTTCTTTTGGGCCACTAACCAGCTCCCAAATAATGACACAGAGACTTGTTATTAGTTATGAATGCTGGGCCTTAGTCTATATGTGTTCCACTAGTTCTTATTACTTAAATTAACCTGTTTCTCTTCATCTACGTTTTGATTGGGGCTTTTTATCTTTCTTTTGTTCTATATGTCCTACTCCATGTTTGGCTGGCTGGCAGCTGCCTCTCTTTCTCCCTTGTTCTCTTCTCCCTTCTCTCTCTCCTCAAGAGCCTAGATTCCTCCTCCTATTTATTCTCTCTGCTTGCCAGCTCTGCCTATCCCTCTACTGCCTAGCTATTGACCAGTCAGATTTTTATTAGACCAATCAGGTGCCTTAGGCAAGCAAGGTGAGACACCAACACATCTTTACATCATAAAACAAATGCAGCATAAACAAATGTAGCAATCTTTGCCTAGTTAAAGCAATATTCCACAACATTCTTCCACTTTGCTTGAACTGTGATAACTCTCAAGTAGCATGTTTCCCTAGATTCCTGCCAATCCTGTTCTATGAACTCAAAACAGTGTCTGTCCAAGAGAAATGTTTATGCACCACCTGCCATTCTTTTTACTGACATCCTGGTTAGTTTTATGTCAACTTCACACAAGCTAGAGTCTTTGGGAAAGAAGGAACATTAACTGAGAAAATGCACTCACCAGACTGGCCTGTGGGAAAGCCTGTGAGGCATTAGGCATTTTCTTGATTAATGATTGAAGAGGGTGAAGTGGGGGGTGGGATGGGGTGGCATCCCAGGATGGGGTGGTGTCTCAGCCTGTTGTGAGTGGTACCATCCCTGGGCAGGCAGCCCTTAGTTATACAAGAAAGCAAGTTGAGCAAGCCATGAAGAACCATAAGCAGAACTCCTCCACAGTTTCTGCTTCTCTTCCTGCTTCTGACCTCCATCAGAGATGGCGTGGGACACAAGAGCTGTAAGCTGAAATAAACGTTTTCCTCAACGTTGCTTTTTTTCCATGGTGGTCTTCTTTCTTTCTCTCTCTCTCTCTCTCTCTCTCTCTCTCTCTCTCTCTCTCTCTCTCTCTCTCTCTCACACACACACACACACACACACACACACAGCAATAGAAACCTTAATAAAACAACTCATCTACCCTAGAAACAGCCAACCGTGGGTTAAGAGAAAACTTCTAAAATATCCTTCCCAGAACCCTTCCCTCGAGAGCTCTAGGGACTCCCATTCTAGCACAAGAACCTGCACCCTCCTCCGAGAACTTCTTCAGCTGCCTGCTGTCATGGCATTAACTCAACATATTTCTTATCCCAATGGGCAATTGACCTCAGAGCCCTCCTTGAACCCCGAACAGAAAACTTGTAATTCATAGTTCAATATTTGCCTTTTTCTACTTCCTATTTTCAATCCAATACCTTGACACCAGCCTTATCCATTGCTGGGTCCATTGCTTCTATGAGTTATTTTCTTCATGAACTAAATCTGTCTTGGATCGAAAGATGAGTCACGTGAGAAGCCAGTGATAGGGAAATCTGGGGGCAGAGTTTTAGCTACCCCTTGTTAAGGCATTCCATAAAGTTTTTCTTTGTTTGCATGCATTAGCCTTTTGATTAAAACAATACTAATCCTGGTGATCTGAATGTATGTGCCTTTAGTCAAAGCCTACATAAAAGTAAATAAACCAATAGCTTCTCTTCAAATAGCATGTTTCTGAACTTCTTTCTTTTCTTCTTCTTCTTTTTTTTTTTTTTTTTGGACTTTTTTTTTTCTTTTAGTTTTGTTCTCAATATATCCTGACCACCATTGTCCCTCTGTTCACTCCTCCTGGTCTCCCTACTCCACTCTCCCTCTTCCCTAGATCCACTCCTCCATTTCCCTTTAGAAAGGAATAGGCCTCTCAGGATTTCAGCTGAATAAGGCATAACAATATATAAGAGTAGGCCCAAACCCTCATATAGGAGGAAAAGAGTCCCAAGAGAAAGCAAGAAAAAAACAAAAAACAAAAAAAAAAACATCAGAGACACCCCTATTCCCACTGTCAGGAGTCCCCTCAAAACACCAAGCCAACAATCATAACATGCATAAGACCTAGTACAGACCCATGCACGCACGCTCCATGATTGCTGCTTCAGACTCTATGGGCCCCATGAGCCCTGCTTAGTTGATTCCGTAACAGTGTTCTCCTGGTGCCCGCAACCCCTCTGGTTCTTACAATCGCTCCCGCTCCCCCTTCCCCTTCTGTGGGTTCTTCTAGCTTCTAGAGGAGGGACCTGATGGAGATCTCCAACTTGGGCTCTCTCCACTTAGTGTTTGTCTGTGGATCTCTGCATCTGCTTCCATCAGCTGCCAGCAGAGGCTTCCCTGATGATGATTGGGCTAGGCACCAGTCTATGATTATAGCAGAATATCATAGGAATCATTTTATTGATTCTGGTACTCCTCCTCTATTCTCGGTCTCTGGGCTATCCAGGTCTTGGGCTATCCAGCTTCCAGTTCCTAGTCATCCAGGCAGTGTGGGGCAGGGGCTCCCTCTCCTGGTACGGAACTCAAATTAGACCAGTAATTGGCCACGCCCACAAGTTCTGCACCTCTGTCTCCCCAGCACAAATTATAGGCAGGACAGAAGGTTTTGTTTCTAGGTCGGTGTCCCAAAATTGGAAGCCTTGCCTGGTTACAGAAGATGGCCTGTACACCTTTCTTCATTAACCAAACCTATCTTGGAGGGAAAGAGGAGTCACGTGGGAAGCTGGTGATGGATGAAATCTGGAGGCAGAGTTTTACCCCTTGTTTAGACATTTCACGCGTTTCCTTTCATTCACTCCTTCAAGTTCTTTTCCAGAAGTTTCCTGCTTTCTGAATATTTTTTATACCTCTCAGGAATTGACTTTTTTGTTCTTGTTGACCTCTCAGCTAATTGCTGACTATTAATCTGCTTGTTTTCTAGCTTTCAATGTCCTGTAAGAATACCATTTGCTCTTATACGACTTCTGCCCTTTCATTCTCCTTCAGTAGATTCAGAGGATCAAAAAATATATTTTGCTCCTTGTACCACATTTAACCCATCATTTAAAAATATTATACTTATCAGATTATGTCATCCTGCACTTAAGTATTTAAGATGTCAATTAAATACTCTAGCAGCTTCCTCAGAGGTCTTAAGTGAGTTGCAGACCCTACAGCTCCAAGCTTACTTTGTAATCCAGTGGTTCTCAACCTTCCTAATGCTCCAGCCTTTTAATATAGTTCCTAATGTTATGGCGACCTCCAACCACAAAATGATTTTCGCTGCTACTTCCTAACTGTAATTTTGCAACGGTTATGAATCGTAATGTTAACAATTGTTTTCCAGTGGTCTTAGGCCACCCTGTGAAAGGGTCCTTCAACAACCCGCTAAATAGGTCCCGACCTACAAGTTGAGAACCACTATGGTAATCACTCTTCTAACACCTTATGATTTAGTCACAAAACATCCCTGTTGCTCCAGGCTAAGGCTTCTTTCTTGTTAGTTTCCTTCTGTTCATCAGGCTATCCACCTCGTGAAACAGAACTTGCCCTAACATCAGTAACTCTGTGAGCAGACTTCCTAACATTAATGCTGTCTCTCTAAAAGGAGAGCACCTATGAGGAGACTTCATGACAACAGCAACCTCTTTAACTCAGTTTTATTTTCTTGGTGACATTTATGGTGTCCGTTTGTTTTTCTTGTCTCTGCCTCAGCAGACTATCCTGTGTTTTGTGTATTTTAGTTAGCAGGGAGCCTCCAGGGACAAACAACACTTCTTGTGGGAACCCTGGGAAGACTGTCACTACAAGGAACAGGCAACTTTGTAGTCTTGACGAAGGAACCTGCCTTAATTAGCCTGCAGAGCATAATTGAGAGGCTGACACTAGACAATATGTAAATAGAAACACGAGTTTGCCCTAGGAGCCGACGAATCCATTTACTCAGATTTCAAAAAGCTCAGAACCTAGTTTTTCTTTTAGCAAATCAGGCGTGGAAACTGCGGCGGGAGACTGGGAGGGACCAGGGATGCGCTAGCAAAGGATGCAAAAAAAAAAAAAAAAAAAAAAACCCCTCACGGCAGGTCCCAGAATGCATCACCGCTCAGACGGATCTGGAGAAGGGCATGCTGGGATCTCCTTCCCGGCGATGGAGGAAGGGCTGTCGTGCATGCGGTACTGCCGAGGGCTCTCGCAGGCCCCGGGTCCCTTTCGGTTCGCGGTGGGGTGGAGTCCCGGGAGCCCGGCCCGCGGCGCTCGGGCGGGCTGTGCGGGCCGCGGCGCCGGGCAGTGGTGGCTCCGGCGGCGGGGAGGGGCGGCGGTGCAGCCGCGGGTCCCAGTCCACAGGCCCGCTCTGGGTAGCCGCAGAGCCGGTTCCCTGAGCCCGGTGGGACGTTGGCGCAGAACTTCGTCAGGTTCGGGCCTGACCGCCTGCGCCCCCGAGTACCCAGGCTAGCCCTCCGTCAGCCTCGGCCTATCCCACTTCCAGCGTGTCCTTTATCTGCCGCGCCCCAGCCTCTGTAAGAAACGAAACTGGGTGCCAAGAGAACTGGCTTCCTTCTAGAATCAGACACTTATTCTCCTTGTCTGGAAGGAAGCGAGAAAAAGGGAAAAAAAAATGTAGAGAGATTTTGTAAAGCTGAATGTAGATGAAGGGGATAATTGCCCTCCTTTTTCTCTTCTGGGATTAAATACTTGACAGCTAGGTGATCGTCTAGTTAGGAAAAGTGGTGTGATTGCTTGAAAAGGTTTGATTGGTTTGGCTTTTTTTTAGACACCTTCCTATAAGTAGTCGGCATTCCATTAGCCCATCAAATCTAAAGTCTCGGGACTCATTTGATACTGGACTTCAGAGGAATGAGCTGTCAGCTAACATAATGAAACCAGCGTCTATAACCCAATTTGCTAGATTCGGGGAGTAAGTGCTGTTTTCCCACGGCCTTTCAGCTTTTACCTTTGGATTCTGCCGTGTGTGCTTGCCTTCCATTACTTTCTGGCTTTCGTGACCTGTCTGATCCAGGGTTTCCATGTATGTAAAGTGATACATGTAAAACGGTAGCTGTACGGTTTGCCATATGTAGAGCTCTGAAATGTTACTAAGGTGCATTTACCCTCCTCATAATACTGCATGCAAGTAAGTATGTTGATCAATAGTAGACTGTTGTTTTCTTTTAAACTTATCTTGCATGGACAAACTAATTAAATGTCCTTTTTTACTACTTCTTGGACCAAACACTTGAGTCTCACTATGCAACACTGACTGGTTTGGAACTCACTGTGTAGACCAGGCTGGTCTCTAATCCACCTGCCTCTGCCTTAGGAGTGCTGGGATTAAAGGCGTGCATCACCATGCCTTACTGAAATGTTTTATTCATTTTTTAAATTTTACTATTACTTTTGATATCTTGAAATTCAGGTACAGGTTGAATAAATATCCTTTTCCTAAAATTTTTGGAAACACAAGACTAAACACAAAATTTACATATGTGTCATGTATGTCTGTGTTTTCATGTATATTTGTACATGTGTATTTATATTCTCAGCATGCCTGTGTGTTGACTGTCATCCCTCACATGAGATCAGACCTAGATCCACTTGTGATATCATGCCAGAGATGAGAAGTTTTGGATTTTGGAGCACTTGGAGCTTGGATTTTTGGATCAGAGATGCTTAACCTGTAGTGAGGTTTGGGTTGAGACTTATAAATAAGCGTGTACATTTAAGGAATGAGAAGTACACTAAGTATTCTTTGCCAAAGCTAAATACAGCTCCAAACACTCCCAGAGTCCCAAATCATTTATGAAATGTGCTTGTCTTCAACTCTTGCTGCCAGACTTACGATTCTGTCTCATGTCTAGGTGCATGCCCCCGTCATGTTCTCCTGTGACATATGTGGAGAAACGGTGACCTCCGAACCAGATATGAAGGCTCACCTCGTCGTTCACATGGAAAACGAAGTTATATGTCCATTTTGCAAGTTGTCAGGTGTAAACTACGATGAAATGTGTTTTCATATTGAAACTGCTCATTTTGAGCAGAATACACCAGAAAGAAACTTTGAGACGCTAAATGCAAGACAGTATGAAAATCCAGATGGTCAGAATACCACCCTGCAGAGTGCAAAGGAAGTTAATTCAAGCATTCATTCAGCCTGTGCATCCAATTTTCCAAAATATTCACCTCAAAGCCTTCCTAGAGATGGGATTTTAAAACATGAAGCTTTTCATACAGAGAGCATAACCGAATCTAGAAAGTACCCGAAAAGCCCAGAGAAGCAGTCTGGGTTGTCTGTGGTACAAGGACCAATTTATGGGACAACATACAGTCTCCCTGAATGTCCATTCTGTGGAAAAATAGAGGGGCGTAGTCAAGATATGGAGATGCATGTGAAGACAAAGCATGCCAGTCTCTTAGAGGCACCATTAGAAGGTAAAGTGTTCAACTTAGTTAAATTGTTATGAAAACAATAATCTCACTTTAATCTGTGGTATCAAGTCAGCTTGTTCACTGTTACAAATGTGCTTTTAAGATTCAATTTCCGACATATCTTATTCAGTTGCTTTAAAAATATATTCTCAGTAGTAATCCTTGACTTAAACTGTTGTCCATCCCTATGGCTTACCCTTTAATTTTTGCAGGATTTACATTTTGTGAGTCACCATGTGGTTGCTGGGAATTGAACTCAGAACCTCTGGAAGAGCAAACAGTGCTCTTAACTGCTGAGCCATCTCTCCAGCCCCAGGATTTACATTGTAGATGTGTTTGCTTTCCATTTATTTCCTGTAGTGGTATTTTTCACTCTAAGATAATAAAGGTATCCACTTGTATTCTTATTTCTCACACTTTTATTTCATTTGAATTATGTATATGTTGCATGTACTAGTGTATATTGTGAGAGTTTGGAATCTAAAAATTTCCTATAGTGATTCATAATAATTTTAAAGTTATTATATCTATATAAGCCCATTTCTGGTCTTCCAGCTCCTCTTTACTTAGCTATTCCTTACTGCTCTGCTACTTTAATAACTATCAGTTTGTAACCTGTCGTTGATATCAGAGAGGACAGTTCTTTTCATTTTTCCTTAGGCACTTCTCATTTTATTTTTAAGATTTTTATTAGTGTGTGTGTGTGTGTGTGTGTGTGTGTGTGTGTGCGCGCGCGCGCGCGCCCCCATCCATGTGCAGGCCTGTGGAGTCCAGAAGAGGGAACTAGAGTTATAACTGGTTTTGAGCTCCCTAATGTGGTTGCTGGGGACTGACTCCCTGGTCTTTTGGAAGAGCAACAAGTGCTCTTAACTGCTGAGGCATCTCTCCAACCCTTCTTACTTATTTATTTGCTTATTTTTTTTTAGGACCATTTCATTAAATTCCACGAAAATTATGTTGAACTGTTTGTTGTTCGATGTTAAATCATAGTCCATTTTCACATTAATCCAGGTTATCACTTATATCCCTCCATAAAGATTTCTCACTTTCTTCATTGTACGTGTCTTTATTTAATTCAATTTTGCAAATTTATAGAAGCATTGTCAATCTGTTGGCACACTGATTCTCACCTAGGAAGTATGACTGTGAGTGGAAGAGAGCCTGGTTGTCATTAGAAAGAAGAAGTAAAAGTGGTGAGGTAGAAGTTGAGGTAAGGAGAAGAGGGATAGCTGAGAGGGCTTCAGACGTAACAGACCTGGCCATGTTGATAACAAGGATGTCAGTTATGCTGTGGCGGGGCTAAACCCGAGTAAAGGAAAAGATTAGTGGGGGTGAAGATCAGGACCCACTCCTGTTCATACTGAAGTTAAGAGGCAGGGCAAGATATTCGTCTAGGGCTGACATTTTCAGAAAATGAAACTAAGTATTTACTATTTAAGAAAAGATTAGCTACTGGAAGTTTATAGTTCTACTGTCTGGAAGCAGACTGGCAAAGCAGTGCACCTTTTGAAGACGGAGGAAACGCTGGTTTGAAAGGGAGCAGAGGAGACATGTTTTCTACTTCTAGGACTGTGGTGATATATTGTGTACCCTAATAAACTTGCCTGAGGATCAGAGGACAGAGCCAGCCACTAGATTAGACATAGAGGCCAGACAGTGGTGGCACACACCCTTAATCCTATCACTGGAGAGGCAGAGCTCCATCCGGATCTCTTGAGTTCAAGGCTACACTGGAAACAGAGCCAGGCAGTGGTGGCACACATCTTTAATCCCAGTACTGGGAAGCACACATGCTTTCAATCCCAAGAAGCAGCAGCAGGGCAGAGAAAGGAATATAAGGCAAGAGGAAACAGGAACTAAAGCAGTTCAGCTGAGACCCTTTTGGGTGAGGACTCAGAGGCTTTCAGTCTGAGGATTCCTGAAAACAGGATTGGCTGAGGAGTTGGCGAGGTGAGGTTGACTGTGGCTTGCTCTGCTTCTCTGATCTTTCAGCTTTCACCCCAATACCTGCCTCCGGGTTTTTTATTTAAAGACCATTGAAGATTCGAACAACATAGGACCATGAAATAGAAGGCCCTTTTGTTAGAGAACGGGGCCCACCATTCTCATTAATAACTGGTTAATATAGAAAATGAAGTGAATATCCAGAGAACACTTGGGGCGACAGAACAGCTGGCTGGCAGCATGCTATGATTTCTGTGGCTTGAGGCAGGAGGAGGTGGGAATGAGAAAGGTTGATTGCTTGCATCAGTTGAAAAGCGTGCCAGTGGTTAAAGACTGCGAAGACCCAGATGCTGGCTGATTAGAATGGAGTCATTGCTAGGCTTGGTGCTACATCAGCCTTCCAGGAGTCCATGAATAGTGATGGCTGACCCAGGAGACTAAGATTTCTGGTGGCAAACCTTCCTAACGCCGTGACCCTTAATATAGTTAGTTCCTCATGTTGTGGTGACTGCCAACCATAAAATTATTTTGTTTGCTACTTCATAACTGTAATTTTGATACTGTTATGAGCCAAAATGTAAATATATGATACACAGGATATTTGATAATGCAGACCCCCCCCCCCCCCGGGTGTCCTGACCCACAGTTTGAGAACCACTGGTATAGACATCTGTGAATGAGGCAGGAGTTAATGAAGATGCTGATGATGGCCAGGTGGTGGTGGTTCGTACCTTTAATCCCAGCACTTGGGAGGCAGAGGCAGGTCTGAGCCTGAGGCCAGAAACAGTGTTATTTTGGGGTTTTGTTGTGTGGGCTTGCTTGTGTGTGTGTGTGTGTGTGTGTGTGTTCGTGTGTGTTCGTGTGTGTTCGTGTGTGTTCGTGTGTGGTATGTTAAATTACATTTTGAGCAATAATATGTGTTCTCAACATGTAATTATACTTACTGGTATTTTTGTAATTTATTTTTTAAAATAAATTCCCGAAGGTGCAATTGCTAAGTAAAAGCACACCCACACTGTTATATTTAGTAGATATGATTAGCTTTTTTGCTTTTTATTTTTATTAAATTAATTTAGAAATACAATGTGACTGTATAGCTCAAGCTGGTACTGAAATCTGAATCTCCTGCCTCAGCTTCCCAAGTACCTGCGTTTTAAAATTAATATTTTAGTCTACTATGAAAGTTTTCTATAATAGTATCCGTCCCCATTGAAGAAACTGTATGTTCCCTTTATCATGGCCGTTTTGCTTCTATGTCAGACCAGATCCTATGTGTATCAATTGCTTACTGCTTTCTCTCTGTGTATGGCTGTAATTCTGAGCCCCTCTTCTCCACCTGTGAGAGCTAGGCTTTAGTCTTGCTACGACGATACTTTCGGTTTTTTTCACGACAGGGTTTCTCTGTGTTGCTTTGCGCCTTTCCAGGAACTCACTTGGTAGCCCAGGCTGGCCTCGAACTCACAGAGATCCGCCTGGCTCTGCCTCCCGAGTGCTGGGATTAAAGGCGTGTGCCACCACCGCCCGGCTTGCTACGATACTTCTGTCTGTCCTGGCCTGTTTGAGTCATCTCTTTAATTTCCCGTTCCCAAGTAGGCAGGATGACTTCAGTGCTGAGCTCTGTGCTGGACACCTGAGCTCAATAGCTGGCCACTTTTCATGAGTACTGGGTAGTTAGCACCCAACCCCTCCGGATTCATACCCACTTGGTTTTGCTTCTCCTTCCTACTTTGCTTGTTTCAACCACAGGTGTGAATGTTTACTATTTTCTTGTTATAGAGTAGTAGGTAAGAGAGCTCTGTACTGTTGTCGGTCTCTCATTCCGTCTCTGGAAGCAGATAAGCACTTTCTTCATTTATTTTTACAAATTACGCGTTAACCCATTGTGCCATACTCACATCCCTGTATGCTCTGTTTCGTATCCAAAAATCCAAGTCTTACAGATTAGCTGCCATCATCCAGTATACTCATCCAAGGCTGACATAAACACCACCGGTGTTCAAACAATATTCTAAAATTAATGCAAATATTAATTTTAAAATAGCATATCTTTAGTGTGTGTATCTTGTATTTTGCCATAGCACATGTGTGAAGGCCAAAGGATGACATTTAGAAGTTAGTTCACCATGTGGGTCCCAGATACCAAGCTCAGGTCATCGGGCTCGGTGGCTAGCACCATTATCTACTGGCCCATCTCACTTGCTCCCAGCTTTTAAATACAACTATAAAGAGCTTTTATTTTTACAATAAGGTTAGAAAGTAGTCGAAAGTCTTTGATATGTTTGCTTTGTTTGTTTATTAAGGCAGGGTCTCACTGTATAGCCTTGGCTGGCCTGGAAATTGATGTGTGGACCAGGCTGGCTTTAACTTACAGAAGTCTGATTGCCTCTGCCTCCTTAGTGCCATGATTAAAAGTGTGCACCACTGGGCTGGAGAGATGGCTCAGAGGTTAAGAGCACTGGCTGCTCTTCCAGAGGTCCTGAGTTCAATTCCCAGCTACCACATGGTGGCTTCCAACCATCTGTAATGAGATCTGGCGCCCTCTTCTGGCCTGCAGGCAGAACAGTGTATACATAATAAACCTTAAAAAAAAAAAAAAAAAAAAGTGTGCACCACTATGCCTGGTGACATGTTTAATGCTAACTACAGAAACATTTTACTCATCTGATAAAGTTGTGAGATTATAAATAGTCCTTGGCGTGGGATGAAAAGTTTAAAAGTTCTACAGATTAAATGAGCCTTTCTGTGTCTCTAATCCAGACTGTCATCAACCATTCTATGACTGTCCCATGTGTGGACTCGTCTGTACAAATTACCATATTCTCCAGGAACATGTGGACTTGCATTTAGAAGAAAGCAGCTTTCAACAAGGTATGTTTATGTCTTTTTAGATTTTTATTTTAATATCTACCTCCTAGAATATACATTTCTTTTAGGTTAATGATACAATGAAAAAAGCCATACTGTTTAAAAGCGATTCTGTTCTTTACATAATTCTTATGTAGCTGCACCGCTGAAGATGTTTTACAGAAAAGTTGTAAAGGATGAACTGTGGAGACAACATTCAAACCAAGGTTTTGCTTGACATGTAGAGGGTTCACCATTTAAGATAATGCTTTTTTAATCGTTTGCCATTTTAAAGTTTTTATTGACAAGGTGAGGCCATTCTTTCATTGGTTTGAAGTAATGAAGTTAGCATTTAGCCAGCAAAATTTTTGAATAAAGAAGCTGCCAATTTTTAAAAACTACATGAATTTATGTGACTCTTGTAGCTATTGTGTGACAAAACTTTACTGGAGAAGATGCAACGCACATATCTACTTACCCCAGATAGAGAACTTATCTATGACAGACCAAGGTACTTATACTACCAACATTCAGTTTGGCAGGTCAGTGAGTTTTACTGGAGTTGCTCAACATGAGGATGGGTTGCTGCATCCCCAAGGCCCATCCTGTCATGTGGGATAGCTCACAAAAGCTGGAGCACACTGCACACAGCCTGCAGGCAGCTCACTATTTTGGAGAGTGCCCTTTGCAAGAGATTCAGTTGTTCTAACCCTCTTCTAGACAGCTCAGCTGGGTTCTGCTTTTTCAGGCTGCTGGTCTGATCTGAGTCTTATTTACACCTTTGCTCCCCTCACTGAGTCTTTGCAGCTAGGTTCCCTTCTATCTCCGGGGGACCCTCAGCTTTTGTTGCTCACTCTGGCAGGGAGGGGCCTAGCAAATCTGGTCAGTTTCAGGGACTTCCTGGCGCTATTTTTCTTAAAGAGCTACCCTGCAGTGATGAAATGTTTCAATCTCAAGGAAACTGTTACACAACAGTAACCTAAAAGTCTCAATATGTATGTTCAGTTGGTTGCCAAGGCTTCTAACATTACTTATCTGTTTAATAATGATTTTACAAAATTTGTCCTATGTTTTCTCTCTCTTTTTTTAAATTGTGTATGTGTTCATGTGTGTCCTTTGATCTGGGACTCTTGTGAGCATCCCTACCAGAAATCTTGAACCTTTGACCTCAGATTGGGCTCTCTGTCCTTTCCAAACTGGTTCTGGCATTTCCAACTTCTTGGTCTGAATCTCACTACTGACTTCTGTCTCTCTGGCTATCAGGAACTTTTCACTTGTATCTACATGTGACCCAATCCCTCATGACTCATGATATTTAATGATGTTCTCTCTGTCACTCTGGCTGTGTGTGTGTGTGTGTGTGTGTGTGTATTTCTGTGTCTGTGTGCCTGTGTGTGGTGTTTCTGTCTTACCCTCAATCCTGTTTTACTGGAGAACCCAGAAAAAATAAAGGAATCTAAGAAGTAAGATACTACACTGAAGCTACTGAGAAAAGAATCTGAGTTTTGCTGGGAGAGAGTAAACAAGTCATTATGCTGTAAAATTGTTCATCTTGTTTGGGTAAAACTAACCATAATGAAACAGTTGGAGGTAGTGAATGTATAGTTTGTAATTCTTTATTACTTTCTCCTTTCTCTCTTTATATTTCTTTAAAAAATGAATCTCCATTAGTTGTATTCAGAGGCGTCAATGGAAAGTGTCACTTAACCTTTCAACTTTTTTTTCTTCTCAGCAGATAACACTCCCTAATGTTGTCAGGAAGATCAACTCAGTTAGTTAATGAGAAGTGCTTGGTACCACCTGAGCACTGAGTGAATATTGGTTGTTACTCTCTAACAGGCATGGACACAGTCCAGTGTTCTAGTGATCGAGAACTAGCTCACCAGCTTCAACAAGAAGAAGACAGGAAGAGGAAATCTGAAGAATCAAGACAAGAAAGGGAAGAGTTCCAGAAGCTGCAGGTACAAAGATCAGTAACAGTTTTACTGAGTAGAGTTCTTATTTCCCAAATAAGCGTTTGAGCCGTTAACCTATATCTGGAGATATGGCTCCACCATTAAAGGATAAGATTCACAGCCAAAAAGATTTCTACCTAGCTTGTCCATGTTATGTAAAAACTGCTTTTATCTGTGTACTTTATAGCTTGTTGAGGTGGGGTGGAGGGGGGCACTTAAAAGCAGCTGGTCTCCAAAGCTGGAGAGATGGCTTAGAAGTTAGGAGAGCTTGCTGCTCCGGCAGAGGACAGTTATAAGAGTTGTAGAATTACAACTGCTTTTAATTCCAGGTGATCCCATTTCTTCTTCTTATCTTCACAGTCACACACACACACACACACACACACACACACACACACACACACCCCAATAAATTTAAAAGAAAGAAATAAAGAAGATGTAGCCATTCTTGACTATGTGGCACATGCCTTTAGTCCCAGTGTTAGGGAGACAGAGGAGAATGAATGAATCTCTTGAGTTTGAGGGCAGCCTGGGACCCATCTCAAAAAATCCCCCAAACAAAACAAAGCAGTGTAGCCATCTGTTCAGATACTAGAATAATCATTTCAGATAAAATATGTAAAAATATTCACAGAAAACACATAGGGTTTTGTTGTTTTCATTTTCTTTCTTTCCTGTGTTTAAATGAAGAATCAAAATAAAGAGTTTAGTGGTTTGCCCCAGATTAGACAACGATTACGATTACATAGAAAAATGTTCATGTAAAACTATGCAAATGAGGGGCAGATCATGATAGTGTACTAAGAATCTGCCTGTCTGTTTACTTAAAATTATTATGTATCTCTCCTTAGTCTTAAATTCCCTTAAAGATCATAGTTTCTGGAGTGGAGAGATGGCCCAGAGGTTAAGAGCACTGGCTGATATTCTAGAGGACCCAGGTTTGGTTCCCAGCACCCACATGGCAGCTCATAATTTCAGACATTTTTATTTAACGAACATTCAGAGGTTGGTGTTTCATGATGTTTGAGGGCACATTTTCCTTATGTGAGTGTAGTATCTATTGGATTAATCTTGCAGCATCTGATATTTTTAATGCATTAGAAATTTTAATGCATGTTTTCTTCTTTTTTTATTTCTAATTTGTGGACTATGGCCATTTGTACTGATAATGCTTGTGGAGTTTTTAAATGCCATTTGTATGTGTTAATAGACTAGTATAAATATAAAGGGTTTATGAGGGAATGGATCTGAAAATGTCCCAGATTTACATACATCTGAAAGCCTTTTTTTTTTTCCTCAGACATCTTACTCATGACTATTTTTCCTTGAATGAGTTTTGGAAGATCTAACTTAGGATTTTTACTACTGCATACACAATTCATTAGTTATTCATTTATAACTTAGGATTTTGACCACCTCACAGTTCACTAGTTATTCATTTATTTGCAAACCGCTTTTCATATCAGAATTCAGATGAATGAGAAGAATTGTTTTTTCTAAGTTTTATTATTATTATTATTATTATTATTATTATTATTATTATTATTATTTTGTTACCATACATACTAGTTCTTCAACACTGCAGCCATAGTTGTCTACATTAACAAGTTAAGGGAGGGATGACTAATCTGGACTCACAGCTTCCGACTGTCATGATGGGAAACACATGGAAAGGCCGTTCACATGACAGTGGACCAGATGTGACAGGGTCCGAGCCTGCTCCTTGCTGGCCTCTTTTTGTCAAGGAAGCACAGCTCCCCACATGTCTACAACCTCCCCAAACAGCACCTTGGTCTGGGACACAGGTATTCAAAACACAGCCTGTTGTTTGGGTACAATGCCTTTTGAGTATCAGCAATAAGAAAGTCCCTAACGTTTAAGGAGTTTTCTTACTGTGTTAATTCTTGTGGCTGTGATCAGATACCTGAAAAGCAGCAGCATAAAGGAGGGGGTGTTTCTTTGCCTTACAGTGGGAGGGGGTGCAGTCTGTTAGAGCAGGAAGACGCGGCAGGAGGAATGGATGCTCACACTGCATCCACAGTTAAGGAAGCAAGAAAATGGTTACAGGTCCCAGTTCACTTTGTCCTTTTTATTCAGTCTAGAGCCCCAAACCATAGGATTCATTCAAAATAGTTTCCCACTTCAGTTAACCAAATCTATAAGCTCTCTCACATTTGTTCCCCAGGGTTTGTTTTTATTTATTGTGTGTGTGTGTGTGTGTGTGTGTGTGTGTGTGTGTGTGTTCCTGTGCCCACTGCCATAAAGCACATGTGGAAATCAGAGAACGCCCTTGGGAATCAGTTCTCTCCCTCCACTATGGGTTTCAGAGATCTAACTCAGGTCATCAGCCTGGCATGGGAGACACTTTTACACACTGGGTCATTCCACCAGCTCTTCCTGCTGATTCTGAATCTCCTCAAGTTGACAGTCAGAACACTGCAACTCTGCCATTTGTCAACTTGACATACAACACATCATTTTAAACCATAGTTTTCTGCCACTTGTCTCCTGTGACTATCCATCAGTCCAACCTCAAAAGTCCCCATAGTCTTTAATAGTGTCAGGACTGTTCAAAAGTGTAGGTACAGAGTGTCTTAGGACACTCAGGAGGCACTGTCTCTCTCTCTTTTTTTTTTTTTTTTTTTTTGAGACAGGGTTTCTCTGTATAGACTTGGAGCCTGTTCTGGATTGGATCTTGCTGTGTAGACCAGGTTGGCCTGGAACTCACAGAGATCCACCTGCCTCTGCCTCCTGAGTGCTGGGATTAAAAGTGTGTGCCACCACTGCCCAGCTTCAGGCACTGTCTTAACTGTAAATTCCTATAACATTACAAAAAAAGAGAAAGTTTCATGCTATCTATAATGTACAGTGCATTCGTTTTTTATTTCAGAAGATCGCATAGTCTCTAGTACAGTACTGTTCAAAAGTAAAAGCAGAGAGTCTTTTGTGAGGTTCACACAATCTCTGAACTGTAAGCCTCTCTAATATTACAGAACAAGTTTCATGCTTCTGTCGTATGATGGTACAAAATAGAAGTTCTGACTCCATAAAGGAAGAATGGGGATATAGCAAAAGAAATTATCGGACCAAAGGAAAACACAGCCCAGCAGAACAAGCACCAAATCCTGCAGCTCCGTGTTAGGCATCTGGGACTCGTGATGAAATCACTGGACTCCAGAGGGCTTGGGTGGTCCTGCCTCTCTAGCTCTGCTGCCTCTAACACAAATAGCCTTTCTTTTGGACCATTCCCCTCTGCCTACAGCTTTCCTCAGGAGATGTCCTTGGATCTGTAGCTCCAGCATCCTAGGATCTCTACTACAGCTTATGCTTTACCTTCACAGCTTTACTCACTGACCTCTTGGGGCCTCCTTGCTGTGGGGGGACCCCACCACACATTCATGGCCTCAGTGGCTCTCTAGACCCATGGTGCAAGACCCAGTGAGTCTCGTATCATTCATGCCTGCAAAATCAGCACCACTTCGACAACACTCAAGTTCTGTTACTTTCTTGGAATCGAGCCTGGCCCCTTGGACCATAGTTGCATTTGACCTTGAGTGTCAACCATGGGAAAGAACTTTCCTACATGATAGTTTTTGATTAGGGAACCCTTCAGTAGCATTCAGTTTAGGCCCTCTCCTTTGGAATGAATTGCCTTTCTTTTCATTAGATAGAGTCTTTAGTGGATAAAAGTAAGGAATCTTTCCTGTTGTCTCAGGGCACATTTCTCTCTTAATGTGCTTGTCTCTTTAACAGTTATCTTAGTTACTACTGTATTGCTGTGAAGAGACACCATACCAAGGCAACTTTTACAAAAGAAAGCATCTAATTGAAGTCTTGTTTACAGTGTCAGAGGGTTAGTCCATTACCGTGGTGGGGAGTATGGCAGCAGGCAGGAAGACTAAGAGTGGGAGCTGGGAATTCACCTTGATCAGCAGGTAGCAGGCAGAGGGAAAGAGCCTGGACCTGCCATAGACTTTTGAAACCTGAAAGTATACCCCAAGTGACACACTTCCTTCAACAAAGCCATACCTACTCCAAATGGTTCTACTACCTGGGGACCAGGTCTTCAAACATAGAGCCTATGATGCCATTCTCATTCAGATCACCACAACAATTACTGCTGCTTAAAAAATAGAAGTTATCTGTGGGTATGAGTGTACACATGCCATGGCAAGCATGCGGAAGTTAGAGGAAAACTTCTGAGAGTTGGTTCTCTCCTTCCAACACTGGGTGTGAGGTTTTGAAGTCAGATAATCAGGTTTCAGAAGCAAATGTCTTCACCCACAGAGCTATCTCACCCTGCAGCTGCTTTTCCTTACCACTTCATATTTTCAGCGCTCTGTTCTACCTTGTGCTCTATGGTAGACCTACATAAGGGATATAAACTATAATGATGATGCAGTCTGAATGCTATCTTGTTTTGAGATTTCCTTGCCGGTCCATGACTCCTTCAACTGCAGTGAAGTTCTTAGCACACAAGCAGGATGAAGCTGAATTCTTTGCCAGAAGATATCCTGAATGGCTTCTAGCACAGTGTGCCTCTGAAACCTCCTGAGCCAGTCCTCTACTTTGGTCCTCTACATTTTTCCTGGCATTCTGGTCTTCCCATTCTGTCAGAATGGCCCCTTACGCCCTGCTCACAGTATTCTAGGGCTTTTTGACCCTGAAGTTCCAAACTCTTCCACAGTCCCCTCAAACAGGTTCCAGAGGCCTGAGAACTCCAGTTGTTTGCTCCAGTAGAAACCCACTCCTTCAGCTTTCTTACACCTCACTTGTTGCTTTGCTCAAATAACTGACAAGAAGCACCTTAGGGAAGGAGGGTTTATAAGAACAGGGCGGGCTGGAGAGATGGCTCAGCCGTTAAAGACTAGGCTCACAACCAAAAATATAAGAACAGGGCGAGGAAGGTGTGGCTGCTGGTCACGTGACATTCACAGCCAGGACACAGGGACAGATGAACAAACAGCTTTATCCTTTTTAATCAGTCTGTGAATTACAAGGGATGGTGTCATTTTTAGGGTGGGTTTCCTGTCTCTATTAGCTCAATTTAGACAAACTCACAGACATGCCTTAAAGTGCTTCTATAGTGAATTTAAGTTCCTTCAGTCCTGATAATCAAAGATTAACCATGACACAGGTATAACTTTGTAAGTTGTTTAGACCTCAGGAAGCTTATCCATAAAGGCGGTTTATACGTTTGAGTCTCTCAGTCCATTTTGCAAAAACCCAGCCCATTTACTCTGTAGCATGATTGAGTGATTTGTGGGTAAAATGGGACTCTGAATTAGGGTTGGTCCCTTTACCAACTGTATCTTTACAGTTTTGCCTTTCACAATACCTTTAGCAGAAAGATGTGTCTTTTATTCCTAAACTACAAAGAAAGCAACTAATTATTTATAAGGGCTACCAAGTGAGTTCCAGGAAAGGCGCAAAGCTACACAGAGAAACCCTGTCTCGGAAAAAAAAAAAAAAAAAAAAAAGAAAGAAAGAAAGAAAAAAAGAAAGAAAGAAAGAAAGAAAAGAAGAAAGGAACAGAAGCTTACAGAGAAATATCTATTAAGTTAAAGGTGTATGGTTCAATTTTCATAAAAATCTTTATATTTACTTGTATGAAAAATCCATAAACCAGACTATTTCAATGTACATTTCCAAAAATTAAAAAAAAAAAAGTCAAGTTTCCATCTGGTTGAAGTAAAGAGGCACAAAAATAAGTTATTTGTTTTTCTGTTCAATAGCGGCAGTATGGTTTGGATAACTCTGGAGGATACAGACAACAGCAGCTGTGGCATATGGAGAGAGAAGTAAGCAGGGGAAGAATGCATCCCTCTGAATTTTATAGCAGAAAAGCCGACATGATGGAATCGATAGCTTTTGGTATTGATGACGGAAAAACAAAAACTTCCGGTGAGTGCTTAAAAATCCAAGCTGCAGTGTAATATTGCATACACCACTGCATATATCACTTGAGTTTGCTGAATTTTCAGTCTACAGTTTATTTATATAGTTTCAGGTGAGATTGTATGTTCACATATTTCTCCAAAAAGTTTAAAACTAAACTTTATTTTTATAGTAAATAAGTCACTTAAAATAATTTAGTTTCTATTGAATTAACTAACAGCAATGGGGAATGAGCCTTTAGGGTTTTTAAAAAACATTTTTATTAGCATATATTATCTGTAATATGTTTCATTATGATATTTTCATGCAGGTATGTAATGTATTTTGGTGACATTCCCCACCACCCCATTACCCTCTTTTGTCCACCTGCTCTTGCTGTTCCTTCTATTCCTTTCCCAGCCCGTGTCCACCACGACCCCTTGACCCCTTCCCACATGTGTTTCTATTTGTTTGTTAGGTTTACTTGGTTTTGGGTAAGGGTTATGTATAGGAACATAGCTGAAGAGTTATTTACACAGCATGGGTCAGGAAAAAGAGTGTGTTTTCACCACTCTCCAGCCCCCAGTAACCATCAGCTTCCTATAGATATAGGGAGGAGGGGGGCCCAACTAGCAATGGGTTAATGTCTGTAAATCCTCAGAGAAGGGTGGGTCCTTGTGAACACCTCTCTCCTCTGTGACAGGGTGTTGGCGATCTCAGTACTGTTGAGATAATCACTGCTGCTTAGTTGGAAAGCTCCCAACCGTGCCATGCCTGGAAGACAGCTCCTCTGTTTTCAACCCCCTCTTCCTTGATGTAGATATCCCATCTAGGACTGAAGAGGAAACAGTCATTTATTTTCACTCCGTTCTTTGCCTAGTTACTGATATCTACTACCAAACACTAATCTATGGATGTAAATATAACCATATAGAAGACAGGTCAATAGGCATAGCATGTCAGTTTGGCAAAACTTGCTTTCCTACTAGGGCTGGTGAGTTACCTACCCAGGGGGCTTTTGACAGTGGTTACATCACCAGACCAGACTTTGCTTTTATAGATACACCTTTAATCCAGTCAGAAAATGCCTGGTTACCCCAAAGCCGTCATGTCACTGAACCCTTAGCTTAAATTATTGGTTGTCTGAACACATTACAAAAATATAACGTAAGCCACCTGCAGAATTTTACATCTCTTAGAGTCACATTAAAGGGGAAAAAAAACCATAAAATTATAGAAGCATTTCAGTTTATGGTAGATTATGTATTGATAGATCCATTTCAAGTTGAAAATATTATAAGTTGAAATTGCATTTTGTCTATACCTAAACACAGTAGCTTCCCACTGTTCATTCTACAGTTACCTTTCTAATGCGGTGACTGACTGGAAGCACTCTGGAAAGTAGCTTACTACATACCTATCCATAGTTCAGGAACACTTCAACAGTCAAAGTATGGTTTCTGCTCAACGTGTTGCTTTTGTAGTAAAGTTTAAGAAAACTCCTATTGGACTGTCATAAGTGTAAATTCCACCTTCTAATAGTTTAAACCCAGTATCTACAGCACCATTTCAACATATTGTTAGTATGAAGAGAGGTTTTTCCATAATATAATAGTTACCACGCTCATCACACAAGAACTGTTAATTGAAATATTTTACATTCTTTGGATAGTCTTCCAAATTTCTTATATGTTTTATACTTCACAGCACATTTCAGTTAGATAAGCTACAGTTCAAATGCTCAATAGCCTCATGTATGCATTTTTGGATACTGAAAGCACTGTATACATTGTTTCTTCTGGGCCCAAATGAATATTCTTATGTACTTGATATTTACAGTGTGTATAACTAACTTGTCTGGGACTTACATTGACCACTAGCTGTAGGGCTAGCTAGTGTTAACAATCAGATCTGCCTTATTCAAGAAGGTATGTCTCTTTTTCTGGTGAGTGGCTTTATTTTTCCCATTTATGTTTCTGTATGTTTGCTAAGGTACTAACACAGTTTATATGGAAGCAATTGCATTCCCATGACTAGGTCGTTCTTTTAAAGGCATGATCTCACAGGGCTAGAGAGATGGCTCAGTAGTTTAGAGGACTTGTTGCTCTTAAGGAAATCCTAGTTCAACTCCCAGTACCCACATGGTAGCTTACCACAGTCTGTAACTGCAGATCTAGGGGATGGATAAACACACACACACACACACACACACACACACACACACACACACACACAAATTATTTATTTATTTATTTTTAAAGACATGATTTTATTATATAGCCCAAGTTGTCCTGCAACCTGGCTTTGTAGATCAGCTGGTCTTGAACTCACAGAGATCCACATTTCTCTGCCTCCCAAGTTTTATGATTAAAACCACATACCACTGTGCCAGACCTGTATATGGATCTTTAGGTAGAAGTTTTAAATTTGAATATAATCACATCTCTCATGTATTTTTGAGGGAAGTTTGAGGTTCGGTAGCACAAGCTGACCTGGAACTCATTTGTTAGCCCTGGCTACCCTCATACTCTTAGCAGACCTTTGCCTCATCCTCCAAGTGCTGGGATTGCAGGAGTGAGTTACCACACACAGATCTATCCATTTTTGTCTTGATTGTATGTGTTCTGTTTGTCTTAATAAGATGGAAGGGTTTCTTTAAGATCATAAATGTGCATTCCTTTATGATTCTTTAAATATGCTATTTTGTATTTTTATTTTAAAAATATATTACAGGTATGGAAGTTTCACCTGCATGTATATCTGTGCACTGCTTAGATGCCTGGTTGCCCACGTGTGCCAGAATTGTGCATCAGATCCTCTAGAAGCGGAGTTACCGATGGTTTTAGCTACTACATAGGTGCTAGGAATTGAGTCTGGGTCCTCTGAAAGAGTACCCAGGAGACAGTTCTACAGTCCCTATACATATATATTTTTAATCTCCTAGTATCTGTTTATTAAGGGGTCAGGGGGGGGGTATCGAAGGATCAATGTTATATTTGCAAGCACTTATATATGACAGAATTAGTTTCTCTGATTCCATTTATTGAGTCTGTTTTCCCTGTAAGGGAGTCAGATCCCTGGAGTTGGTGTTACAGTGTGCTTGAGCTGCCCAGTGTGGGCTCTAGGAACTGAACTCATGTCTTTTACGAGAGTGGCAAATGTCCTTTTCTGCTGAACCATCTCTCCATGCCAAAAATCCATGGCAAAGATTTTTATTTTTTTTTTGTGTCTATTAGAGCAGTCATTATTTAATACCCCTTTACATATTTACAGCCTTGTTATTTTTAACAATAAAATATAATTTAACAAAAGGTAGCTTTTTTAAAGAAACATCTAAGGAAATTTAGGAATAAAAAATACTTGTTATAAGAAAAAAAATTTCTTTAATGTGGTTGTATGATATCTTTGCTAAGACACAAGTTACCAGGAAATGAGGTATTTCTGTCTTATATGTAATATGCATGCCAGAGTATACTGGAACATGTATTACTTTATTCTTTTAGGTTTTCCCCTTTTCCTTCTTAAAGGAGTCTTAAATCTTGGTCTCATCTGAGTCAGCATTGGTCTTTCTGTTCTGAGAGTGCCTGTTCCATGTCACCTCATCATTGTGTCCTCCACGTGTAAACTCAGTCCTCAGTCACACGTCGTTTTCATTCTTGTTTGTCTTGAATGTGAGTCTTGTTTAAGTGTATGTTTTCTAAATTTGATATCTAATTTCTGTTCTCCATAATAGTGGGCATAGCTACAGCTATTGGGTAAAGGATTGTTTTGATTTATTGTTTTTTTTTTTTTTAAACTTGTCTCCCTAAAGACATATTTTGATGTATTCTATTAATATAAAATACATATAATGACTTTTCTTTTTTCATGCCACATAACCATGAGAAAGCATGAACCACAGAAAACACATCACTGCCCATTAGCTTCAAGTTTTTAAAGGAGGCAAAATATACACAAAGAACTGTAATGTTCTGCTGTGACGAAGCGTGACTAGACAAGTAGGGGTCATGAAAAAATAAATGTACTGATTGTTTTTAAGAGTCAGACGAAGGTAACTTAAAGATGATATTTGGTCCTTATAGGTTTTTTAGGATTCTAAATGGAAGAAGAATATTCTAAAAGGAAGAATCATATGTAAACTTGTCCAAATACCTTGCTTAACCAAATTCTAGCACTCTAGTCTAGGGCCATATTTCTAGGGATATTGTCACATTTATCTCTCTTTGGTTAGCACTTACTATCCTTTTACATATACAAAATACAATACTGAAGTTAAATTAAAATTCATAGGCAGAATATTTCATTGTTAGGTCACAAACACAATTACGTCAAGAAGAATAAAAAATGAAGGTCAGATGGAGGACCCTGGCATAAGCTTTATGTGCTGTCGATTGGTACTGATGCTGTAGGCTCTCCGGAGAAACATAACGAGACTACGCAGGCTCCAGTGGTGCATGGAACAATGGAAAGACAAGAAGAGTATGCGTTCTGGGAGGGTACTTCTGTGTCCAGGCTTTGCAGTTGAAGAGTTTAAAGATGCAGACGACTTCAGTTCAGTGCAGGGAGTACTATTTCGGTGTTAGAAAACGGGTTGTGGGCACGGTGAGAACATGAGCTAGGGTTGTAGCAGTGAGAAGATGAATTTCAAGTGGAGTTGGTAGGGTTTTCTGTGGAGCTTGAGGCCGATGTTAGACTAAGCAGCTATGTAATGGCAATAGCGAATCTTCCTAAGTGTTGTGAATCTCTCCTATTTCAGGAGTCATTGAAGCCCTCCGTAGATACTATCAGAGCACTGCCACAGATGTGAGGTGTGTGTGGCTGTCTGCAGTGCTGGATCACTTTCACTCATCCTTTGGGGACAAAGGTTGGGGTTGTGGCTATAGAAATTTCCAGATGCTACTTTCATCATTACTACAAAACGATGTGTATGGTGACTGCTTGAAAGGTATGTAAAGTACTGTTATCATCTGAGTTTATGATAGACAGAGGCTATTATGAATAAGTGTCATAGAAACTTTTGTGGGTGCTTAGTAGAATATGTGTTACTATGTGATATTATTGTTCAGCATATTAGTAACTGGCCTTGTGACTTGTTTGCTTACATAACTTCAGGTATGTCAATTCCTTGTATTCCAAAAATTCAGTCCATGATTGAAGATGCATGGAAGGAAGGTTTTGATCCTCAGGGAGCCTGTCAACTTAACAACAAATTACAGGGAACAAAGGCCTGGATTGGAGCATGTGAGATTTATACACTTCTGACCTCACTGAGAGTAAAGTATGTACCCGCTAACTCCAGTTAATATTATTATATTCATTTGTAAATTACTGGCATTAAATTTATAATCGACTAAAATTAAGTACCTTGGCTATTTTTTCCATGCTGTGATAAAATATGCTGACCAAAGCAATTTAAGTGAGAAAGGGTTTATTTTGGCTCACGTTTCAAAAGATACAGTCCATCGTGGTGGGGAGTCGATAGAGCAGAAAGTAGACTGGCTGTCACATTGCATGGGCAGTCAGGAAGCAGAGCTCCAACAGGAAATGAACCTGCTGTAAAGGTTCAGGGCCTGCCTCAGGTGATCTGCTTCCTCCAGCAAGGCTCCACCTCCTGCCGTTTTCACAGCCTTCCCAGATAGCACTACCCGCTGAGGACCAAGTCTGACAGGAGCCTACAAGGGACATTTCACATACAAACTATGGTGGAAGCCATTAACAGTTCTGAATACTTTTGAGGTTTCATTGCTGTGAGAGACAAGGATGCATTGTTTATGCTGGGACATAACTTTATAAAATATTTTTTGAGTAACATAGAAGTGAGCCTACTTCAACAACCTTATTTATTCAAGATGACTCCATTTAAAAGAAGTATACCACCATAGTCTGGGGCCAAGCAGGAGATACATGGATGTGAAGGTGTGAACTCTCACACATTTTTCTATGCTCTTCACCTATATTGTCTGTAACTGGAATTGAAGAAAATTGAATGTATTTAGAATATTTTTATATTTATTTATGTATTTTTGGATGAAAGTATTTAGAACGCTTTTAATGTAAAGAAATGACTAAGGATTAAAATCAGAATTTAGATTCTTTTTTTTCTTTTAAATAAAAATTACAAAAACCTACTGATCTATTTCTGTGTTTACACTGTTATAAATTAGCTGAGTAGATAAAAATTTTGCTAGGAGTCAGTTTTCTTTTTAAATAAGCCTTAAAAATTACTATTTTACTGGTAAGTTATATGTATACATGCCTGTTTGTGCATATGTGCACATGAGTGCAGGTGCCTTTGGATCCCCTAGAGCTGGAGTTAACAGTCAGTTGTGACCAGATGTGGGTCTTCTGCAAGAGTATCATGTGCTTTTAAGCACTGAGTGATTTCTCTAAGTTCCTGAGTTTCTGTTATTATGTGTGTGTTGGAGTGTGCATGTGGAGGTCATAGGCAAGTGTGTGGAGTTGACCTTTCCTTCCTCCCTGATGTGGGTTCCAGGGATGCAGGTCACCAGGCTTGCAGAGCAAACACCTTTCCCCATGGAACCATCATCTCACCAGCTCCAAAGTCGATCTCTAGTTGGTGATCAGAGATAGAGACAGTAGACTAAAAGTGACTATGTCCTAGACTCTAGCACGTGGGTTTTCAAAGTCCAGCATGACCCTCATTTGCTGTGCAGGGAGACTTTCCAAGTTAGGAAATCTTTGTAACGCTTAGCTCATTCATCAGTCTTTATATGAGTGGGGATTGGAATAATTATTTTCCCCACAAAATGATAGTTTTTCTAAATAAGAGTAAAAATTATATTTACTTTTTTCTTCATAGGGAAGTAATGGATATATAAATTTGTTCTGGATTAAATAATTTTGGGGGGGGGTTAGGATAATTACATTTATGCAGAAATTGTCCTAAATTATCTGCTCTGTCAATTGTTTAGGTGCCGCATTATTGATTTTCACAAGCCAACTGGTCCTTCGGGTACACACCCTCGCTTATTTGAGTGGATACTGAACTATTATTCTTCAGAGCGGGAAGGGAACCCTAAGGTTGTGTGTACATCTAAACCTCCTGTCTATCTCCAGCACCAGGGTTAGTAGATCACGCAGAAGCACCACATTTAAGATAGCAGAGAGACTGCTGCCTAAGGGCAGGCCAGGGTGTACTAGTGGAGGTCACGGGTTGGGGAGGGCTGTTGTAACCAACTGTTAGAGAAACTTGTAGTTCTCATGTGTCCTTGGGTCTCTGCACTTCCTGTGGTCTTTCTCTGTTCACTGCTCTCGTTATCCATCCTTTGCCTTCTTCCTGTCTTTACCAGCTTGTCACTATGTTGAGCCTTTCTAGACTCATTTAGATGTAATATATTAACTGTTACTTATACTTTGACTAGGTCACAGTCGAACAATTGTTGGAATTGAAGAGAAAAAAAACCGAACATTGTGTTTACTAATATTTGATCCTGGATGTCCTTCCCGAGAAATGCAGAAACTGTTAAAACAAGACATAGAGGCTGGGAGTCTGAGGCAGCTGCGGAAATCTGTGGGAAATCTAAAACATAAGCAGTACCAGATAGTAGCAGTAGAGGGCGTTCTTTCGCCAGAGGAGAAAGTTGTAAGTATCTCAGTATTGGGTGAAGTGGCTTAATTTTTAGTTAAAATCAGCGTTATCTCTTTTTATCTCCTCACAACTCATTCGGTTTCATGAAATGACAAATACATTTGTCTGTAACATCACGGGATTTTGGGAATGGCCATTTTTAAATTTAGATGATACCTAAACGTCTTTTAGTTGCTTAACTCATCTTAAAAAGTTTAATTTTATAATTTTAATTTTTGATGTCAGGTAAGTGATCATTAGCAATAATATGTTCTAAAAACAATCTATAACCTAACTCAGGTGGTCTTATTGTTTATTAAATTTTGATTCTGAAGCTGTATTTTATCCTTTTATCTTCTGGTTATACTCAGTTCTAGAATAACTTGCCTTTATCCTTTATAGTTATGTGATGAATTCCAAATTACTGAAGAATTTCTAGGCATTATAACACCTCCACTGAAGTTGTGAGCTGCAGCTACATCATAGCACACCAAGCCTAGAAAATGCATAAGATCCCAGATTCTTAAGATGTTATTTTTTATTTTTAGTTGCATGCATTTGTGTATGTCTGTGTGTGAGATTGTACATGGAGTGTTGCACTCAGGGAAGCCAGAAGAGGGCATTAGATGCCATGGAGCTGGAGTTACAGGTGGTTGTGAGCTGCTGGATGTGGGTTCTGGGAAATTCATTTGGGCCTCCCGCAAGAGCACTATGTCCTCATAACCATCGAGCACGTCTCCAGCCTGAGGTCTGGAGATTTTATGAGAAAATTAGAAAGAGTATTTATTTGAGGACCTCATATTTGTTTCCCTCTAAGGATGAAATAGGACTCAAGAGGGACTTGGGAAAGAACAGGATCAAGGGGAAAGGAATAATGCTTGAGACAGGAGCTAGCTCATCTCAGCTTACCTTGAAATACAAATACCAGGATTGTTTGCTAGGTTACTCAATTTAGTTAAACTTTAGAAGATTTCTTTGCAATGTCCTTAATCCCCAATGGCAGTCTCCTTTGTAATCCTGTTGCTAGCTTGGCCAGATAAAGTTAGGGTTCATTTTAATTCTTCTTAAGTGCTCCGATGCTTGCTTACCCCAGTGCACAGTAATTTTTGAGAGTATAGTGCTGGTCAAGGGTTGCCATGGGCTCCAGGTGAATAACATCCTAGCTGGCTTTTATGTTTCCAGTTTTGGAAAGTGGGTCACTGTTGCTGTTAGAATACCAAACATGTTTTTTTCTGTTCTTTACTTTTGACTTTGTTCCTTGGGGGTTAGGGGCTTGTTAGACAGTAGCTGTGCCTTTAAGAATTATCAGCAATCTGAGCGCTTTACATATATCAGTGTATACAAGGCCTTCTGATTATTCTCACCACCTCCACCCTTTTCTGCTTCCCTCCCACCCCATCAACCCTCTCGTGGTTCTTTTTTTTTTTTTTCAAAAAAAAGGTCATTGCTGACCTGGGACTCTATATAGACCAGATTGTCCTCACAGAGATTGGCATGCCTTTGCTTCCCAAGTGCTGAAATTAAAGGTGTACACCACCATGTCCCACCTTATTAATAATTTTAAATTATGCTTATTTTTTATTGTTTTAAACTTGTGTGTGTGTGTGTAGGCAGGCAAGAGGCCAGCATTTGGAAGTTGTTTCTCTCCTTTTACCATGTGAGTCCCAGGCCTTAAATTCAGTTTAATAGGTTTGGCAGGAAGTGCCTTTACCTACTGAGACATTTACCTGTTATTCACAAACAGGCTGGCATTCAAAACTTCTCTTCTTGAAACTGTCTTATGATTGCTGTAAGATGTTTGCTGTGAATATATGTTGAGTACATGTTTATTCCAGACCTGTCTAGATATTTAGGCTCTTATTAGTTGAAGGAATAAATACCTTCTAACTAAGGTTACTTAAAAAATAAATACACATGTCCATAATAGCCATTAGCCATATCCTCAATTTTAAAAAGATCTTATTTTTGTATTTGTGTGTGTGCCTGTGTGCACACCACACTCGAGTTATACCAGAATAGACGATGGCATCAGAAGGCATCAGACGATGGCATTCGAGCCACTGTGGCTAGAGGTACTGGTGGCCGTGAGCTGCCCAGTGTGGGTGCTGGGCACTGAGCTTGCATCTTCTTTAAGAACAGCGTTCTCAACACTGGGCCAGTTTTCTAGCGCCCTATTTTCACTTACATTTTTTTTTTCCAACTTTTGAGACAAGGTTTTGTGTGGCCCAGGCTGGTCTTGAACTCACCGTGTAGTCTAGGTTAACTGAGCCCTTCCTCCTCGTATCTCAGCCTCCTGGATTATTGGTGTTTAATGCCAGGCCTTGCTCCTTTCACATCTTGATGATGGTTGTTAATTTGCCTCACTACATTCTTAGTTTTTTATTGTGTTATCCCACTACTTTGAATTTGATTTAACCAAATTGGTTAAGTTTAGCTTAGTTTAATATGCTTTAGTTTGTGACCCAAATTTGGAAGCAGCACAGTGAATGAAAGTTTCCGATTTTCTTTTAATATTTTATTGACTCTGTGAGAATTTTATATGTGTATATAATATGTTTTGATCATGGTTTCCTCCCTCTATTCCCCCAACTCCTCCCAGATCCACCTCCACCACACCCCCATCCTGTGCTTTTGTTTTCATAACTGACAGAGTCCAGTTTGTGCTCACATAGTCCTGGGTACGAGACCAGCCACTGGAACATGGTCAGCCTACCAGGGGTCACACCCCGAAAGAAAACTCTCTCTCACCCCAAGGCTGGAATACTAACTCGTAATAAATAAGGGGTTTTTGTTGTTGTTTTTGTTTTTGCTTTTGAGACAGAGTCTCACTCTGTAGCTCTGCTGTCCTGGAAATCACAATGTAAACCAGGCCCACCTAGAACTCACAGAGATCTACCTGCTTCTGCCTCCTGAGTGGTAGGGCTAAAGGATTTTTGAAGAGACCTGGTTAGGGTGCTAACGAAGTAGCTAAGTTTTTCAAAGGGTCTTTGCTCATTGCTCTGTTTTCCTTTTTGCTTCCTCTTTATGACTTGACATTTAAAATATGTAGTACTAATTTTTTTAAGTTTTAGGCGATAATTTTCCACTAGGACTTTTCATTGTTATCTTGAAAAAAATCCAGATTTTATTTTCTACATTAAAAAATGATAAACTACAGGGTTGACAAGATGGCTCAGCAGTCAAAGGTACTTGCTGCCAAGCCTGACAAACTCTAACCTCAGGATCCACCTGGGATAAAGAGATCTGACTTCTGTAGGTGTGCTCTGAGCACCGTGCATGTGTGCTCTGATAAAATAATAAATTAAATTAAAAAATGATAACGTAGCATATGTAATTAATTTCAAGATTATAATTCACAGGCTGTTTTCTTCTCAATTCTTTTTCAAGGCCAGAAAACAGGCTTCTCAAGTGTTTACAGCAGAGAAGATTCCTTGAGTGATTTTGTACTGATCTTTTTTCTGATGTAGAACCCTGATATTGTTGAAGAATTTGATTTCATGTAAGTCCTTGGTCTAATATTTAAGTTGTAAATGTTATACTTCTTAGTTCTTCATTGTCTAGTAATTAGTTGAATAAAATACCTTGTTTGCGTTGTGGGTTTTGATTTCTTGTCCATGTCTCAGAAACTTGTTTTAAAGCTATAAGCTCATATAAATGGGTCATTACTCATATGAGCTACTCTCAGTACTTAACATCTATCTATTCATACATGTACTTTTTAAACATTGGTTTGAGGCAAGCACTATTATTAGCCCCATGAAGAAGCTGACTCTCTAAGACATTTGGGATTAGTCCTAGAATATGGCAAGATGGAGCCACAGCCATCTCACTATTGGATTTTCCAGGGTTGTGTTCACCAGGGCTTCATTGCTGTGACAGGCACACAAGAGCCTCTGGTGAGGCAGAACACCATGGCTGTAGACCGTGGCGCTGCTTGAGCAGAGCCCCTGACTCACTGTGGCCAGAAAACAGAGGGAGAGGCAGGAAGTGGCCAGGAACAAGTTATGTGCTCAGGAGCACACCCACAGTGACCCACTTCCTCCAGTTGTTCTCTAAGAGCGACATCAGATAATCCACCAAGTGACTGATCACTGACTAGGTCAGAACTCTTCTGGTCCAGTCTACTCGATAACTCGATCTACCAGTTAAATGCAAACTTGGAGCAAATGAGCTGGTTTTTTTTGGTGGGGGAACACTTCTATTATCATATAATGAGAGCCCCTCCTCAATGTGTAGTAATCCCCTTAGTATGTAACCAGCTCTAAAACCAAGGATTCTCTTGTTAAATATTTCCACTAACCCTAAACTCTGATGAATGCCTTCTTGTTAATGTGTCCTGTAGGAGTGCGAGATTCTGGTCAGACGTCCCTTGTATGTGTGTACACGAGAATCTGCTTACTCTGCCCAATAAATAAGGGAATTATTGAAAGACTTAGAAACTCACAGAATCTGTCTGTAACTTAGAGAAGTGGCTTGGAACCTAATCAAGTAGAGGCTACAATTGTTAAAGCAGGAACAATTGAGTTAGAAATTATATAATGTTCAAATTTCGGGTTATAAACAGCACATCTGATTGGTGTAGAACAGAAGTCCCCAGAAGGAATGGATGCTGAGCAATTTAAAAAGGTTCCTACTTAAAACAACAACAACAAAAGAAAAGTAAAAACAACAACAAAAACCCTGTTTGAATTTCAGTCCTCCAGCCTCCCACTGAGTCTCCTTGCCTTAATTCTCTATAATCTGTCTTTAACATTGAAGCCAAAATGTTCTAACCTTTACATGTGTTTGTGTGACCTAGTTCAGTACTCTTTCTTGCTGCTTTATAAAACCCAGCCTGTAGGAAAGCCAGTGATGTCCTGAGTGAATGTGTATCTCTGACATGGTCATGCCCATATCAAGGACAGTGTCTCAGCCTCATTGGAATGGTCAAGCCTTCCGGGGGAGCTCAGCGGGGTGGCAAAACCTTCCTCGGGTCTGAGTGTGAATATTGATAGTACTAGAGTGCAGGAAATTTCCAGCCTTCTCACCCCCATCCCCGTGTTTATGGTCTGAAGACTGATATCCTACAGAGACTTCTATGCCTACCAAGATTAGTCAAACCTGCCTTCTTGTTCAGGTGCACACAATAACCTTCCTCCTCTGTATACAAAAACCTGCCTCATGGTCAACTGTGAACAATAAAGACACTGAGATTGCGGGTTGCTGAGGTTTCTCCATCAGAGCCCAGTTTCCCCATCCCAGTTTTCCTTTGTCAATCCCTGGAGCCATGGCACCAGCCTTCCTTCACTAGCCAGCCTCTGCAGGTTCAACACCTCCCCAACACACACACACACACACACACACACACACACACCTACCTTTCACTGGAAGTTGTATTCACCCCAAAATCCCTTGCCAAAATGCAGCCCCTGCTGCTGGGAGCCCTTCATCATAGCAGTGTACACGGTGGCTCTTATGTACTTCAGATCTGCTCAAATGTGGAGGCCAAGGCTGGAATGGCTACCCACTACAAGACACACCTGATTTACCACAGTGTCAATCAAAAATGTAGACCAGTGATCCCCAAAGTCCCATTCTATGACGAGGTGGAAAAGTGTGAATTGCTGATTGCTTTTGAAAAGTAACACAATTGATTCATTATTTACTTATTTTGGTTTTTCTGAGACAAGGTTTCTCTGTGTAGTTTTTGGTGCCTGTCCTGTAGACCAGGCTGGCCTCAAACTCACAGAGATCTGCCTGGCTCTGCCTCCCGAGTGCTGGGATTAAAGGCGTGCACCACCACAGCCCGGCCAGTTCATAATTTCTTAAGGATTTATTTTTATTTGTGGGTGTGTGTAGCCTGTGGAAGCTACAAGAGGTATCGAATCTGCTGGAGCTGAACTTACAGGTGGTTGTTAGCTATCCAGTGTGAGTTGTGGGAAGTGAACTGTAGTCCTCTACAAGAGGGAGAAGTGCTCTTATCCTCCGTCAGTTCTCTGCCTCATAGAATTGTTTTTAATTGGAACTTTAGTATAGAGTTTGAGAAGCACTGATCTATGGGACCCCATATTGGTATTAATTTTATATTTTCCTTTTTATAATCCCTCTTCAATAAAAGCAATGTTCAGGAGCAGTGCTAAGATTTTATTTATAATCTCATGATGTCTAGTACATTTAAATTTTAAAATGCTGGGGATTGAAGAGTTGGCTCAATGGTTAAGAGCACTTTTTGCTCTTGCAAGAGGACCTGTGTTCAATTCCCAGCACTCACACGGTGTCTCATAACCACGTATAACTCCAGTCCAAGACATCCAATGCCCTCCTCTGAGCTTGGTAGGCATCAGGCATGCACCTAGTACATGTACATACATGTAGGCAAAGCACTCACACACATAATAAAAATAAAATTGCAAGTGCCTTTTTAATGGATGAAAAGGTTTTAGAGTGGGAGCATGTAAGTCTAAAGTGTCTGGATATCATCACCTCCCATCTCTGTAATTCTTTTCCCACCAACTAGTTTATGATGAGCAAGAAGTTTGATGGAGAAGTTGAGGAAAACAAAGGCGCTAAAATTTGAATACTGCAATATTTATAAGATTTGAATAGCTTTTACTCTGTCTGTTTCTGGAATTATGAATACTCAACCCAGAAAGAGGATGGATGCACATGCATAATATTTGCACACAGTACCATTGGCTCCAGCATAAGTAGTTATGGATTTAAGAATATATACTCCAGTTCTGGCAGAGGCTAAATACTTGCTTTAGGTTAATGGTTAGAGATTTGTTTGTTGGATTTTTTTTTAATGTGCGTGATTATTTTGCCTGTCTATAGTGTGAGTGTGTTACCCAAGAGGTCAGAAGAAGGCATTGGATCCCCTAAAACTGATGGTTTTAAGCTACCATGTGGATGCTGGGAACTGAACCCAGGTCCTCTGCAACAGCAACAAGTGCTCTTAACCACTGAGCCACCTCTCCAGCCCCTGGTTATCAATGTTTTAATTCCATATCTATTGACACTCAAAATCTAGGCATTTCCAAGAAGCATTGTGAGTTATAACTTTAAGTACTTGCCATACTAGAAATTAAATTTGAGTATTGTTGTTGTAGAATATTATCTTAAGGTGTGTTATTTTTGTTTATGTTGCATTTGTTTAACTCGGTGAAGCTGTGATACTTTACCTGTCTAAAACATCTGATGATCTAATAAAGAACTAAATGGCCAATAGCAAGGCAAGAGAAAGGATAGACAGGGCTGGCAGCCAGAGAGAATATATAGAAGGAGAAATCTCAGAGAAAAGAAGAAAGCCTGAGAAGGAGGAAGACTCCAGGGGCCAGCCACCCAACTACACATCCAGCAACAGATTAAGAAATAATGGAAGGTATACAGAAATAGAGAAAGGTAACAAGCCCAGAGGCAAAAGGTAGAAGGGATAATTTAAAGTTAAGAAAAGCTGCAAAGAAACAAGCCAAGTTAAGGCTAGGCATTCATGATTAAGAATAAGCTTCCGTGTATGATTTATTTGGTAGCTTGGGTGGTGGGCCCTCCAAAAGAATAAAATAAAACAACACTGTGGTTCATGCCTTTAATTTCAGCACTGGGGAGGCAGAGGCAGGTGGATCTCTGTGAGTTTGAAGTCAGCCTAGTTTACAAAGTGAGTTCCAGGACAACCAGAGCTATGTAGGGAAACCCTGTCAGGAGAGGAAAAAAAAATATTGAGATCTTTTCAAATCAAGATTACTTAAGTGTTAATTACCTCGATTGTAGCTATTATAACAGTGATGTGATCACATGAAATTCTGGAAAATCCACTGTACAACATTCTGTAAATACTGGCAGTTCTAGATATGAAGTTTCCAATTTGATGTTTGGTTTCTTTTTAATTTTTGTTATTTTCAAGACTTGGTCTCCCTATGTAGCCCTGGCTGTCCTAGAACTCAAGTAGACAGACCATGCTGGCCTTGGACTCAAAAGAGATTTTGGCTCTGCCTCCCAAGTGCTGGAATTAAAGGTGTGTCTCACCACATCTAGCTTTTAAAATATTTTTTAAAGATTGATTTTGAAAGCTGGGTGGTGGTGGCACACGCCTGTAATCCCAGAAGTTAGGAGGCAGAGGCAGGTGGATCTCTGTGAGTTCGAGGCCAGCCTGGGCTACAGAGTGAGTTTCAGGAAAAGCACAAAAGCAAAACAGAGAAACCCTGTCTCAAAAAAAAACAAAAAACAAAAAAAGATTGATTTTGATGTGTTGGAGCACACGTGCACATGTGCAGCACCCACTGAGTGCGGAAGAGGACGTGGGATCTCCTTGAGCCACCTGACTTAGGTGCTGGAGACTGAACTGTCCTCAGTAAAGGCAAAACTTCTCTTAACCACTGAACCTTCTCTCCACATCCCCTCCCCATTTGATAATTTTAAAGGGATGATATTTTGTACCATCACCTCCAACGTATCTGTAATTCCAATATATATGTATGTATATATAAAGTCGGTCCCCATAGAAGATCCGTGTGTGTGTGTGTGAGTGCCACGGAAGACTGGGCTGATTTTGTGCTAGTCATTATCATCATCATCATCATCTTCATCCTCAGTGCCTTCACCCTCCTCAGCTGAGTGGACCACGGCCTCTTGTGTAGTCCTGAAAGCCTGCTCCTCATCCACACTGGGATCATCCATTTCTGTAATTTCTGGTCCACTGGGATACTCTTGATAGACTGGTGCCAGGCCTGGGGGCGTGTAATCCTCCACACTATACTTATGACCCCAGCCTATGTAGAAGTTTTCAAACTTCCTGTAAATGAAAAGAAAATAAAGTCATGTCTCTTAAGAGAAGTTGACCCCTTAATTGTAATAATGTGTTGTTAATGTATCTTGGATCCATGTTTCTTTAACAAAACAAAGCATTTTAAAATGCTAGAGTGAAATAGTCCCCAATAATTCCTCAAGTACTGGAAATTATTTGTATTAAACTGCTAAGTTGGTTGTGAAAAACAGGGCCAGATTCTGTCAAAAATGCACCCTATATCTAGACCTCTCTTAAGAAAGGGCCTTGGGTTATTCAATTATTTCATTTTTTTTGCAGACATTTTCTACAAAGTTCAAAAGTTGCTCACCTTTGGCTGGATGAAGAGTTAAGAGCTGTGGCTAAAAACTGATGTGTTATTTTTCAGGCCTCATAGAATCAAAGGAAATTGCAGAGGCTTTACCTTGTAGGCCTCACCCCACTTAGGAAGACTCCCCATCCCACAGCAGATATGATACATAACCAATGGATGGACCCCCTTTGCTAACCGGAGTTTCAGTCAAGAACTCTGCCCCCAAGGCTAGTCATGCATTCCTAACTCAAGAGCCTTCGTTCTTAGGGTTCTGTCTCAGGCCCGAGGGCCCACCCATGAGGCGACCTCATGATATCCATAGATCTGTGACACCCACATTCCTGCAAATCTGTTTGATCTTTGGAAGAGAATAATGTGGGGGGAAAGGCATCTCTTCCTTGTGATATCCTTGTAAATAATTAAAAACTTGGCTTTTACTTTTTTTTTTTTTAGTATAATATTTTTATTATTTGGGAATTTCACATTATGCACCCTGATTACACTCACTTCCCAGTCCTTAAGTCCCAGGTCTGGTCCCCTAACCCTTGTGACCTCTCCACTCCAAAAAATAGTGGGGAAAAAAAACCCCACAAGTCCAATTTGTGTTGCCCATGTACTCACTTGGTCAAACTCCAGTGGCCATTGGCTTTCACTTTTGACTTGTGATTTTTAAACTTTTTCATACAATATATTTCATCATATTCTTACATCCAACTCCTTCCAAATTCCCCCACCCATCCAACTCAGTTTTCTTTTTTAGAAACAATGCAACACACGCACACGCACACGCACACGCACGCTCGCCCACAGTGCATGGAGCGTGTTTTGTGTTGGCTAACTGATGCCTGAGCATGAGGCTTGCTTTAATGGCTAATCTAACCAACCAATGCAGCTCAGCTCTCACCTGCTCAGTTGTGCTTTCTGACCCTAATTAGGAAAGAAACAGAAACAAGACCAATGAAACTGTGTTCTTTCTCAGCAAGGGATAAAAGAAGCTGTAGTAGTCTCTTGATCCTAATGCCCTTGAAAGTGACCACCTAAATAAAGCATATTTCAAAACACTCAACAAACATAACGTCTAATTCAATTGCATCTTAAACTCTCCACTAACTTAAATGAGTGAGTGAGTGATGTAACACCATGTCCAATATAGATAAATGGGATAATTATGTGAAAAAGTACACCCCTGAATTACTCTAGCTCTAAACTTAATCTTTACTATATTGCAGAAGTCATTTTAATAAATCACACACTCTATATCTAACATGCCAAAGATGAATTTAGACAATAGTAACATAATTTCCAGAGCCTAAATAATGACAATTGTCAGACTAGGCTAGCACCTTCAATGTCAATGCTTATATTAATAATGTACTTTCAATGTGTCCTTTATTTGTATCTAAAGTTCTATCTGAGCATGCCCAGAGTCATTCCTGTCTAGGATTTAAGTCCCAAACCATGTTACTTAATCTTTAGCTAAATATGTCTCAAAAACGTATCCGATATCTTTCCTTCCTGGATTATGACTTTTAATTGAATATGCTTGGGAATGTACTGCTTACAACCCAGAATACTCTGCTCAGGATTGTCTCTACCCTGGGTGAGTGTATGGGCTCTCTAAACAACATCATCATTCTTGATTGATTTTGATATTCTGCTTACCTGCTGTGGGCAAATATATCCTTTCCCAGCTTTCTGTCCTGGTGGAGCTAGCTTTGGTTTTGCACTCACCAAAATATAAACTCTCTGAGTTTGGTTACATATGGCTTTGTGAGCAGCCAGATACTTACTTGCCATTGGAAAAGGCATATGCTCCAGGCCAAAGATTGGATCGAAGGACAGCAATTGCATACTGCGGAATGAGATTCGAAGACAGCCGTGATGTCCAGGAGGGTATATTTTGAATATCTGTAACCCAATGAGAAAAGTTACAAGCTTCACAACAAAACAGACAAGAATCTACAGATAACTGAAGCGATTTTTATAAATATAGACCCATCACCAACATTTGCTATAAGTATACAAATCAAGAGAGCATTTTATGAGTGTTCTGGACCAATATAATTTTATGCCTGTATATGCGGTATACATATATATACACACATGTATCTTATGTATAAATTTATAACATAAACATATAAATACGTATTAATATTCTTGCTAAACAGAGACTTTACTAAAGGAGAAGTTTGTGTAGTCAGGAAATAGTTTGATAACCAAGGGATAAGGTAATGCATTCCTATGGAAAAGGCTAATAAGACTTGCAAGCAAATCAGAATAGGAAGAAACAAGAGAGACAAACATAGATTGGAAGCCAACTATAGACCACATGTAACAAATGTGTTTGTGGCATACAGAATGCCAGACAAGAATGGCATCAACCTTTCCAGTTAGTGACGGCCCATTCCTGTTTCTTCAGCCTTTTTCAAAGCATGCTAGTATAGCCGAAAGCACTCTTTACTCCTACCCTTCCAGAACCCAGGAGGAGAGAAGGGGTGAGACCTATCTCTCGCCCCCCTTTAGGGTTTCCAATGGTTGCATGTTTACCACACAATATGGTTTATGGGTCCTTGTTAACAGTTGTATAAAGTTACCTAAATCTTCAGAGATTGGTGTCAAAAGAGGAGGCCCCACTTCCTGTTCTATGTAGTCAGGCTCTTCTCCTTTTTCTTCATCTTCTTCCTCTTCCTCTTCCTCGTTTTTTTGTATGGGATTGAACCAAGTACAGCGACCCTGGAGATGAACATCAAAACGTTTAATGGATTAATGTGAACCTTACAAATGAGAGAATATTCATATTGGTTGGTAGTTACCAAGATGAGGCTTCTCTGTATGGGAAATTGGCCAACTATTCTGATACAGGGTCACTTTCTACGATCTGTCTCAGTTTTTACAGTGCTAGGCTTGCCAACATGTGCATTCACACTGAGCTTTTTCATTCTGTATACTTTCACCAAGTATTATTTCCATCTGGGTTACTTAAGGAAAAACAACAAACCTGTATTAGTTACTTCAATAATTTTCCATTTCTTGGAGTTTCAGAACTTGGAGGTGGATGCCTGCTTTAAAATGGACAGAATTGTGGTATTATGTTCCCAAAAATATTGTACAGGTAATAAACTTAACTGGGGTCAGAGAACAGACAGCCACTAGATACAGAGCCACAAATGGTGGCTAGAAAATGGGAAGAGTAAGCCACAGCAGAAGTTGGGCGGTGGTGGTGCACACCTTTAATCCCAGAAGGCGAACCTTTAATCCCAGGGAGTAGAGGCAGAAATGGAAAGATTATATAAGGCATGAAGACCAGAAACTAGAAGCATTTGGCTGGTTAAGCTTTTAGACCGTAAGCAGCACAGTTCAGCTGAGATTCATTTGGATGAGGACTCAGAAGCTTGAAATCTGAGGAAACAAGACCAGCTGAGGAACTGGTGAGGTGAGGTAGCTGTGGCTTGTTCTGCTTCTCTGATCTTCCAGTGTTCACCCCAATAACTGGCCTCAGGTTTGATTTTATTAATAAGACTCTTTAAGATTCATGCTACACAGAATCTTAATGGAAATGGTAGCAATACATTTAACTAGTTTGTAATACTTTATATAAATGAAATGAATGGTAATTTAAAAAAAAAACCACTTTTCCTTTCTTTTGAAATGTTCTAATTGATTTTTTTGATATGTTATTTTATATTAGAAATTGTAAGAATGGTTTTAAGATCATTTAACATTTTAAAATCCAATCATTAAAGCCAGGCATGATGGCACACACATTTAAGTTCAGAATTCAGGAGGAAGAGGCAGGTAGATCTCTATGTGTTCAAGGCTAGCCTGTTGTACATAGCAAGTCCCAGGCTAGTCAGGAATACATAACCTGATCCTGTCTCAAAAAATAAAAATCCATTATTATAATTCCCTTTGACCTAAAGACGCGCGCCCGAGTGTGTGTGTGTGTGTGTGTGTGTGTGTGTGTGTGTGTGTGTGTGTGCCACATGTGTGCAGACGTCCATGGAGGTCAGAAGATATCAGATAGCCTAGAGCTGGAGTTCAGGCCATTGTGAGCCTCCTGTCAATGATACTGGAACCAAACTTGGGTCTTCTGGAAGGGCAGGAAGCGCTCTTATTAGCTGGGCATTCTTACGTCCAGTTCCTATACTTCCTTATTTATAGACTATCCCTAAAATATTCATAATTGTAAGACACTGTCACAATAGCCTTGTTGAAATCATACATATCTGGCCTTTACAGTACTTTTTGTTTGTCTGTCTGTTTGTTTTTTGTGTGTGGTTTGTTGGGTTTTTGTTTGTTTGTTTTGTTTTTGAGACAGGGTTTCTCTGTGTAGTCATGACTATCCCGGAACTCACTCTCTAGGCCAGGCTGGCCTGCACTCAGAGATCCATCTGCCTCTGCCTCCAGCTTGCTGGGATTAAAGGTGTGCACCACCATCACTTGGCCAGAGTACTTTTTAGTATTTGTTTTTATTAGCATATAGTAACTGAACAAAATAATGTTTCATTGTGATGTTTACACACAAGTATATGATGTATTTTCATCACATTTCAGCCCCCATTAGCTTCTCTTGTATCCCCTTCCAATGCTAATTATTATTAATAACGACATTTTAAATGTGATAGGACTGGGGTCCTAATTGCTCAGGTAATAACTCTTATCTAGAGTACTCAAGAGCACCTCTTGTCTAGATAGAAGTGAAGATTTTCTGCTTGTGATGGAGGAGCAAAGGGATGTTTCAGGGGAAGGGCTGTGGGTCCTTTGTCTCACACCTCACTCTATAACCAATTAGCTAAGGTGGCTTTACCATTGCTCCCACTCTGCCTGCCCCAACCCCTCATGGTAAAAGAAAGGTAATCCTGCAGCCTTCATAGGGTTGTGGTGAGAATCAAATCATGTATGTGTTTACATACATAATTGGTTCCATGTAGCATATCTGGCACAGAGCCTCTATATAACTGCTGTACAAAACTGGTTTTCATTTCTGTAGTAATCTTTTAATGTTCTTGAACATAAAAGCTTCATGTAGAATATAAGAATTGTTGACAAAATTAATGCACATCAATATTTACAGTCTAGCAGATTATTTCACAACACACATAAATCCAAGTCTATGTACTGCCCGAATGCTCTCCTACCTGAGGAAGAATGTACTGCACATGATGGACCCAGTTGGATAGAGATTCCACCAGGTCAATCACTTGGATGCCCTCAAAATCAGGGTTTTCCTCATAGCTGTCTCGACCACCTTCCACCTCCTCTTCTTCTCCTTCCTCTTCACCAAATTGATAGAATCCTAGAGGGCTGACATGGGTCGCTGCTGAAATGCGGGCAATTTGTGCTCTTAAGTAATTGCTTTCATTTCCTGGGAAGGGCGGGTAGCTTATGATGGCCGCATCTAGTCGCCCAGTGAAAAATTTCTTGATTTTTCTTGCAGTAACAATTTGTGCAGGCGTAACTGACGGTAACTTCACCCACGGACTTCCAGGCTCATTGCAAACAAAATAGACATACTTGTTTGTACCTGTTCTACTGTCTTCCTTTGGGATAGCCTGTGGGGCCTTATACAAGGGCTTTGGTAATTCATCCTCCTCACCTTCCTCGGCTTCACTTTCTCCATCATCCCTCTCCTCAGCAACCCCTTCCTCTTCCACCTCCTCTTCATCTTCACCATCGCGGAATTCCACTTCAGCCACGATGTAATTCATGTCCAGACCCAGGATCTTGCCCCAGAAGCGGCATCTTTGGATTGGGTGTGTGTCAGTGAGTTGCTTGAGGGCAAGAAACACCCGATAAGTCTCATCTGTCCCCAAACCAACTCCAGCCTGTTCAAAATAATACGCTGACTCCATCACATTGGGCAGAGAGCTTTCTGCCTAGGAAAACAAATACAAAATTTTATTCATAAGGGGAATATTTGCCTCTTTTCTATGTCTCGATATTAGCTCGACTTTCCTCCTCTATTCTTTTTTTGAAGATATGCATCAACATGTGTTAATTCCTAAATTTCGGTTCTTCCCTCACACATAAAGCTTCTTACACCAACTATACTCATTGATATGATGATAGGTACTTTGTTTTATATGACTCTTAGAAAGAACTTAATAATTACTAATGATAAAAATTCAAAGCCAGATGTAATGGTTCACACCTTTAATCCTAGCACTTGGAAGGCAGAGGCAGGTAGATCTTGTTGAGTTTGTGGCCAATCTAACCTATATAGCAAGTTCCAGGCCAGCCAGGGCTATATAGTGAGGCTCAATCTGAAAAAACATTCAACATTTTTTCATACAAAATAGTGAATAATGCTAAAATAAGATATAATTTAACTTGCAGAGACATATTTATAAACATTTGTGTTTGTTGTCATTAAATACATTAAAATATGTATTAGTTTGTGGCTTTATATGTATGTCAGGTAGATAACAATCTGTGTAGTAACATGTAACATAATGGGAAGGATAAAAAAGGAAACCATTTTTTGAAGTGCTTGGCATGATCTACACTTTAAAAATACAAATGCACTTGACAGTTTATATAGTAAATAACAGCATTTGAAATAATAAACACAATTCCATAAAAGGAATAGAGGGAAATGAACCCAGGGTGCTAAATGGACCAGAGAATAGCATTTACAAGCCCAAAGGGAAGTATGGGAAGAACCTTAACTGAAGCGGAATGCTTCCCAGACAGTCTTGACTCACAGGAGAGAGCAGTTATGAGCACTCATTATTCTTACAAGTAACTTGCTATCATTTATATTTTTCCATTGTTTGTGGTGTCAAAATAAAAGTAAGGGCTTTTTGAGATTTTTCTTTGGTTGTTTGGTGGGTTGGTTTTGATTGAGTATAGCCCTGGCTGCTCTGGAACTCACTCTCTAGTCCAGGCTGGCCTTGAACTCACAAACATCTGTCTGCCTTTGCCTCTGAGTGCTGGGATTAAAGCCACCTGGCCTGGCTAACACACCTAATATAATGTAATACATTTAAAATCCTCACTTGTGGTATAAGATTGCAAAATTCTTTCCCTGGCATGTAGAGTGTCCTTTGCTCTTGGCCCTGCTCACTTATCTACAACACAGTGGGGTCAGGAGCACAATTGTGGGGGTCAAAGGACAATTGCCTGGAGCTGGTTCTGTCCTTAAGCATGTAGGTTCCAGGACTGAACCCAGCGAGGCCTTCAAGCATGACAGCAGGAGCCTTTGCCCTCTTTCTGGCCCTGATAGGAAGTTGTACTCTTTATCCTGTAACTCAGCCCCCGTATTTCACAGCTGCTAGCCTGATCCTTTATTAGGAAGATGCTTGGTCAAGGTGTGTGGGAGGTTAGGCTTGAGGCTCAAAACAGCTATGCCTCTTCTCACTCACCTCTACATCGGGGGTAGAACCTGACCTAGCAAAGCTGCCTTAGACGGCCGGGAGCCCTGTTCCTGCATTCAATACTGACATTTCTTTATGAAGGTGTTCCTGAGACTGTCCGCCACCTGTTGTGGCTCTCATCCACTGCTCTAGCACCATGTGTGCTGCCATGGTTTCTGCCATGATGACAACGGACTGAGCCTCTGGAAGTGTAAGCAAGACCCCCATCAGGTGGCTTTCTTTTGTGAGTCACGGCCTTGTTCATGGCGTCTCTTCATGGCAATACAACAGTGACTAAGACTCGATCCATCCACCAAGAGTGGATGCCATATTTCATTGTGCACCAAATAGTGACTTTCTAAAAGATGACAGACCTCATGTATGACAAAGGTCTCGTAAAATGACGAAAACTTCATACCCATTACTGACACAGAAGTCACCAAATGATCATAGTGAAATGCACCGGAAGGTTTGAAAGGATGTAGAAAAATTTGATTCAAATACTATTTACAGAGCTACAAAAACAGTTGGTGTGCTCATCAGCAAACCTCTTTCATCCCCGAGATTCCAGTGCTCATTAGTAGTACCAAGCTACTTGGCAATCACTTACTACTATGTACAGATCTATAAAATGGAATATTCATGAAGCAAACGCCACCCATCCCCGTGCTCAGTCATGGTGTTGAGATAGTTGGTGAACACTTACAATTTCCTCCTCCAGTTCTGGATCAATTCCTTCCAACTGTCCCTTGAAGAAAGAGAGCCTTCTGCTTCTCTGCTATTTCATATGCTGGAAGCATCTCATTTTCATTGTGGAGTGTATCTAATTTTTTATTAAAATTGGCCACTTTTACATCTTTGCTTATATTTTCAATGATGTCAACAGCATCTGCAGGACGCTTGTCTAATATCATGGTCAACACATTAGAAAGATGATCATATCTACCCAAACAGAGAAAATTCCAGATAATATATACATCATGAACAATTTTTTAAAATTTCATGCAAATTCAGTTGGGTTTTGGGGAAGTTAAAAATTTGAAATCTTAAGAGATTTTGAAGAGAAGCTCATTTCTACCATTCCAGATAGAACATACTCTAGACTTTTCTCTAGTAAATCCTCTAATGTGAGGTGGATATTTAAGTTAGTAGAGGAAAACACAGCAGCAGGAGATTGAAATTGAAATCTCTTAGCCATATACTAACAGTGAGGAACATTTTTCACTCTTACCTTAATTATTTCCTGTTCCCCATCCTTACCCTCACCAAATGCAATCTGATATTATTTGATATTATCCTATTAATTCCTTAAAGGTTGTGTTCTTACCATATTACATATTTTAAAGAATTTTTCCAATTATGTCTACATGTAGGTAGGTACGTGTGAAAGCATGTGCCCCTGGAGACTAGAACATGCCAGATCGCCTGGATTCTGAGTTGCAGGTGCTTTTGAGCTGCCTGACATGGGTGCTGGAAACCAGACTCTAGTCCTCTGCAAGATCAGTACACACTCATAACTGCTGAGCCATTTCTCCAGCCCCGACATCTTTAAAAAATGGATTTATTTTATTTAATGCATGTGAGTATTTTGCATGCATGTATGTATGTGTACCATTTGCATGCTGGTTCCTTAAGAGGTCAGACATTTTTGGATCCCCTAGAACTGGGATTAAAGGGTAGTTGTGAGCTACCACCATGTGGGTGCTGGCTACTGAATCCTGGTTTTCTGCAAGAGCAACTAGTTCCCTTACCCACTAAGCCCTGTCTCCACCTGCTACATTATATTTTTAAAGTAACAATTTGCTTCAATGTTTTTAGGCTCCCTAAAAAGCATTTCATATTGCTATCTACCTACATACAGTTAAAGACAAGTCAACAAATTATTTGCTTTTTTTCTTTTGTTTTAAACTATTTTGTTAGTTACATGTGTTTTAATCATATTCACCTTCCCTCTCACAACTCTCCCAAGATCCACCCATCTAACTTTGTGTCCTTTCTTCCCCCTCCATCAGGGCCTATGTGTGCCGTGCTACCCAAATATTCTTAGACATGTGGCCTTCCTCTGGAGTGGTGATTATAACATTTTGTTCTACTCTATTTCACAATTATATTAGCAAAACTTCATTTACCATTAATTAATTATACATTGTTCATAACTCACAGTCTGTAGTTTTCAAGCACCAGATTTATAGGGACCACATGGACTTTACACACTACTATATACTTATCTCTTAGCACAATGCTGATTTACAGAATAAGAATGGATGGATGGATAGATGGATGGATGGATGGATGGATGGATGGATGGATGGATGGATGGGGAAATAGTGACCTATGCCTCTTGAAAATCTGTTTCCAATATCATCAAAATCTATTGCATTGCATCCTCTTTTGTCAGTAAACACTGAGTGTCAGCTGAATAAGAAATGTGGAAAGCAAACACCAACTCCACGGGATCCAATGTCTTCAGCCTCCAAGGGCACCTACATTCATAAGCACACTCCCACACATAGATATGTAATTAAAAATAAAATATTTTTATAACATGGTGTTATGAAGTAGTTAAGAGTTCTTCCTGCTCTTTGAGAGGACTCGAGTTGGGTTTCCAGTACTTACATGTGCCCACATTGTATTTGGAAGATATAGCCTCTAGTTCCTGCTGCTATCTACTCATACTTTGGAGGCTGATGATCCCTAGTTGGAGGGCCAGGTATCAAAATATATAAGTTTATAAGCATTTATAAAATTATGAATGTCATATAAATTTATAAAATTATAACTGTCACAAAGTACTATGAAATAAAAGCTTACACTACTGCAGGAGAGTTCTATGGCAGCTGAGTTCTGAAGGGTCAGGAGATAACTAAGCAAAGACTGAGGGAAAAGCCTCCTCAGCAGAGGGGTTATGGGGACTGATTATTATGACTGCAGAAGAGGAATGAGGAAGGAAACAAATTGAAAATCAAGCAAATGAAGTCCTCCATGAGTTTCTGAGTCAGTCCTTCATACTGAAAAAGAACAACCTGATTTCGTGTTTTCTTTATTTTAAAAAATTTATTGACACTTATTAAAGCATGAATGGGTGTTTTGCCTGCACCTAAGTCTGTGCAACCAGTGTGTGCCTGATGCCAGGGACGCCAGAGGAGGGCTTCGGAACCCTTGAAACTAGAGTTGCAGACAATTGTGAACTAGGAATTGAACGTGGGTCTTCTCAAAGACGAGCCAGTACTCTTAACCACCGACCATCTCTTCCACCCCCATTTGGTATTTTCTAGAGTTGTTTCTAGCCACAAAATTCATCTATGATAATATAATCCTGGAGGCAAAAATGTCTAAAAACCTACACTATTATGAGTTCTCACATTAAAGCCCCAATGAGATGTCAAGAACATACTGGGACAGCTGGTTACTGTATGTTTAAAAGAGACTAGAATGTTTTTTGTTGTTGTTATTTTTGTTTTTGTTTTGCTGGAGCTGAGGACTGAACCCAGGGCCTTGCACTTGCTAGGCAAGAGCTCTACCACTGAGCTAAATCCCCAACCTAGAATGTTTTTAAATAGCCGGTTTTTCTGGTTCCCTGTAGAACACAGGATGTGGAACTTTCAGTGCTCACATTGCAGGACAGACCTAAGAAAACCAGGACGGGCAGTCACCCCAGCACTGTCCAGGGACTGAACATAAAGTCAACCTACACAGGTCCTGGAATGGTTGCAAGAGTGCACACTCTCAATGTAGGCATTCTATTTTACAAGCACCCTGGGTAGATGCTTAGATTTCATGACTTTATAATTCCTTCCAAGTCAAAAATAAATAAAACAAACAACAATGAGACCCCAAACAAACAAAATATACCCAGACTGTGTGACTAGGGTCTTCAAAGACCTAAAGGAATTGTCAGCAGTGGCCTGGATTTAAGTGTTTCCTACAATTATTTCATGAATTCATTTATTTGTATTTTCTCTCATTTGTTTTTTGTTTGTTTGTTTGTTTTTGAGATAGAGTCCCTCTGTGTTGCCCTGGCTGACCTGGAACTTTCTGTGTAGACCAGGCAGACCTGTAACAGAGATCAGCCTGCCTCTACTTCCCCTCCTAGGTCTTGAGATTAAAGGCCTAGGCCACCACACCCAGTAACTTTTCTTTTTCAAAAGAAAGCCTTTCAGATTCTATCTTCTTTCATCTCCGGCGTGTTTTCACAGAGACATTCACCTCATTCTGCCCCTGTCCTGCTTTGTCTAACTGTCGTGTCGTGTCCCCCCCCTCCCCCCCCCTCCCCCCGCCGCCGCGAGATACTTACAGGTTTAAACCAGACTTGCTGCTGGTACTCAGCAGGTATGCCTTTGCATTCTGAATGGCCACCTCAAGCATACTGGGGGCTGCTTTGGTGGCCCCAAACTCAGTCTGGTCTGGATCATAGTTACTGTTTGTGTCTTCCTCCTGTAGAAGGTCATATCTCGGCCCTCTGGGCTTGGGCTTGTTATGGCTGGCATCGCCTGGCCCACACAGGTCAGGCTGGGGTGGTGGAGACTGGGGGAAGGTGCTTCCCTCCGCTTGGCTCGTGTAGTGAGAAGTTAATTGTCTTGCAGCAGAATATGGTTCCCAAGGGTCAGAATGAGGCGTCGCAGCATCAAGAATCCCACTCGGGACCCTCTCTGCCTGTGATGAAGTTACAGGGTCCTGTGTAGATGCGGTCAGGAAAGAAGTGGAAGGAGACTCCGGAGGAAGCAGAGGAGGGGAGGACCGCACTCCTGATCTGCTGACATATTCCAGAGACCGGCTGGCTCCAGATTGGAGGCCCCAAGAGGGGCTCATTCTGCGTTGGGGCTCAGTGTCTGACCTTTGCTGCTCTTCCCGGTACTCAGGTGTCAGGGGACCGGGATCCTGGCGAGAAGCTGCTGACGCTCCTTCCCATGGCTGCTCTGCTTCTTCTGGCTCTTGGTTTTCTTCTTCTTGCTTCAGAGAAGAATTTTCCATAGGAGTAAAAAATAAAAGTAACAAAGATTCTGACTGAAGAGAGAGTGAAGATATGGAAGAAAGCAATACGGAGTTTTGCTGAGATCTCCTAAGCAATCAATTTCTGAGTCCTACAGGCTACACAGGTTGCAGCGTCCTGTCTCCATAGCAACCCCAGGCTGACCTTCTCTGTGGCGGGGGGGGGGGGGGGGGGGGGGGTAGGGAATTCAAGCAGCCCTGTTACTAGGATTCTAGGGAGGAGACTAAGACGAAAATTTTAGTTTTGTGATTTGGTGAAGTCTCTGTCCTTCTTCCTAGATCAGCCAATCCGAACCGGACCCTTTCGGGTTGTTTTGCTTTGTTTTAGAAACCGGATATCTGCAAGTCCTCTGCCTAAAGCATAGACTAGGAGGAACTGTGATCCGGTGCTGGAGGTCTTTAAGGGTGTGTGTGACAGCTTGATCCAGGCCTGATATGAAGTATGAGGTCTGAACTATTGGAAAGACCATTATTCTCTGTGCATCTCCCACGTTGTGAGAGACAGATAAAGACATCGGGTGGGGGTGAGAGCGTGCCAAGATAATCTTGTAGGTTTAGCTGACAATGACATAGAAATAGATACTGTTTCAGGGACCACTAAAGCCCAAAATGCAGGCTCACAGTGCGTAAGCATCTCACTAAGCCATCCTACTGTGAAGGAAAACGACCCCGAAAGGATATGCGTCTGCAGAGGCTGAGTGGCGGATAGAATTTCAGGACTGTGAAGAGATTGGAATGTTGCAGGTCCAGGGGCTAATTACCTTATCTTGGGCCAAATTCTGTCCCTCTAAACTTGGCCCTCTAAAACAGCCATTCCTTGCCCCACTGTGTCGCAACTAACATCTTACAATAGATAAAAGCCCTTTTGGAATCTATTAGCTTAGCAGACCACTAACTTCTGCCAAATGTCATCAGATAGCATCTTAATAGACTAGCTCCCCACATACCTCCGCCTCTGATGTACCCATCAATTGTGTGTTAAACTTGCCTTGCTTTATGACTTCCTTTGTTCATGGAACTATAAGAACTTCATGAAACTGCTTCCACATTTGCAACGTGGAGTTTGGGGTAACCTAAATCTGTGTTCCTAGGTCATGGTCACTCAAAATGGCTCCAGAATAAACTATCTCTTATACCCTTTAAGGTGAGAGATGTGGTTGTTGCTATATCAAGTATGGCACTGCAATGTGGGATGTCGAGAATGATCCACTTTTCATTAGATGAATCGCTTGAGAGGAAGCCAGGTGACTGTATGAACCCACTGAATCCAGGCCACCTGCTGTTATTTCCTCAGTGGATTGTTGGTGAATTCTTTTAGGACTCTGGACCTCCCTAAGTGTGGTCAGTGGTTCATTTTGCTTATTCTGAGTTACTTCTATAGATGGGAGGATCCTACTTTGATCTGTTTTCAAAGTATTTTATTAAAAGTATCTCATTTGTTTCTTTGCGTTGAGAGAGTTTTGGCCTAGGCATTTTGGTGTGGTTTGGTTTGGTTGCTTGCTTTTGGATGTCTAAAGGTATTTTGGTCAGTATTTTGTTCATTTTAGGAACTGTGAAGGCTTTTTGGTTTAGGTTTTGTTTCTCTTCGTTTTCACTGTCCTTGAAATGTTTTATTAGCATTCGGCCTTTGTCTCCTGACATTCCCCCTCAAATTCACAATTCTGCATCTCCTGCAACCTTGCTAAGTCTTTAGCTTAGGAATTTTATGAGTGCCCAATGATAAAGACACTGAAGACAAGAGATACTTGTTCCTTCCCACCCAAAAGTGTGGAGGCGTCAGTGGAACACTCATAAGTGCAATGGTCCCTTAGGGAAACCTAACAAACATACTGTGGTTTTCGTGTTCATACAACCAACCAGTTCTACAGACTTTTATAGAAGAAGCAAGTCTTTAGTTACCTCCCATGAATAATAGTTCAAAGCTTACCTGTGTTCTAGTAGACGAGGTTCAAATGAACACTACAATAATAAAATGTTCATTTGATACTATAGAAGTGTAGATGGACTTCTCTTTCCTGCCTGCCAGTTCCCAAATAACTCACACAGAGGCTTAATATTAATTATAAATGCTCGGCTAATAGCTTAAACTTGTTAATAGCTAACTCTTACTACTTAAATTAACCCATTTATATTAATCTACATTCTGCCACATGGTGTTACCTCTCTTTCATCTTGCACCTCCTGTTTCCTCTCTGTGTCTTTCTGGTGACTCCTCTCTCTCTTGCCATTTTTCTTCCCAGTGTCCTTAGTCTGGTTCTCCCGCCTAACCTTATCCTGTCCAGCTATCAGCCAGTCAGCTTCTCTATTTACCCAATCACAATGACATATATTCACAAGTGGAAAGGAATATTCCATATAGAAGTGAGTTCATACTTTCCCAATTATTTACAGCCAATTGTAACTATTAGTTTATAAATGCTGTTCCAACATGAAGAAGGTATTTAGAGGGACTGTATCTGTCCTTGACTATAAATCATAAATTAATTAAAATCTTTAAAGTTAATTCATTCTGTTTCTATTTTCATACTAGCCAACAAAATATTTGATATTTGACACATCACATTAATATGACTTTCACTTAGCAGAATGTTAGTGACAATATCCTGAGTCCTCCACAAACCATTCAAAAACAAATAAAACTGCAGATGTTTTCTTTTCCCCAGAATGTGTGTGCACACACTCAGAAAGAGCACTGTATACAGTATCTGCTGCTATAGGGACTCCTTAAAGGTAGATCCCCCAGATGTAGAGTCCTTGGATTCTAAAAATAAAACAAAATGTTTAGAAAAATTAACTACAAGTTATTGGTATCTTTTGGTGATTGGTGGATTTGAATTAAATCTATTTTCCCTCCTTCGTGGATCTCTTATCTTCTGTATGTATGTGCTAAGCTATCTATGGACACAGAATAGAGTGGTAGTCCCAGATAAAAGGAAGCACAAAGGTCCCAAATGAAAGAGACTTAGAGTTGGATTTTATCTCCTCTAATATCTAGAATAACAGGAAAAACAATCTAAGAAAAATGTCCATTATCATTCCTGCCTCAACCTACAGTTTTACTGGATGTGTCCAACTGATATACCACCCCAGGATAGGTATGAATATGGCCCACCACAGAAATCATAAGCTTACTTAATATATGAGCATCAAACAATCTCCCTTTGACCAAACCCCCTCCTTTCAATTTTCCTCCATACTCTTTACCCCATTCTAAAACTGGTAGGGGGTGTGGTATCCTGTCTTTGCCATTGTTCTCTCAATTCTGGAAGATAATGGTTGATAAACCCTCATTTTACTCATTGAAGAGGATCCAGTTGTTGTCTTAGTTGTTATCATTCTTACTATGACTTCTAAAACTATTGCTACTATTTATCCTTCTATCTCAGCTTCCCAAGAGCAGTAATTACAGCCTTACACCATCACACCCAGCACTGCTCTTATTAAAGAAGGATGGGAATGATTGACAAGATGCTACTGACCTCACTGTCTCTGAAAATGTAGATGTCAGGGGGAGGAGGAAGGAGATGATACCTCTGCTTGTGCTCATGTAGTACAGGAAAGGATAAACGGCCTGCCACACATTGGTGATGGCATCAAATGTTGAGGAAACAAAGTGTGCTTTCTTCCATTGTATTAATCTGGAATAAAGTAGGTAAATAAACATTCTGTCTGCAGGTCATTACTGATCTTAGCATCTACTCAGAGGAAGAAGGACTTTTTATCGTTCACGCCCTTCAGAGTTTTTGAGTCAGACTTGTTATACATAGTCTGGAATATGTGGAATGGTAAGCAAAGGACAGAGCTTACCACCGTAGCATCCCTAACGTCCTGTGATCTTTGGGCAATCTTCCTTCTTTCCTTCACCTATTAGAAATTATGTGATACCAGAGGTCCATTGCCAGGATGTTGCTGCCATGCTCTTTGGGCTCCTCGGGTAGGAGAATTGTGAAGGAAACCTAATAGTAGGCATTGTTTTCAAAGACAGATTGTCAAAACCCAGACTTTCAAATAACACACAGTTTCCAGAAAAGATAAAGGGACTCAGAATGTATGGAGAATGAAAAATGCTACAGGATAGTATGTGTCAAACTTGTGGATACAAATGCTCAGAGAATACCCATAGCCTTAAAATGATTCCTTTTTAAAAGTACAAACGTTTGTAATAAATGAGGTAAACATCTCCCTTAAAAAACAGAGGAAGGAAGAGTAAACCCGGACTGATTTGAAGAGGTGAAATAATGAAGACCAGTAACTCCTAATTCAGAATTGCATGAGCAGAGGAAACGTTGGCTCACCCAGACAAGAACAAAGTAAGGATTCCACCATTGAGTTACTGTGCTTACTCAGCCTGTGTGAGGGGTTACTAACAGGAGTGTGGGTGATCCCCACACAGCTGCATCCCTACAAAGTTCTCCCTCCTCATGGATGAGGACCGCACGGGAGCCATCAGAGTTCCACGTGCAGTTAACATTGCACTCCCCCTCCCTAGCTTCTCACAACAGCACTTGCCTCTGGGGCTGGGGGAGGGAAAGGGAAAGGCAAAATGGCTGAAGATGGCATTTTCTGTTCTCTCTCTTGTTTTCATTTGTCTCTGTAGTTTTAAAACCCAAACATTTCTTAAACAAAATGATATTGCCACATCCTTTAATAATGCCAGTTATGAAACTATCACTTAAAAAATAACAAGAACCTAATTGAGAAGTAAATGCATAAAGTCAAAGACAATTTCCTCACTCTCTCTGTTCCCATCATTTAGATGTAGGTATGAAACCCAAGGCCCCTGAATTCTAGGGAAGTACTCTAGGAAGTGAGGCCCTAGCCCTCTACTTTTTCAAAGGTATTTCATATGATCTGGTGGAAACACACATATGTCTGCTGCCAAAGCCTCCAGGGAAGAGCCTAGTATGGCATTCTGCTCTTTAATTTTTTTTTATCTGAATGTTGTCGGTTCTTAAGCCACAGTGTAGCTATTACTTCCTATATGAATGCCCTAAAGATGGGCACATTAGATGCAGAGAAAAACATCTACAATTCAGTGACCTTTTGTCACACCAAAATGATTACCTAGTCTATCTAAACATACAACTTTACTTCTTCCCTAAAGGACCTAAATTCGGGGATTAAATTAAAACCCATCATTCAAGTTAAATTATAAGAGTTCTACATGACTCTAGCATGACTTTAAATGCATATGCAATTCATTTTTCTGTATTTCCCTATATGTACCCTAAATAAGTTTCTGAGACCATAATTTTAGGGAAAGATTGAGAATTTTATATTATCTTATGAAGCTCTAACAAATTGTTGGTTTATTTGGGTTTATCTCTTAGCTCAATGTCATATGACATTGACATAATATAAGTGTATAGACAAAAAGTATTTCAGATACAAAATTCTTAGTCCTGTGTCATAAATAAATTTGGGTAAAACCTCAAGCCATCCACAGAGTCTCCATCTTCTCTGAGAGAAGCACCTTTTTTTTAGCCAGGAGGAAGACATGCGCAACCTCTTTCCATGTCACGGATCCACTTTCTAAAACTGGATCCAAAGTGAGGCCTACCATTTCCTCTTCCTTGTAGGAAGAAGCTCATTTACCAGGACACCATTGTCAAAAACCCAGAGCCTGGCAGGTAATTTCAGCATCTTGTACACGTATTCACTAAATCTTCTGGTAACAGCCATTCTATTCCTGGAGCTGGCTTTACTAAACAGTACATCTCCGTGAGTGACATCACCCCCACCTCACCCCACCCCACATTCCTCTATAGGTTCCTGCAATATTCCTGCCTGCTGTGTGGCTAATGCTTGTGGTACCATGCGCTTGTGAAGCAGACTTGAAAAATGGAGTCATTATCTTCTGGGTTTTTTTTTTTCTCTTTGTTTTTGACCCCACTGCACTGCATCCAACTCTGAATCATTCTGTTTTGTCTTTCTTGCCTCTGGACTGTGCATCTGATTCCCACTACTGCCATATGCATTAAACTCACACAAAAGGTTTTGGCTCTAAAAGTTGTTAGAGAACTGCTACCATAATTGACCTCCATGTCCCTCTTTTAGAAGTAGGAAGACGCCGGGCGGTGGTGACGCACACCTTTAATCCCAACACTTGGGAGGCAGAGCCAGGCGGATCTCTGAGGCCAGTCTGATCTACAAAGTGAGTTCCAGGAAAGACGCAAAACTATATAGAGAAACCCTGTCTTGAAAAACCAAAAGAAGAAGAAGAAGAAGAAGAAGGAGAAGAAGAAGAAGAAGAAGAAGGAGAAGGAGAAGGAGAAGGAGAAGGAGAAGGAGAAGGAGAAGGAGAAGGAGAAGGAGAAGGAGAAGGAGAAGGAGAAGGAGAAGTCTGGTCTACTGTGGGGGCCAACATTCCCTCTGCTAAGATCCTGGACTATATAGAAGGAGAAAATAAGCTAAGCACAAGCATTCACTGGTCTACTTTTGGGCTGCAGGTTCTGTGTGAGCACCTCCTGAGGTCTAAGACTAACTCTATGGTTTAATGGATGGTAATCTGAAACTGGGAGCCGAAAGAGCCCTTTCCCCCTTCAGTTGCTCTTGTTGGAGTATTTTTTTTTTTTTCACAGCAACCACAGTAAAGAAGATAATAACCTTACATAAAAATAATTCAGTGAGGACATCTGTCTTTCATTCTGAAACCACCTTGTGATTAATTAGCCCAATATTACTGTTTTGAAATATCTTACGCAATGTTCTTCATTTTACTTTTAAAATTTTCCTCTGGATTTTTATCTCCTTGGATATTCCCATAGTTCACTTTGGCCATGAATTCATATACAGTCCTCAACTTTTCTAAAAGGACATCATTTTTCTTTGGAGTATCTTTGTTTAGTGTTGAAGGATAAAATAATGAAAGAAAACCTCTAGAAAAAATGATGACATTATGGCCCATGGTCCTGGGAAGATGTTTCTTTTTTATGTCTATATTTTATTATACAGAAGTCCATTTACGTACAGGTTGCAATATACTTTAAGTATATTCTTCTCATGCCCCACTGACCTTCTCCTCCAACCCTTTGCTCTGCAGACACTCTCATCTCTACCTTCGTGTCACCAGTGCTTACATGTTATACATATGTGGTGTCTGGATCCACAAATGAAAGCATGCAACATTTGTCTTTATGATTCTGACTGAATTAGTTTAAGTTTTTTTCCTGATAGTGGCATGGCTTTATTCTTTAAAGATGAATTTTTTTTAAATTTTAGTTTTTCAAAACAGGCTTTCTCTGTGTAGCATTGCGCCTTTCCTGAATCTTGCTCTGTAGACCAGGCTGGCCTCGAACTCACAGAGATCTGCCTGCCTCTGCCTCCTGAGTGCTGGGATTAAAGGCGTGCACCACCACTGCCAGGCAAGCTGAAAAAAAATTGTTTCTGTTGTTTGAAATCTAGGTTGATTCTACAGCAGCAGTTGTGAAGAGTGCTACAGGAACTGTGGTGTTTATATCCTTATGATGTGTTGACTCAGAGTCTTTGGGTTAAAAACAAACAAAAAAACAAGCAGTACAGCTGGGTCGTTTGGTAGGCCTATTTTTAGGTTTTCTTTCCTCTTTCTCTCTCTCCTCTCTCTTTCTTCCTGAAATCACAATACTGATTTCCATGCGGTTGGGCTATTTTGAATACCCAATGGTAGTGTATAAGGGTTCCATTTTGTCCATGTTCTCACCAGCATTTGTTGTTATTTATTTTTCTGGTGACTGCCATTCTGGACAGAGAAAGATGGGCTCTCAATGTACTTCTAATTTGCAATTTTATCATGGCCAATGAGGCTGAACGTTTTTTAAAAGTTCCATTGGCCAGTTGTGCATCAACTTTTAAAATCTAATTTCTAATTTGGTGTATATGTGTGCATCCGTGTGTGTGTGTGTGTGTGTGTGTGTGTGTGTGTGTGTGTGTGTGTGTGCCACACGTATGTAGGTGCCAATGGAAGATAGAAGGTATCAGATTTCTTGGAACTGGAGTTATAGATGGTTGTAATTTGCCTAACATGGGTGTTAGGAACTGAATTCATGTCCTCTGGAAGAGCAGGAAGTGCTCTGAACCACTGACCCATCCCTGTATCCTCCTATACTTGGTCTTTTGAGAATATTCTGCTCATTTCATCAATCCATGTACTGACTGGGTTGTTGACTTGGTTGTTGAGATCTTTGAATATTCTAGATATGAATCCTCTGTTCGGTGCATGCCTTGTAAAGACATTGTCCCATTCTGTAGGCTATCCCTTCACTCTGTTGTTTCCTTTGATGTAAGGAAGCTTTTCAGTTCCATGAGGCCCCACTTGTTGCAGGGGCTGCTTCCTGAGCAACTGCAGTCCTGTTCAGAAAGGATTTGTCTATGCCAATAGCTTGAAGTGCTTTCCTTTATCAACTTTAGAATTTCATGTTTTACATTAAGGTCTTTGGTGCATTGGAAATTGACTTTAAGATGGGGTGAGACATAGAAATCTAGTTTCATTCTTCTACATATGAATATCCACTTTTTGCTGGTAACATTTGTTGAAGAGATTGCCTTTGCTCTAGGGCATGCTTTTGGAATTTTTTTCAAAAATCAAGTGGCCATAGCTACTTGAGTTTAATTCTGGTTCTTGTATTTCATTCCATTGATTTTTGTGTCTGTTTTTGTACCAGCATTGCACTTTGTTTTTTTTTTTTTTTCAAGACAGGGTTTCTCTGTGTAGCTTTGCACCTCTCCTGGAACTCGCTTTGTAGACCAGGCTGGCCTCAAACTCATAGAGATCCTCCTGTCTTTGCCTTCCAAGTGCTGGGATTAAAGGTGTGTGTCACCACCACCCGGCGAATTGCACTTTTTTAAAATTAAGATTTTATTATTTATTTATTTATGTGTGTATCTGTATGTGTCTATGTGCATGCATGTGAACCTGGATGTGTGTGCTTGAGGAGGTCAGAAGAGAGCATTGAATTTCCTGGAGCTGGAGTTACAAGCAGTTGTTAACTGCCTGACATGGGTGCTAGGAAGTGAGCTCTGGGCCTCTGAAGGAGCAACAAGTGTTTTTAACTGATGATCCACGTCTACAGCCTCACATACTTATATTACTATGGCTCTGTAGTATAACTTGAAATCAGACATGGTGATAATTCCAGCATTTTTCTCAGAATTACTTTGGCTATCTACGGTCTTTTGTTTTGTTCAGAAATTAATATACATCATTCTTTCCCACATTCTCTTCCCTCCAATTCCTTAAATTTATGGCTTCTTATTAATTATAATCACATCTCTATCACACACATGTATATAGTCTTATAAACACTACCTGATAAAATTATCTAGTATTGGCCATGTGTTTAGGGTTGACCCCTTAGCATTGGCAAGGCTATCAGACAGCTTGTCTCTGGAGAAGACTTTCTCTCTCTCTCTGTCTCTCTGTCTCTCTGTCTCTCTGTCTCTCTCTCACACACACACACACACACACACACACACACACACACACACACACACAGAGAGAGAGAGAGAGAGAGAGAGAGAGAGAGAGAGCAAACATTAATTTTCTGAAACTTTTCTTATAGAGATAAAGTCTTATGTGAGCTGAAGTTTTTGTGAAGAATGACTCTGAGGTTCTGATGGGGTACTGCATTGAATCTGTAGGTTGCTTTTGGTAATATAGCCATTTTTACAATATTAATTCTTTGTATACATGATCATGGAAGGTATAGCTTCTTATCCTTTAGTATCTTCAACTTCTTTATCTAACATTTTAAAGTTTTTTTATTGTAGAGGTCTCTCACTTTTTTTGGTATCCCAATGTGCTGGCTAATTTTTATATCAACTTAACACAAGCTAGAGTCATATGGAAGAGGGAATCTCAGTTGAGAAAATGCCCCTACCAGATGGGTTTGTGGACAAATCTGTGATGCATTTTCTTGATTGATTATTGATAGATGCTGTCCCACTCTGGAATGGTAGTCCTGGGTGTTATAAGAAAGTAGACTGAGCAAGCTGTGGAAAGCAAGTCAGTAAGCAGCATCCATCGATGGCTCTGCATCAGCTCCTGGCTCCAGGTCCCTACCTTGACTTCCCTCAGTGATGAACATTGATAAGGAAGCATAAGCTGATTAAACTCTTTCCTCCAAAAGTTGCTTTTGGTCATGGTGTTTTATCACAGCAATAGAAACTCTAACCTAGACAACTGTTTAGTTTTCATTATCAGTTTGACACAACCTAGTGTCACCTGTGAAGAGAGAAACTCAACTGAAGGGTTGTCTCCATTAGGTATCTGTGGCTATGTCTACAAGATACTGTCTTGATGAATGATGGGTGCAGGAGGACCCAGTTCACAGTGTGTGATACCATCTCTAAAGAGGTATCAGAAAATTAGCTGCTCATGAACCACAGAGTGTACCAGGAATCGAAATTTCTCCATGGTTTCTGCTTCAGTTCCTAAAGACTTCCTGCCCTGCCATCCCTCAATGATGGACTGTGACTTGGAAGAATCTGTGAATGTAAACCCTTTCTTCCCGTAAGGAGTTTTTAATCATTGTGCTCACACAGAAACAGAAAGCAAATGGACACTTGGCTACGCTTATTCCTAGTCATTGTTTTGTTTTGTTTTGAAATCTTTTGGAGGCAATTTTGAATGGAATTATTTTCCTAATTTCTTTCTCAGCGTGCTTGTGATTGATATCCAGAAGGCATCATCTCTTAAAGAGAATACTTCGATTTTTTTTCCTATTTGTATCCCTTTTGTATCCATCTCTTCTTTTCCTATTCTAGCTAAAGCTTCAAGTACCATACTGAGTGAGGGTGGAGAAAATGAACACCGTTGTCTTGTTCTTCATTGTAGTGAAATATTTCAGTTATTTACCATTTATCACGCTGCTAGTTATAGGCTTGCTGTGTTTAACGTCTGTTATTTTCAGATATGTTCTCTCTATTTCTAGTTTCTTTATGAAGTGGTGCTAGATTTTTTCAATATCTTTTTGAATCTAATGAGGCAACTATGTGATTTCTGTCCTTGTTCATTTATGTAAAATATATTACATTAAAGCTCCATACATTTAATATACTCTTATCGTCAAAGGACACTATAAATACCCAAGTCCCTTATGATTTTAGTGACTTGTGTTGAAGTCATGGTGCTTATTTTTCCCATGGTCTTCCCATATCTTCTGTGGTTTCTAAGCAGGAATTATGATTACCATGAAAACACAAGCAGATTACACATTGTGTTATCTCTGATGATTTAGCAAAATCCATCACTTTTCCATTCATTTATATGCTCAGGCACATAATGAGAACTCCCAGGACAGTAAGCTTTGCATTGATTGCCCAAAATGGGAACAAACAGGAGAGCCTCCTCCTTCTTATTAAACAGTTTGCTTTGGGAGACACACGGTATTTTTGTTTATCTTTCAGAAGACTAATTTTACATCTACTGAATACCCAGAGTCCAGGAATAGCACTATGTCCGGCATGGGATATCTGAGGAAAAAAATCTAGGTACACTATGCTCTTATGTCTGTTAACTTTATTCCTCCAAGACAAAATTCTATCAATACAGCTACAGCTCCATCAGGCATTCAGGGCAGGAATAACTCTAGGTGCACCAAGCTCTTTATTTGTCTACTTTATTTCTCTGGGATAAAATCCTGTTTACATAGCTTCAGTTCCTTTCAGTTCCCTAACTCATAGTATAAGGGTTCTGTATATGTGCAGCTTGGGGTCTCATCTGGTGCCTTATTACGTCATCAGTGAGCAACTGCATCCCAGCCTAAAAGCCGGACTTGTACCCCCAAGCTCTGTCTTCACGTGCTCTCTCTCCGTCTCTCTCTCCATCTCTCTCTCCTCTCTCTCTCTCTCTCTCTCTCTCTCTCTCTCTCTCTCTCTTCCTCTCTCTTTCTCCATTTCCTACTAAAGCTCTAAAAGGTACCACTGGGTTCTGTCGTTGTAAGGATTATGTCTTTATGTCATCAGCCTGCAATGGCGTCCCAGCAAACGGATGACAGACTGTATCCCACAATACCTGTCTACCTCAGAAGACTCCCCTTCCCCATTCCTCCAAGAGCCAACCAACATCCAATAGTCAGCTGGAAGCAGCTTTTGAGAGAAACAACATCCTTATTCCCATCTACCTGCTTTTTTTTTTTTTTTTTTTAAATAATAAGCAAAAGTCTGGGATGTAGGGATTCCTTAATTACGTCCCCAGCCTGCAACGGCGGCCGGTGCTCTCTTTTTCCACACTCTCTCCTTTTGTACCCCCCTCCTCCATGTGGTCTTTCTCTTCCTCTCTCTTTTCTCTCTCTCTTTCTCCCCCCACTTTCTCTCCCAATAAAGCTCTAAAAAGGTAACCATGGCTCATGACTCCAGCACTCTCCTCTATCGGCATGGCTGCTGCAGGCAGTGGCCTGCCACAAGCACCGGTGCTTAACCAACACTCTCTCCAGCCCAGAATCTGGTTTTTAAATGCTTCATTTCTGAAGTCTTTAAGGTATCACTGATTTACCAACTGTCTCTTTTTATCAAGCGCTGCAGCCAAATGGCAGGCATAGCTGCACCTCCACTTCACGTTGCTTCTTCACCCTCTGTACCAAAACAAGATTTACTTTGGAATTAATAATGAATCTTAGGTTCAGGGCCCACCCTTGCTAGGCTTTTTCATAAACTTCATATTTATAATGTTATATTTTCTTAGTCAGAGACTTCTCCAAAGTAAAAATAGGCTGCAGGCCCCATAAGTCCTGGATCATCCCTCTTTGTACAATGACCTCAAAAGAAAGGCTAATAAAAATAAGAATCAACCCAGCTTCCTGGTTCACACTGAGATTGCAGCTTTATATGGGTAGTCCTGCTCTCAGCAGTGACTCTGCTCCCCATGTTAGACTGAAGTTAACAGCAGCAACTCACTGTTAATTTATAGTTAATCTATGGTTTAATCTATGTTTTAGCCTATTTGAAAAACTTTTTATTGATTGTGGATTTCCCATCATGCATCCTGACCCCACTCATCTCCTTGTTCCCTCGCTTCCACTTTCTGCCCTTGCAACCTTCACCTCCAAAATAAAATAATATTTAAAAGGAAAACATAAAACAAAACCAAAAATTCTTGACATGGAAGCTGCAGTGTGGCCCAGTGAGTCACACAGTATATCCTTTAGTCCATACATCTTTGTGTTTATTGCAATGCATCATTGTTCTGATTTGTTTGAGGCCTCTGGCTTCTGCTACACCCTGGATACTGGGCCCTCACGGGGACTCCTCTTGGATATCCTGTTGTCCTGTGTCATGGAGATCCTGCTGTTTTGGATCTGCAGGTCTGGTCCCTTCACATGCTCCAGCAGTTGATAGATTTGGTGGATGTTGAGGTGGGCCAGCTCATAGCCCTGGTTCTAGGTCTAGGTGGTAGCTGGGTTTGTCAGCCTACCAGCTTTCCCTCATTGTCACCACCAGGGTGAGCTCTCCAGCACTGCCCCATCTAGCTCACCCAATGCAGCAAGGAGCCAGGCCAGTTCTCCTGCTCTCACACCCTTGGGGCGGATTCACCTGCACTCACCCCACCAGGGCCAGGCTCTACTGTTTTGCCTAGGAAGGGTGTAGAATCAGCTCTCCAGAGTGCTGCAGGTGGGGAGAGGTAGGTCCAGCTTTCCTACTCTCATACCCTGGAGGCCAGCTCTCCCACCTGCCACAGGTGACCAGGAGGAGAGGGCATCTTTCCCTCACCCATGCCACCACATGGCAGACAAGGGGGGTGGGGTCAGCTCTCCTGCTCTCATGCTCCCAGGACTAGCTCACTTTCACCCCTGCTAACAGGGTCAACTCTACTGTGCTACCCAGGTGAGGTGCAGGGCTCATTTTTCCCTTGTGCTACAGGTGGCAAGGGGGGAGGGGAAACAGAAGCTTATTTTCCAGAGAAGAACTAACTTTTCTCTGACTGTTCCTGTCTCATGCCACTGATCTAAAATACTGTGCTTACTGGGGTCTCGAACAGTAGGGATTATGCTCCCCAACTATCTCACTGTGTTAAGGTAATCTTTCCAAGGCCCCATGGCCAAGAAAGCTTGTTTTTTGAATCTAAGCAAGTTTGTTTCTAGAAGCCATAGGGCCTCTGCCCAACAAAACAATAGTATTTTTTTTCTCAAATGATATTTGGTTTTACTAAATCATATATAGACTACAAAGTTAGAGACAAGTGGAGGATATTAAAATAGGATATTAAACAGTGTAATATTAAAATAAATTCATATTATAAAATTGATATCAGCCTTTCCCAGTTGCCACGTTAGTAAAATTGTCAATCAGGTGCATTAGATGTATGTTCAGCTGTAGATAGGGTGATGGTAGCCCAACACTGCCACTCAGATTTCGGCTTTCATGCTGTTCTCTGACTATAAATATCCATGCAGAAATTTTAACAGGAGCTTTGAGGAGGGTCAGGGAATTAAAAATAGACATAGTTTGACCTTTGGCTAGCTGTAAGTTCAAGCTACTTTTTGGAATGAACTTGTAAAATAGGGTTATAATTTTAATTGTCATTTATAAAGTTGCATAATTCTTTAATAATTCCAGGTGTAATTTTCCACCTGCCAAGGCCTTGCAACTTTGTTCAGTCCCACCTGTGGCCCCCTTCCCCGCTGTTGTGGGCTAGTCCTCACAGTCTGGAAGGTCACTGTAAGAGTAGTTCAGGAAGCCTCTGCAGGCTCTATAGATGATGATCAGATGGTAACAACCTGGCACAATGAGCAAGATGCCCACAATCAAGACCACAATGGCCCGGCTGGTCCCCACGTGCCTGATGTAGCCGGTCAGCAGAAGGCAGCTCGTTAGGATGAGAGTGGTACCAATCAAAACCTGCAAGGTGGTACAGATGATGGTCTTGTGAGGAATCTTAGCAGGGCTTTTGTTCAAGAAGTGAGATCTCATGACACCCGGAGCTCTTTGGTTGAGAGCTAGTCAGTAGCTCAGGTCCCTCCTGAAAGTTACAGTCTCCTGGGTCAGCACCGAAGAGCTTCCAATGTTTACTTTGCTCTGGGAATCACAACATGACTTACGACTCAGATCCCTTCGAAGTTGCAGAGTCTGGGTTCGTGCAGGGGAGCAATCTTTCCTTTGCTCCGGGGATTGCAATGTGAACTTGCAACTCAGATTCCTTCCCAAGGTTGCAGTGTTCCGGGTCAGTGTGGGAGAGCCTCCAATGCTTATCTAGCTCCTGGGGATCCCAGGGCTGCCTTGGTACAAGTGGGCACCATCATCGCTAGAGTGGAGGAACTTCACCTGGCTGCCACGTAGAGGGCAGGGGCGTCTGAGAAGACCTGACAGTTGCCTGTAGAGGCACGCGCTCAGATCCCTCAGTGTCTGTCTCCCATCTGCCTCCACCAGACTAACTGCTTCTGAGAAAGCAGTTTTCATGGAAAGGATTTTTAAGTCTTCAAAATTATGATGACTTTGATGGACAGTATGGTTTGGGATATATTTTTGTTGAGTTCTTAGACCAGTTCTGGTAAATATCTTAATTCTGTTGTAATCGAAATCATTAGATTGAATTGGTGAGCTTCCCTCAGTTACACTTCACTCAGGCAGTCCCCGAGAATTCCACTTTCTCTCTGGTCTCTTCAATTTGTCTATCAAGCAACACGCTCATTTAATTTGATCAGTCTAAATGGCCTGTGGACCGGAAGAAGTTGGGAGGTTGGGGATCTGTCCTGGCGCAGCCCCTTCTTCAGTGTGTGGCCTTGGTCACGGTCCTGTACAGGGACCTGGCCCATTCTGCACAGTGGGTATAGTAGCAGCTACAGTACAAGGTCAGGAATACTGAATGAAATGTGCCCAGGGCCCTGACAGAGTCAAACCAATCAAGGCCCAAGTTTTGACTTATTTTCTAGATAGCAGTTTTCTGGAAAGCTGTGAGACAGGAGATGAACTGAGGAGGGGCTGCACCCTTCAGAGGGGCAGTGAGCAGAATCAGTGTGGTTTTCTGAGGAGGTTCTAACAGGGATGCTTCCACTGAAGTGAGGACATCAGAGTTCTCTCCTAACTCCTTGATTTCATGAATCCAAGCTACAGCTTCTTCAAGATTCTTTATTAGCCTGTATCAGGTGTGCCCTTTCTGTCCCCCAGGCCTGCTTTCTCCCAAAATAGGATTCCTTAGCAGTGTGTGTACACGATTCATTTGTCACACTTGGTTCAACTTTACCTCACTCTGAAGAGGAATCTTAAATCCAAACACTGAGTTCTATTTTCAACATGTATTCTTTTATGCTGGACATTGCCTCATTATTCAAAGTAGAATATAAACTCCAGGGAAGTAATGGTTTTCCAATATACTCTTAGACTGAAAGTCTAGAGTTGTTTGCTTTGTACAAACCCAGTTTTTCTTTTTGAGTTTACTAATATAAAACCGCTGGCCTGGTGGCAGTTGTGCATGCCTTTAATCCCAGCGCTTGGGAGGCAGAGCCAGGCAGATCTCTGTGAGTTCCAGGCCAGCCTGGTCTACAGAGTGAGATCCAGGACAGACACCAAAACTACATGGAGAAACACTGTCTCAAAAACAAAAACAAAACCAAACCCAAAAAACAAACAAACAAACAAAACTGCTGGGAAGAATTTTCTTTGTAATTGTTTGCATTTGTAATCATTTGCATTTAATTTAGAAATTAAGATCTTATATTGATTTGCACATATTTCACAATGTACATAGTCTTCCCTTTCACGTAGCTCAGAAATAGAATATTGACTGTTTGCAGTTTCATGCACACTATAAAGCTAGGAATGACTTACATATGTAAGGTCTCTCAATTAATAGCCAGAGGCACTCTAAAGATGCTTCAATATTTAGATTAAACATCAACCAGTTCTCTGTACTCAAAAAGTGAATTTCCAACTATTGATTTTGCTTTTTGCAATTTCATAGATTTTTCCCTCACAAAATAACTAAATTCTACCCTACCCAGAAAACATAGTCTACCATCGAGTGCCAAATGCCAATCTAGTTGATTTTTAGTGAACAGAAGCCAACTGATTGAGTAATTGAACGTATTCAAATGGAAGAGGTGGTTTCTTCATTGCTTGAACAAGGGAGAGGACTGAAAGACAATTTGCTTGTCTCATCTTTTTTCCCCCAAGACAGAGTTTCTCTGTGTAACAGTCCTGGCTCTCCTGGAACTCAATTTGTAGACCAGATTAGCTTTGAACTTACAGAGATCCACCTGATTCTGCCTCCCAAGTTCTAGGATTAAAGACCTGTGCTACCATGCCTAGCTGTGTTTAGCTTGACTTTAGTCAGGTTTATGAACCTTATTCTAGCTAGGCCTTTCTCTTCAAATCCCCAAATACAGTTTATAGCAAAGATTCTTTCCAAGACCATTTAACAAGAACGCCTCACCCTTCCAATCTGATGGCCATCAACATCTGACTAGGCTTCTTATCTATCCTCTTCCTGCAGGAGATGACAGGTAACCCTGATCTGGCTTCAGCAAGGAGCCTGCTAAGTCAGTTTGCATGGTATTTCCCTCACTCCTGTGTTTCTGAGTTGTTCACTGATTGGGTTTTCACTAGCCCCTGTCCTAAACTTGGCCATAGTGCATTCTGAGTTGAGTTCAGTCTCATTGCAAAATCCTGTTGGCAGTGTTTCCCACACCCGTCAGGATGGTCTTTCCTACCACATTTTAATGGCTGTCATTAAAATAATTTTTATGGACAGTGAACACGGATGATAGAACACAAAATCTCAAAATAAGAAATCAGAAAGGAAAGATTTATAAACCGTAAATCCCTTTCTGCTTCATATTTCTTGTTTATGGCTCTACATAGGTTCAAGAAAATCCCTTCCCTGGTATTCCATAAATCACTGTAATGAAATACTACATGTTTTATAAGCTGATTGGAACCAAATTATTCTTATTTGCAACAAAGTATTTCACAGAGACACTCCTGCAAAAGTTTCAAGCCCTCATGGTGTCCTGTGCCACCACGGGTCCTGAAACAATGAAGCCAGCTAACCATGAGCTGGAACTTCTGAACCCAGGAACCAAAATGAATCTTCTCTTCTTAAATGGATTCTCTCATGTATTTGCCACATAGGAAAATAATGTGATACAAGCCAGTTATAGTGGTGTATACCTTAAATGCCAGCACTCAGGAGGTAGAGGCAGGCTACTTTCAGGCCAGCCTGGTCTACAATAGTGAGTTTAGGACCACCAGGACCATGTAGAGAGACCCTGTCTCAAAAAAGCAACAACAGCAAGAACCCCAAAACAACAAAAGAATATGACACACACCACTACCGTTTGTGGTGCCATTAATTCATGTATTTGTTTCAGCGTACGTGGGCAATGTGATGTATGTTATCTTAACAAGTTTCCCACAAATGACAGACATATTGTAAAGGCTTGGCGCCCAGCCCATGATGCTATTAGAATTTACTGGGAGGGCCTAAAAGGAGGAAGTCAGATACATGAAGGCATGCCCTTGAGTGGGATATTTAACCCCTAGCCTCCTTTGTTCTTCTCTTTGCATCCAGTGGTTGTGAGGAGATCTGCTTTGCTCTGCCACATTGGATACCATGCCCTTCCTTGCCATGGGCTGTAAAGCAACAGTACACTCAAACAGTTGAAACCACAAACCAAAACAAACTTTGATCCCCATAAATTAGTCATCTTGAATGTTTTGTTACAGTGATGTAAAGCTGATCAACTTGGGTTGGTTCCATCTGATGACTGTTATGAATGCGGCTACCATATGTATTCATGATCCAAATATAGTCAACTTTGTAAACGTCTGTTGTTGCTTTATTAATTAAAGTCTTTCTTCATTGAGAATTTTAAAGTCACCTAGATTTTTTTCTAGTTATTAAAGTGAATTTATGGCCTGGGTTTATGAGGATATGTAACAGAACTGTTTTCATCCTAATACCTTGAAATTAAACTAGCATATGTTTTCTTTATTTAACTTTTTATTCACTCTTTGTGGATTTCACATCATGCATCCTGATCCCACCCATCTCCTTGTCCCCTCAGTCTGCCCTCTGCCCTTGCAACCTCCCCTGAAAGAAAATTTAAAAGTAAAACCAAACCAAACAAAAATAGAAACACACACACACACACACACACACACACACACACACACACACACACAATCAAATTAAAATAATCTCAGCACGGAAGCTGTAGTGTGGCCCAGTGAGTCACACAGTGTACCCTCTAGTCCATACATCTTTACTTGTAAGTGATCTTTGCTATGAGTCACTGGTCTGGTTTGAGGCCTCTTGCTTCTGCTATACCCTGGATACTGGGCCCTCACAGGGACTCCTCTTGGATATCCTGTTGTTGCTTTGGGTCATGGAGCTCCTGTAGCTTTGGGTCTGTAGGTCTGGTGCCTTCACATGCTACAGCAGTCCACAGAGGGGGTGGTGCTTGATGGTGGGTAGACTCACAGCCCTGGTTCTGGGCCTGGGTGGTTGCTGGGTTGGTCAGCCTGCCAGCTTTCCCTCATTGTCACCACCAGGGTGAGCTCTCCAGCACTGCCTTACCCAATGCAGCTGACAACAAGCAGAGGCCTGTTCTCTTGTTCTTATACCCTGGGGGGTCCAGCTTACCTGCACTCCCACTATTAGGGCCAGCTCTACTGTTTTGCCCAGGCAAGGTGCAGGGCTCACTCTCTGGATTGCTGTACTTGGTAAGGGGCAGTACCAGCTCTTCCTTTCCCATGACCCTGAGGGTGGCTCTCCCACCTGCTGCAGGTGGTAAGGGGTGGGAAGTGAGGGCATATTTCCCTTACCCTTGCCATCGCACAGCATATGAGGGGCCCTGATTTCTGGCCCTGCTCCCCTGCCCCCTGCCAACAGGGTCAGTTCTAGTGTGCTGCCCAGGTGAAGTGCTGATCCTGCTCTGCTGTGTGCTGCAGCTGATGAGGGGCAGGGCCAGTTCTCCCACTCTCAAGGCCTAGTGGCCATCTTCCTCACCTGCCAAAGGTGGCAAGGGGCAAGGGGAAGAGGAGCATTTTGTTTTCCTCACACATGTTACCACATGACAGATGGGGGCAGGAAGGCTCAGCCCTCCTGCTGTCATGTCTCCCAGGCCCACTCACCTGCCCCCCTACCAACAGGGTCAGCTCCATTGTGCTGCCCAAGTGAGGTGCAGGGCCTGCTTTTCCCAGTCCTGAAGCTGATTAGGGGCAGGATCAGCTCACCCACTCTTGTGATGCCAGGACCAGCTTTTTCTGACTGCAGTAGATGGTGAGGGGTGAGGAGCAAGGGACAAAAGGAGTATCTTTCCCTTGCCTATACCACCATGGACAGACCTTGGGGCTAGCTCTCCCACTCTCCTGTCTTCAGGGTCTGCTCATCCACATCCCCACCAGCAGGGAGAGTTCTGCTGTGTTGCCCTGAAGAGGTGCAGGGCCTGCTCTCCAGAGCGGTGGCATCATTGAGGGACAGGGCCAAATCAGTACAGCCATGGAGGGGTAGGGCCAACTCTGTGAAGCCCTATCCTCCCTGATTTTGGTGGTAAAAGGAGCCATGGACATCAACACAGATTGCAGCTGTGGTAGTATCATGGACCCAGACATGGCCCCTCATAGCAGTCTAGGCCCAGAGTATACCATGGCCCTGGAAGGCAGCACAGGCTACTCAGATCTACATGGCCCCAGCATAGACTCTACCCACAGATGCTAATGTAGCCCTGGGTGGTGGCCCAGGGCCCTGACATCTGTATGGCCCTTAGTGGCACTACAGGCCATAGCCCCTGACATCTGTATGGCCCTTAGTGGCACTATGGGCCATAGACATCAATCCAGACTCCATCTGTGATTGGGAAAATGGACCCAGACATGGTCCTGGGCAGCAGCCCAGGTTCACATGTACCACGGTCCTGATAGGCAGTGCAGGTCACTTAGATTGGCTGAGACCCAACAGCAGCATAGCTCTCGAATCCCCATATGGCCCCAGATGTGGGCCCAGATCCTGGGCACCTACATTTGAACCAGCATGTGTTTAATCTTTGATTTTCATATCTTTATTGCAAAATGAGACCTGTTACATTATTTTTAAAAGGCATATGTGTTTGTATACAACATCTCTTCTTTTTTATTTCACGCAGCACATTTTAACAGTATTATTAATTTTGAAGGCAAAGAATTGAAGTCTAATTATAAGAATAAATGGATTTTTAATATTTACTTGGTCCTAAATTAATTGAAGGGAAAGAAAATGTGAACTATAGAGTAGTCTCTGAAGACATCTGCAAGCCATGTCTGATGCTTTCTCTTAAACCATTTGGTGAAGGATACCAATGCCCACTCATGATTACCTTTGAAATTAATGTTATGACAGGCAACCTCAGCACAAGTTAATCATTTTGTTCAAGAATTGTGCTTTATGATTAATAGTTAAGTGAAAGGACTTAATTAATTTTAATGTTTAAGTATGGCCTCCAGCTAGCACATTTTTATATGATTAATTCACATGGTAATGAAAATTCTACTCCTCATTTATATCCCAGATGAACTTTAAGGGAATGTTTTTCATGTTCTTGTAGAATATTTTGTCAAATCTTTCATTCTGATCCACAGTCAAGTGATGTTTCCAGTCTCCGATGGTACCTAATGAGAGAAGCACAGGGTAGCACCCACATAAGTAAGGTGCTTACGAAGCATATGGCAGCATCTACTATTCTCTACAGCTCACATTGCACATCGCTGAGTTCTCAGTAGGGTTTGGTTGGCTATCACAGAAGAATGTCCAGTAGAAGAAGCTTCAGAGTAGCAGCATAATAAATAGGCATCACTAGCTATTACCACTGAGTTATAATCAATTTTTAGAAAAAAGAGAAAACCCTCTAAAAGTTAAAAAATATATTAGAATTTTAAAAGTACATTTTACTGTGTACCAATCATTATACTAAGAAAACACTTATACTTCAAACACAATATATTTCAAATGCAACCTTATGAGGTATATATTTTGTTCATTTTAAAGAGAAAAAAATGAAGCCCAGAGGTTTTCAACAAGTCAAGTCAAGGGGACACAGAATGTTGAAAGAGCTAATGTTATAATTTTACTGGATAAGAATTTGAAATGATCACTAAGCTAGTTAAAACGAAAGTAGACATTTGGGGTCTTCAGTTGTCAGAGACAACGATATGATTGTTTGCATTTGGAACAGAGGGCAAGCTATCATGGGCAAGACATTTAGTCTTATTGAGAAATGAGATGTGAGAGTTGATGTTAAGTGGCAGAAGAGAAAAATAAAAGAGTTTTTGAAAAATATAAAAATCCAGATATTAAAATATAAGCTAATGCTCATAGTAATGATAGGTTAAAAGAGTATCAAGAGGGAAATACTCATTCTTAACCACATCTCCTGGCATATAATGAGATCATAATAAGTTTATTGCCCATTTACTTAATTGAATTTATATTAGATGAAGTTATTAAGCTATCACTCTAATTTTTATGATGAAAATAATCTCACAATGAGGAAATGGCATTTTAAACATTGTCTTCAATATAAACATATGGTAAGTTTACTTGTACAATATACTAGAAAAAACAGTGAGTAAAACTATTCTTGTCTCAGAGTTCATGGTGCTTCATGTCTGTAATCTTAGCATTCAGGAAGGGGTATGGTGCAGAGACAGGAGGATTATGAATTTAAGCCATCCTTGGTTGCTTGGGCAACACTGTGAAACACACATTTCTCTCTCTCTCTCTCTCTCTCTCTCTCTCTCTCTCTCTCTCTCTCTCTCTCACACACACACACACACACACACACACACACACACACACACACACACACCAAAACAAAACAAAAACCAAAATAAAACAAAAAACAAAACAACAGCACAAGATTAATTAGAATCTTCACTTCTAACACATCTATTGCCTAGGACAAGACTGCTGACATACTTTAAAAGGTTAGGTTGTATGGCCTAAAAGGAAGGAAAGTCATATCTACTTAGTAATTGAAAGTGTCAGATTTTTTTTTTCTTACTAAAACACTACTAGAAACCCTTCAGGTTCTCTGTCAGCTAAAATGTTCGATGCCTCCAAATGTCATTATCACCTGAAGGAATACATTGGAAACACAGATTATTTCTCCTAGGTACTCCAAGGAACACTCAATTTTTTTTTTTTTTTTTTTTTTTTTTTGCTACTGTGAACTACTAAATATCACCTTTGCGGAGGAATTTTCCCTCATCATTTCTTGTCCCAATTTCATTTCTTATAATATCTTCATAATTTGCTCGTGGGTCAGATTTCATGTTCTGAAACATAGATTGTCTCACAACAGCATCCACATCCTCATCACTCAGCTTTTTCTCCAGAAAACTGCAGATTTTAATCACTGAGCTTCTGAGGTCCTGAAAAAGTCATGGGTTGAGGAATTACTGACCTTATAATGGAGGTATGAGTTATAGCTAACCATGTTACATGAACAGGTTGAATTTACATTTGAAATGCAAGGATTCTTCAACATGTGAAAACATCATAGGAATAGGGTGAAGAAATAACTGAAATCATTATTTATTACCATTGATACAGAATAAGCCATTAATAAAACACAACTTTTTTGAGACTCTGTAGCCTGAAGCTGGCCTGGAATTCAATATGTTGTCTAGGATGCTCTGAAAGTTAGGATGCCCTTCATGTCTTAGCATCTCATGTGCTAGGATTAGAGGTAGGAGCCACTACATCTGTCTCAATATCTTTGTTAAGTAAAAATATCAACACACTTGTTGTAGAATATTAAGATGTGTTACTTTTGTTTATGTTGCATTTGTTTAACTCTGTGAAGCTGTGTTACTGTGCCTGTGTAAAACACCTGATGGTCTAATGAAGAACTGAATGGTCAATAGTAAGGCAGGAGAAAGGATAGGCGGGGCTGGCAGGCAGAGAGAATATATAGAAAGAGAAATCTGGGAGCAAGAAGTAGCCAGAGAAGGAGGAGGACTCCAGGGGCCAGCCACTTAGCTACATAGCAAGCCATGGAGTAAGAATAAGATTTACAGAAGTAAGAGAATGGGAAAAGTCCAGAGGCAAAAGATAGACAGGATAATTTAAAGTTAAGGAAAGGTGGCAAGAAACAAGCCAGGCTAAGGCCAGGTATTTATAAGGAAGAATGAGCCTCCATGTGTAATTTATTTGGGAGTTGGGTGGCGGCCCCCCAAAACAGCAAAAACAGCTAACAACACAAACAAGCAGCAGCAGTCAAGTACCTCAATGCAAAATACTGTGTATTAATTACTTGTAGCCAGAATCACATTTGGTTGAGAAGAATATGATCATCTTCTTCTGAGGTCTACAATAAGCTAGATTTTACTATTTCTATTTATTTAACATATTACCAGGAAATAATAGGCAGAGCATTTAGTCAAGAAAGAGAAACATATCATCTAAATTAGAGACAAAGAAGATTATCTCTGTAAAGCAGACTGTGTGATCTCATCCTAGGAAAAGCACAAGGATCTGCTAAAATAGTGAGATTTTACAAAGTTGTAAGATACAAAGTCAAAATCAATGTACAAATATTAGTTGAAAATTTAAATACTAGTAATGAGTAATCCTAAAGCAAGAAAAGAAAAAAGTACATGAATTTTGAAATGACAGGATTAAAAAACCTAGGAGTAAAGTTAAAAAAGGCTAAAGACAGTTCCATTGAAACCAACAGAACATGGATGAAAGGAGAAGAAAACAGAAATAAACAGAACAGTGTCCTACACTCATGAATTGGGGGACAGTTATTTTAAAGACACTAGACAAACCAACCCACAAATTCTATTCAGTCTGAATTAAATTTGCAATGATTTTTTCATTTTTGCAAGAAAAAAAGAAAAGAAAATATGTCCAAAATTCATATGAAATCACAGAGACCCTGAACAACCAGTCTTGAAATAGAAGATTAAATTTGGAGGAGTCACATTTTCAGATATCAGAATTACTTTATTACACTTTACTTATTTATTTATGTATGTGTGTGTATGACCCACACACACACACACACACACACTCATAAGGAGCTGGTCCTCTTCTGCCACCATGTGTGTCTCAAGGATTGAATTTGGGTCATCTGGATTGGTAGCGAGCCCATTTACCTGCTGAGCCATCTCTACCCACACAAAAAAAATATTTTAATGTCCTGGTAATTCTATTAGTGTGATAGTGACTTGAATACAGCCATAAACCAATAGAGCAGAACAGGCTTCCCAGGAATCATCTCTCACTTATAATGATCAAATGATTATTGATAAGTCTGCCCAAAACTTTACATGGGAAACGTCATTCATTTCAACAAATGTTCTTGGGTAAATTGGATGTCCATATGTAAAATTATAAAGCTGAATTCTCACCTTATGTCAAACTACTAAAATCTGGAACAAACATAAAAGCAAGAGCTTTAACTTAATGCTCTTACAGAGAGCTTAGAGGGTATGACTGACATCAGAGGACTTCACAAGGGTGTTCTGAATATCCCTCTACAAGTACAGAGACAAAATAGGGTGAATTATGTCAAAGGATTTCACAGTGGTGTCTTGGATATGTCTCTACAAGTACAGATAGGTAAAGAAAAATTTATTGAGTTGATTACATTAAACTTCATAACTCCTATGTAAAAGGGGACCTAATCAATGAAGTGAAAAGTTAATCTATAGAATGGGAACAATATTTATAAGTCATTTATCTGATACAGGATTATCCCCAGAAATCACAACAACAAAATCAACTCAATTAAAACTTTAAATAAATCATCCTCAAAGGGATTCTAGAAACAACTATTAAACAGAGGAGAAAAATGCTCTGTACCACTAGTCACTTGGGAAATGGAAACCAACAAGAAGAGCATACCACGTGTAACCTATTATGATGGCTCTTCCTTAACAACTGACATAAACCATAAGTGTTGCTGCTGTTGGTAGAGTGTAAAATGCTACATCTGTAGAGGAAAAGGTACAATGCTTCCTTCACAAAATAAAAGCACCATCACCGTATGCTCCAGCAACTCTGCTCCTGGCTTTCACTTCTCATTTCAAAACAAATGAGCCCAAAAATCTCTGAAAGATTTGTACATCCATATTCATAGCATCAGTATGCACACCAGCTCAAATGTGGAAACAAGCCAAATATATATATAGATCACAGAACGTAAATACAGTGGGATATTATGCAGACACAAGGAGGGAATTCTGATACATGATACGATAAGCCTTGATGACATTGAGGACATCATAGTAAGTAAAATAAGTCAATAAAAATACAACTGCCTGTTTCCATTCATACCAAGTATTGAGCATGAAGAAATTACTGGAGGAAGAAAGCAGGGTGGTGATGTTCAGGGACTGAGAGGAGGAAAAGGAGAAGTTATGGTTTAATGATCCTAAGGTTTCAGTTTGACAAGCAGAAAAGGATTTGGAGAGCATTAGTGACAAATGGTTGCATAACAAGTCATAATAGTGAAATGGCACATTTTACCTTATGGATGTTAAAATCATAATTAAGAGTGCAATTGGGGTTCATAACATGACTAGGGATATAGCAGTTGTTTGTGAGATTAATTTTACCCAGAGAAGTTACAACACTCTTCATGATGATGAAGTACTACCTCCAATTCGAGAACAAAAATAAATAAATAAAAATGAACACATGGATTTCCTTTGTCAATGTGAGAATGAATACTGATTGAGAGAAGCTTGAAATCCCTTCCATATTTAATGGAAGCTAAACTTCAGAGGACTCTATACATGAAATAGAAGAAACAGAGATGTGTTTGTATGTGGGAACCAGATGATTTGGGGCCCTGCTAAGCAGGCTTAAGTGTGTTAGTCTCCATCTTTGTATGTGTTAATTTTGGAAGAAATTTAGTGTATTGTGGTGAATAAAATAATAGGATTCTAATGCTAATTGATTTATACAATGACTTTGATGCATAGTGATTGACTGAAAAACCGAGACCCAAAAGAACATGAAAAATAGAACAATGCAGCTAAAAGAAAGAGAAGAAAAGATGATAGGGGTTTGGATGCTGCTGATAATGGAGTTCTTAGAAATAATTTTAACATAATACTATATTCAAGGAGGTAAAAGACAAAATTTTAAATTGCCCTGAACCCAATACTATAAATGAGAACAAATTAGAAACAGACTGTCTTTAATTAGTGAAAAGTAAATCTCAGTGAATAATTTTAGTAGAAACTTTAACTCACACAAACTCAGCAAAGTCAAACTGGGAGCCAGGGGTAGGAGCACAATACAGAATGGAAAGACAAAGAAGCTGTTGGCGCCTTCATGGAGAACTTTGCCTGTCTCGGGTATGGTGACACACACCATTAATTCTAGGACTCAGGAGGTAGAAGCAAGAGGATCTCTGTGAGTTCAAGGCTAGCCTAGTCTAAATAAAGGGTGCTAGAAAAACCATGAATACACACTGAAGTGCTATCTAAAAAAAAAAAGAAAGAAAGAAAGAAACCAAGTAACAAAAATAAAACAGAGAATTTTCTGGTCTGTGGCTCTAATTGTCCACATTTTATAGTAGTTATGTGCCTCGCTGCTCTTTGCTGGCCCTCATTAGGTAGTGAGCATGGAAAACTATAGTAAAGTGGATCATCATGTCAGCTCTAGCATCTCTGAGTATATAGCCAATAGAAATGAAGTCACCATCCAAAACTTACTGTTAACTAGTGCTATTGCTGTACATTTTCCACCACAATATGTGGACTCAGCCTAGTGTCCATTAACAGATGAAAGGGTAAATAATTTATGATATATGTCATACACTATATATATATACATATATATATATAACATATATTTTATATATAATATATATAAAATAGATTATATATAATATATATAATAGATTATTACTCAAACATTAAAATGAAATGAAATTCTGTCATCTGCAGGAAAATGTATGAAGCTAAGGACACCAGGTTAAGTGAAATAAGCCAGACAATGAGACAAATGTCTGTGTTCTTTCATCTGTGGAAACTCAAAAGTCGACTTTTAAGTAGAATTGTGTTTAATAGTGATCAGGGGGGTCTTGGGGGAAGAAAGGAATGGCAGTTCAAGAAGAGTGGCAAGATGAGATCAATGCACACTCTACTCCTGGGCAAGAATATCACACCAGATGCCACTAATGGATGCCACTGATATGTGATGATAAGGTTTTTGATTTGTGAGGTTTCCTTGACACAGGTGGTCACATGAGACGGGATCACAAGAGATGACTGTACAGGGAGAAGAGAGTCCTGAGGAAGTCCAGGGAGTGAGGCCGAGGCAGGACATTAGGAATCATCTCCAACCCAAAGCCCAAAGGAGAATTCAAGTATGAAGAGAACTGGGAGAACAGGATTTCAACCAAGAGAAGAATAGTGCAAAAGAAATCATTTAAAAATACAACTTTCTCATCTTACCTTCTTCATATCTTCATAGCTCTGAAACATAATATTGAAGTCATGTCTGTGTTCATACCAGCCTCTGATGTGGTCAAACCAACAGCTTCCCACCACTGAGAACAAAGGTAAGGAGTAAAGATGTGGCACAAGACTTTAATCCCAGCGCTCGGGAGGCAGAGCCAGGCTGATCTCTGTGAGTTCGAGGCCAGCCTGGCCTACAGAGCGAGATCCAGGACAGGCACTAAAACTATACAGAGAAACCCTGTCTTGAAACAACAACAACAACAACAACAAAAATGACAACCTGTGTGTGCACGTAGTAAATGACAAACTCTCTTCTCCATTTTCTGGTTTTGGATTTTCAGAAATAAAACAGAGTCCCTGAAATGGACATCTATATTCCTATTTAAAATGTTTAATGGTTTGGAGGACCAATTTCCACCTGGCATTCATAGAAACCCGCCTATATAAAGGTACTATAGGAGTAGGAAGGAAGTGATCCAGAAAATCAAGGGGCTGAGACTGCAGATGACTTTAGGGCACACTGTTTCATTTTCCTGCTTTTCCACAAAGGGCACACGTATCTCTTGAAACTCTTGTTCTCAATGATGCCTGGGCAACAGTGTTCGCTGTCTACAATGGCACAGAATCTGAATAGAGAACCCGACTCCACATGCTATGAAATAGTTAGCCTCTTGAATTAGCTAATCTACCTAAGTATTGCAATGAATAATTCCACCGCTGCTGTATAAGGCCTTACACAGGCCCATGCAAAGCACACACTCACCCTCAGCATTTGCTCTGCCAGAATAGACGACTCTACCCTTGTCACTAGTTGGAAGGAATTAATAGAATATCTGTAAACCAAAATAGTTCCTACATGGCATGCCTTTGCAACCTTGACAATCCTCAAATGGTCATTAAAGATAGAAAAGCCAGCTGGTGACAGAGAGTTGACATTCAGTTGTCACTAGAGATGAGTTCTTTGGGTTCTGTCTGGTATTGTGCTTCTTGTTCTGGTATTCTTTTTCTTGTTCCTTTCAGAAAAGCAGGGCATTTCATTGCTCTACTCCATTTCTTTGAATTGTGTTCTGTAAGTCTGAGAATTTGGCCAACTGTGTAATTAGCTTTTGTGTAGTTCATTTGTGTCTGGGTTGATGAATTAATACTTACCTCTCCCCTCTAGAAACTTTTGAATAAAACTTTCCATAGAATTTGCAGCTTCAAAGTTAGCCATCAAATTTGTAAAATGAAAATAGGAGGTCAAAATATCTTTAGGATTTCTGTAGACATAAAGAATCTGTAGACAGAATTATGGGATTATTTCTTTTAAAAAAACTTGGTTATGCTTGTAAGCTTTAAAAACAATCTTATAATATTTGATTATGACAATAAGCATAATTATTTCTTCTAGTCTTTAAGCTGTGAAAAGCCAAGTGGTTATTATTTACTTTTTGGTATTATGGAGAGTACTGTAATAAACATCCTTTCTCCATGGTATTTCATACATGTATAAGCATGTAGCTCAATTCTCAAAAAGCAATATTATTTATAATGTTAATAAATACTGATAATTTATTTGCCTTATATGATCAATATATATTGTATAAAATTTTTAAAGGAAAATTAATTTGTCATGAGAGTGAGTTGATGAGTATTATGTGATATTAGATGTATAACTAAGGTAGCAATAAAGATAAGTTTAAAAACTAATAGTCATATTGATATACCCAGTAACCCACAAATAATCTTCAAAGAAAAACGAGTTTTTCCTTCACATCTTCAAAAAATAACTTAAACATGAATTAAGAGTATAAAAATTCACACACAGAAATAATAATCTGGGAGTGTGTGACCACAATACTGGCACCTGGGAGTCTAGGACAGGAGGAGGAGTTCATGCCAGCTTTGGCTCCATACCAGGCTCTCACAAGAAAAAAAAATAAATGAAATAAAGGAAGGGAGGGGGAAAAAGAAGAAGAAAGAAAAACCAAAACCCAAAGAGCATATCTCCAGGCTAAAATGCGAATCTCTTTAAAAGAAAAATCAATCAGTTTGGTAACACTAAAATTAAGAATGTTGTTAATCAAAACATACATGAGAAGAGCGATGCGATTGATCTAAAGTAGATTCATATCTAGAAGTGATATGAAGCAAACTGATCAGGAGACTGTCATAAAACGTTGGGCCTTTTCACAGAATCAAAAATAATTATGGCCAATAAACATAAAACATGATTACTTTCATTATGAACATGCAAATTAAGATAAATTTGAGACACCTTTTGGTAGCTGTCATGTTAATAAACCTTTAAAAGTCTGATCTGTCCTGTTACTAGATAAAAACTAAGAACTTATCTATTGGACATTTCAGTAAGAAATCACAAATCTGCTTTCTTCAGAAATTCTGCACCACCTCCATAAATTGAATCCTCTGATAATAGTAAAACACTGGAATAACCTAATTATTCAGTACTTAGAGAAGGCATATTGTGGGTACAATAAGCTCTATGACCTACTTTGGTTTTCTTGTTCTTGAGAGCTTTTGGTACTAAATAATATGGGAGGTGGGAAGCAAAGATGCGTGGTGATGGCATTTTGGTAAAGTCAAAATTATGAATATTGTACTCAAAGAATGGTATTCTGTCCATGGTTTGGACATTTTCAGTACTGTTTCGGTGGCCCTCAAAAAAAATCGAGCTGAGGATCTGTTGAGTCCAGATGGTACCTGTAAAAATAGAGAACAATCCTGTTTTCAATCCTGAAGTAGGTTTCAATAATGAGTCCCAATAGTAATGTCATAATCTTAGATGAATTTAGAGCTCTCTTTTCCTTAAACACTCCAAGTATGCTTGGATATGCCCACTTTTCATTCCCCATTGTCTGTATGTAACACTCAAGTTGGTAAGGCTGAAATCAACAACTCTTTGTTCCTGTCTCACTTAAATATATGCGGTGATTTGGTAGTGATAATCCAGATTATTCTTGCAGTGTCTTCTTGTGTATTCTGTGCTTTGTGGGGGGTCCTTTTGGTAATATGTAACTGACCTTGCCATATAACATTTGCAGATATTAACAGGTAAAGTATAGTATCAGTACGTATGGATACATACAGTGGGGTCAGATCACACCAGGGAGAGTAGCATTTCTGGCTTGCTGCAAGGCTGTTGTTGTTTTTCTATTTGGAGCCTTCTACATTATTTCTTAATTTTTATAAAATATATAGTAGTTACTGAATGCCACTTTATTGTTGCTTATGAGCAATTCTGACTTATTTCTGAAATTACTTCCTTATTTGCTTGCCTTTTAAAAGTGTAGAAAAGCTAATAAAATTAAATATTTCCAGTTTCCACCCTCTTTGGAATTGCTTTGTAGGCGCAACTACTTCTCTGGCATAGATCATAATATACATGTTGAAAGAGGAAACCACAGATTTCGATGTTATTGACATCTGGTTTCTTGACTATTAGATCAAGTCATACAGTGGAAGTGTTTGAGAAATACATGCAAAATTCCAATTCTATTCCCTTTAAGAATAGACCCCATGGGATCAAATACCATAGTGCTAAGGTTTAGCCTTGTTTAATAATGGCTATTCCAGATAAGTCGTTGTTGGCAGTGCAGATTTGATTAGCCATGACTATTCCCAGTGAGGAGTGCATCATTTGTAGCAGAGACTAAAATTTTGAAAGGACAGATCATGTCAAGACATCACAGACTCTGGGGCTTATAACAACGAATATGTTGGCATCCTGTGTCCAATATAAACACTAATCACCCATTTCAGTCTTCCCGAGGACTTCCAGAAGCACCCAGGGGCTGTCTAGCGGCTGAGTTATTTAGTTATTATCTACAGTGAAACAAAGTGACTGCCTCCCAGAGTCCTTCAAGTTCTGTACCACATTAAACATCGCAAGACAGAAAACAAAGTAGGATTGGATAAGAACAAAGAAGTCTTTTTGCAAAGTGTCTTATTTACTGAAGTGGTCAAATATGGATATAAAATCTTGGTGTTATTGTTCATGGGCAGCAAAACTAAGTGGGGAGGGGGTATGTGAAATCTAAACACTTACAGCTTTAGTCTGTTAACCAGTGCAAAACCTTAAACCAAGACTTCCAAGTGTTACCTTCTGCCGAGGTAGAAGTTCCCTTTACAAAGGGAACTTTAATCCCTCTTCATGTCCACTAGGACTGCGTAGGAAAACAGGGACGCTTGTGAGCACTTGTCCTGATTAGCCTCACAAACCCAAGAGTAATCCTGGGGAACCTCACTGCTTAAGGGTTTTGTTTTTGTTTTTGTTTTTGAAATTTTTAAGTAGATTACAGTTGTCTTAGAAATCTTGTCAACAAAATTCAATGCATTGGAAATTTAAGAATTGTCTGAGATAACAGTTGACGGTGTGTGGAAAGGAGAATATTTATGCGTTTATTATCAAACCAAAACAAATACCAATGCCATATGGTCTACTCATGCCACTCACCAGATTTTGGAAATGTGACTAGGAAGACATCATCATCTCTAATTTCTTGATTATCCATATTTTCCACTATGTTCATTTTAACTAAAGATCTTTCAAAATTATAGCCTTTGAAGTTAAGTAAATATTCCTTCTTATGGTCCATGATAATTCACCTAGAAGTAAAGAAATCATAAAATTTTCTTCACAATCGTAGTATTTTCCAATAGTGAGTAATGCTTGTTGAGTGGTCTACATATACCGAGCAGCACTGAAATGTCTCTCACGGATTAATGTTTACTACAATAAACATATTACATAGGCTAGGCTATTTAAATTTACAATAACCTTATGTCACTACATCTTACTATCACTATATAAAATCTGAGGGAACAAACATATCAGGAAGCTAGAAAGATTGTTCTATGATTCCAGATGGGAAAGGTGATCTTAACTCTAAACACACAGATGAGAAAAGAGGGCACCAAGAATGCAACCAAGTCAGTCAAGGTTGTCCTGCTGCTCAATTTAGAAAGACTTGACAGACAATTTGGGCACAGAGACCATGTTTGTAACTGAAGAGTTTCTTTGTATATTACATTTTATATTGCATCTTATTTTTATTCTGTTTACTTTCGTTATGAAAATAAGAAATTCCTTTAAGGACTATGATTCGATTTTTCTTTTCCTAGAGTATGGATAACCTGCTGTCTCTGTGGAGTATTTCTGAGACTTGGCATCTGAGAGACCATTTCTAATAAAATTTTTTGCCTGAATAAAACCCATGGTCCTTAGAAACATTATTCTTGTATAGTCATAAATGTATGAAAATGTTTGTCATGATATTATACTTTTCAGCAGAAGAATTTAAAATAAAAATGCAGCATAAATATTTTTTTATTTTATGATACAAAGCACCATGTTTCCATATGGCATTTTTGTACATATTTTGGGGGGTGATACTCCCACACTCCTCCAGATCTCCCTGCTCCTGTCCCTGCAGACGCGCACCTTCATTTTTCTTACCTGTCATAAATGATTTATTGCCCCAGATGTCTTCCTTTCTTAAAAGATTTCCCCTCTTATTGTCTCTTTACTACTTGCATGATTGATATATATTCCCATATGACTGCACATATGTAAAAGCTAGAAGCTAGGACCTGTGAAAGAGACCATGTGATAATTTGTCTCACTGAGCCTGAGTTACCTCACTTAATATAATACTTTTCAGCTTCATCCATTTTCCTTCAAATTCTATAATTTCATTTTCTTTACAGATGATTAAAATTCCACTGTACAGATGTACCACAATTTCATTATCCATTCATCAGTAGGTACATATTGAGGCTGTGTCCATTTCTTTGTTATTGTAAATAGAGAATTAATACCAGTATCAGTTAAGGCCCATTAAGGGAAACAATTTCCTTCTGGTCAAGAGAAGGAAATCTCTGACCTGGGTGGAGATCTAAAATTACAGTTGGTCAGTGCCATGACCTGGCTATGGGACCCCCTACGAAGACACACTTACCTTAAACCATGCTTAAGAGATAAGAGGAACAGTTAGCCTTTTACTGAGGTAATGTACTTTTCCTTCCCAGAATTCCAGGTCTGTAGTCAATCAATGTAAGCTACCCTGAGTTTCTGTTGGGCCTGCCCAACTTTTCTTTTTTCTTCGTTTTTTGTCTTTTACTTTCAGCTATTAGCCAGAGGTAAATACGCTTTCTCTGGTACAGGGGGCCTTTTCACCCATCTCTCAATCTCCCACTCTACCAGGGGGCTGCTTGTCCACCAAGTACTGTCTCAACTTAAATGGCATGCCTTCCCCTTCCTCTTCTCTGTCTCCCTCGTCCAAGCTGCTGCTCAGGTTTCCAGCTTGCCTGCCATGGAGGTTTTCTTTTAAATTCATTTAATAAAATTGTCCTTCAGTTTACATTTCTGTCTGCTCTTAAATTTATTATTAAGAAAAAGATGCCTGAGAGGGGACTCTGATGTTCCCAGTAACATGAATGATTTTGGTAGACTCCCCAAAATTTCAGATAACACATGAATGTGTTATCTATAGAATGAATCTTTATCTCTGTGATAGTGTGTAGACTCTCTTGGGTATATGTGCAAGAGGAACAGAGCTGGTTCATCTTGTTAGCTTGCACTCCCACTAACAGTGGGTAAAGGTTCCTCTGCTCACATCCTAACTAGTGTTTGTAGTAATAATGTAAAGTTACAAAAAAAAACAACGTGAGTGGGATGTGGTGAACAACACATGAATGTACTGATGAACTCTCCACGTAATAATCCAGGGGCAGTTGCAGAGCCTCCATCTGTGATGTAGGTCATGGTAGGAAAACACTAGTTTCCATAGCAAAGGAACAGAAAGCAGAACAGAAGGAGACTCCAGAGTCTGTTTCAGAGGGCTCAGCTTCAGTGAAAGATTCCCTCCTTCCAGGGTGAGTGTTACTGCTGGGGGCTGGAACCACAGCTCAAAACAGAGAAAGCCTCAATATTTGTACTGTGCTTTTAACAGCAGTACATTTTAAGGAGAGGTAGAGGGACACACACACACACACACACACACACACACACACACACAGACAGAGAGAGAGAGAGAGAGAGAGAGAGAGAGAGAGGTGGGAAGTGGTTATGGGAGGGGATGGCACAGTGCTAGGAAACTCTAACAGAGGACTGACAAAAAGCCATTTTAGCAAGAATCTTAGTGAGTTGGAGGTTAAGCCATTCCAGAGGCAAAGATCCCTCCCTGCACAAAAGATCCCTCCCTGCATGGCTTATTGTGGGAGTTCAGAGGAAGTGCCATAGTACTGTATTCTATCATTTGACCTACATAATATTTCTGTCTAGAGAAGGAAAACTTTGAATCAGAATGCAGCAATGTTCTATGATATGGATATTTGGTTTGAGCCATAGCTTGTGGTGGACTACAGAGCTAGACCTGGGAACTGTGCCCATGTGAGAGACCTGTAGGGTACACAGGGTCATAGGGGCCAGTTTATCTTTAGACAACATAGCACAGATATTGATATAGTATGGGCCAAGATAAACAGTGAAGGATGTTAATAAGTGAGCACAAAATCAACGACACTGGGGATCTGTAGACAGTAATATATACTGTTATACAACCATTCCTTGCAAAAGTGATACTTTTATGTGATTCTGTATAAACATGTCCTTAAAGAAAGAGGCCTGAGCTTTCATATTGTCCCTACCATTTGACAGACAGTCTACCTGCTTGTCTCTGTAGGCCTGTGTCTATACCTCTGCACAGCCCAAGAGCCAGCAGAATAAAGCATGTCAGATGTGCCTGTTGCTCCTTCCATTCCCTTCCATCTCCTGGCCTCCCATGACTGGCACAGGAGCTTAGACCTTACAAGACTATGTACAGACCACATCTAATATCCCCCCCCCCTCTCTCTCCCTCTCCCTCTCTTTGGAGTTGTGGACATGGTGGGGTACCCTGCCTCAGCATCCTGAGTGCTAGGATTATTTTAGGTTTTCTGTTTGTATTTGCTTACTGTTTTCTTTTTTTATTCTCCTTCTGACTGGTTCTGACTTACTTCCATTCTCATCTTTACTGTTCTCCCACTGCTTTTGACTTTTCTCTCTTCTAATTTTTCTGTTCTTCAAATATGTATTACTAGTCTTTTTTGTTTGTCTCCTGTCCAGCCCTCCTCTTGCCAGCCCTGTTCCTTTATTTGCCCTTGTAATTTGAGTTGTGAGACTTACTTGTTTTTAACTAGCTGTTTCTATGTTTTTATTATGGACCTATCCACCAGGTGTGGCCATTTCCATAGTGTTCTGCTCTTGAAGTAGAATTGACGCTCAAGCCTGGTGCCGTGAAGCTATCTGGGAGGTTTTAACTGCTGAGCTACACCTGAAGTCCAGTGGAGCAAAAGGATGTCTCAACCTGACAAAAACCTTGTCCTCCTTGAACACTGCCTGCACTACCAGTGAAACAATACCAGTAATTAAAACATTACAAGTAATCACCCAAACAGAAGTCCCAACACAGCCCCATGAGGAATAGGGCTGCCATAAATCTGAAAACTACTAACCCACTGTCATGGACTGTAAGGAGAGAGTTTGGTGAAAGATTGCATACATGGAAGAATGAAGCCAGATCACATTATCTCACCCTGTACAAAAGTCAATTCAAAATCTGTCAAATACCTTAAACACCAGACACTCTGAAACTACTAGAGAGAAAGAGAAAGAAAAACACTCTGTGAGGTAGGTAAGGATTTCTGAAAAGGACTCCAACAGCTCAGAAAATAATACTAAGAACTAAAAATAGAAGTTGAAAAGTTTCTACACACCAAAGGAATCAGTTCATTTAGTGAACACACAGCCTACAGAATGAATGAAAGTAATTTCTTGCTGTGGGATGTTCTGTATGCTGTGAATATGTGTTGCTCTGATTGGTTGATAAATAAAGTGCTGCTTGGCCAGTAGCCAGGCAGGAAGTATAGGCAGGCAAGCGGATGAGGAGAATTATGGGCAAAGGAAGGCAGAGTCAGGAGACACCAGCCTGCTGTCCAGGGAGCAGCATGCAATGATACACAGGTAAAGCCAAGGAACACATGGCAACATATAAATTAACAAAATGGGCTGAGTTTAAATGTAAAAGTTAGTCAGTAGTAAGCCTGAGCTAATGGCTGCACAGTTTAATTAATATACGCCTCTGTGTGTTTACTTGGGTCTGAGTGGCTGTGGACCAGGCAGGACACACAAAAACTTTCAGCTACAAATGGCACCCAACATGGGGCAAGAGTTTCCAACTAAAACCTGAGAAAGCTTTAAAAAAAAAGATTTTAAACGGAGCTAAAAACAGCTTCCTAGATGTGTCTCTCAGGCAAGTCATGAGCCACTGTAGACAGTGGCACCTGAGAGCCAAGCAACACACTATGTGATGGATTTAGCTTTTACTAGTACAAAAAAAAGAGGTTTTTGGGCTACATGCTGCTGGATGAAGGTATAGACCCACTGCCCCCCCAAAGTCCGGCAGTGAACATGGTTCCCCCAAAGTTGGCAGTAAAGGTAGCTCTGTTGTTCCTCCATGTTGGAAAGCTGAGGTGGGCAGAGCCAGCAGCCAAAACTGCCTTTTCAATCCCAGTAATACTGCAGTTTAAAACAATTGATTCACAATCCTAAAGGGATTATACTGTGTGTAAAAATGTATGTAGGCTTAAAAGAGAGAGAAAAAGGAATATAGACAGTTATATTAAAGAACTAGAAAGTTTTAAAAATAAATTTTAAAGAGAAAGTAAAAGTAATATAAAAATATGCCACCTAAAGATGGTAATCACACAGAGAGTCTGGATTCTATGGTCTTTGGGATTTTTAACTGAAGAAAGACATTTGATTGCAAAGATTTCTCAGGTAAACCAATATGTATATTTTAAAGGTATCTTGACTTCAAAATTTGGATCTAAGGATATGTTGCTTTAGAAAGGAGGCTCTGCTTTTGTTTCCACAGGAAGCAAGAGGCTATAGATTTATTCTAGATTAAGATACATCAGGTTTGACCAGCCAAGACCTCCTGAAAGGTCTCCAATGACACCACAGTCCAGATCATCCAATATCCAAAATCAACTTCAAAGCAACTGGCTCAGAAAATACAGCCTCACAGACTACTCCAGTCAAGTCTTGACCATAATCCGTCTAGGGAGCAGCATGTAATGGCACACAGGTAAAGCCACAGAGCACATGGCAACATATAAATTAACAAAAATGGGCTGAGTTTAAATGTAAAATCTAGTTAGTAGTAAGCCTGAGCTAATGGCTGCACAGTTTTAATTAATATAAGCCTCTGTGTGTTTACTTGGGTCTGAGTGGTTGCAGACCAGGCAGGACACAGAAAAACTTTCAGCTACAGTTGCTTACTATACCTGTGACAGGATACTGATAGCCAGAGTTTTGTTTTGTTTTGTTTTTGTTTTTCAAGACAGGGTTTCTCTGTGTAGCTTTGCTCCTTTCCTGGAACTCACTCTGTAGCCCAGGCAGATCTTGAACTCACAGAGATCCACTTGCCTCTGCTTCCTGAGTGCTGGGATTAAAGGCATGCACCACCACTGCCCAGATGATATCCAGAATTTATAAATAACCAAAACCCCCCACAGATATAAAAAGCAAAAGCCCAGAAATAGACTAATGAAATTACTATATATTCATGTTTTATCTCATTTCTGGACCCTTGATTTTCTGATACATTAAAAACCACATATAAATGAGGGTCTTGGGGAGGAAAGGAGATTGCAGTAGGGGTAGGGGAAATGGTAATAAAGGAAGTGTTCCTGCTGGAAACTGCACCTCAGCCCCTCTCCTCCCTCTCTAAACCTGAGCTGCTCAAGACTGCACCTACAGGCTGTTTAAGCTCTGGTCCATAGACGTACCACATGATTTCTCTTCTTCCCCTGAGATTACCCAGGAATGCTTTGCTCAGCTTAAACCTGGTCTTATTAATTCAGCTTGATTTAGCTTATTGCTTTGGTGGGGAAACCCACTACTGGGGATTCAACATACTTACCAGGGGGCATGGAGGTAGACGTGTTCAAAGTGCATGATAAATTAATGTTTGAATGATATTGTCTTTATTAAACCTGGTGCAATGAAGACATGCCAATGAACACAACATTGACCTAACCAATAGCAGCTATAAGGATGCGTAAAGATAACAGCCAGTTGTGTGTGCACTAACATCTCAGTTATGTGAAGTATGTATTGTCATAAAGCATATGAATAGTCACAGATTAGTAAGACATATAATGAGTATAAAAGATTAACTTAAAATGCATAAACACATTATTTGATAGACTATAATAGATAAAATTCACCTATTAGTAATTACTAGCAAAATTGCAATTAACATAATGTCAGATAACAAAAAGTTTTAAATATTAGTTATAGTTTTGACTTAATTATTAGTTTTTATCTGAAATTAACCTCAAGAAATGGTAGTTAAAATAAGAATAGCTATGCTAATTCAATGAATTTACTTTCAGAGAAAGAGAGAGAGAACAGAACTTAAAGACAGATTACAAATTTGCAAATTTAGTCCAGTCAAATATCTGCATAGGATCTATCAGATAAATCTCTACATAATGTTCAAATAAATTAGAGGATACCACAGTTCCTAATAGCATTAGAACTGCAGATTTCAGGTGTTTACTCCAAAAGAATTTTTTTGTACATTATGAAAATAAATGTGTCAAAGTCTAAAAATGCAGCTCTGTCTAAATTGCATGCCAGCAAACAACATTTAATTTCTTTTAAACCATCTAAGTCACTTGATCAATACAAGTCAGAGTTTAGATTTCTGCAAAGAGGAAATAGAAAATCTTTTATGTTAGAGTCATCTGTATAAAGCCTTTGGAGGTTGTTGAGTACAATTGAAAGATATCAATTAAGCCTCTAGTGATTATCTTTCTGTGAGGTGAAGTCCAGGCTGCCTGACTAGTGAGTAATAGGAACAGAATACCTGGGGTCTGTTCACAAATAATGGATTCAAGATGGTAGGTGAAGTAACATGTTGACATTGACACCATGAATTTCCCATCAAGTTACCCACCTACTCCCAACATTACTGTGATTTCCAAAAAATCTGGTCACTGAGCGGTGTGTCAGGCTGCCCCTAAAAACACACTGAAAGAAACTGTCATTCCTTGTTATCTGTCATGACTTGTCACTCAAGTAGTCTGTCTTTTACAGTATGAAGAGAGAATTTTAAGAGCCATGTCTCTCAGAAGTAAGGGGAGAAAGGTGTGTGTAAGAAAGATTCATACAGAACCTTGACATTGGTGTTGCAAGGTGGTCTGCATTTCCTTATTATCATTTAAGTCCAAAGACAGGAGAAAGGCAGAAAATTCAAGAGAAAAGAATAAGCCATGCAGAGGAGAAATAGGGCTTGAAAGATGTCAAACACCTACCTTTAACTACTCACGGTTGCAGATCAGTAGAGGAAACTAACCAAGTCAGCTAAAACGTGAAAGTGACAAGGACTGAAGGGTGGCTGAGGTACAAATAGTCCTGAAGGAGTTTGTTTTGGCAGATGAGTACTGAACTAGGGAAGGCACTAGTAGTTCAGCCTTGATAAATTGGGTAAAAGTTGACTTCTGTGAAAATTTACCATGTTATTACAGGACCTACAAAGGACCACGGGAAAACAAGGTTCATATTTACTCAGTTATTGACTAAACAAACATAAGATGTATTTGGAAAGGGAGCCAAGATGATCTTTGATGACCTGCTTAGATCAAAAGTAATCCTGTTCAAGCCATCTCGGGTTCTGTGGCTGGTTCCATTCCTCAATGTTTTGTCTCCACTATCCCATGCTCCTGTGCTATCGAGCCCCCTCTTCCATTACAAATGCAGTTTGTAGCAATAGAGGGCTCAGTGGCTGTTTAACCTTGCTGGGTTAATAAATTCATTTTCAAATGCTCAAAGTGTCCTTTTTTAGCAATGATTTTCCAATCCTGTTTCTTTTCTTATTACCAGATATGACCTGTCCTTTGTTTTCTACAATAACAGGCTTTTGCCCCCATTCTGTCCAGCTCTCTTCTCTCATGTCTTAATCCATTCTTTGGTCTTCTGTTTCCCACATAGGCTGCTCTTAGGTAACGATGATTCTCGGGTTCCCACAAAACACAGAATTTGACCCCAGGAGAGATTTTTTTAATCTGCTTAATACAAATTTTCCCTGAGAAGGGAACAGGGTATCACTGGAGGGTAATTTAATCTTCTAAACATCAAAGCTGTTTCTGTGTGCTCAGTGTTGCAAACTGAAGCAATGTTTGCAAAAACAATCCATTATGTGAGAGCACTGCAGTGCAAAATGTGGAAACCAGTGTAGTAGATGACTCGCTCAAAGGAACAGCCTAGCTAAACCTTTCTGACTGTGGGACACTAATTGTCACTGAGCTGAATGTTTTCAGGCTCCTATGAGGTAATCAGATCTTATTTGTAGGGAAGGAAACAGAAAAAATACACACACACACACACACACACACACACACACATACACACACACACTCACACACGTGGAAGGTTGTGCAATTGGAAGAAAATACGAGCAATTGTTGATGCAATGATGGGAAAAGTATGAACAAAATTACTTTTCCACTCAAATGAATTTGGTTGAACTTGGAAAGTATGTAAAGAAAATTTAGCACACTGAGCATGGCAGTGTGTAGCAGGAATCTTAAAATGTCTTACTAATAAAATCAAACCTGAGGCCAGGCATTGGGGTGAATGCTGGAAGATCAGAGAAGCAGAACAAGCCACAGCTACCTCACCTTGCTAATTTCTCAGCTGGTCTTGTTTCCTCAGACTGCAAGCTCCTATGTCCTCATCCCAATGGCTCTCAGCTGAACTGCTGCTCAAAATGCTGAATGCTTAACCAGCCAAATGCTTAACCAGCCAAATGCTTAACCAGCCAAATGCTTAACCAGCCAAATGCTGCTAGTTTCTGGTCTTCATGCCTTATATAACCTTTCTCTTTCTGCCTGGAATTAAAGGTGTGTGTCACCATCCTTGGCTGTATCCAATGTGGCCTTGAACTCACAGAGATCCACAGAGATTTCTGCCTCTGGAATGCTAGGATTAAAAGCGTGAGCTACCACTGCCTATCCTCAAGTTTAATATTGTGGTCGTCCTGTTCTCTGACCCCAGATAAGTTTATTAGCCTACACAATTTTTTGGGGAACACAATACCACATTTCCCCTGTTTTTGTCTAAAATTTTAAAAAGCTTATAACTAATACAGGAAAAATCATATCCAATAAGTATATACAATGTACACAGTCAAGATTACATTAATGATGTCTAGTCCATTAACATTTGACAGATTCAGGCGAAAAACTCTAATATATATATATATTTTTTGACAATGTCCAGTCCAGTAACATTTGATAAACTCAGACAAAAACATTTTCATTACTTATCCTATTTAAAACAAGTAGTTCCTTTTTTAAAGTAGATTCAAAAATTGATCTTTTTTTCTTACATATTCAGCAGTGTTTACCTTTAATGCCATGACTTAAGAGGCAGAAGCAGGTGAATCTTCATGAGTTCTAGGCCAGCCTGGCCTACATAACAAGTTCCTACCTAGTTAAAGATTCATAGTGAGATCTTGTCTCAAAAAACAAAAAAAGGATTTATCCAATCCAATAAAAGCATAACTATCAATGAGTCTGATTCATTGTACATTATTTCTTTAAAGTAGTTAACAAATAAACAACCCAATAGAACAAAGGACTGAAATCATGAATAAATATCAATGCAAAAGAAATCTGAATAGGGTATTAAGATATACACTAAACTTTCTATTTTGGCCATAATCATGGATACAACTTAAAATATTTCAAAGAAATTAGGTCATATCAATGTTTTAATCTAAGATATCCAATTTAATTGTCTTGCTTAGTAAAATCTATTACAGGAATATTATAACACAGTATGTGATGATGTCTGTAACCCTTGTGGGTATTTTATTCAATTTTGGATATTTCATTTGTCAGGAATATTAGTTTCATTGATGATAGATATGTGAATTAATCAATTTGCACGCACACTGACTATGCAACAAATTTATGATTAATGGCCCTGTGATTTGAAACAACACATTTACTCATATGCACAATTGTCCCAAATTTACCATGGCTCAAATGCAATTTATTCCAATTTTATTGAACTTTTATTATCTTTTGGAGAATTTTGTAAAATATGTTCTGACCATCTTCATCCACCCTTCCCCAATTCTTCCCATTCCCCTCCTACCCAACTCTGTGTCTTTTTGTTCTTTTTATTTCTTTTACCAATCAAGGCCAATGTAAACTGCCCAAATATTCTTGGATGTGTGGTTTCCATTGGAATATAATTGATTTACCAGGGCCTATACTTTTAAAGAAAACTGACCCTTCCTCTCCCAGCAGTTTACAGTTGCAAATAGCTCCACGGTGAAAAATGGAGCTTCCTGCCCAATGCCTCCATGTTTGGATTCAATCTGCTTTCGGGTTGTACAGGTCTTGTGTGTGATATCACACCAGTATGAGCATATGCACAGCTGCACTGTTGTTTCCAGAAAACACCATTTCCTGTTGTCATCCACTGCCTCTGCTTCTGACACACTCTCTGCCCCCTCTTCTACAATGATCCCTGAGTCTTTGGAAGAGAGTATGCAGTACACATTCTCCACTTAGGTCTGGGCACTCTGCAAGTCTCCTATTCTCTGCGCCTTGATGTATGTTGCAGGGTTAGTGAACCAAACCCAGCCTCATGCATGTGAGGCACATCCTGTCTCACGGAGCTATGTTTCTAATTCCCAACATGCAATTCTTTTGAGTCCCAGTATCCAGAATAAAATGTAGTCATAGAAAACTGCACAGTGCACTGTGTCACTGAGCTCTGCTGTCCAGGAAGGTGGGTGTGTCAGATGCACTGTCAGACTAGGACATTTGAGAGTAGCTACAGGCCACTGGGACCCAGTCCTCTCATTCACTGAAGAATTTCTAGACTGGCTTTCATTTCTATCCATTCCTCTCTTTACCCTCCTGCCATTCCATATTGATTGTAGCACTTTTTGTTCTAATGCTTTAATACATTCAAGAGGGCATTTCTTTCCTCATCTACCAAGGAATGTGTCACAGGTCTAGGGGATCTCTCCATGGGTAATGGCACTTTGTGCATAAGCATAAGGGTTTATGTTAGGATACTCAGCATTATATAAAACAAAACAAAACAACAACAAAAACCCACAAGGTTTGGCTGCTGTGGGATGTCTTTCTGTATGCTGTGAATATGGGTGGCTCCCATTGGATAATAAATAAAGCTGTTTTGGCCTATGGCAAGAAAGCTTACAGCCAGGCAGGAAATCCAAGCAGAGATATATAGAGAGGAAGGACAGTATGAGGAGAGACGCCAGCCCTCCGCCCAAGGAGCAACAAGATGTCAGCAGACGGGTAATGCCACGGCCACGTGGCAACATATAGATTTATAGAAATGGGTTCATTTAAGTTGAAAGAGCTAGCTAATATCAAAGCTGGAGCCATAGACCATACAGTTTGTAATTAACATAAGCCTCTGACTGATTATTTTTTAAGTGGCTTTGAGAGCTTGGGTGGGAGAGATTCATCCAAACTGTGGGGCTAGGTGGGACAGAGAAACTTCTAACTACCCATGGCTGGGCTTGTTAATTCCAGTGCTATGAGGAACAGAGACAGGAGAGTTACTGGGGCTTGCTGGCCACCAGCCTAGCTGAAAGACAAAAACCAGTGAGCTCCAGGTTAAATGGGAGATCCTTTTTTCAATGAATAAGTGTGGTGGTATTGTGTTCCCCGCAATATTGTGCACCCTAATAAATTTATCTGGGGTCAGAGAACAGACAGCCACTAGAACAGAGCCAGAAATGATGGCTAGAAAATGGGTCAGAGCAAGCCATAGCAGAAGTTGGGTGGTGGTGGTGTATGCTTTTAATCCCAGCGCTTGGGAGGCAGAGCCAGATGGATCTCTGTGAGTTCAAGGCTACATTGGAAACAGCTAGGCATGGTGACACACGCCTTTAATCCCAGGGAGTGGGGGCAAAAAGAGAAAAATTATATAAGGTGTGAAGACCAGGAACTAGAAGCATTTGGCTGGTTAAGCATTTGGCTGGGTAAGCATTTGACTGGTTAAGCTTTTAGGCTTTGGAGCAGCACAGTTCACCTGAGACCCATTCTGGATGAGGACTCAGAAGCTTGCAGTCTGAGGAAACAGGATCAGCTGAGGAACTGGTGAGGTGAGGTATCTGTGGCTTGTTCTGCTTCTCTGATCTTCCAGAGGTCACCACAATAACTGGCCTCAGGTTTGAGTTAATTAATAAGACCTTTTAAGGTTCATGCTATAAATAAGGCTAAAGGTAACAAAGCAGGACTCATGACACTGTTGTCTGCTTTGGGAGGGTCAGATCATATTGTATGGGAAAGAAGATAAAAAACATAGTAGAAGAAAAAAAAGAAAAAAAAAACAGAGTAGAATTGAAAGCAAGTGCGGACATCTCAACCTCTGACACGGCTGAAGCCTAATGAGCTCAGAACAAATGTAAAGTATCATAGCAGATGACGCACATGCTGCACCTGGCTCAGCTGTAGGGAATACTGTTCTGATGTTTTCCCCTCCAGCTCACTGGCCAGCTGGGACGGTGGCTTCCTGATGCATGTACTCCATATAGCGTATAATGGAACAGGTCAATTTGCTTCGGAACTCCGATGAAGTCAGAAGAATTGTGTGTTGGGAACTAAGGTTGTAGCTCAGTGCTACAACACTTGATTTGAATGGAAGGGGCCTGAGGTTTGATCTTCACCACTGAACTATAAAACAAATGCACATTGTCTGTGGTTGGAAACACTGTTCAAATAAGTAAAATATGTCAAGTCATAGGTAAATTATTTTCATAAAATCACTGAATATTCAGTATAAGTGCAAAGAAATAAATTAATATCTGTATAAATGAAACTTTAATTTTCTGGAAAAATAAAACATTTAAAACTGGAAAAAAAAACCAACCCAGCCTGAAGTACCTGTAAAGGTCAGTGAAGCAAACATATATGTCTAGTGTTGTAAGCCAGACCTTCCTAAAAACAACCCAACGTGGATGCATAGGTGGAAATATTGATGGACCTGGTGGTTTAACGGCTTTCGAAACTTCCTTAGGCTGGAGAGATGGCTCAACAGTTGAAAGCAGCAGCTGCTCTTGTAGAGGGCTAGAGTTCTGTTCTGAGCACCCACATGGGGCAGATCACAACTGCCTGCAACCCCAGATCCAGGGCAACGAAACCCTCTGCTGACTTCTGTGAGCGTCTGCAGCACACAGGGCCATGAGACATAGGTAAAGGTAGTTGAGGTCCAGGCCTGGTGATGTGAGTTTGATTCCTGGAATCTGTGTTAGAAGGAGAGAACCAGTTCTACAAAGTTGTCCTCTGACCTCTATACCACACAATTGTGGTGGGGTATTCACCAGAGAAGACTGCATGGACATGGGTTTCAGACAATAGACAGTCTTTTTTAGCTGGCCGGCGACTACACTGGGTACTTGGGATCCCAGTGTAGCACTGCGCCTTTCTCAGGATGAGCTTTGAAGCACAAAAACCAAGTCCTGGGTTGATGCATTTCAGTTACCAAGGGCAGTTATGCAGAAGCACAACTACAGAAGTCAAGATGTAAGGTTGGTATATTTAGAGACTTTCCTAGAATGATGGACTTTGATGGATTAGGTCTTTTCATTTTTGCAGGTGGTGCTGTCTACGTGCTGAGTTTTATGGCCTGAATGGTAGTTCCATCATGGAGTCAATTGTGCTAAGGTCTTGGGTCCTACTAAAGTCTGGGGCCCTGTTGTACAGTATCATGTACACCTACATCTACACACACACACACACACACACACACACACACACACACACACACAAAACACTAAATTTAAATTTTGTATTAAGTATCTTCATAATGACTCTGAATCTTTATGTATGACATCTATTAGATGGTCCTAAGCCTCCTTATCTTTTCAAGATTTCAAACTTTAGTAAAAGTTTCATGAGTAGAAGAATGAATTTGTTTGCCTTCTCTATCCATTACCATATGAGGGTTGTTTCTATCAAGTTCCAGCTGCATTCTTTATCTCTTTCTCTATTTGTCTCCTTTTATAAATGTAAGATCCAAGTATCTTAAATGACCCTTAGAATGCCCAGTTCAAAGACCATCCATATTACAAAATGAGAAATTCTTGGCTGAACTGTGCATGACCCCAAGTAGTTTACTCCCATTGCTTTCCACATTTTGAACTAATCTGTTCCTACAACATGGGTTCTTTTTCCAACATTGCCTTAGTTTACAAGCTTGCAACTTAAGGGCAGTCTCAACGCTTAGATGCCTCAGTTACCCTTGCATTCTGTCCTATTCCCTTATCAAGGAAGAGCTACACCTTAAACAGACTATAAATCCCTTGAAAAATCAAATTGTCTAATTTATGGGAACCTGAGAATCATTATTTAAGAGGGGCTTGTGGAGGTAACAGGAGACTAAAGAATGGTGAATAGCTAAAAGAACATTTTAGAATAGGATACACACACACACACACACACACACACACACACACACACACACACACAACCAGTTACTATAGAAAACAAAAAGTCGCTGGCCAGTGGTGGCGCATGCCATTAATCCCAGCACTCGGGAGCCAGAGCTAGGCAGATCTTTGTGAGTTCAAGGCCAGCCTGGTCTACAGAGCGAGATCCAGGAAAGGCGCAAAGCTACATAGAGAAACCCTGTCTCAAAAAACCAAAAAAACAAAAAGCAAAAAGAAAACAAAAAACAAAAAGAAAACAAGAAGTCTGATGATGTGGACATTTGAAAATAGAAGCAAATAGCATGGAAGGGCATCATTGAGGAAGAAAACCTTGAGCCTTGGAAATTGAGTTAATAGACTCAGTTCACAACCTCTTGGGACTGTCCACTGCTGCAAAAGGCACTTTTACAATAAACAAACTAGATAAAATAAAGGTAGAGTAAGGCCAACATACTTCAGTGGGTAAAGGCACTTGCCATCAGCGCTGACAACCCAAGTCCCGTCCTTGGCATCCACATGCTCAAGGAAAGAACTAATTCTCAAAGGTTGTTCTCTGGAACAGACTTTGCAGTCTACCCTCATTCCCTGGGGACTCCATCAAAGCTGCTGCAGACTTGGCTTTCTTCCCTCATCCCATCCCTTTGTGTCAGCCACTGGTACCTGAAGACATTCTCCACCTAGAAACCTGGTGGCCATGCAGGCCTGGGAAACAGGTAGACGATCTTTACTCCCTTCCCGTCTTACCCTGCAATCTCCCCAGTCTCATCCCCAGCCTTGTATTTGGACTACTTGCAGGGGCCTGTCTCCATTCTGTGGGGACTCAGCTGAACCTGCTTGCAGACCCAGCTTTCTCCCTTCTGGTGGACCTTCCTGTGGACCTCCTCAGTGGCCCCATCCCCAGCTGGTATCCTTTCCTTTGTATGAACTGCTAATACCGAGAAACACTCTCTGCCTGGGAACCCAGTGTCCTCACCAGCCTGGGCTGCACATAGGTCATCTCCACTCTCCTTCCTGCCCTCTGTCACTCCTCTGGCCCCAATAAGACCGGTAGCAGGCTGCTTGTAGGAGCCTGTCCTCTCTCTCTCCTCCTTTTCCTGGGTACTCAACCAATCCTAGCAGCAGACCCAGCTCTCCTTCCTACAGACCCTCTCAGGCTCCACTCTGAGGCATCCCTTTTCCTTTGCGTCAGCCTCAAATACATGAAAACAGTATCTACTTGGCACAAGCCCAACCTCTAAGAACCCAGAAGGTATCTCCAATCATTCACAAATGAAAACCTAGTCTTCTCTAATAGTCTCACTGGGGATTCAAAGCACTCTTAAGCGCAGGCACTATGTCCACAGGTAAATGCCCAAAGCAAAACGAAGTCAGTGTTATCTTTGGAGGTTCTGTGTATCATAATGTTTGCATTTTTTCTTTTGTTCCTTTTCTTTTCTTCTTAACCTTACAAGCCCTTTGTGTACATATTATGGCTTCCAGCCTTGTGTGTTTATGGGATTCCTGTCTGTGTCTGAACCTGCTTCTGAGTCTATATGTGTTTCTTGTGGGTTTTTTTTTCTCTCTTTTTCTTCTGTTTGATTGTTTTGTCTCATTCTGATTTATTTGTTTTTGTTTTCTCTTTTTTGCTTTATTACTATTTGGTAGAGTCATGTTTCTTTTCTTTTTCTTTTTCTTTTTTTTTTTTTTTGGTTTTTCGAGACAGGGTTTCTCTGTGTAGCTTTGCTCCTTTCCTGGAACTCCCTTTGGAGACCAGGCTGGCCTTGAACTCACGAAGATCCACCTGCCTCTGCCTCCCGAGTGCTGGGATTAAAGGCGTACGTCACCAATGCCTGGCTATGTTTCTTTTCTAAGGAGAGACAGAAATAGTGTGGATGAGGATAGGGGAGGGGAGGTGCGGAAGATTTCAGAAGAGTTGGGAAAGGGCCATCCATTTTCAATAAAAGAAAAATAGAAAAAATAAAAATAATAAATTAAGAGCATAAACATTTAACAGTAGCTCATTTGGAGCAAACATGAAATGCAAATGGATGGATTAGCAGGCCAGCATCTGTACCACCTTTCAGTGTTTGGTTGATTGGTACCACTCTTGTGGTGATATGCTGCTCTATGCTGGCCAGCTGGATCAGTCACCTGGGGGACCAACTAGACTGTTGCTGTCCTGATGGTGAGCATCCTGGTGTTTGTTATCTCTCTGCCCCTCTGCCTTTGGTCGCTACACCCAGCTCAAAAGCTCTTAATATGCCAGAGAACGAGTGATATGAAGGCTTTCAACAACATAGAGCTTATTTGAGGAAAAACTCACTTGTAAATAACATAGTCTCTTTTTGCTTTTGTTGGCAGTGAGCGGTTTGGCATAACATGATTAACAACTGAAAGCAAAACAGAAGAGTTCTATGTTGAATAATTGGACAAGTTTTATAGGAAAAAAATTAAAATTTTTCTACTCACTTTATCAGGTGTATGAATGAAGAATTTTCCAAGGCAACAGAAAATCACCTACAATTATGTAAATCAGAATTTACACATATCTAAATTAACTGTCTTAATTAGGGGTTTTTATTGCTGACCACAACAACTCTGTTAATTTCTTTCTTTCTTTTTCTTTCTTTCTTTCTTTCTTTCTTTCTTTCTTTCTTTCTTTCTTTCTTTCTTCCTTCCTTCCTCCTCCCTCCCTCCCTCCCTACTTCCCTCCCTCCCTCTCTCTCTCTTTCTCTCTCTCTTTCTTTCTTTCTTTCTTTCTTTCTTTCTTTCTTTCTTTCTTTCTTTCTTTTTTAGACAGGGTTTCTCTGTGTAGCTTTGGAACCTGTCCTGGACTAGCTTTGTAGACCAAGCTGGTCTCAAACTCACAGATATCCACCTGCCTCTGCCTCCCAAGTGCTGGGATTAAAGGCATTTACCACCACCATCCCTGGCCAAAGCAACTCTTATAAAGGAAAACATTTAATTGGGGCTGGCCTACAGTTTCAGAGGTTAATTCCACTATTGTCATGGTGGGAAGCATGGCTGCATGCAGGCAGACATGATGCTGCAGAAGGAGCTGAGAGTTCTACATCCAGATCCTCAGGCAACAGGAAGAGGCCTGGATTGAGCTTCTGAGATTTCAAAGCCCACCTCAGTGACACACTTCCTCCAAAAAGGCCATATGTCTCAATAGTGTCAGTCCCTTATAATGTCATGGGGACAACCTCATTCAAACTACTACGTTGATCAAGGTTTTAAAGATTATATAATTTCTTTAAATTGCTCTGGTATTGATTCCTTTATTCTTTGAATTAAATTTATTTTCTTTTCCTTTCTTCTTCTTTTTTGAAAGTGATGACTTAAACCAGGCAGTGGTGTTGCACACTTTTAATCCCAGCACTGGGGAGACAGAGCCAGGCAGATCTCTGTGAATTTGAGGCCAGCCTGGTCTACAGTGTGAGATCCAGGACAGGCTCCAAAACTACACAGAGAAACTCTGTCTCAAAAAAACAAAAAAAGTGATGACTTTATTAATAAATATACATCCATATAATGATATCGATACAAGTCATTAACACTATTCCATTCCCATACACGTAATTGTACATAAGTAGTTCAAGTTCATGGACATTAAAGCTTACACAGTTTCTATTCAGACTTTTACAGCACATATTTAATAATCCAGGTAACTGCTTATAGAACAGTAAATTCAGTTTTCTAGGTGATATTGTCCATCCACAACTGTAGCCTTTCATCCCCGCTTTCCTGGAATAGAGCTCCTGATTATAGCAGGACGTTTAATGAAGACTTTAACAGCTAATATCCATGTAATAAGTCAATATATACCATATTTGTCTTTCTAGGTCTGGGCTACCACACCCAGAATAATATTTTTTCTAGTTCTATACATTTACCTGTGAATTTCATAATTTATAAATGTAATGGCTCAGTAATATTGCATTGTATAAATATTTATAATTGTAAATTAACTGAACTTTTAAAGTTTTTACCATGCTCTTATGCTGTTAAAATATTTCTCCACTTGAAAATTATAAATAAATCTGCCTGTTTTTAGTTATTTAAATGGCCTAGGATATTTAACAAATCCATGTAGCATAGGTTTAATGAGTGATATGTTACATGTAGAATTTTTTCATCCCAATACTTAGTGATTAAATCCATGTATATTTCATTCATCTGATCTCTTTGTCTTTAAGCCAAACTGTAATTTGTTACATTACTAAAATATAGAATATACACATATATGACTTCTCCATTTGAGTTTTTCTTGAGTTTTATTTCTTTAACTGGCAGAAAAAATAAGTTCAATCAAGACCTCAAGATGGAAACATGGGTACAGGCAAGTATTTCCTGAAAAAAGTCCAAAAGCACAGAATGATGACAAATATTGGCAATGGGATTATATGAAATTAAAATCTCCAGCACAGCAAACAATCTGCAGAATGAAGAAACAGTCTTCAGATCAGGAAAACATTATAGCTAACTGTAAATAAGAAAAGGGAGTTAATATCAGAGATATAAAGACAATTGCAAAATCTAAACACTCAAACTCCAACTCATCCAGTCAACAAATGGGCTAGGGCAAAACGTAGACAATTCTCAATATCCAATAAATATTTGAAAAAGTACTCAGCAATGTAAAGACATCCAAATTAAAAGTGCTTTGAGACTCCCTCTTACCAAAGTCAAAAGAGTTATAATCAAGAAAACAGGTGAGGTTCTGGAGAGATGGCTCAGAGGTTAAGAGCACTGACTGCTCTTTCTAGAGGTCCTGAGTTCCATTCCCAGCAACCACATGGTGGCTCACAACCATCTGTAATGAGATCTGGTGCCCTCTTCTGGTCTGCATACATACAAAACAGAACACTGTATACATAATAAGTAAATGCCGGGCGGTGGTGGCACACGCCTTTAATCCCAGCACTCGGGAGGCAGAGGCAGGCGGATCTCTGTGAGTTTGAGGCCAGCCTGGGCTACTAAGTGAGTTCCAGGAAAGGTGCAAAGCTACACAGAAAAACCCTGTCTTGAAAAACAAAACAAAACAAAACAAAAAAGAAAGCAGGTGAGGATGGTAGACTTCAGGGATTCCTTGGATCCCTTTGTTGCTCTTCTTGATGGTGCCACATTGAAACATCTTTTTCTGTTTTTCATTATTAATTTGGCTTTTGATTTGACTTATTGAGGATGGGTAGCAGGACCTGACTTGGGCCACAGGCTGTGACCCCCAGCCCAATAGTAAAATGGTGACCATGAGGAGCAAAGACACATGCTGGGGTTGCCTGCCCCTCAGAGTGAGCTGACTCCAGGAAGAGAGAAAAGAAAAGAATGCACAAGACTTGTTGGTGCCATTCACTGATTCACTGCTGGGATATTTTCTTCTTTGCACTTCAGCAGCAGCAGCAGACTTTTTTTTTTTTTTTTTTTTTTTTTGCCTCTACTTTGGTGAAGCAGAAAAACAAATTTGAACTTTGTTTTGGATTCTGACACATGTGAAGTTTCTCCCTGACCAGTTCCCATCAGGCTGTGCCAACCTGTTTGCCTTTGGGCTCTCTTTTTTTCTTTCTTTCTTTTTTTTTTTTAAGATTTATTTATTTATTATGTATACAGCATGTATGCCTGCAGGCCAGAAGACGGAGCCATATCTCATTACAGATAGTTGTGAGCTACCATGTGGTTGCTGGGAATTGAACTTAGGACCTCTGGAAGAGCAGTCAATGCTCTTAACCTCTGAGCTATCTCTCCAGCCCGCCTTTGGACGCTCTTGAGCAATGAGGTTCTTTGAACTGGACTTGCTTTGCCTTTTCATGGTCCTCTCTTGAAGAATATTGAGGTATTACTGTAAAACAGAGAAACACAGAGATTCTGGATGTGGAAGAGAGCTTTTATGGCATTGGCAGTCTTCCTGACCCTAACTCAAAGTCCAGGGTTATAGAAGTAGGAAGACACTTCTCTGTCATTCCCACATTCAGGAACATATCACACATTGTCATCTTTATCTTGGGTGTGCTTTTCCCTGACAAATGTAATTGTTTCCCTTCCCTACAACTAGGTTAGAGTCCTGACCACCTGCACCCTGGTTCAGCTTGAAGCAGCTATGGAGAATACATCATCCTGTGCTCCGAGGACAGGCTGAAGGGCTAGGTTAGGAATGAAGACCCCAGAGCATAAAGGACTATCTAATGCCCATTGATATTTATTAATTAAAATGGTTCTGCAATAAGATAAGACACTTCTTTATGCAGAACCAGGGAGATATTGTATGACCTTAAGGAATTATTATTTCTATATAGATCATTCAGGATGGAGTTTCTGGTCCACCCAGAGGGTCCTTTTTCTTTGCTCAGAGGGCCCTTTTCTCAGAGTTGGGTTGCACCCTAACTCACAAACTCTTCTCTTTTGTTCTCATTTGGCCTTGGGATATTTCCTTGTCACTCTTCTTTGCCTTCTCAGGAGACAGTTTAAGAAATAATTATTTCTATAAAAGTAATCCAGGATTATAATCTGGCTATACTCAAAGATCAGTCTCCCTGTCCTTGCTAACCTCACTAAGCTGTAACTATTCAGATTTAAGTCATATATATGCTCTCAAAGTTACAAATACATTTACAGGTTTTGTTCCACCAGTCCTCAAACACCTGTAGAGATCTGAGAATACGGCATTTAATATAAAAGTTTTTTTTTTTTTAATGATAGAGACATGTCAGCTCCTGGCAGCATCCTGCATTGTCTCCAAGAAAATAGATGGCTACAGAAAAACTTGGAAGTGTATGGCAAGGCTAGCTAGCCACACAGCAAAAAGCTGAGATTCTGTCCAGACCATGAATAAAGAGGAGCAACAGGGATCGAGTGTCCTCTCTGCCAAGACAGGTAAGATGACCTCCTCAGATTTCTACTCCACAGAAAAATCTGTCGGATCATCTGTCCCACAGCAACTACAGAGAAACTGGGAATTGCTGCCTAGGTAGCTGGAAAACTGTCTCACTCCTTAAATTTATTCTCAGAGCTGACAATGATGGATGACTAGGGAGTATCAGTTTGACAGCCCCAATTCCAAGATTACTGGAAATTCATTAATAAGTTTCCTATTAAAATTACAGATAACTATGACTCATTCACAGACTTCATGGTACAGCATAGACTGGTTTCAGATATCATTCCATAGGTTCAAAATTTTAATATTGATTAATGCAGCTTTGATTAACTGACAGAACATTGACTACAGACAGTTCTTAAGAGTCCTTAAATTTCTATGGATTTTCAACCCTTTTGCTACGATGTAAATCTATTCCAACTGTATTACAGATATCTACAGATTCCTGGGAAAAGTGCTGCTACTCCATCAAAAAATCTGGTCTGATAAAAATTAACAGTCTCCAGAGCCCATTTTGACCTCACCCATTTTCAACAATATTCTGCAGTTTCTCTCTTCCTGCCTGGGCCAAGGGGCTCCCCAGATATACCTATAGTGATATTTTATTTGTACTGAAAAGTGATTTTATTTGTATGTTAATAAAGTTGCCTTGAGGTCAGAGCAAGCCAGAGCAGAAGCTGGGCGGTAGTGGTGCATACCTTTAATCCCAGCACTTGGGAGGCAGAGCAGGTAGATCTCTATGTTCAAGGACACAGCCAGCATGGCGACACACAATTTTAATCTCAATACCAACCATAGAAGACCTGGAGATCTGTACAAACAGGCAGTGATGAGGAGGTCATGTGGCTGGGTTTACAACCAATGAGAAAACAGAACAGAAAGTCTTTAAATAGACAGGACACACAGAAGTAGGTCTCTTGCGGAGAGGAAGTACAGCAGAAGCAGTGAAGGGTAAGGTTTTCTGCTCTTGCTCTGACCTCGTGGTTTTTAACTCTGCAATTGGTTCTGTGTTTCTTATTTAACAAGCTGGTTACATCTACATACACCAGTCCCTGCACCAGCTGGCACCAGCTTCAAGGATGCCAACCCCCAACTGAGGATGCCAACTGGGATGGATGCATTCCCACCTCCAGAGAATTGACAGATATGAATGGCTCCTAAATCCTGAAGAACACATCCTTTAATCACTGCTGGTACCACCTCTCCAGGCTCAGGCAGGCACCTGCCCAGCAACTGGAACCTGTTCACCTCTTCTGCACAACCAGGGCACTTCTCTGTTTCATTCTTTCTGGCAGTTAACACTTCACTCATGGCTAGCACGGCTCATATGACCAATGATAACAATCTATTTTTTTCTTCTATCAACCTCAAGGAACAGACACCTGAGATCTCCACAACAGAGATTTCCACAATGACAGCTAACAATGCTTCTTCACTCCCGCCTCCCACCATGAATGACGCCCAGCTTCCCACCCCTCTCTTCTCCCCTTGCCAGCTTGAGGTAGCCTCGAGAATTCAGCAGCCTTGTTCCCCCACTTTCTCCTATAACTCGCCTCTTTTTATAATAATCAAAATGGAGAAATGTTAATATACTGATCCTGTCCCTTGAGGCTGCCCTGCATCCTGATGTAGAAGCCTCTTCTTAAGGAAAAACTCTGCCCCTTTCTCTCTCTCTCCTTCTGCTTTTTCTCCCATGAGGTGTGCACCTCCTCTCTCTCTCTCTCCCTCCCTCTTTCTGTCTTTCTGCCTCTTCATCTCTCTATTATAATACTCTCCACGTGGATGCAGCATCTGGGTTGTGTATCTATCATGGGTCATTGCCACCGCCATGCCCACATAGCATGCATCTGCCCAGCATGTTTACCTGTATTCATGGGATACCCTTGGGGGTCTCCCCATGTAATAAATCATAACAGCCATCACCCCCAGACAACAGGCAGTAATTTTAACAGTACAATGTCCACATTCCATAGTTGGAGTGGGTGGGTTTGGGCTGTTTGTTGGCATATAGAAGTTTCCTGTTATTTGGAGGGGTTAGTTGCAAGTTATTATTGGTCATAGTCAGGGAGGAAACTAAATGAAGGAGGTTGGAATAAGGGATTTGTTTGTTTGTTTTTCTTTCCTGACCCTTCTTTCTCTCCGATCTAGTGGATAAAAGGGTGGGGGGATATAGGAATGATAGGATAGAAGGGTAGATACCTGAACCTAATAAAAAGCAACTACTAGTGTCAAATATGTTACATTGTATGGTTTTTTGTATATTTATACAATTTTAGGGTTATTTTGTTAAAAACATATTGTATATATTTTTCTACTCTGGTTTAAGGTATTATGACTATGCAGTTCATTTAAAAATAGGTAAAATTCCAGTCCTTGAAAGTTACTATTACAAACTTCTTAGGATGATTAAGAAATGCCGGTTAGTAGTTAGCCACCTGTAACAACCAAATTTGTAGTCATGTTAGGTATGTTTTCAAGGTTAAAAAGAGTGATATTTTAGATAGGTATGTGGTCTTAAAACACTTCAGAGATCTACAGACTATGGCATTTAATATGTTTTAGTAACATAAGACTGTTCGTGACAGTGAGATATTGCTCTTGGCAGCACAGAATCAGAACTGATTATGATAATCAAAATCAAACATGCCTGACCTCATTAATTGGTACACATAAGTGAATTAAGACCAGTGTGCAAAACCATTCAATAACTGCCACATTGGCAAATATTTTAGTACAACATGTTAAGTTACTAGAGGAAATATAAGAATTGGTCTTCTGCTGGTTTCAGCAACAACTGATTATCCACGTTCTTCAGAAATAATACACCACCTCCATAAGTTGACTACTCTGGTATTTGTGACTCTGCAGTTCTATTCACAGATGAGGATTCTAGGGAAACTGGTGGATGAATTTCCAGGAGACATAATCAAGAATGTTCAGAGAGATGTAGCATCACAGCAAAAATGCTGAAATAATTTCATTATTCAATGCATAAAGTATTTTATCCATTTAAAGAGTGACTAAGTCCTATGATATACTTTGTCCTTTTTCTCCTTGAGACATTTTGGTGCTAAGTAATATGCAAAGTGGGAAAAGAAGATGCAGGGTGATAGCATTTTAACCAAGTCTGAATTATAAACATTGTATTCTAAGAATGGTACTTTGTTGATAATTTGGATGTCTCCAGTCCTATTCTGGTGGCTCTCAAAATAAATCAAGCTGAGGATCTCTTGAGTCCAGAGAGTACCTGCAAAAATAGATAATCTTGTTTGCAATCCTGAGGTAGGCTTAAGTAATAAACATCGATGTTGATACCATCCATCTTCAAGCCACTGCGGCTTTTTTTTTTTATTCCATGTATACCAATGAGCCAATGTAGTATTTGTTTGATTTTTATTTTTATTTGGCAATAATATTAGAAAAGATTAAATCAGGGCTCTGAGTTCCTTTTTAATTGTACAGTTGTTTTGTTCTGACTTCTTGATAATGATTGTTGAAATTATTCCTATTCTTTGCATTATATGTTCCATGGGAAATCTTTTATAGTATTTTAAACTTCTCATTTTATTTTTTTAGATATAATTTTTAGATATTAATGGATACACTCTTATTATACCAGACATGTGCACACTGTGCTAAAATCACATCAGGGTGAGTAGCATTAACTTCTTACTATCTTTTTTTCCTGTTTGGAGCCTATGGCTCATTCTTCTTGGTCTGATATGCATGAGTGTATGTCTGGTGCATGTGTGTGTATGTGCTATGCATGTGTATGTACTGTGCATGTGTATATGAGAGAGAGATTTGTGCATATACATGCCCATATGTGAGTGGAGGCTGATGTTTGTGTAGTGGTCAGAGTACAATTGCCTTCAATCTTGCTTGAGATATGTTCATTTTCTGAGTATGTAATCCAGCTGGTTCATGAACAACTGGGCATTCTCCTGTCTCTGTCTACCACATCACCATTGGAATGTCAAGATTATAGCCACACATTACCACATCTGGCCTACAAGAGTTTAAGTGATCCTATCTCAGGTCCTCATGCTTGCAAGGCCAAGACACATTGAGCCATCACCTCTGCCTTGAAAAGACTTTTATAGCCAAAGCATCTACAACCCCATTGTCTGTAGTGTTCAGCAACAGCCACACATAAACTAACTTTTAAAATGTTATGGTGTTGGTGCATGTATTTTAAACTGTGTTAAGTAGGACTCAGTTCCCGTAAAACACATTTTAAAGTAAATGATATGTGGTGGAAAATTCATCTGAAATTATGAAGCATTTGCATTTACAAAACAATATTTCAGACACTGTGTCATCTCTGTCCAAGAACAGAACAGGTCAATGTGGAGAGAGTATGTGCTCAAACTGAGACAAATGAAAGGGCTGGTGGGTAGCAGCACATGGCACAAATGCGTGACACAGTGGGGCAAAGGCTGGGCAGAAGGAGCTTGGAAGTTCTGTGGGACTCACTTGGAGGTGGGAGCATAGGGAGTAGTCAAGGCCGTGGGGCTCAGCCCCATGTTGGGTGCTAGATAATGCAAGAAATCCACAGAGTCTGCTTAAAGGGTGAAGGAATTTACTAAGGGAGAAGACTCACTATAGCACGGGGGATTTATTGTAGGGTCCTGGAAAGCTGAGTGCAGTCCAAAGCTGTTCTGCCACTGAGATTGTCCACATCATCTAGCCCATGAGCAAGAAAAAAAGTATCTGTTCAGAGCTTATGATTTCACTTCTGACTGAAGGGAGTAATTGGTGAAGACTGTCCATAAACTAGCATTCCAACAACTGTTAATTGACTCTGATAAGCACGTATTTGGATGGCTGGAATATAAGGGTGTACTCTCTGAAGCTGGGTAAGAGTTCTACATTCATCTGAAGGGTACCTCCTGTCCTGGAACTTCTTGCTCTTTGTTCACAATGTGGGTTATTCCTTTTCTCTTAGATCTGGATGTGTTTTATCTTCTCTTTATTTCTTCCTGGATGGTAATTCCTTTACTCTCTGGGATGGAAAACTTCTTTCCTGTCTTCCATTGACGTCTCTCTAACCATCCTATTGGAACCTCATTTTTCCATGGGAATGACATTGCTCAATCCCCAATTATCACATTGCCACCAACTCTCTATCTTGTTAACATGATTCTGCTTAGGAACTTTGAAGGCCTTGAGAAACATATAATCCCATTTAGCAGCCTCTTCTAATATATTTCTCTTATTTCCACTCCTATTTCTACCTCTCATTTCTGGGGTTCTTTTCTTAGACTCCGTTTCTTTACACACTCACATTCCCACTCCCTCCCTTCTCCCTCCCCTCTTTGTTCCTTCCTTCCTTTCTTTCTTTCATTCTTTTTCTTTCTTGGTACTGAGTTAAAGAACTCTTTCACTAGGTCACACTCCAGATAGTCTTTAATGCCTATGTATGTCCCCCTTCAAACCTCTACCATATTTGTATCTACTATTTATTTATCTATATTTATTTCTACCATTCCCCAGACTCCCCTAGCACTTCAGTCATCTGAATTTTGGCCACCTGCCCTTCATCACAGGTGTGAATTGAACACAGCTATCTCTACAGCCAACAAACCGAGGCTAAAGAAACTGCTACCCGTGACTAAGAATAGAAATTATTATGGTGTAGCAGGAATCTTAAAGAGTCTTATTAATAAAATCAAACCTGAGGCCAGTTATTGGGGTGAATGCTGGAAGATCAGAGAGAAAGAACAAGCCACAGCTACCTCACCTCGCCAGTTCCTCAGCTGATTCTGTTTCCTCTGACTGGAAGCCTCTGTGTCCTCATCCGAATGGGTCTCAGCTGAACTGTGCTGCTCCAAAGCCTGAAAGCTTAACCAGCCAAAAATGCTTCTAGTTTCTGGTCTTCACGTCTTATATAACTTTATACTTTCTGCCATCACTCCCTGGGATTAAAGGCATGTGTCTCCATGCTGGCTGTATCCTTGAACACAGAGATCTGCCTAGCTCTGCCTCCCAAGTGCTGGGGTTAAAGGCGTGCACCAGCACCGCCCAGCTTCTGCTATGGCTTGCTCTGACCCATTTTCTAGCCACCATTTTTGGCTTTGTATCTAGTGGCTGTCTGTTCTCTGACCCCAGATAAATTTATTAGGGTGCACAATATTTTGGGGAACATAATACCACCACATTTCCGCTTTTTGTCTAAAATTTAAAAAGGTTACAATACAAGAAAAATTATATCCAATAAGTATATACAATATACACAGTCAAAATTATATTAATGATGTCTAGTCCATTAACATTTAACAGATTCAGGCGAAAAACTCCATTATATATAACAATGTCCAGTCCAGTAACATTTGATAAACTCAGGCAAAATTTTTTTTGTTACTTCTCCTATGTAAAACAAGTAGTTCCATTTTAAAAGTATTTTTCTTTTCATAATAGATTCAGTAATCTACCATTTGTCATTTTTATATTTTTTCCTGTTTCTTTTTAGTGTAGATTCAATGATCTACCCATTTATCCTATTATTTCTTTATCTTTTTTTCTCAGGGTAGATTCAGTGATCTACCTCATATCTATATTCTTTTTCTTTTTTAAACACAAACTCTATTTTTGGGTTAATTGTCAAGTCCTGTATCATTTGTCCAGCCACTGCATAATGAGAAAGTGCAGGGCTTGTTTCAAGTCCTTGTTCAAGCAGTCTGTCAGGCTGGATCATCTGAGCTAGCCATCTCAAATTGTCCTGAGTAGTTTGTAGTCCAGAGTTGATCTTTCCTTGGTGTTAATCAGCTTAATGGCTTTATCATAGTCCATGTGGAATCATTGTTGTGGGATCCTGTCATCCTTTTGAAGATTTCAAAGTCACTGTTAGGCATGGTCATGGTTCCCTACAGCCATTTTTTTTTCCTCCTCTGTGGTTTAGAGCAATCACAGTCTGATAAATGTCTGTCTCTGAACCATGAATGTTCTTCCCTAGAAGAGAAAATCTTCACAGCAATTTCTCCCCACTATTTGTCTTGTCAAACTTTTCCAAATTGACCTTTGCTGATGCTTTCTTGTAACACGATGGCCTTGGGAATTCTTCTCTGAACAAGCAGTAGTAAAAACCCTTTGTCCAAAGTAGTAGCATCATTGCAGTCACCGACACGATGAGAAGGAGCTGGCAACTCACAGCAGCAGTCACTGCCTCCATGGTCCCACCACCACTATTTGTGCCTGGGTTTACAACCAATGAGAAGGCAGAACAGAAAGTCTATAGAACTAAATAGAGAATTCTCAACAGAGGAAGCTCAAATGGCTGAAAGAATTTAAGGAATTGCTCAACATCCCTAATTATCTGGGAAATACAAATCAAAACGACTCTGAGTTACCACCTTACACCAGTCAGAATGGCTAAGATAAAAAACACAGAAGACAGTTTATGCTGGAGAGGATGTGGAGCAAGGGGAACTCTCCTCCACTGCTGGTGGGAATGCAAGCTTGTACAGCCACTTTGGAAATCAATATGGTGCTTCCTTAGAAAATTGGGAATCCATCTCCCCCAAGACCCAGCTGTAGCACTCTTGGGCATATACCCAAGGAATGCTCAATCATACCACAAGGGCATTTGCTCAGCTATGTTCATATCAGCATTGTTTGTAATAGCCAGAACCTGGAAACAACCTAGATGCCCTTCAACTGAAGAATGGATAAAGAAAATATGGTACATATACACAATGGAGTACCACTCAGCAGAGAAAAACAATGACATCATGAGTTTTGCAGGCAAATGGATGGATCTAGAAAAAAATCATCCCGAGTGAGGTAACCCAGACTCAGAAGGACAAACATGGTATGTACTCACTCATAGGAGGATACTAGATGTAAAACAAAGATGACTAGACTGCTACACAACTCCAGGGAGGCTACCTAGAAAACGGGACCCTAGGAAAGACCCAAGGATCACCCAATGACAGAGAAATGGATGAGATCTACATGAACAACCTGGACGACAGTGGGAGTAATGAAGGGCAAGGTTTGAGGGAAAGAGAGCTTAGGGGAGCAGGAGATCCCAGCTGGATCAAGAACAGAAAGGGAGAACAAGGAATAACAGACCATGATACATGAAGACCACATGAGAACAGGAAGAAGCAAAGTGCTAGAGAGGTCCCCAGAAATCCACAATGATACATCCACTGTAGACTGCTGGCAATGGTGGAGAGAAAGCCTGATGTGACCTAGTCTGGTGATCAGATGGCCAAACACCCTAACAGTCATGCTGGAACTCTCATCCAATATCTATCGTCCAATAACTCCCCAGGTGGAGCTCCAGGTATCTAATTGTCGAGAAAGAGGAGGGACTGTAAGAGCGTGAATTGTTGAGACCAAGATTGCAAAAAGCACAGGGACAAATAGCCAAACGAATGGATGCACATGAATTATGAACCAAAGGCTGTGGAGCCCCCAGTTGGATCAGGCCCTCTGGATAAGTGAGACAATTGAATAGCTTGAACTGTTTGGGAGGCACCCAGGCTGTGGGACCGGGACCTGTCCTTAGTGCATGAGCTGGCTGTTTGGAACCTTGGGCTTACACAGGGACACTTTGCTCAGCCTGGAAGGAGGGGACTGGGCCTGCCTGTACTGAATCCCCAGGTTTAAATGAATCCCCAGGGGAGTCTTGGCCCTGGAGGAGATGGGAATGGAGGGGAGAGGATGGGGGGAAGGTGGGGGTGGGGGCAGGAGGGGGGAGGACAGGGGAACCCATGGCTGATGTGTAAAATTAAAACACAAATATAATAAATTTTTAAAAAGGAGAAAAAAAAAAGATAGGACACAGGAAGTAGGCCTCTTGTGGAAAGGAAAGACAGCAGCAGCAGTGAAGGGTAAGGTTTTCAGCTCTCAGCTATTGCTCTGACCCCAAGGCAACTTTATTAATATACAAATAAAATCACATTTCAGTACAAATAAAATATCAACATATTTCCCCTTTTCTATTTTAATAAAAAGGAAAAAAAGGGAAAAAAGGATTTATTAGGGTGCACTATATTTTGGGGAACACAATACCACCACATTATGGTTAGTTTTCACATGCATCAACGTGCCATAAATTAGAATATCTAAGTAGACAGCCTCCCCTAAATAAGTCTCCTGCCTTAGTTGATATGGAAAGACCCTTCCCAATTGTTGAACCTGCTGATAGTAGCCCAGATTAAAGGGTGTGGCAGAAGGAAGAGCTTTCCTCCATTTCTCCTCTTGTCCTTCCCTCTCACCACCCTGGTGATTTGTCCTGTTGCTGCTGCTGCTGCTGCTGTTGGTCCCTTCCCTGATGTCAGAACCAGTGTTTTCAAGCCTTTCTTGTAGAATAGGACCACCAAGTCTCCAGGGACCTTCCAGGCTTCTTCCGGCTGATAGGGACTGCTGAGGCACCCAGCCTTGTGGTGGAACAACTATTGGTTGTCACCTCACTCTCCAGGCCTAGTGAGAGCCACTGTGGAAGTACACTAGCTGCTCAGGTCCCCATCCTCAAGGACGTAGTAACTGCTGTGTGCTCAGCTCTTAGGTGTGAGTCTGTTGTTACGGTTTTAAAACTGAGTCAATAATTTCATGTGCATTTCATTCACTAGGACAGACTTTGGAGACATTTAAGTATGTCCTAGATATTTCCCCAGGTACTAGCTTAAAATTTAGTTCACAGTATCAATTACATTATATGTAAGGGCAAAAGAAAATCTTAAGTGCATCATCCACAAATGTTGGTAAAAATAGTAACAAAGATTCATTGTATATAAGTATAAAGTCATCAAACAACAAAAACAATGAACTAAAAGTTTAGGCCTTTTTAAGTAGGGAAGTACATCTTCTTCATTCTTTTCTGGTTCTTGTCAGTTCTGATTTTTATTCAATGCTTGGTTATAATTTTCCAAATTAAAAATTCTAATATCCCTCTCCCACTATCTTGAGTCAGTAAAAGTTGAAGATTCATTGTGTTAATGGGAAGATGTTTTTTGATACAAAAAAATTTAATTTTTTATTTCCATTGGTGTTCTGCCCACACTCATGTCTGTATGAGAGTGTTTGATCACATGGACTAGAGTTATAGATAGTTGTGAGCTGCCATGTTGGTGCTGGGAATTTAACCAGAGTCTTCTTCAGGCTGCGCCATTTCTCCAGAGTTCTTGATTCAAAATTTCATCATAGAATATGAAGAAAATTTGTTCACTACTGTAGCAGGAATCTTAAATGGTTCTTATTAATAAAATCAAACCTGAGACCAATTATTGGGGTGAACGTGGGGAGATCAGAGAGACAGAACAAGCCACGGCTACCTCACCTTGCTAGTTCCTCAGGTGTTCTTGTTTCCTCAGACTGGAAGCTTCTGAGTCCTCATCCACATGAATCTCAGCTGAACTGTGCTGCTCTAAGGCCTGAATGCTTAATCAGCCAAAATGCTTCTAGTTTCTGGTCTTCATGTCTTATATATCTTTCTACTTTCTGCCGTCACTCCCTGGGATTAAAGGCTTGTGTCTCCATGCTGGCTGTATCCTTGAACACAGAGATCCGCCTAGCTCTGCCTCCCAAGTGTTGGGATTAAAGGCTTGCACCACCACCACCCAGCTTCTGCTATGGCTTGCTCTGACCCATTTTCTAGCCACCATTTTTGGCTTTGTATCTAGTGGCTGGCTGTTCTCTGACCCCAGATAAATTTATGAGGGTGCACAATATTTTGGGGAACACAATACCACCACACACTACAGAGAACTCTTTGCAGTGATTTTTTTCTACATCACAAAGCACCATCTTTTATGCTTTTAGTGCACAGTACCAATGCTAACTAGAACCAAACTAATTTAATTTTGAAATTTGAAATCATTCATTAAACTTATTGCAATTTATCCAGGCATAGTTTACTCATTTTGTTCCTTAATAAAGTTTGGCATTTAATGATTAAGATACAGAAACATATCAATATTGATATAAAAGTATGCCTTCTGCTTAATTGACTTTTATGTTTCTTTTATACTAACATTAGAATTCTATTCTTCATTTACATCCCAGACAAACTTCAAGGGAAAATTTTTCATGTTCCTCTTGAATATCATGTCAAATCTTTCATTCTGATGCACAGTTAAATGATGTTTCCAGTCTCCAATGGTACCTAGTGGGATAAGCACAGGGACAGCACATAGGTGAGTAAATGAAACTGCCAAAGCAAAGGTCACTCTAAGCAACTTCAGTATCTTCTCCAACCCTTGCAAAGTTTTTGTGAGTTCTCTGTGGAATTTAGTACCTCACCTTTCTTTATGGAAGACTGAGCAGCGAAAGAAACCTATGCAATAACACAATAAATATATTACATTACTGTCCCTTGTATTATTTAACCAGTCATAACCAATCTTTAGCAGACAACAAAAACCATAACAAATATAAATACATGAGAAATTTTGAAGTGTGTTCTACTACATGTTAAGCATCATTAATAAGACGTGTTAAGATTCATGCTACATGTTTCTACAGGTTTTTGTTGGAATTTTTTGGTTCTTTTATGTGTAATATCATGTCATATTCAAATAGGGATAATTTGGTTTCTTCTTTTCCTGTCCATATCTCTTGAATTTCCTTCTCTTGCCTTGTTCTAGCACTTCAGTCGCTTTGTTAAAAAGAGAAATGGACACGTGGACAGTCCTGTCTCATCCCTAGTTTTCATGAGACAGTTTTAAGGTTCTCTCAGTTCAGGATAATGTTGACTATACATGTATCATGTATAGTCTTTATTATGTGAAGGTGTGTTCCCTCCACTCCAAGTCTCTCTAGAACTGTTATCATAAAAGTATGTTAGATTTTTGCCACAGGCTTTTTCTGCATCTTTTGTGATAGTCATGTGATGATTGTCTCTAAGTACATTTATATGGTTCATTACATTTATGGGCTTACATATGTTGAGTCGGCTCCACATTGCTGGGATAAAGCTAACTATTTAAGGCTTGTAAGGTGGTGGATTTTACTTTATTTTTTACTTTTTTTTGAGACAGGGCTTCTTTACGTAATGCTGGCTGTCCTGGAACTTGCTTTGTAGAGCAGGCTGGCTTTGATCTTAGAGATTGGCCTCCATGTGCCTCCAAAGTGCTGGGATTAAAGGCATGTTTTTTAGAAAAGAACCTACTACCACCAGTTTAAAAGATGAGAATGATTCCTAGCTGCATTCTAAAACATATCCCTATACCACAGATAAGTGTAGCTCTCACGCTTCATCAAAGAAGTTTCTCTTTAAAACAAACAGAAACCATTACAGAAAACTATAACAATTCATAATGGTAGCTACCAGTGGCTTCTGTAGAGTTCAGCACCAATGAACACACCTAAAACAGGAATCCTGAACCTAAGACTCAGGAACATTGTGGAAGAGGGGGCAGAAAGATTTTAAGAGTGATACTGTGCCTCCTAGAAGTGACAGAGATGCTATACCTCCTGATATCTCAAGAACATAGCTGCCTGAGCAAGACCTGAACAATGATAATATCAATGGGCAGGCTAACAAGGAAGGAGGAACTTTCAAGGGTCCCACCTCTAGACAAGGAAGAGGCAACTAATGAGTGCTGAGAGAAGGAGAATTTACCACTCCCAAGGATGAGGCCACTAACTGGTTAACCAATACAAAGTGGTTAGCCCTGAAATCATACACCACATGACTCTTAGTAAAGGAGTCAGCAGGTTGTATTCATATACTTCTGCATTGACATATGTAACAATAAGAATCAAAATGAGGCCATCAGTTTAAGAGGGAGTGAGGAGAGCACATGAGAGAGTCTGGAGGGAAGGAGCATGCCAAGGGTTAGAAGGGCAGGGAAGGAGGCAAATTATACCATATTTTAATTAAAATTTCTAATAAAAATTAAAGAGTATGTAAAGGCCAGAAGAAGTGTAAATGCATAGTGCCACAATTAGAGGACTTTTTAAAAATTATTTTATTATTTACCCCAAATGTGTGTTTCATGTGTGTGTGTGTGTGTGAGACATACATAGAATTCAAACTTGTCAGTTCCTCAATTCTCATTGTAAAATTAAACCCAAAAACCTTCAACTAATGATGTTAAGGTCACAGAGGGCAGCACAGTTGTACACATTTACAACCACCATTGCAGCTTTTAAAATGGAAACAAGCACAGGGTATTTTCTGCTATAACATGTGATTATACAAACTGTATTCCTTGCGTTTGAAGGATGGGAAACTAATATTGGTATAAGAATTGATGAGCATTGGTCTAGTTGGAGAATAAGAAGTAAAGGGATGTTAAATGGGAGAAGAGAAAAAAAAGGAACATTTTTGAAAATTATCAAAATCTACATCAATTTCAATAAAACATTTAAAATTATTTATAGTCAATGTCCATCATTATAATGGTAAGTGATGAATTATCGAAAAGTAATCAAAACACATGTCAAATTATGTTTTGGAATGTTACATTAAATAATATAATGAATTAAAAATTTGACTTATGAGGTTAAAGAGTATCAATTTAGGGGAGGTCATTCTTTCTTGTCAGCTGCTGGCACATAACTAGGTCACAATACCTGCATATGGTTGTCCATGCCTGTGTCCCCACCACATGGGAAGTAGAGGCAATGCTAGGAGTTAGAGGTAATCCTCAGTTACACATAGCAAGTTCAAAACCAGCCTGAGTCACATGCATGAGGCTGTGTCTTGAAAATGAAAATAAAATCTCAATTGTTGATAGAAAAGTGAATCACAGAAGACAGGGTATGCGAGACCCAACTGTAATTACTGTAACGGAGGAGAGTGGCAGGTGAGGAAGGAGTGATTAACCTCCTTCACTTCAGATATACAGTGGGATAAGTTTGATAATACCCCAAAAGAAATAAATAAGTAAAATTAAAATTCTCCTGGACTAATCCAAGAGTGATGCCTCAAGTCCAGTCCCAGCACTTGCAAGCAAGAGGCAGGAGGAGGCCAAGTTCCAGGCCAGCCTGAGCTACAAAGTGTCTGCGATCCAGCCTGGACCAAGCAGCATGACTTTCTTTCAAAATAAATGAAATCACCCAATTTTGAATTGTTTCCTCTAAAATATCCATTGCCTAGGTCAAGACTACTGGCATGCTTTACGAGAGTTGAGTCATATGAGCTATAAAGAAGGAAAGCCACACTTATTAAATAAGTAAAACTATCATGTTTTCTGTTAAATTGCCATTAGATTTCCAGAGAAACTCTATTAGTTCAGTGTCCATTAAGATTTATTATGTTCTCTAGGTTCCCAGAACCTTTATCACCTGGAGAAACACATTGGAAGCACAGTACTTTTGCTCCAAGGGAAGAGATTCGGGGAAGTCTCAGCACTTTTATTAGGACAAATAAAGGTGTTTCTTACCTTTGCGCATGAAATAGCCTTTGTTTCTCACGCTGTATTCACTATTTATAATATCTTCATAATTTGCTCGTGGGTCAGATTTCATGTTCTGAAACGTAGCTTGTTTCACAACAGCATCCACATCCTCTTCACTCAGTTTTTTCTCCAGAAAACTGCAGATTTTAATCACCGAGTTCCTGAGGTCCTAAAGAAGTCATGGGTTGAGAAATTAATGACTTTATGATGGGGGTGTGAGTCTCAGCCAACCATGTGGCATGAACACTAAGATTCCCTCTTGGACAGCAAAGATGGCTGAACAAAATCAAAGGGGAAAATTAATTAATGTGATTATTACAATTGATAATAGAAAAAACATTCAGGAAAACACAGCACACAGCAGTAGAAAGTATTTCAAATCAAAAGGCTACATGTAAACACATATAATCAATCTTAGTAGTAGATATACATATAAAGACTTTCAGGTAGTGTTGGAATCACTCAAACATTCCGTTCTCTCTCTCTCTCTCTCTCTCTCTCTCTCTCTCTCTCTCTCTCTCTCTCTCTCTCTGTGTGTGTGTGTGTGTGTGTGTGTGTGTGTGTGTGTGTGTGTTTTTCAAAACAGGGTTTCTCTGAGTAGTTTTGCACCTTTTCCTGGATCTCACTCTGTAGACCAGGTTGGCCTCGAACTCACAGAGATCTGCCTGGCTCTGCCTCCTGAGTGTTGGGATTAAAGGCAAGCGCCACCATCGCCTGGCTCCGACCTCTCTTTACTACAACACTGGTAACAAATAAATAACAGAACAATTGGGCAATAAAAGGTAAAGAAGATTGTAATCTAGAATCATACTAAGTAGATCATGTGGTTTCCAGTGCAGAAAATGCTAACCAATGCTGTTTTACTATGCTGTAGTGTACAAAATCAAAACCACACAAATACTAGGTGAATTTCTATACATTAATAAGGAAACTGCATCAACACTGCATCAATAACACCAAAAATCTTAGCAGTTAAGATTTAATTAATTAAAATTAATGAAAAATCTAAAAGTTAAGAAAGGCAGTGAGACTAGCCTATTGAAACTATCCAGCCATTACTAAAAAAATACAAGATAACAGACAATTGTCTAATATATAAGAATTGCAAAACAGTAACTTTAAGATAACATCCAAAACAATCTGCATTCAATGAAGTTCTTAAGATCTCAATTAAAAAAAAATAGAAAAACTCACTGCAAAATTTATTTGAAAAGATACTGAATGGGTAAATAACCTTGAAAGAAGTGGTTAAGTTTGCAGTATTCATACTTTCCAGATTTCAAAAGTTAGTAAAAAATCATGGAACCCAAAAACGCTATAGTCATTCTATAAATAGAGAATGTGACACAAGTTCTTTTTCTGGAACTCCATGAATCATTTTAATCGACTGTCATAATTTATATAAATGGCTCTGCATTAAATTACTGTCACTTGTAACAAAATGTTTGAGAAAAATATATGTACTAAAATTTTAAATATGAAATTGTGACTTCCATTTTAATGAAAAAAAAATACCAATGGACAAAAAATTCCAGATAGACCCTGAGAAAATATTGGTGGCTGATTTCAACACCTTATTTTCAATTCTAAATAGGCCATCCAAATTAAAAATCAACATACAAAACTCAGTTAAATTTCACCACAGATTAAAAAGATATAACAACTATTTACAGAACACTTTATCTATATTTGTCTGGTTTCCATTGTGATAAAACACTGACCAAAACAATGTCGGAAGAAAAGGAATTATTTCACCTTGGAGGTGATAGTCCATCTTCAAGAGAACTCAGGAACTAAAGGCAGGAACTGAAGTAGAGTTGTGGGGATGCTCCTACTGACTTGCTGCTCTTCATGGCATTCTCACACCGCTTTCCTTTCTTTATCTTTCTTTTTTTTCTTTTTAATATATTTATTTATTAAAATTGTTTTATTTTACATATCAACCCCAGTTCCCCCTCCCTCCCACTCTATCCCCATCCACTCCTCAGAGTGGGTAAGGCCTCTCATGGTAGTCAACAAAGTCTGGCATACCAAGTGGAAGGAGAGCCTAGCCTCTCTCCATTGTATCAAGGCTGGCAAGGTATCCCACCACAGGGAATGGGTTCCAAAAAGTCAGTTCATGTACCTGGGATAAGTCCTGGTCCTGCTGCCAGGGACCCCACTAACAGATCAAGCCACACAACTGTCACCCACATTCAGCGGGCCTAGTTTAGTCCCATGAAGGTTCCCGAGCTGTCAGTCCGGAGTCAGTGAGCTCCAACTAGCACTGGTCAGCTGTCTCTGTGGGTTTCCCCATCATGATCTTGATCCCTCCTTCTTCTCCTTCTCCTCCTCCTCCTCCTCCTCCTCCTCCTCCTCCTCCTCCTGAATGCAGTTTATTGAAGGAGGGATAAGGTCTTAAATACAGGCTTACAGCACAATGGGAGAACCCTGGAGGGCAGACGTTCGCTTCTGATGTTTTTTTTTGTTTGGTTTGGTTTGGTTTGTTTGTTTGTTTGTTTTTTGGGGGTTTTTTTTTTTTTTTTTTTTTGTTTTTGGAGCTGAGGATTGAACCCCGGGCCTTGTGCTTGCTAGGCAAGCGCTGCTCTACCATTAAGCTAAATCTCCACCCTGGCTCCTGGTGTTTTACAATCTTGTATCTAAGCTGTTAATGCCCAATATGCCGGATACACAGACAAGGAGCTTCCCTTAAGCATTCAGCAGGGTGGAATCTCACAGGGAATTAGCATAGGGAGGATAATCAAGGTCAAGGTTGGCAAGCAAGGCAACAGTTACCCAAAACGGGGGTCAGGGACCTATAGGTCCCCTCCTTTTACTAAAAAGTGAGCTTCTGACTTAGGTTTCGTGGGATGTTGGCAGGTCACCTTAACCGTCATGGAGACACCTGTCCAGGCCATACAGGATTCTTTTAGCTATCATGGGTCTTTTGTTTTTCCATATAAAGTTGAGTATTGTTCTTTCCAAGTCTGTGAAGAATTGTGTTGGGATTTTGATGGGGACTGCATTGAATCTGTAGATTGCTTTTGGTAAGATTGCCATTTTTACTATGTTAATCTTACCTATCCATGAGCATGGTATATCCTTCCATTTTTTGATATCTTCTTCAATTTCTTTCTTTAGAAATTTAAAGTTCTTATCAAAAAGGTCCTTCACTTGTTTAGTTAGTGTTATCCCTAGGTATTTTATATTATTTGTGGCTATTGTAAAGGGTGATGTTTCCCTGACTTCTTTCTCAGTCCTTTTATCATTTGTGTATAGGAGGGCTACTGATTTTTTTGAACTGATCTTGTATCCTGCCACTTAACTGAAGGAGTTTATCAGCTATAGGAGTTCCCTGGTAGAGTTTTGGGGGTGACTTATGTATACTATCATATCATCTGCAAATAGTGAAAGTTTGACTTCTTCCTTTCCAATTTGTATCTCTTTGATCTCTTTTTGTTGTCTTATTGCTCTAGCTAAAACTTCTAGTACTATATTGAATAAATATGGGGAGAGTGGACAGCCTTGTCTTGCTCCTGATTTTAGTGGTATTGGTTTGAGTTTCTCTCCATTTAATTTGATAATGGCTGTTGGCTTGCTGTAAACTGCCTTTATTATGTTTAGGAATGTTCCTTGTATTCCTGATCTCTTTATCATGAAGGGGGATTGGATTTTGTCAAAGGCTTCTTCAGCATCTAATGAGTTGATCATGTTTTTTTTTTTTCTTTCAGTTTGTTTATATGGTATATTACATTGACAGATTTTTGTACGTTGAACCATCTTTGCATCCCTGGGATGAAGCCTACTTGGTCATGATGGATAATTTTTTTGATGTATTCTTGGATTCAGTTTGCCAATAATTTGTTGAGTATTTTTGCATCAATGTTCATGAGGGAGATTGGTCTGTAATTCTCTTCTTTTGTTGCATCTTTGTTTGGTTTGGGTATCAGGGTAATTGTAGCTTCATAGAAAGAGTTTGGTAGTGTTCCTTCTGTTTCTATTGTGTGGAACAATTTGAAGAGTGTTGGAATTAGTTCTTCTTTGAAAGTTTGGTAGAATTCTGCACTAAAGCCATCTGGTCCTGGGCTTTGTTTTTGGTTGGGAGACTTTTGATGACTGTTTCTATTTCTTTAGGGGTTATTGGTCTATTTAAATGGTTTCTCTAGTCTTCATTTAACTTTGGTATGTGGTATCTATCCAGAAAATTATCCATTTCTTCCAGATTTTCCAATTTTATGGAGTACAGGTTTTTGAAGTATGACCTGATGACTCTCTGGATTTCCTTGTTGTCTGTTGTTATGTTTCCCTTTTCATTTCTGATTTTGTTAATTTGGTTGCTCTCTCTTTGCCTTTTGGTTAATTTGGCTAGTGGTTTGTCTATCTTGTTGATTTTTTCAAAGAATCAACTCTTTGTTTCATTGATTTTTTTGTATTGTTCTCTTAGTTTCTATTTCATTGATTTCAGCCCTCAATTTGATTATTTCTTGGCATCTATTTCTCCTGGGTGAGTTTGTTTCTTTTTATTCTAGCGCTTTCAGGTGTGCTGTTAATTCATTGATTTGAGATTTCTCTATCTTCTTTATGTGTGCATTCAGCGCCATGAATTTTCCTCTTAGTACTGCTTTGGGTATGTTGTACTTTCATTTTCATTGAATTCTAGGAAATCTTTAAATTCTTTCTTTATTTCTTCCTTGACCCATTGATGTTTCAGGTGAGCATTATTCAGTTTCCATGAGATTGTAGGCTTTCTATAATTTTTGTTGTTGTTGAAGTCTAATTTTAAGGCCTGGTGGTCTGATAAGATACAGGGGGTTATTCTAATGTTTTTGTATCTGTTGAGATTTGTTTTGTGACCAAGCATGTAGTCAGTTTTTAAGAAGGTTCCATGGGGTGCTGAGAAGAAGGTATACTCTTTTGTGTTAGGATGGAATGTTCTGTAGATATCTATTAAGTCCATTTGAGTCATAACATCTGTTAGGTCCTTTATTTCTTTGTTGAGTTTAAGTCTGGTAGATCTGTCTTTTGGTGAGAGTAGTGTGTTGAAATCCCCACTACTAATGTGTGGGGTTAGATGTGTGTTTTAAGCTTTAGTAATGTTTCTTTTATGAATGTGGGTGCCTTTGTATTTGGGGCATAAATGTTCAGGATTGAGACTTCATCTTGGTGTATTTTTCCTGTGATAAATATGTAATGTCCATACTGATCTCTTTTGATTGATTTTAGTTTGAAGTCTATTTTATTAGATGTTAGGATAGCTACACCAGCTTGTTTCTTAGGTCCATTTGCTTGGAAAGCCTTTTCCCAGCCCTTTACTCTGAGGTAGTATCTGTCTTTGAAGTTAAGGTGTGTTTCTTGTATGCAGCAGAAGGATGGATCCTGTTTCCTTAACCATTCTGTTAGTCTGTATCTTTTTATAGGTGAGTTGAGACCATTGATATTAATGGATATTAATGACCAGTGATTGTTGGTTCCTGTTATTTTTGTGGTCGTGTTGTGTTGTCCTTCTTTGGTATTTGTTGGTGTGGGATTATCTATTGCCTGAGTTTTCATAAGTATGTTTAGCTTCTTTAGGTTGGATTTTTCCTTCTAGTGCTTTCTGTAGGGCTGGGTTTGTGGACAGGTATTGTTTAAATCTGGTTTTATCACGGAATATTTTGTTTACTCCGTCTATGGTGATTGAGTTTTCCTGGGTATAATAGTCTGGGTTGGCATCCATGGTCTATTAGTGTCTGCATAACATTTGTCCAGGACCTTCTATCTTTCATAGTCTCTATTGAGAAGTCTGATGGGTTTGCCTTTATATGTTACATGGTCTTTTTCCTTTGCAGCTCTTAATATTTTTTCTTTGTTCTGTATGTTTAGTGTTTTGATTATTATGTGGCAAGGGGACTTTTTTTTTTTTTTTTTGGATCCAGCTTATTTGGTGTTCTGTAAGTTTCTTGTATTTCATAGGTATTTCTTCCTTTAGGTTAGGAAAGTTTTCTTCTATGATTTTGTTGAATATGTTTTCTGTGCCTTTGACTTGGTATTCTCCTTCTTCTATCCCTATTATTCTTAAGTTTGGTCTTTTCATGGTGTCCCAAATTTCTTGGATGTTTTGTGCTACGACTTTTTTGTCTTTAGTGTTTTCTTTGACTGATACATCTATTTTCTCTATTGTGTCTTCATTGTTCGAGATTCTCTGTTCCATCTCTTGCATTCAGTTGGTTATGCTTGTTTCTGTAGTTCCTCTTTGTTTAGTCAGGGTTTCTATTTCCAGCATTTCCTCAGTTTGTGTTTTCTTTATTGTCTCAATTTCATTTTTCAGATCTTGGATTGTTTCCTTCATCTGTTTAATTACTTTTTCTTGACTTTCTTTGATTTCTTCCGATTTTTTGTTTGTTTTTTCTTCCATTTCTTTAAGGCAATCTTTTATTTCCTCTCTAAGGGAGTTTTTCACTTCCTCTTTAATGGAGTTTTTCATTTCCTCTTTAAGGGAATTATTTATTTCCTCTTTAAGGGAGTTTTTCATTTCCTCTTTAAGGGCCTCTATCATCTCCTTATAGTCACTTTTAGGGTTGATTTCTTGTGATTCTTCTGCCATGGTATGTTTAGGTCTTGTAGGTGTGGAGTCACTAGGTTGTGATGTTGTCGTATAGATCTTCATGTTGTTGCCTGTGTTTTTGCACTGGCGTCTACTCATCTCTTCCTCTGCTCAGTGCAGGCAGTGTCAGTGTCTGAAGGTGCCTCTCTTGTTCTAATTGTTAGTCTTGGTTCACTAGGATTTCTTTGTTAAATTGGTGCTGTTGGGATCAGTTTAGCTAATTTGGTGTTAGTGGGTTCTGTCTCTGGGAGCAGTTGTTCCCAGTTGATGTAGGGTGTACTTATGGTTTCAGTGGTTGTTAGGTTTGTAGGGGTTAGTTTTCTTCTTTGTTTTTTTTTTGGGGGGGGGGAGGAGTAGGGAAAGGTATTTGTCTGGTTGCTGGGACTCCAATGGGTAGGGCCTAGTAGTTAGAGACCTGATCTGCCTGTCTGGAGATGGGAGCTTACCTGTTCACAGTCGGTGATTCTGGTGATCTGGATCGGTGGCTGGGCGGTGTCTTTTTGTGTTCTCAGGTCAAGTTTTGCTCCTTTGTCAACTTCTCAGCTGTTCTTGTTTCCTCAGGCTGCAAACTGTAGGTTTCTGGTTCCTCTCCTGGATGGATTTCAGCTGAGTAGGGTAGTCTCAGCAACACCTCCAAGTTGTTGGGATTCGCAGGATTGGCAGCTGGGCCCTGGGCTGGCCCCAGACAGTGTGCAGAACTGTTCTGGTCTTGGTCTAGTCCCATGGAGACGACCCCTTCCCTGGGTGCTGGAATCAAAGGTGTCCCTGTTCAGAGCTCTTGATTAGGAGCTTGTTTTCATTAACTCCTCAGCGGGTGGTAGCTCAGTTTCTGTTTTTTGTTTGTTTGTTTGTTTGTTTTTTGGTTTTTCGAGACAGGGTTTCTCTGTGTAATTTTGCACCTTCCCTGGATCTTGCTAGGTAGATCAGGCTGGCCTCAAACTTACAAAGATCCACCTGCCTCTGCCTCCCAAGTGCTGGGATTAAAGGTGTGCGCCACTACTGCCTTCTGGTTTTTATTACAATTGCGTCTAGGCTGCCACCCCCCCCCCCCCCCCCCCCCCCCCCCCCCACCCTTACCCCCCACCGTTGGGCCTGCCTGCCTCTTTTTTTTTCTTTATCTTTCTTTCATGTGAAAGGAACACATGTGGCCCATACAATAACGACATCATAGTTAGTAACTTACTTCTACAAATAAATTCACTGTGCAATGACCATGAAGGGACTTGAAGAAATGGAAAGCACATTAGATAGAAATAGAGTCATAGATTACCTGAAAACTTTAACTATAACTCTGGTTATTAATTCAAGGAGACAAAATTAAAAATTGTCCAAAACCCTAGACTCTGAGAATGTAAGTTAAAATGAGAACATTTGTATGACATGCATGAGACTCCAGTTTCAATTACCAGCATAGAAACAAACAAACAAAACCTAAATACTCAAAATAATGTGCCAGATTAGATATTGAGTGCAAGAGCATTCACCATGAATAACAGTGTAGATCTTACACAATTAAAAATAGGCCCACAAAGGGGCAGTAATGGCGCACACCTTTAATCCCAGCACTCAGGATGTAGAGGCAGGTGGATCTCTGTGAGTTTGGGGCCAGCCTGGTCTGCAGAAGGTGATCCAGGACAGGCACCAAAACTACACAGAGAAACCCTGTCTTGGGGAAAAAAAATAAGGCTCACAATATAACCCAGTCACACCATTCCTTGTTGTATTCCAATGAAAATAAAGTCAGCATTCCAAAACATAACTGACATCCAATACTGTTGCATTCTTCTCCCTAGTCAAAGCATGGAATGTATAAAAGAATAAAAACACACTATAAATACAAAAATAGAGTATTATTTAGATACTTAGTATAGTGTGAAGATTTCCTATGTTTTGCCTGGTCTGTGGTTGGGACAAATCTCTCACCCACAGTCCCACAGCCTTTTATAAAATAATCACACAGAGGCTTAATATTATTTATAACTGCTTGGCCATTAGCTCAGGCTTATTACTGACTAGCTCTTACAATTAAATTAACCCATAATTCTTATTTATGTTTTGCCACGTGGCTTGGTACCTTTTCTCAGTTCTGCCTTGTCATTTTGCTTCCTCTGTGTCTGGCTGGTGACTCCTGACTCTGCCCTTCGTCTTCCCAGAATTCTCCTTGTCTCCTCACTCCACCTATACTTACTGCCTGGCTACTGGCCAATCAGTGTTTTATTAAACCAGTGTACAAAAGCATTGTCCCACATCATTTCCCCTTTTCTGTCTAATGGTAAAGGAAAGTTTTAACTTTAACATAGTAAAGTTACATATAACAGAATAGTTATCAAGCAAGAATTACAGTTACAATATCTAGTTCATTAGTTTTCAACTACAACAAAGAAAAGTAAAAATCAGTGTTGGTAATGGATGAACCTTAAAATATCAGATTAAGTGAAATCAACCAATACAAAGAAATAGAAATCATATCTCTCTCCTATGGAGAAAAAAAATATAATGGTCTTTCTGAAAGTTGAACTGTGATTATTAGGAATTGGACAGAGTCCTGAGACAACAATAGGTGGAATAAGAGTGATTGGATAAGACCATGCTGTGTTCATGAATGTCAACACCCTACGGAATCTACTAGTACAAATCATTAAAGAGGGTTGATAACATCTTTAAAAGATGAGTCTATTCTAGACACATAAGGTTGTCTTATTGACACAGGTGGATACATTAGAAGGAATCACAAGAGATGATCACTGGAAAAAGAAAGCCTCGGGACAGACCAGTCAATAAAGGAGAGGCTGGATGATAGGAACCTCCTTCAATACTGAACCCAAGGAAGAGTGTGATATGAGGACACCTGGGAGTGTGCTGTTTAAACTCAGAGATGAGAAATAATTTTCAAAACAATTTTCTCATCTTACCTTCTTCATATCTTCATAGCTCAGGAACATAATATTGAAATCATGTCTGTGTTCATACCAGCCTCTGATGTGGTCAAACCAACAGCTTCCTGGCACTGACGGGAAGATAAGTGAGCAACAAAGTCAAGACACTATACTTACTGAGCAGCAAACTTCATTTGTTCTGTTCTGGTTTAGACTATTCAGAAATAAAAACGAAGCCCCTCCAACTGGATGTCTACCTGACTATTTTAAAAAAAGTTATTTTTGTGTAACAATTACACAAGGCTCATACCAACTTATCAACCTACCTATTTAGGGATATAGCAAGACAGACATTGAGAAAGTCTTGGGTCAGGGGCTGGAGGGACTGCTCAGTGGTAAAAGCCCTGCTGCTCTTGCTAAGGACCCAGATGTGATTCTCTGCACCCACATGGGGGATCAGAAATCATATGTAACCTCAGTTCCAGGGAATTGGATGCCTTCCTCTGACCTCTGCAATCACTGCACACATGTTGTGCACATACAGACATCCAGGCAAAACACTCATAAAACAAAATAAATCAATCTAAAGTCTTTTAATAAAGAAGTTCACGTATCTGAATTCAAAGTTTTCCTTAAGAAATGTTCATATTTCTCCTCTCTCTGAAGTCACGTGTCTTCATTTCTTGTATCCTCTCTCTGAATAACAGTGTTTCCTTGCTACAATGAAGCAGAGCCTGAATCTAATTTTAGCAATGTGTGAGATTCTGATTCCACACCCCCAGCCTCTTTCACTAGTCAATTTTCCTCAGTAGTGGCATGAATAATTCCAGTTTTCCAACAAGTGTGTGCCACTGAGAGCACACACTCACCCTCAACTTCTGCTGTGTGACTCTTTCTATGCCATTAGCTAGAAAGAATGGATAAAATATTTGCAGGCCTCTTGTTGTGTAGCCAAAGTACTTCCTAAATAACACAACGCTGCAAGCTGGAGCCCCTCAAGTGAACCACAGCAGGGTAATTATTGTGTATCCGATTGTGTTGGTTCACTGCCGCTCCGTCACTTAGATATATGTTACCTACTTTGAGATGGCTTAACTATCATCTGGACTTTATAAATAGTGAGAGGGAATAAATGAAGTTACCTTTTCCATCTAGAAATTTTTCCAGATACTGTTCTATGGTATCTGTAGCTTCTAACAAAACAATCCAATTTGAAAAATGAAAATACGAGATCAAAACATCTTTGGGATTTCTGTAAACATAAAGAATCTGCAGAAAGAAAACACCAAGTTGCTTTAGTAACTCTTGGTTATTCAAATACATTTCGAACAATTATATCATAGTTCTTATCCAAATAAATTTTTATTTTCATCTAGGTAATATTTATGCAAATGCAGCCAATTATCAACTTTTTGTTTCATGTAATAAAAAGTGAATACTTCCATTTACATAGTATTTCAGACATGTACAAGAACGCAGGTCATATCCTAGAAATATATTATTTGTAAAGTTGATAAATATGGTAAACATGTTTTCCATATAGCTTAATGCTATAGCAATTGATAGTCATTGAGTTTTTGAGCTATTTTATATATAGCACTGAAAATAAGTGGAAATATAAGAATGAACTATTACATTGGTACAAGTACTAACAGTATGTACATGTAATTTAAAAAGACATTTTTCTCTACTATTATAAATAAGTAGCAAGTTTATTAAGAGTATTAGAAAAAACAAATGTAATTCTAGTCTTGAAAAACAGAAATATTTCTTAAATAAGGTATTGTTGTTGTATTAGGCTTTTGTTTGTGTTTTGAGAAAGAACTTAAACTTGGGTGGATAGGGATACGGAGAGGATCTGAAAGGACCTGGGGGAGGAGAAGAATATGTTCAAAATATATTTAAATTTAAAATTGCTTTAAATAATAAAAATACAATAAAAAGAAAATATTAAATAGTGAATTTATATTTTTAAAAGTCAGTATGTTTGATTATACTAAAATTAAGAATGTTACTAACCAATTTAAACCATTAAGTTACACAAAGTTCTAAAACATGAGAAAAGCCACATGTATAAATCTGTTTGTATGCAGAAGAGATGGAATCCATATCAGTAGGCAAATTATACTAAAGTTATAATAATGAAAAGCTGTACCAGTGGTAGAACCTTTTCATCGAATTCTAATGGGTCATGGTCAATAAACATCAAGCATGTTTCATCCCATTATTGAGTACAGATGGACAACTTAAGACCACTGTGAGTGACCATTTGATAACTGCCACACTGGCAAACATTTAAGTCCAATGTGTCAAGTTACTAGAGGAAAAACAAGAAGTGATCCTTTGCTGGTTCCAGCAACAACCTACAAAATAATACACCACCTCCATAAGCTGACTACTCTGGAATTTGAGTCTGCTGTTCTATTCACATATGAAAATTCTACGGAGGGTGGTGGAAGGGTGTCCAGGAGACACACTCAAGAATGTTCAGAGAGACGTATCATCATAGCATAAATACTGAAATAATTTGTTATCCAATACTTATCTGTCCAAAATGTGACTAAGCTCTATGACATACTTTAGCCTTTTTCTTCTTGAGACCTTTTGGTACTAAGTAATATGCAAGGTGGGAAGTGAAGATACGTGGTGATGGCATTTTGACATAGTCTAAATTGTGAATATTGTACTCAAAGAACGGTGCTCTGTCCACTGTTGGCACATTTTCAGTCCTGTTTCGGTGGCCCTCAAAACAAATCAAGCTGAGGATCTGCTGAGACCAGATGGTGCCTATGAAAATAGATAACAATCCTGTTTTCAATCATGAGGTAGGTTTAAGTAATAACTATCTGTGGTAAAACCATCCATCTTAAAGTGACTGATGTATTTTTTTAATATTCCATATATGCTAACACACAAGGATAGCTTTTATTTGATTTTTATCTATACTTAAAAATAACATAGAAAAGATATCATAGAAAAGAAACAGTATCTTAGAAAAGATAAAATCCAGGGTTCTGAGTTCCCTTTTTAATTTAATTGTATAGTTATTTTGTTCTGATTTCTTTTTCTTTTTTTTTTTTTTTTTTTTGGTTTTTCGAGACAGGGTTTCTCTGTGTAGCTTTGTGCCTTTCCTGGAACTCACTTGGTAGCCCAGGCTGGCCTCGAAATCACAGAGATCCATCTGCCTCTGCCTTTCGAGTGCTGGGATTAAAGGTGTGTGCCACCACCACCCGGCTTGTTCTGATTTCTTGATAGTGATTATTCAAATTATTCCTATAGCTTCTCTGTATTCTATGTTCCATGAGAAGCCTCTTTGTGGTATTTCAAACTTCTAACTGGCAACTAGTATTTGTAGATTCATGGGTACATTCTTATAAAATCACACATGTATACACTGTGCTAAAATTACTTCTTTGTATTGTTTGGAGCCTTATGAGTTATTTCCTCTTGATCTTCATAAATATAATTATCTAGGGCATTGGATGCCCTTTCATTGTATGTTACAGGCAGTCCTGTTCCTCTCTGAGACTTTCTTAGAAGTTTGCTGTCACAATTTTAGAAAACTTAACAAAATTGATGTGCGTTCAGTTCCTTCCTTTTTGTGCTTAAGCTCAGTCCTAGGTGTCCAAGTTCCCATGAATAAATTCACTGTAGGGAAGGAAGAGGTCCAGGTTTCCAGTTTACTTACTGATTCTTGGATTAGTAGCCATTCAGATAAGATAACAATAATGAAACTCTTTGGGAAATACTTATAAATACCCAACACTATTTCAAGTGAATGTGGGTGTGATCAAATGTAATGGTACTAATGTTTGACCTTATTTTTAGTGTCAATTCAAAATTATTTGAATGTAAATTTTGACACGAGCATTCACTCTCATTATTCGGAGGATGAGATCATGGTGAATTTCATCAAACTGTCTCTGCAATTTTGAAATGACCATTCTTGAGAAGATGTCACAGACTCTGGAGGTGTAACAACTGAAGTGTCTGATATCTTGCATGGCTCATTACCATTCATAATCATTGTTCTAGACTTCATCCAAGACCTCCAGGAGCAGCTAGTCATTCCCTAGGGAATGCCAGGCTATTTAAGGCACAAAGCCAAGGGTGAGATAGGATGAAGATGCTTGGTTTACACTTTTCTCTTATTGCCATGATGAGGCTAGGATGGTAGTTGGCAGTATTGGACCACAGCCAGGATACAGCTCATGTTGCAGTGTGTAAATATACATCTAGACACAAATTGGTCCCAAGTCCATAAAAAGAAGAATCTCCTAAAATATTTCTGTAAATGTTGGTGTGGTTATACACTGGAAAAATAAAATTAATCTCCAAATAACTATTTTGTCTCACAAAATATATCTTAAGAGGAGCTTCCAGAGTGATGGAATAGGTGAAGATTGGTGGGAAGAGACCCTTCAAAGGAAAGCCACACTTGCTGTTGGCTGTACTGTGAACTGTAAAACAAAACAAGACCCAAAACCTCTATTTTGGACCAGTATCTTACTGCACATATATTTATAAAAATGCAGCAGTTTAACTTGCTAGCATATACAAAGATGATGCATTTTTCAAATCCTGACAAGTAAGGTCTGGAGTTCAGGATCCACAGTAAAATGAGGTGGTTGGTCTCCGAGTCTTGAAGTTCTGTGACACACGTTAACATTCCAGAAGTAGAAAGCAAGGCAACCAGCCCTTGAAGTGAATGATGAAATTGATTTTGACGTGATATTTTTATCTTTGCATGCTTGTACATGCGCCTGTGTGTGTTTGTGGTGTATGGCCGGTAAATGTGTGTGTGTGTGTGTGTGTTTGGTGCACATGTATAGTGGGCAAGTGTGTGTGAGAGAAAGATGGGTGCATGTACATGTTCATATGTGAGTGCAGGATGTGCGTGGGTAGTGGACAGAGTATGATTGCCTTCACTCTTGGTTGAGATATGCTCATTTTCTGGGTATATCATCCAGCTGGTTCATGAACATCTGGGGATTCTCCTGTCTCTGTCTACCGCCTCACCACTGAAAGGTCAAGATTAGAGACACATCTGGCCTACAAGTATTTAAGTGATCCCCACACAGGTCCTCATGCTTGCAAGGCCAAGACATTCACTTTGCATGATGAGCTACCACCTCAACCTTGAAAAGACTTTTCTGGACAAACCATCTACAATCCCATTGTCTGCAGTGTTTAGCAACAGCCATACATAAACTAATTTTTAAAAGGGCATGTGAAATTTAAAGAGGATGGATTTATCTCTTAAATCCTATCCACCACAGTAAAAGCCCAAACCAAGACCTCCAAGGGTTGGCCCTGGAGACTTAGAGGTCACCACTGAGATAGAATTTTCCTGTCCCTAGAAGGATTCCACTGTTCCAGCACTGCTCTGTACTGGACTTCACACCTCAAGAAAAGGTGTGTGTGTACACGCATGCATGAGTGTAAAAGCTTCTTAAATTGTATTACGTAGACCTCAGTTCCTGTAGAATACTTTTAAAGAAAGTGATATATGATGGAAAATTAATCCTAAACGATGAAGCACTTGTGTATTTGCATCCAGGAGAAATTATTTCATACTATGTCATCCCCGTACAATAATCCAAAGAGGTCAGTGCTCACCAAATGTCTGCTCCTGGCTCTGTGTGGTACATCTCATTATCATAACATTCCTACTTTCCACCAGAGTGCACATTGTGTTCTCCAATGGTGGCTTTGTGTCCTACAGATTGGGGTTTCATTTAGATTTTGTCTGCTCATAAATTGTTATGTAAGTGTAGGTTTATTGCTGCTGGTGAGTTGACAGGAGCCATATTTGCCCACATAATACTAAAGCAAAGACAAGACATTAAAGGCACATACCCACTCCTGGCACTTACCAGATTTCGGATATGTGACTAGGAAGAGATCATCATCTCTAATTTCAAAATCTTCCATCGTTTCTAAATGCTCAATGTTCACCAAAGATTTCTCAAAATTATATCCTTTAAATTTAAATAAGTATTCATGTGTACTGTCCATGATTATTCACCTAGAAGTAAATACATAGAATACATTTTGTGTGTCAAGTATTATACAGTACTGAGTAATAATTACCGAGAGGTCAGTATGTGCCAAGCACCATTTAAATATCTTATGTATATAAATATTTATTTAAAAAACAAATTTCATAGATTATGTTATCTAAATTTCATAAATACTTTAATGATGCTTTATTTTTCAAATCACCTCATTAAATACGAGGAACAGAAAAATAAAATGTTAAGTAATTTCCCTGTAATTCCATGTGAGAAGGATTATTAAAATCCTAACTATACAGATGGGAAAATGGGGCTTCAGAGATGTCAACCACATTATTCAAGGATACCCAGATAGCCTCCCTCAAAGGATTTCATAACCAAAAATTGGATAGAGTCCACACAGATAATCTAGAATATTTTGTGGGGTTTTTTTTAACCTGCATGTTTTAATTCTTACAAAAGTAAGAAACTCTCCAGGGCGATCTTTTGTATTTGATGTAGGGTTTGGATAATCAGCTCCCTCGAAATGAGGCTTCTGTAACTTACCGACTTAGTGGCTCTAGAAATGGGCAACATTTGTGTTTCTGCAAGTAATTTATAATTACAGTAACTTACAGTTAGAGTTATAGTAACTTATAGTTGCAAGGTCTCCTATGAAACTTTTCTGATTTTAATTTCCAAACAAAGAATCTAAAATCAGAACTGCAATTTAAGTCTAAATAATAAATGAACTAAAAATATAAATCAAATAATCTCAAGACAAACCTGATCTTGTCAATGTTTGATGAAGCCATATATCTACACTGAATCTGCCAGAGAACTTGCTAAAGGTTAAGGTGGTCAGAGAATGCTCACTGTTCTGATAGTACCATAGCACTAGAATACTTCCCCGTGCCAGTTGTTTATTTTTAAAAATTCTGTCCCCAAGAAATTCAATTTGATAAAATCTAAAAAATAAAGCATTGACTAAATTGCATGTCAATAATCAACACTTAATTTGGTGTGTGGATGATTTGCGTGAGACAAGGACTCGCTATATAGTCTAGGCTGGCCCAGAACTCAGTATGTAGACCAGGCTAGCCTCAATGTGCATGGATGATATTGACTGTATTGGGATCACCTTCATGTGGAGGTCACCTGACAAATTCCTTTACAGATATCTATTGGGTAGATAATCACTTAACTAGACCATGACTTATAATGCCTGATTGGGAACCTCTTGCTTTGCAGGTTCCCTAACTGACAGCTCAAGTCCAAGCATCCTGACTATAGAATGTTGGGAATAAAAAGGTTGGGCTAAAGGAACACATATAATTTCAGTGGAGGTAGATGACACTAGTACTGAAAAAGAAAACTTAGATTTATCCTCTGGAATGTGCTGAAGAAAATACACAGCATATAACACTGACCAATGGAGAGTCCATTCATAGAGACTGTTGCTGAAGTACAGAGGAAACAGAAGTGAGTCACTGTCACCCCTCACCTAACACCCACAACACCTTCCACATACTAGCCAAAGAGCCATTATGTACTCCATCCTGACCATCCTGGGTAGGAGGGTCAGAATGCTGCTGTAAGCACACTGGATGAAATTTTCACTTGTTCTTTATTGTGCTCAGTGACTCACCTGGGCTGTCTTTTATGAGAAAGAGAAGGGGGAAGACAGAGAGAGGGGGAAAAGAGGGACAATGGGAGAGAGACAGAAAATTTCATTCTCTAAAACAGGGAGAGGAAAGAGGGTATGAAGAAGGTTCACTATGGAAATAGACATCAGAGATTTTTAGTGACAATAGGAAAAATGATTATAAAATGAAAAAGCTGACGTATGTTCCCTTTGTGTTTTTGTATTGAACCTCAAGAAAAAGAGGACAACAAAATTAATAAGAAAAAAAACTATTGAGACAAGGTTTGTTCATGTAGTCCTGGCAGGCCTGGAACTCACTGTATAGACCAGGCTGATCTCCAACTCACAGAGATCCACCTTCTTCTGCATCCAGAGTGCTGGGATTGAAGTCATGCACCACCATACCCAGACCATAAAAAGATAATTGTACATATATATGCAGAAGAGAGGGAAAGGCTTGGTAGTCTCTAAGTCTACTCCTTTCTACTCACAGTTTGCAGATCAATGGAAGAAGCAAAACCAGTTCTGATGGAATGTTAAGAAAAGTAGGAATTGACGGTCGCTGAGGTATAAATAGTCCCTGCCACATTTTTCTTGGCCAATTACAAGTGTTCTTGAAAAGTAAAGTGAACTCAACCAGGACACGTTGGGTAAGATTGTGCTGGTAACTAGGAAAATCTTATCAGATGTTATTTGGAGAGTGAAATAAGTTACACATTAGGAGATTATAGTTAAATATTACAGAGATCTGGAAGAAATATTATGCAAACAGCAGGTTATATTTTACACCTACAGCTACAACTTGCTTGGATACATTCTGGAACATGGTGGTGATCAAATCCTTTTAAGACTATCTGAGTAGGTAGTTTCAATTTTTTAGGGCTTCATTATTACCCTTTTCTTTATCCCAGTTGATCCTGGTTATGGATTTTTCTGTTTGTTTTCATTTTGGTTTTGGCTTTTGTTGTTTTGTTGTTTTGTTTTCTTTTGTCCACTTGGTACATGATAGGCCATCTGTGAAAGGGGAACCTTGGTTGAGGCCTCATCAAAACTGCCTGTAGAGGAGTCTGTGTGGCATTTTCTTAATAAATGATTGGTGTAAGGAGCTGAGCCCACTGTGGGAAGCACCACCCCTGTAGAGATTGTGCTGGATTGTACAAAAGAGCACACTAAGCCAGCCATGTAAGTAAGCCTGTAAGCTGCAGTCTTCCATAGATTCTGCCTTAGGTCCTACCCCAGGTTCCTGCCTAGAGTTCCTATTCCAACTTTTGTTCATGATGAGGTATAAGTGGTAAAATAAAATAAACTCTTTCCTGCCCAAGCTGCTTTTGGTCATGATTTTATCACACCTACACAGAGAAAACTAAGTCACCATCTGTGCTGGCTAGTTTTATGTCAACTTGACACAAGCTAGAATTATCTGCAAGGAGGGATCCTCAATTGAGAAAATGCTTCCAAAAGGTCAGACTAGAAGCATTTTCTTAATTAGTGGTTTATGGGGAGGCCATTGTGAGTCATGCCATCTCTGGACTGGTGGTCCTGTGTTATATAAGAAAGCAGGCTAAGCAGGCCATGGAGAGCAAGCTAGAAAGCACCACCTCTCCATGGTCTCTGCACCAAATCCTGCCTCCAGGTTCCTGCTCTGTTTGAGTTTCTGTCCTGACTTCCATCCATGATGAACAGTGATGTGGACAGATAAACCAAATAAACCCTGTCCTTCCCAAGTTCCTTTGGTCATGGTCAACAGCAACAGTAGCCCTAAGACACCATCCTCCTGTAACTACACCTAGTCTGTTGCCACCATTGCAAAAAGCAGATCCTACCAATGAAGGTTTCAGTAGTTTTTATAAAATCATTGTATATATTAATTTATTTTCCAGTGCCTTCTTAGTGATATCCTTCCACCCCTTTCCTCTTCTTTGATGTAGATATTACCTGCCTTCAGCTTTCTACAATAATGGGCTTTTGTTCAAGGCCTGTTCTTCTCCCATCTCTCGGCCCATTTTTCAATCTTTTGTTTCCCACATGCACTTCTGGTAGGTAATGATTCTCAGGTTCCCATAAACACAGAATTTGACCGCGGGAGAGATTCTTATTCTGCTCATTGTACAAATCTTTCCTGGTAAGAGAATAGAACACAATCTAAGGGTAATTTAAGCTTCTAACATTGAGCTTGTCCCATTTTACATAATGCTTTAAACTAAGGAAATATTTGTAAAATATTCCAGGTTATGAGGCAAGCATACTATGAAACATGGATATCAATGGTAGAAAACTACTTACCAAAATAAACAGCTCAGCCAAGACTTTCTGGTCATGTTACTATGAATGTCATAGAAGTGGACAAGACTTTCTGGTCATGTTACTATGAATGTCATAGAAGTGGACAAGACTTTCTGGCCATGTTACTATGAATGTCATAGAAGTGGATGCTTTCAGGGTCATAGACGGATAGAGCTTACGAACATGGACAGGATGGGAGAGAGGGAGACACACCACTTGGAAGAAAATGCAAACAATCTATGATACTGTGATTGGCAGAAGGTACAACACAATCCTCCTTTCACTCATGGGATTTTTACTAAAGTTTAAAAATACACGGAGAGAGATGAATAGGTTTATCCCAGTTCATGAGAAAATATTTGCAATAAATACAAAAAAAAATTAAAAAACTGAGGTTCATTATTTATGAAGAATTTCTTCAAATGAGTAAGAAAAACAACTAACTCCATAAGAAGGAGCAAAACTTGTGACTAGGTAAATATACATAATAAATCTCAGTGAGTATTCAGATTTATGGTGATCTTTCTCTTTAAAGACCACTCCCATTGGGGTATTTAAGCTGCATCCCAAAAAACAAACACATGGCTTTCTGGTCTCTCCTCCATGTCTCCTCTCTGGGGAATCTGAAGAATCGCCCAGGAATGCTTTACCCACTAAATTGGGGCTTTTCTAATTCAGTTTGATTTGGTCTGATTTGGATTGCTACGTCAGTGGAGAGGCTTGTCAGGACACACAAAAAAACATCATCTGAGGGGGCATTGATTTTTTTCCCCACTGGCCCAGGGACACATGGTAGGAAAACACTCCTCTCCCCAACACCTGCTCTCTGCCAGACTAAGATCAGCTTTTGGCTGGGTAAGTTGCTCTTTTTAAGTCATTGCCTAAGAGGCCCTGGGCCTCTTCGATTTTTGGGGTGTCCTGCCAAATATGCAGCTGTGCCAGGCCCCTGACCCATTTTGGGGCAAAGGGCTGCCTTTGTTCCATGGACCCCTTCTCCAGAAGATGTTTTATTGAAGAGAATTTCCCACAACCTCCCGTTTTTTTTGATCCAAGACCTACCACAGTGGATGCATTGTGCTAGGCTTCGGGTCCCTGACACAGACCTGTGAAATGGGCACTTGCCATTCAAAGCCTGATCCCCAAATGCCCCTGTGATATCTTTTACAAAATCTGTTTGTATTGGGGCTATCTGATACCATTTGTCCTAATAGTTTGATTTAAAGGTGGCTTCCTGAGACAACCACCTTAGAATTTTCCATCCTCCGCGATCTTGAAAATTTTTGTAGGCTTGGAGGTAATTGGACAGGACTGCCCTACATCCATGTTTTTTTAGTTCTGTGTTCCTGCCCTCCCTCAGAGGCCAATGTCTCACAGTACTGTCTTGTTGGCTAGGGTCATGGCACCTCCAGATTCCCACCTACCTGGGAACTGGGATCCTGAAAATTATACTCCGACTATGCTGCCAGGGACATGGCCACCTCCCACACCTCCCCCAAACTCTGCCTACCCAACCCTCTCCTACTGGGTCACAAATGGAAGCCCAAATCCCTCCTCCTTACCCTCCTTCCTGTCCTCCCCTCCCTCACTACTCCCCCCATCTCTCAATGCCTCAACCTACACCCTGGTTCCCTTTTACATACTGGCCTAATACCCCCAAATGTTCCCCAGTTTCTTCTCATACTCAGTTTTGCCCTCCTCTGCCCTCTCCGAGAGGTAGCTGGAGCCAACAGAATTCTCCAAGTCCACGTGCCCTTCTCCTTTCAGGACCTCTCACAAATAGAAAAGCAATTGGGTTCCTTCTTTGCTAATCCTTCTGTTTATATCCAGGAGTTCAGTTATCTGTCCCAGGCCTACGATCTGACTTGGCAAGACCTTTATGTGATCCCGGCCTCCACCCTCACTCCCGAGGAATGAACTCGAGTTCAGGCAGCAGCTAGGCAGTGTGCAGACCAAACCCACCTAATAGACAACACAGTCCCTGTGGGCGATGTGGCAGAGCCAGCTACACAGCTTTACTGAGATTACCAATCAGGTCAAAATGGCCGCCAGAGAAGAGACCCCATGATTTGTTGCCTCCTCCAAGATATGGAAATGGTCTCATACCAAGTTGTGCATTTTGATAAGCTCCAAGAGATGACACAGCTTAGGTGACGAAACCCAGCCATTTTCCTGAACAGGTTACAAAAGACCATGGTTCAATATACTTGCCTTGACCCAGCTTCCCCAGCCAAAGCCATGGTCCTGGCCACCCTTTTCATTTCTCAGTCAGTGCCAGATATTAGAAAAAAAATTTTTTTAAAGGCTGAGGAGGGTCCCCAAACTCCCCTACCAAGAAATTGGTGAAAATGGCTTTTAACATTTTTAATGCTCAAAAAGAGACAGCTGAGTCTTCCCGACAGATGAGGCTGCCACAGAAGGCTATGCTCCAAGCCCAAGCCTTAGCAGCTGCTCTGAGGCCACCAGGGCCCCCACAAGGGGGATAAGGGAAGTCAACCATGAGGCTCCATCCCACCAGAACTCAACCCAAGTCAACTCTACCAGAAGCCTACCTTCAATGCGGCAAGCAGGGCCACTGGTCACAGCATTGCCCTGACCCCCAGCTGCCCAGGAGGCCATGCCCTGACTGCCGACAGCCTGGACACTGGAGATCTGAATGCCTCCATTCAGGCTCATCCTCTATGCCATGCCATGGAGGTTCAGCCTCACCAACATTGGCAATCCGAGACTCTTCTGGCCTTGGAACTCCTAAGTCTGGCAGAGAACCGACACAGCCCAGACCTGCTGACTCCCATTGCCCTCTCTGAGCCTATGGTGACGCTGCAGGTAACAGGTAAGTCCATTGACTTTCTTCTGGACACAGGAGCTACCTACCTATTCTGTTCTGACATCTCACTCAGGTCCTACAATTCCCTAGCCAATTTCTGTCACTGGGGTGGACAGGATCCCTCCCCTCCCATTTAAGACCCTGACACTTGCCTGCATTCTTGCAGGGCGATTCTTCTCACACTCTTTTCTGGTTATACATGTTTGCCCTGCACTTCTGCTTGGTCGCAATGTTCTCAGACACTTTGGGGCCACATTCACTTTGGCCACCACACTCTCCCCTGAGTATTTCACAGGAGGCCCTCCAGTTACGTCAGCCTCTGCACCAGCTTTGAGAATACAAACCCAGCGAGGATTGGCAGTGTCATGGAGCTCCTGTTGGAAGCTCTCAACATCTCCTAGAAGCTCCACATTCCCTGTCACCCACAATCCTCAGGAAAGGTTGAGAAGGCCGATGGACTCATCAAAGAGCCAATGGACTCATCATCAAACAACAGCTCTCCATTGAACTCTGGTTATCTTGGCCCTGCCTTCTCCCAATCACTCTTAACCTGTCAGTCCACCCCATGCTCTCCTACAGGCCTGAGCCCTTTTGATCTCCTTTATGGAAGGCCCTTCCTCCTCAATCATCATCTCCCAGCCCAAACTCCCCCACTGGCCAGGTACCTCCCCTACCTCTCCCTTCTGAGGTCCCCTTCTTTGTTCAGATACTGACAACTATCTCCCTGCCCCAACACCCACAGACCCAACTGCCCCTGAGCCTGTCCCACCCTCCCCAGGGGACAGAATACCCCTCAAACATCTAGCTCCTAAGTCTCTTGAGCCCAATGGACAGGACCTTATGCTGTGATCCTCACCACCCCCTAGGGCTGCAAGCTCCTGGAATGGATATCCATGTTGATACCATCTCTCTAGGCTCAAGCAGGCACCTATTCAGGATACATGGTCTGTCCAGCAGCTGAGAGTCCCAGGCCAGCCTGGTCTATACAGTGTGTTCTAGGACAGCCAGAGCTATTACACAGATATACCCTGTCTTGAATAACTGGCAGGGAAAAGGGATGCTGAAGAAAATAATCAAAAGAAGTTTTCACAACACAATTAAAAATAACCAAGGGTTATGTATCGTTTCTTCTGGCCGTCTTTAATCTACTTCCAAACAAATTATTTCATACAAGTCTTAGATCTCCACATCTGAAAGAGAATTACAAATAATCTGAGACTGCTATGGAACAAAGGAGAAGGAAGGAAGGAGCTGTAAACAAATTGCCCTTGGGGCTGGAGAGATGGCTCAACAGTTAAGAGCACTGGCTGCTCTTCCAGAGGTCCTGAGTTCAATTCCCAGCAACCACATGGTGGCTCACAATTATCTATAATAGGATATGATGCCCGCTTCTGGCCTGCAGGTATTAAAATCCATGACTAAGAGAAAGTTGCACATTTCTCTAGTCAAGGACACAGGCACAAGGAGAGACCACTACTTCCCCCAAACCTGGGGGAGTACATGAAGTTCTGGAGACACATCCAGACAAGGTGTGAAAGGCTGCTTGCTATTCAGGGATTAGAGTGAACCATTCAGTGCATTCCATCATAATTTATTTCTGTTCCCTTTCACTGGATACTCTATGTTGTGAGTGTAATTGATCAAATATAAAGAAGACTATTTTGGTTTGGACCTTAAACATCCCCAAGTCAAAGGCTTGGTTGCTGGGCTACTACACCATTGTGACATGGTGTAACCTTCAGAAGGTGGAGTCTGAAAGGAAATACCATCGTTGGAAGCAATGTTCTTGAAGAGTATTTTGGAACCTCCCAGTACTTCTTGCCCTTTTTTTAGCTTCTTGACCACCATAACGGAATAGCTTTATTCTTTTACATACATGATCTGTCTCATCATGGATCCAAAGTGAGGCCTAAGGACCAGAAACTGAAACAATGCACCAAAATAAATCTGTCTACTTCTTAAGTTGATTTTCTCGGTACCCCGCCACAGTGATAAAAAGATGGCTAATATGAGACAGTGATCCTTGGAGTGCTGTTGGTGGTCTTGGCAATATCTGATGATGGAGTTTAACTGTCTTCACAATTTCTCATGAGAGGAGTCTGGGGAAGTTTGGAGAAGAATATTGTAGAACTTAATAGGTACTTCTTGTGGATGCTCAGGGCATTTGAATAGGACAGAAATAAAATTTACTGGGCTTACTGCTAAGGGTTTGACTTTAGTCTCAGAGGGGACTTTGGACTTAGACCTCTGAGCAAAACTGGAACTGTTGACATAATGACTCTTGGAAATAGACTATTTGGATTTTGATTTAAGAGCTGGATATGAGTCTTTAACAGACTAGTGCCAAATGCTATGGCTTTTGATCTTGTTTTCTCCTTTTATTGAATAATTTTTTTTCTCACATAATAAATCCCCTCTCTGTTCCTCCCAGTTCCTCCCACCTCCCTACCCATACAGATCCACTCCCTTTCTATCTGTCATTAGAAAACAAACAGGCTTCTAAGGGATACTAATAAAACAGAATATAATAAGATAAAACAAAAACTAACACAATAGAAGTGGACAAAACAAAGAGAAGGAAAAGAGCCCAAGAGAAAGCACCAAAGTCAGAGACCCACTCATTTGCACACTCAGGAACCCTATAAAAACACTAAATTGGAAACCATACTGTATGCACAGAGGTGCAAAGGATATGGTTTTTTTAATTTTAAATGTCTCCCAAAGGTCTATATGCTGAGTGCAGTGGAGGCTTGAGCTGGCAGGGTGTGGAGCCTAGCAGAAGGAAGTTAGGTCACTAGGGGTGTGCCGTTGCAAGGAATATTGGGAACTATGGCCCCTTCTCCCTCTATTTTGCTTCATGTCCCCTATCAAATGAGCTGCTTTGCTCCACTAGTGACTCTTCAGTGTGATGTTCAAGTCCAAACCAAAGTACCAGCCAACCTTGCAGTAAAATCTGAGACCATGGGCCCAAATTCACACTTACTTTAGGTTGTCAATTGGGTAGCTCACCATTTTGCCACAGTGACAATACGATGATATGAATAAAAATGACCCCAATTATCTCATACATTTGAATGATTGGTCTCTAGTTGGTGAAACTACTTGGGAAGGAGTGGGATCTGTGGTTTTGTTGGAGGAAGTATGTCACTGGGCATGGGCTTTGAGGTTTCAATAGCTCATGCCATTCCATTAGTGCCCTCCCTGCCCTCATCCCCTGCTAACGCCTCATGCTTGCAGATCAAGATGTATCTCCCAGCTACTGCTCCAGCACCATACCTACCCGTCTGTTGTCATACTCCTTGCCATGGTGGTCATGGACCCACCCTCTGAAACTGTAAGCCCCAATAAATGCTTTCTTCGGTATACAGTAGCAAAAAAGGACTGTGACAGATGGAAAGCTTATGATCAGAAACATGGCATAAACCAGAATGAACCCAAGAACATTCCCCACTCAGTTACTGACAAGCTTACTGCAAATAAGGGGAGTTTCAGTGAATTGCAATCAGTATACACAAACAACTATCATAATTCATTTTCCTGTCCACAAACAGAATACAATACAGCTCCATCAGTCAAAACATAGTAAGATTAAAGCCTGGTTTTCTCTTTTGTGGCCCTCAAACTCCTGGGAACTGAGCAAGGGGCAAGTGACTCCTGAAAAGGGAAGAAAAACTGTGGTCGCCACTGTTTACACTGTGTTCAGTTCTATTCTTAGGCCTGATTGGTGTTTTCCAAATGATATGCTTAATTCCAGGATTGTCACATGAAATTAATGGCATGAGTAATTTTCATTTGTTTTACATAGATGATACACAAGTGGTTCATCCATTCAATCATTTCGAATTATAATAAATCTTAATTATATTTAAGTTAATAAAATAGTATCTGCTATGGAATTATAGATCATTATGTTTATGTAGTATTTATAATAAATGTATTTATATCTATCTAATAGAGATTTAAAATATAAGATTTGACAAATAAAATGTCTAAATATTTCCATTACCAGAAAAGGGAAGAGAAGGGAAATAGATTGATTACCTCCAAGACTGTGTCCACAATGGCAATCATCTATTAAATTTCATGTTATTAAGTATTTTTCTTTTCATTCACATGTCTGTATATTCACTGCAGTCACTCAATCATCATAGTAAAACAAAAAAAAGCAGAAACTTTGTTCCACAATGCTAAAAACATTTTGAGGTAATTTTTGTTCATTCATTTTACAAATATCTTAGAAAATCAGTAAAATCTCAAATAAATGTTACCTTTCAGTTACATGAAATGATTTGAATAAGTCATTAATAAAAATTAGTTTATACTTTCTTTTATGATGGAATCTATTCCTATATGTAAGGTGTATTTCCTTTTCATAATATATTTTTATTTGAGAATGGCATACACATACTTTGACCATAATCATACCCAACTCCTAACTCCGCTCAGGTCCACCCCAACTCCTTACAACCCCAACTTCATGCCCACCCCGCTTTTGTAATTTAATAACTCATTGACTCCAAATTGTATTGTTCAACTAGTCCTGGGTCTGGAGCCATTTATCAGGGAATGGCCTACCTACGGGGAGCCACACCTTTGGAGTGCACTATTGCCTACACACACTCTGGAAGCCATCAATTGTCCACAGCCCCTTCAGTTAGTGGTGGGGGCTTGTCGGTGACTTTCCTCTCCATGCTAGTGTTGACTGGCTTGAACTTGGGCAGGCAACCTCAGCTGATGTGAGGTCCTGACTGCAGCTTCACCCTGGTCCTCTCCCGGCTCACAGTCTTTCCGTCTCCTCTTGAGCCTTGATTCTATAATAAAGCTATCCCACTTGCAGGTGAGCGCTCTGCTGACACCTAAGTGTCTGCATTTCCACTAGCTTGAGTTTCTATATTAAACTTCTGCAAGAAGAAAAATCGTCTAGGACGTCTGAAAGCTGTACGGATCTATGGGTGAACCAGCTTTTTTTTTTCCCTAAGTGACTGCTCCTCTGTGTTTCTGTTCTCTTGGGGCTACCACCCTTATCCAGTGTGTGTCCAAGAAAACACCCTTTATCATATCTCAATTGCAATGAAGATAAAAAGGAGAAAAAAGTCCTTAAGACAAAACTTGTACCAATTACCATAAAAAGTATCCATATTTGTATCTTTTTTTCTATTTTGTGTGTGTGTGTGTGTGTGTGTGTGTGTGTGTGTGTGTGTGTGGTGTGAGAATGAGAGAGAAAGCAGGAGAGACCTGTGGCGGTCAGAGGAAAACTTGGAGCAGTCTGCTGCGCCACCCTGTGGCCATGTGATCACACCCAGGTCATCAGGCTCAGCAGTAGATGCCTGCCTCATCTCACTGGCCCACTTCTAACCTAACTTTCCATTTTACTTTTAAGATTCCAGACTTTGATACTCACCTTAGTTCCTTTTGCTGCTGAAGCTACCATGGATGAATGCTTTAACCGCTAGGTGGCACTCAAGAACACCGCACGCTGAAGACCATTTACTCCATTTGGTTGATAGATGGCGATAGTGTCTTTGTATGGTCAAAATATTGCATAGTCACATTACAATTACCATGAAGAATAGACCTTATGCTTAGAATGGGGGTCTCTATCATGAAAAAAAAAACCTAATACTGTATTTAATCATATGCTATCTCAGAGTGAAATTCAGATAGATCTCATTTCTGTTAGAATCTAACAGAAAAACAGACATCTTTATTTTCATCAAAATAATATAGATTAATAAAATGAAAAGAAACCCATATTCCATAGCTCCAATAGAAACAATGCTGTCTCTTTGATAGGTACCGATATCCTTGAAGCTTGGGGACCTGTGTGACTCGTGTGTTCACGGGTTTCTTTGTTAACAGAGGTGTCTTCTGTATCTGCTGTTTACTTGCTAATGTCCACAACACTCAGTTCACCTCTAAGGGAATACTAGATTGTTTATTCTGAGCCAAATATGAGTTATCATCACTCAAGAACAGGTTGTCACAAATGACATTCCAACACAGAAGCAGTTACATGAATTTTCTATAGTCACAGAACAAAAGAAAGTTACAGATTATTATCAAATACATTAGTGGGGTGCCAGGTAGGTAGGTTGCAGCAAAGCAGGGAGATGTTAAAAAGGTTTTAGGTCTTACCTGTAGGCAATTTTAGTGATCTGCTGATATAACATTCCCGAAGTTGTACCCTATGGAGATCCAGGAGGGGTGACAAATGGCTACTAAGATGACTAACAACAATCAAAGCAAGTTTGGCTTTGGATCTACAACGTTCCAGCTCTCCACAATTGCCAAGTTCTTATAAGTCAGTTGGTCTTGTAGAAGCTTTAATATAGGTGTGGGTTTTGTTTTTAGAAACCTCAGTTCCTACTAATTCTCACCCTAGGAGCCACTCCCAGAACTGAGTCCAACTTAAATCTAAGACTTCAGCTCTTTCATTGTATTTAATTTTTCCATAAACAGTAAAGACTGAAGCTCCATGATTACCACCATGGAGAAAGGAATTATTTTCTATCCAATCATCTGAGATTCTCAGCCCATCATAAAGACAGAGTATGCTAAACTTAAAAGCTGTCCAGTGTTAAACCTCCAATCAGTAAGCATCAACACAATTTCAGTTTCCCCTTCCTAATAAACCCATCTTCCTGGGTTCCATGAGGTCACAGGCCTCCAGGGGAAGTTTAGTGTCTGCATGTCAGCAGAGGCAGATCTTCCTCTCTGCCCTGACTTCTTGATCTTTGTTGACCTTTATTAATGTGCCTTATTCTACCTGGACAATCGCATAGTGTCTTAGATAACATTGACAACCACATGTAGCCATGGAGCTTGCCTGGTACTCTCATTCAACACGCTCAGTGGCCTCTTGATTCCGGTCATATTCTCTTGTAGATGCCCTTGACCTTTTTAATCATTTAAAAGAAACATGGGAGCTCTGGACTATGGAAAAACAGTTCTCAGCCATAGTGTATCTGCAACTCTATTATTTGGGCTTTTCTCTTTTACAATTGTGTGTGTGTGTGTGTGTGTGTGTGTGTGTGTGTGTGTGTGTAGTTGAGGATTGAACCCAGGGCCTTTCGCTTGCTAGGCAAGCACACTACCACTAAGCTAAATCCCCAACCCCCTTTTACAATTTTTAAATTGTTTAAGTTGGGGTCTAATTTACACACTATTCATGAGTGCTAACCACTGATAGAATTTGTAAAATATGTATTTGTCAACCCAGATTTCTAGTTAATTTCCTCTACCTCATAGGCAATATGTACTTTCATTTTAACATAGTATCTCCTGTTCTAAAACTTTATATAAATGGCATCATTTTGCTGCACATACTGTGGAGATCAATCTGTTTCTAAATGTGACCTAATGTGTTCCTTTCATAGTAGTATTCTACCCCATAAAAATAACACGGTTTCTTTGTTAACGCACCTGCTGATGACATTCAGCTTGTTTCCAGTTTGAACTTTTCTGAATAAATTTGCTGTGAATAGTCTTGAATTGAATTTAATTTGGGATTCCTAAGTCTCCTGCAAAAAGAAATACTTACCACTTGTGGCCCACAGAGTCGATGACTGGTCAGTTTCCATCCCACCGTGCTTCATGCCAGCGTCCTGCGGGCAGTCACTGCTGCTCCACACTCACCAACGTCAGGGCTGGCACTAGTCTAAATTATACATTTTCTAATGAAGGTGAATGTACATTATTTTCATTTCATCTGGATTCCTTCACTTTCCTGATACAGAAAGCCACAAGCAATATGACCTAACAATACTAGTAACTTGGGGAAAAAAACAACACACCAATATGCTGTCTTATACATATATATGAAACCAAAAGCAATAAAAGATATATCTGTATAGGAAATCCTTAAGTATTACTAACAATACATTTAAAAGGTGTTCCACATATAACAGAATTACTATAAATCCAATTATTATGAGTCTGTAAAGAATCCTTTGCCTAGGAAACTGATGAGACATGACAGCTATTTTATTAAATGCTGAAAACTCCTAACACATGTCTGAATATGACAAAGTGAAACCTTTCTTTTGGTTGTACAGTGATTATGTTCTAATGCTATCAGTAATTACTAAAACTGCAATGTAAGCTTGGGTACATATGGACATTCTGTGCTCAGCTACATATGGACTGTTCCCAGCAAGGAATACCCAGTACATTAGAAATCTGTGCAGGATTTGTGACTCCTAACCACCGTGCTTACACAAGGGGATGACCAGAAGTTGTTGGAAGCATTATCAATGCTGTCCAGATTCACTGGCTCCAGCACAGCTTGGGGTCAGAGAGAAGTCACTAAGGACACACACTGAGAACCATCCCAACGAACCTGCCCATTGGTTCTACCATCATTTCTTATTGATTTACCATGGCACTTTATTTTTGTAACTTTTCCTTACCTAAATTTTTAATACCACACTTAGTGAACTTATATGAAACAAAGATTAAAATGTTCCGAAGGACAGTTTTTCTTGAAAAATAGTTACACAAAACCCAACAGCTATAAATCATAATTCAAACAAAAAAGCAGGCTGGCCAGATGTGGTAGTACATTCTCTTATTCTCTCTGCATTCAGAGAACTGAGGCTGGAGGATTGCAAATTCTAAGCCATCCTGGGCTACACTATGAGATCCTACTTTAAGAACTAAGGTATCCACAATAAAAAATAAATAAATAAAATAAAAACTAATAATAAGAACTGGATTGCCTAAGTCTTGTTTTATAAAACATCTCAGTTTAGTGCTAGGTATATAGTCCAGAGGTGCAGCACCGCTCTACATGTAGAAGGCCCAGGGTTTGATTGCAAGGACCATTAAAAAATTACCTAATTCAGCCGGGCAGTGGTGGTGCACGCCTTTAATCCCAGCACTCGGGAGGCAGAGGCAGGCGTTTCTTTTGTGAGTTCGAGGCCAGCCTGGTCTACCAAGCGAGATCCAGGAAAGGCGCAAAGCTACACAGAGAAACCCTGTCTCAAAAAACAAAAAACAAAAAACAAACAAAAAAAAAATTACCTAATTCAAATTCCACATCCACTAAAACTTCTTTGCTTCTCAGAATTCTTGTAACTCACTTTCTATAATTTTTCACATACTGCTTGCCCTTATTGTTTATAAACAGAGAATTATATCCTAAGAAATTAGATGTGAAAGCAGACAATGAACTTGATTCATGACTTTATAGTATCTAGTAGCAGTTTACATAAACCATAACAAGCAAGCAGTAAGGACTGGTTGGCATGTACTTTTTAGGTGACATCTTTCCACAGTTCAGCTGCAGTGTGTAGGTGTTATCACTAATACTGTACAGACCAAACCTAGGAGGGGGGGATATATACTCATTATACACACAAAATCCATACCTAGCAGGCATATTATCAGGATTCATGGTTTATAGAGTTGGTTATTCCAAGGCAGTGCTCATACTGAATTCTTGCTCCCCAGACACCTGTTACTCTCCGATCTTCTCCTGTATTGTGCACAAGTTCTAAGCCACTGCAGAGTCCTTAGGATTCAGAATTTTGCAGATGTGCCGGGAGGGCTCAGCTGGGACATCAGAACTTTCCGCTGTATTCAGGTAAACAATATCCTCAAGGTCTTCAGACACTTTTTTCTGCTCAGCACCTATATCCTCTCTATACAGCAGATGAAGGCTGACTCTATTCCTTCAGACCCTGACAGGGTCAACAGATGCTTGTGTGTTTGCTGCTGAGCTAGGGGACTGCCCAATTCTTGCTCCAATCTTTTCTATTCCAAGAACTGACTTGGTTGGCCTAGTAAAAAAAAAAAAGTGTCTCTCTATATCTTGTTCCCTTTGTTCATCAGACTATCCAGTGGACCACTTATCACCACAGGAGTTACTACCAAATTAAGAGCCAGGTAATAGTAAAGAAAAAACATTGATTAAACCAGTGTTATAAATACTAGCTAAAGCCACCAGTAATCATGATAATGGGATTAGAGGCAACCGTGGTAGTGGTAGTTGCAGATGATGAGTTCCATGGCTATCATGGAGGACCATTTGACATTGCAGAAAACATCATGGTTCTTGAACTAACAGTGATGGCCACGACAGAACCAATCTTAGCTGCAGACAAACTCAATATAGACTACAAGGAAAGTGTGCAGGCCTCTGAGACTGCACAACACTGAAAAGAGTGGACCCATACCCTGACCTTCTCCATCAGGGAAGAAGTGAAGTCCTGGATGGAGAGCTGCTAGACTGCAGCAGCCTGCTTTAAGTCATGGCATTAGGTGTTTCAGATTGGGTGTAAATTGGAAACAGACTGGGGACTATTCAAACTGAGCAAGGGAGAGGTCAATGAGACAGAGGCCACGGTTGATGAGTTGGGTACCCAGGACATCTCCATTCTGTTTCTCAGTTATTCAGAATTGGGGCTTTGCAGCTACAGACAGGGATGAAGGGCAAGAGTTGTGCCAAGTGTGGCTGAAGGAGGAGCGCAGCACCCCCTGCTCGGCAGTCTTTCAGGGTTTGCCTAGGTTGGGTGGATTTTGATACAATGCTGGCAAAAAGGAGAAGGCATACACTTAATTCTTTATCGTAATTAAAGGTAAAGACCTGTGGAAATTTTCACTGCTAAGTACCCATCTTAGGGCAGTTGATCAGCTTTTATTTCTTTTGAATTCTGTAAGTATGTGTGGTGGGGGTGAGATCAGGATCTCCAATGATTGGACGAGGGTGGCAGACCCCCTGAAGCTGGATACAGGTGAGCTGCTGCAAGTGGGTACTGGGAACTGAACTCAGGTCCTCTGGAAGAGCAAACAAGAGTTCTTAACCACTGAGCTTTCTTTATAGGCTTCAGGTTTTTTTGAAAAATGAACTGTTCATTCTCTTCCCCTTCCAGAAAAACTCTAGAGGTCATTAATCCAGTTCTCACCATTTTCCACCATGAGACAACTATGGTTCCTTTTTAAAAACCTTCGCATGTGTATAGTGTGTATTATGTTGCAGAGTATTATTTTAACTGTGGAAAGGTGTGTTACATTGTTTCTGCTGCCTTTGTTCATGATGGAAAGATGTGTTACATTTGTTTGATTAAAAAAATTAACCTGGAATCAGGAGGCTGAGTCAGCAATTAGCTGACAGGAAGTGGTAGGGAGGAGCCAAGTGTAGTGAGGGTTCTTTGGTGAGGGCTGAGCAGGACAGCCCTTTTTTCAGGAGACACGAAGAAGCAGAGAAGGTTAGGTACTTGCTCTTCAGCCTGTCTGAGCTAGCAGATTCCACCTCAACCTGTGAGTTCTACAGAAGGACTGGGATTTAGATAGTTTCCTTTAGCAGCCATGACAGAGAAGGTGCCTGAGGGAACAGAGCTCCCACTGAGCCGCGGTGTGGCCCAACTGCTGCTGGGAGCTGTGGAGTTGCAAGAGCTGGTTGGGGCAGCAGCTGCTTAAGGTGCAGCCACTGTATTGAGTGCAAGGCAACAGTATTATTCGGATGTGCATGTTCATTGGGCATGCGAATGCCACAGCACATGTGGGGAAGCCAGAGAACAATCATGGCTGTTAGTCATCACCTCTACACTGAGAACTCCATACAATTAGCTGGTAACAGCAAGTGACTTTAACTGAAATGCAAAAACCACCCAGCGATCACTTTCTACTTTCCCACCACTGATTCTGATGCTGCTGCTGTTAAATCTAGATAGTATCAGTATACTGGTATACCATGAAGTAGTTTTGAAGCTCTGCTTTCTGTTCATATCTTAGTCCTAACCTTTTTAAGAAAAAATTAAAATTTCGAAGATGTTCTGATTACAGTGAATTCCACTGCATATTTGTTTCTCTAAGATTCTTTGTCTATGATTCAAAAGCCTGATGTTCCACACAAAGTATTTCCAACGCAAATGTTCTCTATGTCTTTGTGCAAGGAGACAAAATCAAGAACAGTAACACAAAGGAGTATCCAATAGAACACCCCTCTCCCCAGTTCTGGCAGACTCCTTTAGAAACAGCACTCACTACTTCTCCTAACTTGCTATTTTTGCAAGGCCACGCTTTTCCAATAGTAATTCTCAGTCTGCCCCTCTTACTCCCTCTACTTCCTTTCTACCTACCTCTCCTTTGGTTCAGTATTCCTGAAATAATTACCTGGAAACTTAATGGAGTTTAACATCGATGGTTCAGGACCATGGACAGTGCCACGGTGGCATCCTGTAATGGGCGCCAACTGAAAAGTTAGTGTATTATTAAACACATTTGTTGTGGTGCCTAAGAGTGGGTAAGGTTCTAGTCACAATAGTAAACTCCTGCATTATTTTGCTTCATCGACTAGAAAAACATTAACACTACCACAAAAGACAAATGGCTCACAGCAGTTCAGTGATTACTGAACAGATCTTTTAAGTGTCTGTCCCCAGTAAAAAATTGGAAAGCAAATCTGTGTGCTTTAAAACTGCACATTTACAGTGTCGATGCCATTACCAAAAGTTGGGTCAAGGATAAGAAGGGAATGTAACTTCACTCTTCTCACTGGAGAATGCAAAGTCAGTTCTAGATATAAAATGAAAATTAGCATAGGCCATTTTTCTTTGATGATAAAAATAAAATGCCCTTTGATGAGTGTGTCTTCACAAATGAACAATCCCTCTGGCCATCTTTTGATACTAGTGAACTGACAAGGGGGCAGCACCCTGACGACTCACTGTCTTTTTGGCAGTCAGTGTCCGCTGCTCCAACAGCGGCTAAGCGGCAGACAAGCTAATGCCACCCACTTGTGCACACACTGCATGCGCCGCTGCTTCTGAAAAGCTTTTCCCACAGTGCACGGCTTCTTCCCGTTACTCAGGGTAAGTGGTGGTCATCCTGACACATACTCCTGCCCTGCTTTACTCTCTACACAGAGTAGTTAGTTAAAGACAACCACTTCAAGTGACGCCAGGCAGCTCACTCCCTTCTATCTGCAGCCTGTAGCCGCAGCAACGGCTAACGTAACACACAGTAACAACCCACAGTCACCTTACTTCTAGAACTCATCTTTGGCTGCTTGACACACAGTTTGTGAAGTATAATGAGCTCCTCTTTTCAGTGAGATGACACCGACCCCGTCTTTGAGTCTAACCTCAACTGGAGAATGTTCAAGTAACCCTTTACGTGCTGCCTCAGATCACCACTTCCTCAGCTTACCCCTGAGGATTTTTGTGGCAAAGAGCATGAAGGGATGAGGACTCAGGAGCCTTCTTCAAGGATGTGGGTGGAAACAGAAAGCCGATTTGAACTCTCAAGAGAATTCTCATTCTTCCCATAAGTCAGACATTGCTCTTCTGTGTGGGTCCAGTCATGAATTTACCTTTTTATCCTACTGATATTGTTATATCACTTGGCACAAATAGAAAAATCAAACAGAAGTTTTCCCACATGTAAGTGGTCACATATTGCTTCCAATGCCACTGGTCAGGCTGCTGCACAAGTGGAATCATGGGCTCATTCCTAGAATATGAATCCAACTGTGATTTACATTCATGTGACTAATCTTGAAGTGTCATTAGAACTAGCCAGGCTGTCTTCTTATCAATCGCTTTTCCCTACAGTCCGGAATGACCAAGGTGGAAACCCACTTCAGAACCAAACAAAATATTGAACAGTCTTGTAAAGCACGTGAAGGGAGAGGGACGCCATGGCACATCCAGGTCAGGGACCTGACCTTGGCAAGGATTCTTTGTTGCTTTGCTAACCTTAATGGAACAGCTTCTTCCAGGTTCTTACTCATATAACACAAACTTTTGGCTCTCTCTGCATAGAAATTCTGAGTTATTGCTGCCAGCTGGCATCAGGGCCAACCAAAATATTCTCAAAAAGTATTAAATCCCATGATAGTTTTATTATAAATAGTTTGATTTTACTCATAAATCTCACTCCTAAAATACCTGTGAGATCGATACTCCATTTGTAGGTACACGACAGACATATTTTTGCTACTTGGAATAGCACAAATGATTTCCACTAGGGTCAAGTCAACCTTATAAAACTGTAGTGAACGGACAGCTTCCAGGAAGCCTGGCTCTCCTACCTGATACCCCCCCCCCAAACGATCTCAATTTAATATGAAGACGACATCCCATACACATGTATCTGGATGTATTTCTCTTCCAGTAACCAACAGTCCTAATAGACCCTTTGGACTAGTTAACTGGCAGGGGACACACTAGTCCTGGTAGGACAACCCAACAGCTCAGTGCTCAATCAGGAATGTATGTTAGAACACCTCTAGAACTGCTATAACAAGACATCTATTTTTAAATCAGATTGGGACCCAGTTTGTGGATCTAACTGGAGAAGGGCCCAGGGGTGCATGCCTCAAAACCCTCCGATTCTGACTCAAACACTGCCACCATTGTAATAAAGTCTATTTATTCCTCCCTACATGATATTTGAGCTCCTAATTTTGTTAAGACTCAAAATTATTGTGCCTTATTATTGTTACTGTTGTATTCACTGGAGTCTTCTTGTAAGACACTTGGAACCCAAACTAGCCATGGACTCCAACATAAAAATCCTGAGTTACTCCAATTCTTCATTTGTAAACCCACACATGTACAGCAGCAGCCTACGTGTTACAAGGGGAGGGCTCTCTCCATCACTAAATGATTTTAAATATCCAAACTGTTCATCAATAAGAGGAAGTAAACATTTTATATTTGAAATTTTATGGGCAGTTTATTAAGTTCAATGTTGAAAGCTATCAGAAGAATATTCTCCTGAAAAATATGTTTTTTTCTTAGAAAAAAATGAAAGGAAGATCCAAACCCTCTCAGCATAGCCACAGATGCTGTGGCAGTCATGCCTCTCCGGAGTCAGGGACAGTCTGTTAGTCTGAGTCGCTTCCTGGGGCCACAGGATTGTAGTCAGGATCGTCCTCAGCATCCTCCAGTTCCAAGTCATCCATTTCCTGGAACAAGGACTCATCCACCTCCACATTGTTCCCGGCTGTGAAAAGCAAGACAGTCTCCCCTTACACTCCAGAACACACAACCATGGTGTATGTGTGTATGTGTGTGTGTGTGTGGGGGGGGGGTGAGTGGTGATTTCCAGGCTCCTAGTGCGAATCTTTCCTAAGTTCATCAGCAGAGACTCTGACAACCCTAGAGCAACTCCAGTCTCCATGTTCATTGTGTAAAGTCTCGCTATTTTAAAAAAAGGCTCACAGAACACTTCAATGTAGCATGTTTCAGCAGAAAACAAGGCTCACTGTCTTCTACACAGTGGACCATCACTGAGCCCAGCCCCCCAGATCATCTCATCTAGTGGTGGCAGATACACATATCTGCTGCACTTCTTAACTTTCTGTCAGATACCTGTATACTTGCCTAGTTCCCTTTACACACAACAGAGGGCAAAGGTTCTAATGTGGAACCCTATAAGCAGCACTGGCCAGGCTCTGCCTCAGCATCACTACCCTGAGACGGCCTGAGGAAGATACAGTACGATACACAGCACTCCCCGATCTGTACAAATGTTATCTTCCTTTCCTCTCAGAGTCTAGCTTACTGACATTCAATCCAGAAGAATATAGCCTGCCTTGAGCAGTTCAGAACTAAAACTATAATGTACCAAGTCCAGGCCAAAGAACAACTGACTGACTTAGGAGGAAAGCTTCTCAAATGTCTTCAGGGAACACCTAACTCCACCAAGAATGAAGCAATTCTAGACGTCTAGAAAAAGCAGAAGAAAAAGTAAGATCTTCATACTTCTACGAAGAAGACAAGATTCTCGAGGGAAAATACCTGGAGGTGACTGACACAGGCAAGGCCAGACTGAGAGACACTGGCGAGTCTTTTTCCCCTAGCGAAGAACTTCAAAGTTTTATGATTAAATAGGAGAAAAAGATTCAGAGGCTGGAGAGATGGTAAGAGCAACTGGCTGCTCTTCCAGAGGACCCAGATTCAAGCCTCAGCACCCACATTGTGGCTTACAACCATGTGTAACTCCAGTTTCAGCAGCAGGACTGGCCTCTTCTGGCCTCCATGGCAACTAAGCACACATGCAGTGCCACACACATACATGCAGTCAAACACTCATACACACAAAATAAATCTTTTTAAAAAAGGAGAGAAGTTCACAGAAATGATTAGAAGGCTACAATAAAAGTTCAGGCAAAAATAATAAAGCCTTCAAATAAGAGGAAGAGATTGCTAGGAGACATTTCCGAGGCAGACTCGGCAGGTCTCTTTGGGAAATCTAGAGATAAAGAGCTACCTTGACCTAAGAGAAGAAGAAAGGAGTCAAGAATAAGTGAAGCCAAGCACGGTGGAGCACACCGATAATTCCAGCACTTGAAGTGCAGAGGCAGGAGGATCTCTCCAAGTTCAAGGCTTATCTACACAGCAAGTTCCAAGCCAGTCACTGCTATACAGTGAGACACTATGAAAGGGAGGGAGGAGGGAAGGGGGTTCAGTTCCTAACACCACAAAGGAAGGGCGAGGGTAAGGGCCAGTGAGTGCCCGTGTGAGGTCTAGAGGAATGGTTTAGTAGTGAGCCCCATCAACAGTGCCTACCCTTCTCCAGCAGATAACCAGGGCACGTCTGAGAAGCCAAATAGACAACTCCAAAGGACAGGGTAGACATGAGAGAAGGTTAGGGAGACCTACAACCCTAAGAAAGTGCGACTGTGACCAGGCGTGACTAAGCATGGCGGCCAGTCTGAAAGCACAAGCAGGCCAACAGTGGGGAGGCAGGCAGTGGTCCCTGCTACCCTCTGTTGGGCACTGTGGAAGCCGGGAAGGGCAGTCCTGTAAGCATCTGTGGATGGATGGGCAGCTGGAGATGCAGAAAGAACAGAGGAGGTAAGGGAGGAGCACAGGACAAGATGTCCCTACAACTGCACACACCGGAGGAAGGGCCGGCTGCCCAGCAGGGGATGCTGGGAGTTCCACACCCGAGGCTCCTCTAAACCCAGAGCAGATTGTGGATTCAGTTCTCCAACGTCTCATACAGACTTGAGGAAAATGTCACCTGAGCTATGCTGTCCCAGTTTTCCAGCTGACAAAGGCTCGTGTATTATATATAACCGCCACCCTGAGAACACTTAAGTCATCAGAAAACGTAAAAAACACACATCGCTATACAATTTAAACATTTAGATAGTGTATAAATTGATCATCTATTAGAACTTATCTTCAAAATGCCATTTTTAACAGGTTTGAAAGGATAAATTTCCTCTCCATAGGTTAAAAGACAACACGTTATACCCACGAGGAAGTCTAACAGTATCTTACCGTCCTCCAGGAACTGGATATCAGATGTGTCAAGATTATGATCTGTTTCAAATAACTGTTTCCCTAAAAGAAATAAATATGCTTAATTCAAATGGCACAGCATCCCTTCATCCCCTGCAATCACTTCAAAGGGTAAGGGCTCAATAAAACAAATCTGAACATCTGTATTTCGGGGAATTTCAATAAATTTATGAATTTTGCAGTAGCTTAGAAGTTAAGACCTGTATTCACACTAAAACAGAAAAAATGAAAAACCTAGGCTCCTCGGGCCTGGAAAACTATGGGTTTGATTCTCTCACTCTGAAGGCTTTTGATCCTCAATATTCTTATTCCAGGATCCAGAATACAAATCAAGACTCACCAATAGAAAACAAAGATGCCGCACACACAGTTACTACGATTTGTGTGTGAAGAGATGCTTGTGTACTACGGCAATCTGTCCTGGTCACCTTTGCGGTCAGGGACAGGCATGGGGTGCCCCGGGGTGAAGGAGTGAGTGACTATACCAGAGAAGCAGCCATACCACTAAGTTTATTTTTCCCGGCTTGTTCTTCTTCTTTCATCCGTTTCTTTTTAATTTCCAGGAGTTCTGCATCAAACTTGGCCTTCCAACTCAAGAAATTCTCAATCGTAACAGGAGTGCCATGGAAGAGTTTCTTAGAAAATAAAGGACACAAGCACCCTGTCAATGAGGCAGCAATTTAACAAACAAAGCAGGGGGAGGGGGGTGTTTGTCTTTCAGATACACACAGCCACGGAGGTGGGGAGCACTACTCATTCCTGCCTGGACCAGTTCTCTTTAGATACACACAGCCACGGAGGTGAGGACACTGCTCATCTCTGCCTGGACCAGTTCTCTTTAGATATACACAGCCACGGAGGTGAGGACACTACTCATTCCTGCCTGGACCAGTTCTCTTTAGATATACACAGCCACGGAGGTGAGGACACTACTCATTCCTGCCTGGACCAGTTCTCTTTAGATACACACAACCACGGAGGTGAGGACACTACTCATCCCTGCCTGGACCAGTTCTCTTTAGATACACACAGCCACGGAGGTGAGGACACTACTCATCCCTGCCTGGATCAGTTCTCTTTAGATACACACAGCCACGGAGGTGAGGACACTACTCATTCCTGCCTGGATCAGTTCTCTTTAGATATACACAGCCACGGAGGTGGGGACACTACTCATTCCTGCCTGGATCAGTTCTCTTTAGATATACACAGCCACGGAGGTGGGGAGCACTACTCATCTCTGCCTGGACCAGTTCTCTTTAGATATACACAGCCACGGAGGTGAGGACACTACTCATCCCTGCCTGGATCAGTTCCCTTTCTGCTTACTCTGCAGAAGTCAAATTTTAAAAATATTCCTCTTCTAAAAATTAAAAAATAAAGACACTATGCAATGCACTTCCTGAACTCGCCATCATTATTTATCATTGAGAAAGTTCTTGGTTGTATTATGTTTGGGCTACACATCAGCTTACAACACTGCCACCCATCACTCTTACTTTACTTGGCGTTGGTCTCTGTATAAGTCGGAGCTCCCTGTGCCAGGGCTTGATAGTTCAATACTACACCCTGGCGGCTCAAGTGGTTGACAATTCTTGGTCTCAGTGAGTGAGCTTTATCAGTCTCTCACTTGTTACTCACAATATGTCACCAACCAAAATCTCACTCCTAGTAAAATTTACTTATTACTTTCACTATTGTGATTTCCAAAAGCAGGTTGCTAAAATTATCAGAAAAAAAGAAAAGATAAATATCAAATAAGCCAACAAAGAGATGTGAAGAAAATGAAAAGATTTTCAAGTATACCTTCTCTGCTTCTTCTGCTTCCTTTTCTTTCTGTTTCTTTTCTTCCTCTCGTCTGGTTTTTATCTGATCGACAATCTCATTTAACTTTTCCTGAACGGCCGTCACGAGAGTGAAGATCATCACCATGCCAAGATTTTCCTCAGCCTACATAAAACAAAGAGCGGTGTGGAGAAACACACTCCCCGGGAAATAAAAGCTGCCCAAAGAACCAAAGTCTAGTATAATTACTGAACCCCGTGTTTAGAACATGATTCCTCACTCAGTTATACCATATAGTTGGATAAGCGAACATTGAAATTTGAGTGCAATCCCAGCACTTGTGAGATGGAAACAAAGGATCAGAAAACCTTGGCTACATAGGGAGTTCAGGGCCAACCTGGGCTACATGTGCCCCTGTCTTTAATGACTAAGACGTGGTCACAGGAAACAAGGAGGTATTGTTGTTCTAAAATCTGACAATATAGACTTCAAACCAAAGCTAGTGGGAAAGATAAAAAAGGGTCATTTCTTAATGATGAAGAGAATTTCAAGAGGGCATGTATGTCCAGAACACGGATGGGTACATGCAGTTTTATAAAAACAACTACTACTAGATGTAACATCAAAGACTAATCCCAGCACCACAGAGTGGAAGACTTCAAAACCCAAAAAGAGTTGCGGGGTGCCTTGTGGGTGCTAAGAACCAAACCCACGTTCTCTGCAAAGATCCAATTCTTGTTTTGTCGGTTCTATGTATTTTGTTTTCACTTCATTTATTGTGGCCCTACATGTAATGACTTCTTTCAGTCTACTGATTTGGGGTTTGGGTTCTTCGGTTTCTATAGCTTTGAGGTATCTTTTACATTATTTGAGATCTTGCTTATTTCTTAATGTAGATAAAGCTATAAACTTCCATCTTAGGACTGTTCTCATATTCTATAGGGTCTGGTAGGTGTTTTAATTTTCATTTGTCTCTAGGAATGTTTGTATTTCCCTCAATTTCTTCAAGGGCCTATTAATCACTCAATAGTATATTGTTTAATCTCTATGCATTTGTGTGTGCTCTAGAGTTTCTCTTGCTGGAATTATTTCAGTTTTCTGGTGTATTTTGAGACTTGATCTATGTGCAAATGAATGATCTGTTTTAGAGACAGTTCCACAGGATGCTAAGAAAACGTATATTCTTCAGTGTTTGGATAGAATGTTATAGAGATATCCTTTAAGTCTATTTGATCTATGATATCATTTAATTTAAATATTTCTCTGTAACTCCAGCTCCAGAGGGTCCACTACCCACTGCTGGTTTTCATAGGCACAGGTATACACACAGTGCAAATACATATATACAGTGTAGTGCTGTAAACCTGGTCTAAAGCCCATGACTAGGGAGGTCACAGATCCTAATGGAGAACCTACTCAGCTAAAGTTAAACAGTCTTCTAAGTATTTATGTTTGTACTTATAGACTAATGCTGTTCCCAATCTTGGAGAGAATCATAACTGCCCAAAGTGCTGAAAATAAGTGACTGCTGACTCCTCATCTCTAAATGGCACATGTATATCAGCCCATTCTATCAAAGTTCAGGGACCATCATGGAAAAAGTTGTGGAAAGAGTAAGAGCCAGAGGATAGAGAGGTGTTCTGTGTCTTCTGAACATGCCATGCCATTGAGCTCACGAACTCATGACAGCTGTAGAGACATACACAAAATCTGTACTAGATCAAACCTGTCAAAATCCCAACATTGAAGGTAGAGGACACAAGGCCCCACCCTCAGCTGAGGAGCTGATAACTTCTAGGAGAAAGAGTCATTTTTCTTCGGGGTATGGCCAATGGTGGGTTGCCCATACTCCGGTGAACAGCCCCTAGCCAGGTGAACAGATAACACTAACTGGTCTTTGTGAATTCTTTGAAGGAAGGGCTAGAGAGTTGGTTCAGTGAGGTTAAAAGCAAACTCCTCTTCCAGAAGACCAGAGTGTAGTTCGACACCCCTACATCAGACAGTCACAACTGCCTCTAACTCTAGCTCCAGGGGGACCCAACACCTCTGCAGGCACCTGCACTCCACGCACAGGGACACACATACATACACATAATTAAAAATAAATCTTTAAAACAAGGAAAAATGAAGAACGGGATGTGAAGGTTGGAGGGTTTTGGTAAGAGAGGGTCTGGGGTAGCATTATATACATGCATGAACTTCTCAAAGAATAAAAATTTTGTCTTTCATAAAGATGCTTTGTGGTTGTATATCATGAATTCTGATTGGTCAATGTACTATTTACATACATTTACAAACATTTTCTAGCCAACATTTAATACTAAGGCCAATAAAATATGCTACTATAAAGCAAAATTATTACCTTACCTGCAATGCCAGTAATTTTAAAATGTCGGAGACATCATTATCTTCTAGATTTTCCTGGGAGAATATTTCATAAAGGGGAGCTTCATCAGGGTATTTTTCACTATATGTAAACTTGAGAGTAGTCTGGACAGCTAAGGCACAAGATAAAAGTTTAATGGAAATACATTAAAAGTATATAAAAGTAATCAGTGTTTCTACTGTCAATAATTTATAAAAATCAGTAAAAAGTAGTACAATAGAATTACTAATTTAAACAACAACCTCAAAGAAATGAGTGAAACAGATCAAGGAAAGGCAGAAATCCCTTCCTGCCCACAAAACATATTTACCACCTAGTGGCATTTAACTATACTGCATTTCAGAGGACAGACAAGATCATTTTGTAAAAAAATCCTGGCAAACAAAAACTTAAGTAAAAATAATATTAGCACATGTTTTGTTTTGTTTTGTTTTTGAGACAGGGTTTCTCTGTGTCGGCTTGGCTGTCCTGGAACTCAAACTAGTCTCTCATTCAGACTTTACTAGGGGAAGTTCCTGACTGCAGAGGACTTGGCGGTAGACTGATTCATATTCAAATACGCGCAATGACAGCAGGATGCTGCTAACTGGGTGGCTAGTGACACATTTTTATACTGGGCACTTTGAGAGGTTAGCTGGGAATTTTTCAACTAGACTCATCTACACTAATCGTCTTAACTTTATGCCATTTAAAAGTACAATTCTTATGAGCACACTAATGCAAGATAAATGCTGCAGCGCAGTATGAAGGCAGTCAAAAATGATAACCCTTTGTAATTCAATCTATGATCTTTTATTTAGAGTTTATCATTTCTGTTATTCACATTTTTATTACTAAAACCTAGTAATTAACAAATATATTTCTTTGCTTTGTAAGAGGGGGCATGCCATAAAGCTCATGCGGAGATCAGAGAACTACAGATGTTGATTTCCCCACCACGTAGGTTCTGAGAATCAAACTCAGGTTACAAGTACCTTTCCCCACTGATCAGCCCCATAACCCACTAATTCAAATCCACGTTGCTCTCAATTAGAAGGCCAAAGCCTACACGACTGATACTGTTTTAATTTTCCTGTTAAATTTCAGTAAGTATTTGTACGGGCCTCTTGTGGTGGTGCAACTCTATAAGCTGAGCACTCAGGATGCTGACCTATGCGGATCATGAACTCCAGAACAGCCGCTGGGAATTTTTTTTAACATTAATCAAATTAGATGCATTTTTAAAAGCACTAATGAACCAAAGCTGGGAACACAGGCAGAGTGCTTGCCTGTGTGTTCAAGGCCTTCATTCAATTGCAGTACTGTAAAATAAAAAAGCACTTGAGAGGCAGGCACAGGCACAGGGCTGAGTGTGCAAGGCCGCCCTGGGTTATACAGGGAGATCCCATTGGACCTAGATGCAAGGTTTCGTGTGTACTAGGTAAATTCTTAACACTGTGCTACAGCCCTCAGCCAATAACAACAAACGAAAACCAGTAACCGCCAAGACATTACTATCACAAAAAGTAAATTTAACACAAAAAATTCACCACCGTCGGCATATTAGTATCTACCTCTACTCTCTGGAGTTCTAGAATTTATTGTTTTCATGTTCATATTTTTTAAAGACACAGTGTAAACAACTGCTATGAATTTTGTCTTGCAGATACATTAAAATGCACATAACTACTTTAAGTAGTTAAATTTTTTGTTTGTTTTTAAGTAGGTATTTTTGTTGCTACTGTGTGTGTTATAGTTTCACTGCATAGCTCAGGCTGACCTTGAATTGAAAATTGCCTTGCCTCAGTCTCCTAAATGATGGGACTATAAGCATGTATTACTATATCTAGTAAAAAGCATAAGCTTTGAAAAAAAAACAACAAAAAGCAAAAGAAACAAAAAAACAAAAAACTTAATGCTTCTACTATAAGCACCAGGTACTCATTACAGAAAAGTAATGATAGCCATGATACTATGCATATGATTGAATCATTTCACTATATGCAAATTTACCAAATCAAAACACTATAGCATGTCTACAACTATTTACTAATTCAAATAGTGAAAGGCTGGAGAGAGAGTCCGTGGGTAAAGCACTTGCCATACAAGTGAGACAATCTAAATTCGAGTCCCCAGAACCCTCATAAAAGCAGGGTGAAATATAGCACACATGGAATTCCAGTGACAAGACGGCAGGTAGACACAGGACAAGCCCCCAAAGCTTGCGGGCAGGCAAAGCAAAGACTGACATCTAAGATTGTCTTCTGACCTCCACACATGGCAAGCAAATAATCTCTCTCTCTCTCTGTTCTACATACATACATACACACACACACACACACACACACACACACACACACACACACACACACACACACACACACACACACACCAGGGGCTGGAGAGATGGCTCAGCAGTTATGAGCACTGTCTGCTCTTCCAGAGGACCCAGGTTCAGTTCCCAGCACCCACATGGTGGTTCACAACCATTTATAACTCTAGTTCCAGGAGATCTGGTCCCTTCTTCTAACCTCTACAGGAAGCAAGCATGTACACTTACATATAAGAAGGGAAACACGCATGCATATAAAATAAAAATAAATCTTAAAAACATAAAAACCCAAAAAAGGGAATTAAGATTGAAGAAACAAAATATATAAAGACATGCCTACAATCTCAAACCTAACAGGTACATCATTCCAACTGCTTCAATATTAAAAATAAGGAAACTTCCTGAAGTATGTCACCATTTACTGGTTAAGACAGAACCAGTATGATTATTATGATTATTATAACAACCCATGTATCATTTCCTTTCCTTACAATAATATCCCATAAGTAGAAATGCACAGAGGGTTATTTTCTTATATCCCTTGTTCCATGATCTAACAAGGTTAATTCTTCAGTCACTGCTCCATGATCTTACACATGTAAGTTTCTACACCCCTTGCTCCACAATCTAACAAGGGTAAATTTTTACATCCCCTGCTCCATGACCTAACAGCATCTCCTGTACTAATCTAAACTCAAAACAGCATATTTCTCTATTCGCCAACACTGAAAATCTACTGGATAAGATGAAATATCTTCATTTTAATTTGCCTTAAGTACTAGTGACTAGTTTTTAAGTAATTATTTATAACTCCATGTCTAGAAACTATGCATCAATTTCCTGTCTACTCTTTTACTAATGGGTTCATTAAGATGAAGTACAGGCCCAGCACTCAGGAGGCAGAGGCAGAGGCAGGAGGATCTCTGTGAGTTCGAGGCCAGCCTGGTCTACAGAGTGAGTTCCAGGACAGCCAGCGTTGTTACATAAAAAAAACCCTGTCTTGGAAAAAAATTAAAAAATAATAAAGTGAAATGAAGTATAGGAACAAAACCAGCACGCCCTGGGTTCTGCTTTAAACACAGTTAAAAAGCATTTCTTCAATTAAGGATGAACTGTTCACAACTACTATTACAGGAGTGTTGTTAGCTCCCAGCGAAGGTACTGTTCAGAATATGGGAATGATCTCCAGAAAGTTTAATAAGAAAATTAATTCTGTCTCAATGAGTGCTGCCATGCCACTCTGCATACATACATAACATACTGGTTTCACATAGCCAACTGATGCTGAAGAGCTGTGGGGGCAGAGTGAGAGCAAGATTTATTTGGAATTTTAATATACTAACACTGTAGAAACTTACCTATAAAAGTACAGAAGAAGTAACTTTAAAAGTTTTTTCATTGAGATTGCAAAATATGTCAATGTGAAGCTCATTTTCCATAACATAATAGTCTTTAAGTGATACCACTAAAACTGACTGATTCCTCCTGACAGAATGTGTTACCACCTGAGAAAAACATTCTTGAGACTGTCAACTTACATGTAACTTTTAAAATGATTAACTGACTTAGACCAAAAATAGATAACCTTCATATTCTCACTAACTTTAACTTATTTAGCTTACTAGTTTTAAAGCTATTTTATTGAGGGGTAGGGAGACAACCATAAGCAGATAGGTGTACATCCCTCCTGTTTATAACAGCAAATGCTCAATAAATAATCTACACTTCCAAAGAAAATAGCAGCATTTGAAAAGTTGTAGTCACTTGACAAATGCTTTGAACAAAAATCTCCACCTTCTCTTCATCTGCTGTACTATTAACCTAAATTCTTCATTTTTAAACACCCAGCATACTGGCCGGTCTACAGAGCCTGGACTGCCTCTGTCCCCAGGAGTCACACCTCCACAGTAAACAGAGATGTCAAACACAACAGTAGCAGCGCCTCTGCACCTCCACACCTGCGATGCCCTGCACAATGGCTGCAGAAGGAGCAAAAGTCCTAAGAAGCCTAGAAAAATCAGAGGAATTTCAGTGTGCTTACTTTCGTCATTTTCTCCAGCCTCTGACGTCACAGTAATGGTGAAGCTGGGCGGATTTTCTGATAATACTGCAAGAAAATATACACAGCAGTTATTAGGATGCTTCCTACAGCAGACACTCCCAGTGATTTACTGGTGCTCAGCACTAGAAATTCATACCTCACCTGTGCTTTCATTTCAACCAATACAGACTAACAGAACACTGAATTGAGAAAGCCACCATTTCAAAAGAGAGGAATCTTAATCTGCAAAGAAGTACCTTTAGTTAAACAACTCTCTAATCAATTAAATATTAGGTCATTTATATTTTATTCCTAAATCTACCAGCATATGAAATGCATTCCAAAAAATCCCAAACAGAATGGTAAACAAAAACTTTGGCATTTTTTTCACCAGCCACACCCACTGATATATTCATGTTATGATGGATTATTATATTATCTTGTTTTTTTTTTAATATATGTTTAAGTGAAGTCAAATATAATCTTTCCAAAAGTCTGGGCCTTTACCATTTTTCACACAATTAGAAAAGAAGTTAGATAATAATCTAAACATCAAATTACTTAAAACTTGTGAAGCCAGACATGTAAGTCAACATTTACATAGACAAGGAAGCTTCAGAGCCCACTTTAGAGCATGTCCAACAACATCTGTCCATCATCTACTCTCATACAAGAGTATTACAAAATGCTTGAGGAAGCACAAACCAGTGCCCAGTGGAGTCTGGAAAGTGAGCAAATACTGACTTAATGGACGAAATGGAAAAGGTAACAAAGGAAACACTAAAAGCCAAGTGAGAAGTAACCAGGAAGCCTCTAGCTGCAGGGGTGGCCACAGAGTAAGCTTTGCTCCGCCCCTGGGAAGCATGGCCTCAAGGCTGGCAGCAGCTTTGTCAGGGCTCTGGAAGAGCTCAGGACACTCAAGAAGCCGCTGTGGAGACTGCGTGCCTTCATACTGCCCAGGCACCTTCTGAAACCACCACAGACACGTGTTACCAGTAATGTTTTTAGGATGGAGACCCTCACTGTAACTCGGGTTTAAAACACAATGATGAGCTGGACTGTGGTGGTGGTGCACGCCTTTAATCCCAGCACTGGGGAGGCAGAGGCAGGCAGATCTCTGTGAGTTCGAGGTCAGCCTGGGCTACAGAGAGAGTTCCAGGAAAGGCGCAAAGTTACACAGAGAAACCCTGTCTTGAAAAAACAAACACACAAACAAACAAAAATAAGCAAACAAAAAAAACCCCACAATGATGCCCCAAAGATGAAGCACTCTCCCTGGACTCAAACTGTCCATCACAGTCCCAGACAATACACCCCTTGCTGAAAAGGCATTGGAAGCTTCTTAAAAGCTCCCAAATAGGTTGTCATTACCGATTTTAAATGTTTATTACAATACATGACGTATGTTTCATTATTCTTCCTTAGCATTAACATATCACAAAATGTAAATACTGTGACACAGAAATAAATGACATACCAACCAACAAGGACTCCAGGAGGCTATTAGCCTAGCAAACACAGCCGTGCTGACTGAGCACCACAATGTACTTGTGCTGTGCCCTGCAGTTTAACAAAAACCCTTTAAACCCATACCAAGATCATGGGTTTATACTCCTAATACAGTCCACCTAATTTAAGCTATTAAATACAAAATAATTTGCCTTATATACCACTAAAAAAGATGCCAATTAAACCATGATACATAAGTTCTTATGTTAATCATGTTCAAATATCCGACATGCATCTCAGAAACATCCATCATCACCTCAAGGCCACAGATGAGGACACTGAACTGCAGAGCGCTCACATCAATTACCTACATGCGGTCCTGCAGTTGTAAGTGGTAGTACTATATGAATCACACAGGGCTCCGTGTTAAAAGGACAAGAACATTTCCAGCTGATAAATTTCACACTATTATTTGAATAAGGCTGAAGGCCATGAATGGCATGTTAGTAAGCAAAGGGGAAGGAGGAGGATGTGTGTGAGGGTGGCAGATCACAATGGCTGGGAAGCTGAGGAACGTTTAGAGAACTGTTTCCCGCAGGATGGACAAACGTTAAGTGGTGTAGTGCAAGGACATTTCATGGTGCAAGCCCAGACAGTAACAGTTTCTGTCCTGTCGCTGCTCAGGACAGAACATCGAGCGGGAGTACACAGGAGAGGAGGCAGACAAAACTAGGCAACTTGTACAATCAATCAGGCAAGGCTAATGAGGTTCTGAACTGGGATGGGAGCCATGGGAACAGCAGGAAATTGTGATGACAGCTGGAGCTGGCAGCTGCGAATATGGTGCCACTAAACCTAGCAGGAGTGCAGAAGGAATCGGACAGGATATGTTTGAATAGAGGGGGACCTGGAGTGAGGGGCTGGCAATCAAAAACCAGCCAACAGGAGAACCAAACAAGGCCTCAGCTCAATTTGCATCTTCCAGTAATAGCTGAAGCTATCAGACCAAGGAGATCATTAGAATTAGATAATGAGAGCATGAGAGAACACGGTCAAAGACAAAGGCCAACAATTTGGAGAAAAAAGTGAGAGAAAAAAACCAAACTGCTGGAGAGTAAAAGCAGCAGCCACAGAAGACAGTAACAAACCATAAAGAAGCATTACACAAATCACAGGGCAGGAGTCAGGGTGCAGGACAGCCCCGTTCTCCCACCCCATCCCACCCCCGCTTCCTAGCATGGAGGTTTTATCACATTACCCGCCTTTATAAGCAGTTCTCAGGACAGTCTGGTGGCACCTGCCAGCAAGTCCAGCACTTAGGAGGTGGAGGGAGGACAGTCAGGAATGCAAAGATGTCCTCAGCTACAGAGGGCACTGGGGGCTAGCCTGAGCTATGCAAAGCCCTGACAAAGGTAGGGAGGGGGCAGACAACAAAAACTAAAAGCAGCTCTCTATCTGTCCTCAGAGCGTTAGGAGAGAGGGGGCTACAGAGTCCAAACACTAGAAACCCTCGTCCTGGTGAAAACACCGGGTTTGACAGGAGTCTCTAGAGTGTGCACTGTACAGTTTGTGCACGGAGGACCTACTGACAGATCAGATCTAACCCGGCTGGGCTCATCTGGTTCCTGCTCACCTGTCAGTGCCCTCTCATCTCCTTATTTCCCACTTCTGACCTCACGCTCTAGCAATGCCATCCCTGGTATTCAGCACAGTGTGTCTGCTGCGGAATGTTTAACTAGGCAAAGGTGTGTTACATATGTTTATGCTGCATTTGTTTAACGATGTAAAGAAGTGTTGCCTTGCCTGCCTAAGGCACCCGATTGATCTAATAAAAAGCTGAATGGCCAATAGTTAGTCAGTAGAGGAGTGAGGGGGCTGGCAGAGAGAAGAAGTCAGAGGAGGAATCTAGGAGAGAGAGAGAGAGAGAGAGAGAGAGAGAGAGAGAGAGAGAGAGAACGAGGGAGAAAGAGGCCTGGGGACATCCAGACATGAGCAGGGCAGGCAGAATGATTGGTAAAAAGCCCTGGGGCAATGTAGATGCTGAGAAACAGGTTAACCCAAGCTGTAAGAGCTAGTGGGGCACGCGCAAACTAAGGCCAAGCGTTCATAACTAATCATAAGTCTCCCTAAGTCTCCACGTCATGATTTGGGAGCTGGTGGTGGCCAAAAAGAAAGCCAGCTACATGTGTCAAGGCAGAGTCCCGCTTCTGTACATCACATCCCTGGGAAAGACTGTTTCCCCAGTTCCACTTAACTACTCAGATCTCAGTTGTCCAAAACTCTCCTTCCCTACTGCCCTAGAAGACTGGGTTCTTTAATGTGTGACTACCAAATACTTAGTAAATGAAGATGCCGGAGGGACACAGAGAAGCTAGCAAGAATGACACAGAACAGCTAACCTCCGAGAACAGACTAGGGAGGAAAGGCGGAGCAAAGGAAGAAAAATTCCAACCATGAAAAACCACAAGAGTAAGGGCTGGGAACAAAAAAAAACCAAAAAACAAAAAACCCAGGACCACAAAGGTCACAGAGGCAGGAATCTACCTGGCAGTTCTAAGGTGTGCTCATGTCCACATGCAGCAAGAAATCAAAATCATTAGCTAATGCAGAAAGAGGAGGATGAGGCCCCGTTACCTGAAGGAGCAGAAACTTAAGTGGTCTGTTTCTAATAAGGAATATCTTATGCTTACTGAACTGTTACAAAGTATTTACATTTATATTACTTCCCATCAAACACTTGAAGAAATCCAGGCTTGCAAAAGACACCACACCAAGCTGCCACTTTGGGGGGGGGGGGGGGGCTAAGAAAGAGAAATGCCAGAAACCTCTTCTATGTGATGAGGTAAGTTCCTACTATAAAAATGAAGGCAGATATGCCTTCTGACAGCTACCAGGAAATTTCCTTAAAAAACTGCTAGCTCCCCACCCTAACCCACCCTCAACCCTTTATCTATGCTGCTGCTGCTACCGACTTGACCAAGATGGTGAGACCACCTTAGGGATGACAAGTCTAGAAGCCCCTTCCGGAAGGAACTTTCCTGAATGGGTGCCGCCATAAGACTTTTATGTACAATGAAAATAAACTTTTACTTCTAAAACCTATTGTCTGTCACAGCTGAATCTACAATAAATAAATAATAAAAATAAATTAAATTAAATAAAATGAAGGGAATCAAGGGATAGTGCCAATGTGGGGATGGAAAAATTACTCAATTGTATTTGCAAAAACTAACAATCCTTAAATTCTGTTTTGTTTAACATGAGATTTCGCCATGAAACCCAGGCTGGCCTGAAATTTCCAATCCTCCTGATTCAGGCTTCCAAGTGCTTGGATTATATGCATGTACCACACCTGGTGGGTTCTTGAGTTCTGCTGATGGAGCAATCCCATTCTAATGCACTGCTTGTTCTAATGCACAGCTGTGGGTTAGGATAAGCCACAGGTACCAGACTTCTACCACTGTGAAAAGAACACAATACTTTTGAAGTTTATTGCTGTGTGTGTGTGTGCTTGTGTGTACTTATGAGTATATGGTGTACACATGTGTGTGGTGTGTAGTGTGCGTGAGTGTGTCCCAGGTGTGAAGAAACCTGCAGAGACAAGAAGGGATATTGGATCCCAAGAGTTGGAGTTACAGGCAGGTGTGGGGCATCTGATATGGGTTCCTAGACACTGCAGAAGTGTTCTTAACCCCTGAGCATCTCTCTAGCCCAAGATCAAAGTACTTTTGAGAAAAGCAGTGGGTTTCTGGGCATAGTGGAAGGAATTAATGAATAAACAGAGGAGATGCTAGGTGATACAGAGAACATGAAATAGATGGAATTGAGGATTTTGTTTAAAACATAATGGAGATGATGTCTAAAAGCTATGCCAACAGGCAATATACAAACAACCTTGGTTTTACACACACACACACACACACACACACACACACGGAAAAAAAAAAAAAAGAAAAAGAAAAAACCCAGAAGCTCCTATTAAAATAGGTTCTCTTTTTAGGGGGTACCTAATCTTTCAGAAAGTATTTCTCAAAAAGTCTGCTTTCACATACACTCTCTACTCTTCCTTTATAATACCACCGCAACTACTGAGTGCTAATGAGTTCTATCAAAGGAGAACAACAGAAGATATAGAGGATTATGTCCTCTCTTGGTAAAGCAAACAGAATTAAGGGAACTTGGTTTTGGTTAGCTGAAGGTCAACCACTGACTTCCAAACCTCCCCCACTATCATATATTCTAATACAGAAACGGAAATAACTAACTTCTACTAGCTTAGCAGATCCCTGTCAAGCAAAGCACCAACTGATGGAGAATGGTATCTAGAGAGTATTTATACTTTGCAAAGCTACTTGTTAGGAGGGTGGGTTAAAGTGCAGCCAAGCTACAGAACAGGCACAAGGAAGAAACTGTAGCGTGGTGATGGTTCACAACAAAGGCAACACTGGACCAAAAGGTCATCGCAAATATAACATCCCCAGATTCTAAGTTTCAGCGAGGTCTGTGGGCCAGAAGTTGCCTTTCTGATATCACACAAGGTCAGGTGTTCCTAACAAATGCTTCTCTCCTAGTTCACAAATATCCATTACAGAGAGGGTAGGGTGAGGCAGGGTGAGATCCAATTCCTTCACCAGATGGAGCATTTGCCAAATCCAGTACTAAATGTGATTCAAAACGAGGTGAGAAATCTGCAAACTAGTGTTCTTGGCAAACTGACATAGGGTAACTTTCTTAAACCTAAATATAAGTATGGAAACATAAATCCAACACACCACAAAACAAACCTTAGAAATCCTCACAATTTCCAAGATCAAGCACAGAAATATTTTATTTCAAAGTCCTACCGTTTCCCTAAAAGGTTTCATAATGATCAAAAGCAATCCAAAAATCCCTAACAGGTATAAATCAAGATGTTTTATTTATTGCAAAATGTGTACGGATGCTAAACAGGAATTACAAGCAGGATCAACTGGTAACTATGGAAGCGTTGAATACATCACAATAGTCACAAATTGTCATCTGTTACCCTGGCTCGGGCTCCTCAGGCACTTATGCGTCTGACAAGAATTTCAAATACTACAGTTATTGGGACCTAGTAAAGTTTGACACAATACTGCTTTAGGACTTACAGTATATGACCTTGTAAGACACATATGAACAGTATTTAGCAAAGGGTACCTTTACATCAAAGACAAGAATATTATATACCACATGCATGCATTTTTGCTTCTGCCTACAAAAAGTTCGTACCTATTATATTTTGAAAGTACTAGAAAGGTCTAAACATCGTGATTAAGACGATCTGACAACTGACCCTATTTTAGTTTGACATCGACATATAAGCAAGGATAGAGAAGGGAGCCAGACTCCATACACACTCACCCAGGTAACGACACTCTCAAACCCCTCTTCACTCATCCCCTTAACATCCTCAGCACAGCTGTATTGCTGGTGAGAGAACATGAACACCACAGGAGCTACACAGGGGTAGCTGAGAGACATCTGCCTGTTGGCAAAGCAGAACAAAATTTGCTACCGTTGCAAGCGGTTGATCAAAAGGTGAAGCCAAGGGGGGGGGGGGGACTAAACAATGAGAAGGTGGGTTTGGAGTTCAGGAGTTAAAGCAATACCCCTTAGGCTCTTAATCCAGACAATCGGTGATATTGGCAACATTTGGAGGAAGGGCTGTGGGATGTAAATCCCACCAAACTGGAGCCTACTCATTCAAACTGGCTTCACCTCGACTGCTCTCCAATCTTGAAAAACCATAGACAGGCTATCCAAGAAAACATAGGCTCACGCGGAAGAATTCTCCTAATAAATTAATTTCTCACGCTTCTTCCTTTAGTCCAAATCTGCTCTTCCTTCACCTCAGCTGAAGCTGGATCCCAAACCTAAGTCTGCAGGGTGAAAGAACAAATAAGAACTGGGGACCTCTGGCAGGAGGACCCAGAGCACAAGCCACTTGCCTTCCTGAGCCTCCAGAACCTCGACGAAGTCTAAGACACCGTGCAATCTTAACACCTAAGATCCTCGGCAGCCACATCGTACGCCAGGCATTCTGCAGAATGCCCCATCATTCTTATACTTAAATAAAATAGACAAGCCCGAGTGCTCTGCTCTCAAAACTCAGCATGTCAACCACCACTGCAGGAAAAACAGCTGCTACTTCATAAGAGGGTAAAACCGGGAGAGAGGGGAAGGAAAAAAAAAAAAAAGACACTCCGCGGCGCAGGCGAAACTCATCGCACTCCGAGAGTTTCTTTCCTCGTGCTTCAGTGATTCTCGGGTGGCTGCGGTTACGTGAAACCAAAGCGCTCGGGATCGATTCCAGGGGCTCCGCCGGGCCACCCGGACCTTCAGATTTCAGGGCAGTGGAGAAGGGAGCCGGCAGGGTGCTGGAAACAGACTGGGGAGCCTGGGCAGAGGGGCGGCAGGGAGGGCCGCGCGGCCCCGGCCTCCGCCCCAGCGCGGGCGGCGGCCAAAGTCACCTGTGAAGGAGTCAGGATAGATGGACTCCAGAGCCTCCAACTCGTTGCGTTGCTCCTCGCCGTAATCTGTCATCGTGGCCCGCGCTGCTGCCCGTGCATCGGCGCGACACCCTGGCGGCAGGCTGCAGCGGACACCGCGGCCGCCGGCTGCCGGGCGGGCGCACGCGCAGAGTCCGGGTAGGGGGAAAAGGCCTGGACCCACGCCTGGACCCGGCCTGCAGGGGGAGGGGGGGGCTTCCCGATGCCCGTGTCGGAGTTCGACTCGTCGCGCCTGGAGTGCGGGCCGCTGATTGGTTGCCTGCCCACGGCCGCTCGGGATTGGCTGGAGCGTGACGGCAGCCCGTCGGGCGTTCGGGAAGGCCGGCCAGGGCCTGCGGCTGGGCTGTGCGGGCTTCGAAAGGAGAGGCCGGGCGGAGCGGCATCTTCATTCTGCGCTCGATGAGTCTGGCCTGAAAGTCTGGGTCTCGCGTAGGGCGCGGGGGCGTCACCGAGGGCGGGGCTTGGAGGTCCGCCGGCTTCCGCCTTTCCGGGTTCCCAGCCCAGGTCCTGGGCCTGAGCCGCTTGGGGTTCGCTGCTGGCCGGATTCTGGGGTCACTGGAGGACTAGATCAGGGCGGACTCTTGTAAGCCGAGCTGGGAGGTCTGGGGAGCCGCGGGGCGCGTCCGGGGTCTGCCCGGGTTGCTGGGGAAGCAGGAGATCCCGGGTCGAACCGGAGGCTGGACGTCGAGCCCCGGGTTCAGCAGATCTTGGGCTTCACGTTAAAGCTACAAAATAAACGAGGCGGGAAATTGGCCTCAAGATGTCTGCAGTTGTGTTTCAGCGAACAGATGAGGGTGCGGGTTTTAGTCACGGTTTTGACATTCTAAAAATTGCGGTGAAATGCCGAGAAAAGTACCCAATGTTTGATCTAGTTCCACTTCTGCTAATAGACTGGTCAGCTTCAAGTTCATGACAACAATCAAAATGTCAGTAACCGTAGCAGCAAAAAACTAGGAAAACAGTTTACATACGTTTTTGTGAAATAACTACTCAACAGTTAGTTGGGTTAATATTTGTTTATATTAAAAGAGCACCTGTTAGCTTAAACAAAATGTGGGGAAATGTGCCTCAGGGAAAATAACCCAACATACTAAAAATATTCCCTCATAATTTCTTTGCCTTTCTTGTGTATTAAAGCTCACTTTCTTGTTTAGTGTTCTTTTGCTAAATTATGATGGATCCATTTTTAGGTTGTCTAGGTTTTGACTGTGGTCGTTGCTTGGATTGATCTTGCTGACTAGCCTGGGATTGCAAGAATTTGTGATACCCCTAATCTGGCCTCAGTAGTGCCATGATTGTAGGTTTGAGTTACAGTGCTCCACTTGCACATATGATTTTGGTTTGGTTTGGTTTGTTTATTAGCAAGTATTGCTTACTTACAGCAGAGGAATACATTGTAGCCAATGTATTCAGGCACATTGTACTTCTGACTTCTTGTTTCAGATACATTAAGGGTTGGTTTTTATCTCCTTTTAAACTTTAAAGGAGGGGAAAGGAAACTCCTGTGATACTGAGTATCAAAGTCCACGAAGTAACATTTCAATTATAAACTGTTTGTTTGCTGATTCAAAGGAATTCCAATGATTTGCTACCAGATGGACCTTGGAGAGTAGCTACTTCACAGTTTTTGGGGTTTTTTGTTTGTTTGTTTTGTTTTTGTTTTCTTTTCGAGACAAGGTTTTTCTGAATAGCCCTGGCTGCCCTGGAACTCGTTCTGTAGACCAGGTTGGCTTTGAACTCAGTGGTCAGCCTATTGAGTGTTGGGATTAAAGGCATGTGCCACCACCGCCGGGCTGCTGCACAGTTCTTAAGGAAACAGTTCACTTGGCAGGTTGGAGGCCAGTGGGGAGCATGCGCAGTGATCTGCGTGCATATTGTGAGGAATTCTTCAAGTGTTCGAAAAGTGGTTCAGACTTGGTATTTGAGACATGCTGCTGTGGCTACTCCATGACACAAATCTGAAAGTATAGACGATGCTATGGCGATAAGCCAAGCAAATCTGTGCTGATTTGAACAAACATAAGGATTGAAGTATATTTTGAAAATAAAAGTGTCAGGATTTGGTGGTGGTGAGTAAGGGAAGAGTCAAGACAACTAACTTGGAAGATAAAGTTCTGATGATCAGAAATGTCAGGTGAAGAAGACAGCGTTCATTTGACAAAGACGATGACACATGCATGTTTCAATGACCCATGAGTCAAAGGACAAGGCAAACAAATCCTAACAGACTAACAATGAAAACAACCTGTCAAAATAGGTGAGGTACAAACAACCAGCGTAAAATTCACAGAATGGCTACTGTTTGCATGTTTCCGTCTTGTAAGTGGAATGGCCCGTTGTTTGATCACCACTTCATGAAGTGAAATTGTGGGTGGTACATCCCTAACTTGTCTACCCAGCTTAGAGACACAGATAGGTATAGTCCTCACCCCTCATCAAAGAAGCTGCTTTCCAAAGCAGACTGAGAAACAGAAACCACAATTCATCCAAATGCAGAGAACAACTGACTGGGGGGTATCCAGCCCCAACTGATACATCTTGCACACAGCCCATACACCCAAGGCCAGGGAAACATAGCAGAAAAGGGAGGGGAAACTGAAAGAGCCAAAGGACCAGGAAGTCTGCTGCAAGATTGTCTTCTAGATAGGACAAGTATCTATGCCCATGAAATCTCAAAAATATGATGGCTTAAACAAAACCTGAACAATGACAAAACTAATTGACAAGGCAGTATGGAAGGGGGAAAATCCATAGGGCCTCACCACTTGATGAAGAGCCACAGACAATTACCAGCTGCTGAGAATTAGTCTTCCCCACAGATAGACCTTGAATGGTTATCCAATCCCAAGTGGTCAGCCCTCAAAAGTACACATATAAGCAACACTAAATAGACTCAGCAGATTGCATTTTTGTACATATTCCCATATATATATGAAACAATAAAGAATAAGAGGTCATTGATTTTAAAGGGTGGTGTGAGGCATTAGAGAGGGGGACATGAGGTAATTGTGTTTTAATAAAATTTTAAGAACTACAATTAGCAAAAATTAAAAGGAATTCTGGGTAAACTTTTTCATGCCTATTATTATATGTCAGCAAACTAAAGGTTTTATGAATACTGTGTGTGTGTGTGTGTGTGTGTGTGTGTGTGTGTGTGTGTGTGTGTCTTGCTAGAGATCAAACCCAGGGATTTGCACAGACTTGGCAACTCTCTACCACTCAGTCATGTCCCCAGTCCCTGAGTGAAACAGGAGAGTTCCAGGGCTGCTCTTATGAAGAAACATGCAACCCTTACTGGGCCCTACATGAATGGGGATTATTGAGCATGTTCTGTTGATCTCCTGATTTCATTCTGCAGTAACAGGTGCTTGTAGGACAGGAAGCCCTTAGCTATAATTGTAGAAAATTGTCGAAGGAGAAATGATCCTTTGAGTGTGTCTGTTTTAACTTGCCTATTTGTTTCACTGGTTAGGAGTAGGCCTATTTCAGGCTCTGCCAGGCGACAAGCGGTGTAATGAGAGTGACCCTCATGACTCGGGACAGAATCAAGGGCTCTCCACTTAGTCACTTACAGCTACATAAGCTTGTAAGATTGCAGAAAGTCCATCAAGTACTGTGCATTAAAGTATGCTGCAAACTCAAAAATACAATACCAGCTTTATTAACAATTTTTAAAAATACAATATTGACCAGAAACGGCAGGAATGAGGGGCCTGAGGTGTTGAGAGGACCAAGGATGATGGACAGGTAAAGATGAAAAACGAAGAGAAAAGCAACAGCTGGGAGCAGGAAGGACTGCACGTGCTGATGACTCACGCTAAGCAAGTTTATGAAGAGGTGCAACATCCTATTGTTTTTCATCTGCAGTACAGCAGCCACACCTGATCCTGTCGCTGTCTCAGCTGCTGACTGGGCCTGCACAGCCACCTGTGGCCACCACCTCAGCTGCCTCCACTTAGGGAGACAAATATTGTTTTAACTAAGTCTTTATCTTCTTATTTTACCAATAAAGACTCGGGAGCCAGATGCTGGAGTGAAGACCTGCTGGCTCAGAGAGGCAGAGAAAGCAGCCAGCTGACCTTCCTCTTCTGCCCTCACCCTAGAAAGAGCTCTCTTCTAGGCCATCTGAAACAAAACTCCTCCAACCAGATGTCCCTCTCCTTCTACTTCCTGTGTGTCTCTCTCTCTCTCCTCTCTCTCTCTCTCTCTGACTCCCAGACTCCCCCTCACTCTCTATGTTCACTTCCAGTCAACTGGTTGCTTGCTCCACCTCTCAAACTATGGTTGATTTTATTTAAATAGTGCAACCTTGGGGTTCACAGTGTGATCAAATATCCCACAACATCACATATACTATTTGCAGAGGAGAAATGGCCAAGGTCAACAGAAAGCTAAGTCAGACAATGTTGGCAAAGAGAACATGGGATCCCTCAGACACAGCTGCCTAAGGAGCAATAACCACAGACCATGGGGTAGAGTCAGGTCCCCAGACATGGTAACCGACTCCTGCAAGGCACTAGCCTGAGCATCAGATGGGCCTTGCCAAGTCCTTCCTAGACAAGAACACAGAACTAAAGTTCCCTTTGTCCTTTCAGCAGAGCCTCTAAGAAAGGCCTGGGTCATTTCATTGTTAGTATTTAAGTTTCTTCTCTAAGTACTAGAAAGTTACAGTGGCTGTTTCTTAGTTGTTATTACTGTTATTGTTCTTGTTGCTGCAGCCCAGAACCTAACAAGGAACAGATCAGTGAAGAATTTCACAGTCACAAGGACATATGGAATATAGATATAGATAGATAGATATAGATATATGGGATATTTAGAATATATTCTCACAGTTCATAGGGATATAGGAATATGGCTTACAGTTAATAGGGATATATAGAATATATATGATATATATGGGATATATACATACGGATATGTAAGATATATATGGGATGTATTCTCAAAGTTCATAGGTATATACTTCCATTGTGGCAAGGAAGGCTGGACTGTGGGGAGCGTAATGAAGGGAGGAGGAGCAGGCTACAGCTATCTGCTCACTTCTCCATGCATCTGGAAGGAAATGTGTTGCTCCTGTCTCCCTTCTTACTCATCCTGAGCCCGCAGGATGGTAATGCCCACACTCAGGCTAGTTCTTCCCTGCTCAATTAGTCTTTTGTGGCAACACCTCACAAACATATCCCAGAGCGCTAATAATGCTCTAGTTGTTTCTTAATCCAATCTAAACACCAATCCGAGTTGGTGTTTCTTTTTGCTTTGTGGCTGTTGAGGTTCCAAGTCAACCTTAGTGCTCACAAATCCAGAACTGAGCATTGTCTTTTCAAGTGTTTCATTTACGAGGTGTCTCCAAGGCCCATCACTAATCACAACCACATGACATTTCATTTCAGTGTCAGCCCCTGGAAAGGTGGTGTCATCAGTCATCTGGTCTACCATACCTGGCCTCTCTGCTTCCAGTTGTAGTAGAATTGTTAGAAGTTCTTATTAATAAAATCAAATCTGAGGCAGGTTATTGGGGTGAATGCTGGAAAGTCAGAGAAACAGAACAAGCCACAGTTTCCTCACCTCGCCAGTTCCTCAGCTGGTCTTGTTTCCTCAGACTGTAAGCTTCTGTGTCCTCATCCCAATGGGTCTCAGCTGAACTGTGCTGCTCCAAAGCCTGAATGCAAAACCAGCTAAATGCTTAACTAACTCAGTTCCTGGTCCTCACGCCTTATATACCTTTCTGCTTACTGCTATCACTCCCTGGGATTAAAGGCTGGATTTCTGGGATTAAAGGCATGTGTCACCAAGCCTGGCTGTTTCTAATGTGGCTTTGAACTCAGAGATCCGGCTAGCTCTGCCTCCAAAGTGCTGGGATTAAAGGCATGCACCACCACCGCCCAACTTCTGCTATGGCTTGCTCTGACCCATTTTCTAGCCACCATTTCTGGCTCTGTTCTAGTGCCTGTCTGTTCTCTGACCCCAGATAAATTTATTAGGGTGCATAATATTTTGGGGAACACAATACCACTACATCCAGTCTTACCCTAAGTCTGTGACACAGTACAGTGTAGTGGGTAACCATTCCAGCTTTGACCTGGATATTTCAACCCCCTTTGAGGCTTCAATAATGGTCACGCCTAAAAGGCGGGGCTGAGAGAGGATGCTGAAGACCCGGGATCCAGATGCAGGGGCTCTCTTGGTTCCTGAACCCTGGACGCTGAAGGTAGACCAAGCAGAGTTCTCCAGAGAACACTGCTGGACTGTGCAATACCTTTCCCAGACCCTGTAAACTATCCTTTCACTTGTAAGTTACCCCACAAAATAAACCTCCCTTTTAACTTCGTGGAGTGGCCTTAATCATTTCACTAGTACAGCTGCCCCATGGTGCTGTTACAATCTAACTCCTTTGCTCTGTATTTCCCTGCTTGCTGTAGATTACAGGTTTTATCAGCATATGCCATAGAGACTGTGGCTCCCTGACATTCATGTACAACAGGTCTCCTTTCTCACTTTGTTGCCCCCTCCAGTCACATTAGTCTCTGCTGTGGCTGAGACACGTGAAAGTGTCTCCAAGGGTTTACATGACGGGTCCTCTCTGTTGTGTTGTGACACCATAACCAGATGAGTCTCCCTCACCCCCTCGTCTACCCTCAAAGGCAGGGCATTTTGTTGACGTCTGTGTTTCAGGACATACAACAGTACTTAGAACAGTGTGGATACTAAACAAATACTAGATGGCTCAGCTCATGAGGGTATTTGCTACCAAGCCTGGCCCCCTGAGTTTGATCCCCAGGACCAACTGCAATAAGTTGTCCTGTGACCATGATGAACCATGGCACACACACAAATATAATAATTTTATATAATCTTGAATGAAAGGATATGACCCCAAAGGAATGGTCATGATATGGTTGTAAAATGACAGGATGGGTGCTTAATTGAAGTATAGGTCTTCCGTATAGTTATTTACCATATAAATTTGGGTAAGACACAGCCTCTCTGTGGCTCAGCCCCTCTGTCTAGAACATGTGGGCTTTGAGTTGTTTTCAAGTCTGTAGGTGTAAGGGCCTGTGGTTCATCAAAAGGGCCTGTGGTTCATCAAGACTTTGCTTATGTTGGAGTTGGTTGTGTGCAAGAAGACCTCCGAGTTAGGTAAAAGAATAGTGTTTCTGTTGGTGGCCTTGTTAGTCACCTACCAGCCAAATGCTGATATTATTTTAATTTTTCCTTGTATTGAGAATAGATATTCTCTCACACACTGTATCATGATTCGTTCCCTCTTTCTACTCTCAGCTTGTCCCCCACTTCCCTCCCACTCAGATCGACCCCCTTTCTGTCTTCCACTAGAAAACAAACAGGCTTCTACGGGAATGTAGTAATATAATATAATACAATACAATACAATACAATACAATACAATACAATACAATACAATATAATATAATACAATACAATACAATACAATATAATACAATACAATATAATATAATAAATACAATATAATATAATGTAATATAATGTAATATAATATAATACAATATAATATAATATAAACAATTAACATAACATAATATAATATAATGTAATAAATATAATATAATGTAATACAATATAATATAATAAATATAATGTAATATAATATAATATAAACAATATAATTAACATAATACAATATAATGTAATACAAAGACAAAATAAAACCTAGCCCATCAGAATAGGACAAAACAAATAGGGGAAAAAAGAGTACAATAAAAAGAAACCAGAGTCACCACTGGTTCACATACTCAGGAATCCCATTAAAAAAACAACAAAATAAAATGCTAAACTGTAACCCATAATATATAGGCAAAGGATCTGCAGGGTAAAAAAGATATGAGAAAAAAATACATAGAAATAAGATAAATTTTAAAAAGGAAAAGCCTGACATGTTATTGTGAGATAAGGAACCTATCTCCAAAGATGTCATTGAGTTCATTTTCTGTTGGCCATCTACTCTGGTCATGCAGCCTGCCCGTAGAATAGTTTGTTCCCCCAGTGAGACTCCCTTCAAAAAAACTAATTTTCATTTGCAAGAGGTTCTCAGTAGGAGATTGCTTCTGGGTTAGGGATGGGGGCATGTGTCCACTTCTCCTTTCAGCTCTAGGACCCCGTCTGGTGCAGACCCATGCAGGCCCTGTACATGCTGCCTCGGTCTCTGTGAGTTCATATATGCATTGATCCTTTGATTTATAGGGATGGAGACTTTTTTTTTTTAATGTAGGCACTTGCTGGTATGAACTTGCCTCTTAGAACCATCTTCATCATGTCCCATAAGTTTGGGTATGTTGTGTATTCATTTTCACTGAATTCTAGAAAGTCTTTAATTCCTCTCTTAATGTTGGCCTTGACCCATTTTTCATTTAGAGTTGATGTTTCGAGATCCCTCAGCCTCTCCATATTGTCTGGCTGTGGATCTCTGTATTTGTTCCCATCTGATTCACCAGGAGCTTCTCTGATGATGGCTGAGCAAGGCACTCATCTATGAGGATAGCAGGATGGCATTGAAAGTCATTTGGTTTTGCCCCAGGTCCCTGGGCTATTTAGTTTCAGGTCCTTGGTCACCCAAGGACCCAAGCAGTTTGGGGTATGGGTTCCACCTTGTGTAGTGGGCCTTAAATCAAATCAAATATTGATTGGTTACTCCCATAAGCTTGGTACCACCATTACAATAGCATATCTTACAGTCAGGACACTATTGTAGATCAAAAGGTTTGAGATTGGGTTGGTGGTTACTTATTTCCTTCGGTGGTATGCAGAGTACCTGTTAGAATTCTGCCCTCACTCCAGCTGCATGACCACACATGCGCAGTTAAGGAGTTAAGCAAAGGGTCTTGCGTCTTATGTCATCAATGTGAAAGGCATGGTCACACAGTCAGTGCATGCATGGTGTAGCTCCATAAACCCACCTACACATATTCACCAGGAACCCTTAAAAAGCCAGATGCAGAGCCGGGCGGTGGTGGCACAGGCCTTTAATCTCAGCACTTGGGAGGCAGAGGCAGGTGGATCTCTGTGAGTTCAAGGCCAGCCTGGGCTACAAAGTGAGATCCAGGAAAGGTGCAAAACTACACAGAGAAACCCTGTCTCAAAAAAAAAAGAAAGAAAGAAAATAAAACAAACAAACAAACAAACAAAAAACCTGTTCAAAAAAAAAAAAAGCCAGACACAGACCCCCACCCCTGTCTCCCTCCCACCATCTTCCCCTCTCTCTGCACATGCTTTCCTCCCCAGGCCTGTTCTCTTGTCTCCCCACACCCCCTCCTCCTAATAAAGCTCTGAAACCTATACTGGGTTCTGTCATGACAGTGACCTTTCCACGCAGAAACCAGTGCCAGCAAACAGCGCTGTACCAGACTCTAGCACATAGGTGTGAAGGTTCTCTACATGCACCAGCTCGACCTCTTCATATTCCATGAGTCGTGTGGGTGTTGTCTTCAGCAATGGGAGCCTTGCTGTCAGTTTATGGAGAGCAACCTACAGTCTTGGCAACAGCCTGGGTTGTTTGGGGGTTCCTGTGGGACCCCTCTGGCCAAAAACTCAAATAAATATAACCAAATCCAAGTACAGGAAGCTTCATTTAGTGACGAGAGATGATCAGTTGGAACTCTGTCTCCCCGTTATTTGGCTGCTGTGGAATAATCCTTCTGTACATTATGAAAATGTGTTGCTCTCATTGTTAATAAAAAACAGATTGGCCAGTAACTAGGATTTTGGGGGCAGAGAGGATGCTGGAAAGAAGAAGGGTGGAGTCTGAGGAGTCTTGAGCCAGCTGTGAAAGAAGCAACATGGAAAGATCATAGATGAGGTAAACGAGCCTCGGGGCAGCACATAGATCAATAGAAACAGACACGTCTCCTGGTTAATGTAAGTTGTTAGAGATGTGTTTCTTCACTGCAGCTGGCATGAGACTGAGTCTAGGAAGCCATGCTTGGCTCTGTTTTTGTGTGTTCCAAACCATTTTTTGACCTTTCTCAGGTTTTATGAGGATCTCCACATTGGATGCCACATGCCCTTTCTGTCCCTCCAGCCAGTTCCCAAATAATGGCACAGAGACTCATTATTAATTATAAATGCTCAGCTGATAGCTTAGGCTTGTCTTCAGCTTGACTACCTACTTCACAGGCCTCCTTGCATTTCTGGCAGGCTTGACTGGTGGGTTCCCAGGGAATGCCTGTTGGAGGTGGGGACTGGGGTAACAGGATGAGTGGGGAGAAGTGTTGGAGGAGAAAATATGATCAATGGAAATGGGTCAGAGAGGAGGGGGAGGCGGCAGCATGTGGTTTACTACAGAGTTCAGAGTGACACTGTGGAGGATTAGATTTGGAGGGAAGGTGGGAGAGGTGAAGATCTGGTTAGGCTACTTGCTTCTCTGGTTGGAGTGCTTGAGGATTCCTAGGGAATGCCTGCTGGAGTCTGGAGTCTGGGGTGGGGGTTGGGTGCTGTGGATATTGATCTGTATAAATAAAATGCTAATTGGCCAGTAGCCAGGCAGGAAGTATAGGCGGGACAAGGAGAGAGGAGAATTCTGGGAAGTGGAAGGCAAAGGAGAGAGATACGGCCAGCCGCTGCCATGACAAGATGTAAGGTACTGGTAAGCCACGAGCCACATGGCAACTTATAGATTAATAGAAATGGGTTAATTTAAGATAGAAGAAGTAGATAACAAGAAGCCTGCCACAGCCATACAGTTTGTAAACAATATAAGCTTCTGTGTGTTTACTTGGTTGGGTCTGAGTGTCTATGGGCCTGGCGGGTGAGAGAGATTTGTCCTGACTGTGGGCAGGAAAACTCTAGCTACAGTTGGGGGAGGTGAATAAAGCAATGAGGGTGGGGGTGGGGAAAGGGTGTGACCTACTGGAGCTGGGAGCTAGGGCCCTGTGTGGAGAGGCCACAGCAGGTGGTCTGCTACAGAGCTGGGATGAGACTTGGAGGAGAGGAGGGAGGGGTGAAGATCTGAAGTTAGGCTACTTCCTTCCCTGGCTAGAGTGCCCAAGGTGGGGTGGGGTGGGGTGGGGAGCTTGGATAAAGCAATGAGTGGGGAAGGGAAATTGGAGGATAAGACCTGTGCAATCCATGCCCTGGAGCTGGGGCCAGGTTGCTGTGGAGGAGAGGCCAGGGCAGCTGGTCTGCGACAGAGCTGGGGTGAGACTGGGGGTTGGCTTTGGAGGACAGGATGGAGAGTGGAGATCTAGCTGAGTCCCTGGACGAAGCCAAATGCCACTTTATTTTTGAATCATATAGACGATGGGGACCTCTCCATTCTAGGCAGCAAAGCAAGGGCCACGGTTGTGTACGAACAGGAGTGAGGCAGGCAGACAAGGAGTAAAATGTGCACATATTACTTCTCTCCTGCCTGCAAGGGACAACTTCCATATCCTCTCTGACCTTCTTTCCCAACCACCCCCCACCCTTCTCCCCCGCACCCCAGTCTCTGGTTAAAGCTGTGTTTCAAATTCTGGTGCTTAAGAGGTCTATAAATCAAAAATGCCTGTGACCTGTGAGCCCCAAAGGGCTATTGTTCATGTAAGCTAACAAGCCACATGTTTTTGCTTCTGTAAACAAGCTTGATTGCCCAACTGTACAGGATGTGCTTGATCACATATAAGCAGGAAGTACGTCAAGATGTATGCTTGCCCATGATTGGACAAAGGCAGGAAGGCCTTGTGAGTTTTTCCTAAGTCTCTGACTAATGTAATTCATACATTAATATGTATATGTATAAATATGTAATACCATTCTCTGGGAACCCCAGGGATGGACCTGGGCAGTGTCCATTGTCCTGGCCAGTATTTAATAAAGCTTGCTTCAAATTTGGTTCAAAAATTGTGGTAGTGGTCTTAGTCTCACTTGATGGGATTAACATATTTCTCTCTCTCTCTCTCTCTCTCTCTCTCTTTCTCTCTCTCTCTCTCTCTCAAAAACAAAGGAGCAAAAGAATAGGACAGGATTCATGAAACACAAGTAGCTTCAAATGCACAGAATGAAGGCAACTAGAGTTGAAATGAAAACTTAAATAGTCAGCCCTTCCTGTGAGGAAAGTGAAGGGTCTAGGCAAGCTCATGCCTGAGGCATATAATATAGCTCCAGCCGGAGCATCAGCGTGGTGGAGAAACACACACACCCTCCTGCTTGACTTGCTCTTAGTTACTTCGGTTTTAGTTGGTTTTAAATGCTACTCATTTGGAAGGTCTCAAAGCTGACTATGTTACAGCGGCCACGAGGTTCCCTGTTGGTGGGGCCTCTGGCTTGTGGGAACAGGAGCCTGAGTCATGTTTCAGGAGCATTGAGGCCATTTGATTGAAACTACTGACCCTTCGGTTGGGCCTGAACAAGTGTAAAATAGCCCCACCAAATCTTACTAACACGTTCACCGTCTGTACAGGCACCCTTTCAAGGGCCATAAAACTGCCTACTTCTTATCCTGTAAATGTATTCAAGCTCTGTCTTGGGGAGAAAGACTTGAGGCTTCTATCTCCATGCTTGGCCCCTTACAAATAAACTCCTTTTCACTTCTCTTATCACTAAAGGGTATTTGGATTTGGTTCAAGTTTACAGCCTGAAAACAAACAAACAAACAAACAAACAACCCACAAAAAACTACTGCAGCCAGGTGTGGTGGCACATGCCTTTAATCCCAGCACTCAGGAGACAGAGGCAGGGCAACCTCTGTGAGTCAGAGGCCAGCTTGGTCAGGATAAGCAAGTTCAGATCAACCAGGACTATGTAATAAGACCCTGTCTCAAAAAAACAAAAGAAAGGCAGAGAGGTGGTGATGCATGCCTTTAATCCCAGCACTTGGGAGGCAGAGCCAGGCGGATCTCTGTGAGTTCAAGGCCAGCCTGGGCTACCAAGTGAGTTCCAGGAAAGGCGCAAAGCTACACAGAGAAACCCTGTCTCGAAAAAAAGAAAAAAAAAAGAAAAAACAAAACAAGCAAACAAACAAACAAAAAACATAACAAACAAGAAAGAAAGAAAAGAAAAGAAAATGGCATGGTGGTATACAAAATTACAGATGAACAATTGACATTTAAGAACAGGAAGAGGTGGCTGCTTAGCCTGAATTGGAAGATAGGGCATAGACAACGTGTGTGTGTGTGTGTGTGTGTGTGTGTGTGTGTGTGTGTGTGTGTGTGTGTGTGCCGCACGCGCGCATGAGGGGATATTGCATACATGGAAGGGGGCAGATTATGAGGGTTGGAGATTTTCTCCTTTTTAAAGTGGTCTGCAGAGATAAAAATCTTTCACTGTAGGTTCCAGGGATCCCGCAAGTGCCATCTCTCAGGCTATAGAGTGTGGCGGGGTTGTTTTGTTGTTGTTTGGTTGGTCCTCCCTCCCTCCCTCCCTCTCTCCCTCCTTCCCTCCCTCCCTCCCTTCCTTCCTTTCCTTTTCGAGACAGGGTTTCTAGAACTCACTTTGTAGACCAGGCTAGCCTCAAACTCTGAGAATCCACCTGCCTCTACCTCTAGAGTGCTGGGATGTGCTTTCTTGATGGCAGCAAATAAAAATCTTACCCATTATGCAGGGAAATGTGAGCAACCATCTATTCAAAATATGCAAGAAAATGCAAGCGACCATCTATTTTCCAAATCGGCCAGGTTTGCTACGCTTCTCCCAAACACTTTGCTCAAGCCATGCTCATTGCATCTGGAACAGGGGCTCTTTTGATGTTGGTTGCAGGCACCTAACACACTGAGCCAGCTAGGAGGACCTGGGTCAGACCAGCTTAAGGAAGTCCTTGATCCACCCCCATTGCATTCCAAATTGACCCGCGGCCAGAAAAGACGGCGATCTGACTCGAAGACTCTTAAGAAAGCCCCATCCCGGGCCACTGGCGGCTGGCACAGCCCACCCTGGGTGCCGGGGTGCAGAGGAACGGGGTGCTGGGGATACAGGCCAGGCCGGAGTTGGCATCTGAAAGGGGAGCACCCGGGAATCTCTGACCACAAGGTGGCGTAGAGTCCTCATCCAAGCTGCTGTCTGTGCCACCGGGCTTCACTTGCGTGGTTCACCCTGGTACCCACGATGTCGCTTCAGAGAAAGTTCAAAGGCCAGGATGCTCAGATGGGAGTGGGATAGAATTCTATAATAATCATTACCTCGTATTCTGACTGCAGTAACCTGTTTTTTTGGTTTTAGGGACAGAGGAGAGATGCTTTGGGCTTTATTTTTAGAAAATAAAATAAAATAAAACCTTTCTCAAAGTATTTTGATTAGTCTACTAAGGATGCTTGTTTCGCCGGTGGCTCTCTTCAAAGGAAAGGACGACAGTGTAGTCTTTGCAATAGCAAGCCAGTTTAATGTATGAAACACATACTCCATAAAGTCCCACAGAACTGAGATTCCTTTACATTCCTTTCTTTCTTTCCTTCCTTCCTTCCTTCCTTCCTTCCTTCCTTCTTTCTTTCTTTTTCTTCTTCTTCCTCTTCCTCTTCCTCTTCCTCTTCCTCTTCCTCTTCTTCTTCTTTTTCTTCTTCTTCTTCTTCTTCCTCTTCTTCTAATTTTAGCTAGGCGTCATGTCACATACCTTTAATCCTGGCACTTGGGAGGCAGCGGCAGAAGCAGCCAGCTCTCTGAGATTGAGACCAGCCTGGTCTACTGAGAAGCTCCAAGACAGCCAGGACTACACAGTGAAGCTCTGTCTCAAAAAACCTGTGTGTGTGTGTGTGGGGGGGGTTGTATGGTGTACATGTATACATGCATTTGGCATGGCATTTACTTTTCTACATGAAATATATATGATGAAATTAACTTATAGTACACAGTTCTGTTGATGCTAACTGCCAATTAAAAGAAAAAATATTTTTAATTATATTTGTAGTTTACAAATGGAGCCTGTAGGCTAGGAGTGATATATTTCTGTAATCCCGGTATTCAGTCAGCTGAGGCAGGAGAATCATTATTTCAGGCTACTGTATAGCCTGGGCTCCATAGTGAGTTTGAGACAAGCCTTAGCTTCACAGTGAGATCTTGCCTGAAAAAGAGAGAGAGAGAGAGAGAGAGAGAGAGAGAGAGAGAGAACACACATCTATGAATCCAATAAAGCTAACATGAGCTCTTCTTTTTGCAGTTTTCAACCTTAAAGTTGAATTAGATTGTATTTTAATTCTTTACAAACCTTTATAGAGATAGATGATGAATAGATGATTGACAGAAAGATAGGAAATTGATAGGTGGGTAGGTGATAGATTCTAGGAGCAACAATTTTGCCTAAGCAGACTGCCAGGGCAGACACAATATTGTGCTAGAAACAGCCTTGAAGAGAATCCATAGCTTGTGGATTCCTAAGCTCTTGAGATGTGTCACCGTTATACCACACTATCACCACTAGAATAAATTCCTAGAGACTCCATGGTTTTAAGAAATACAAGTTTATTATCCTGTAGTTTGTAAGAACTCTATAAAATTCTTGCCACTCTGACACAGGTGCCCTCTGGTCAAGATGTCAGCAGGGCTGTGTTCCCTCTGCTGACTCTCAGAAAGCATCTACCTATTTGCCTATTTGTAGAGGATGCCCACATCCTTTAGCTCACGACACTCTTCCTCTGCGATGCTGGACACTCAGTGATGACTTTTCCTTTTCCAGTGTGGAAATGTACTCCAGACTGAAACATTTGCTCCAGGAAGGAGGTTCCTCAAGTCTCAGGAATAGAACATTTCAAGAGTCCCTGGCAGCCTCAAAACTGACCTGATTCACAAGACTTCTCCTTCTCCAAAGGTGTATCAACAGTGAAGATGGTGCAGAGAACCCCAAGGGTCTACCTCCTCTGAGTTGTAACCCGTGTATGGTCGGGCTTGGGGTGATGCACAGTCTTTGAGTCACCCTTCTCCTGTAAGCACCCCCTCGCTTGTACTCCTATGAATGATTCCAGTCAATTCCTTGGCTTGCCAAGTTGCACGTGGTAGAATTTGAATCTTTGCTCTGTTTATTGTTAGTTCCCTATCGGTGATGAGTAAGTATTGTTTGTGATTCCCTAGGAATAGCCACGTGCTTCAATTGATTCCTACTGTGGGGAAATGGCTTATGACTACATGGGAATAGATCCTCATCTAAAAACATTTAACTTGGCCACATCTGCAAAGTGTCTCATTTCATAAAAAAAAAAAATTACACTGACAAGTTGCAAGGGCTAGGATTTGGAGGTCTTTGAGTATAAATTCTGTGGCATGTGAAAGTATAACTACACTTTACAGGGTATTTGTTCAAAATAGGTTTCTCCAGAACTACTCTTCAAATAAGTCTGTGATCCTAATGGTTTACTCAACCATTCCTACAACTTAATCATCCTCTCCTAGCTCATACAAAGGAAAATTAAGGTTCCAGAGAGACTGACATCCATAATGTCTTATGAGTCATGAGAGACAGTTTCCCTGACCTCTGCTTCAACCCTTCATAACCATGGCCTCCTGAAAACAAATCAGTTCATAGTGCTGGCCTGCCTGGGTCCTTCGTGTGTGTGTGTGTGTGTGTGTGTGTGTGTGTGTGTGTGTGTGTGTGTGTGAGAGAGAGAGAGAGAGAGACAGAGACAGAGACAGAGAGACAGAGAGAGAACTTGGGACTCTAGGACAGGCTTGTGATTACTTTGGGAATGGTGGAATTATTGTTGCTAGCTACTGTGTAGTCCACACTGAGTCGCCAGCAGGTACGAATAAGTCACTTTGGGAAAAACAAAAAAACAAAACAAACAAACAAACAAAAACCACAATGCCTTGGCAGTGAACCTTTATGTTTGCAGGTGAGGTTTGGGTGGAAAGGGGGTGTTGGTTCAAATGTGATATTGCACCTTCTTCTTGGAGCCAACTGTGAGTATGAGGTGACTGGGCACACCTAGAAGACTTGAGAAGGACCAATGAGCTTTGTCCCAGGGCTGCACAGCTCAGCACTACAGAATGCAGGACTGGAAGTCAGAGAGCTGGGCTGCATTCTGCCTTCCCCGCATAAAGTGATCTGACCTTCTGCACAATTTCTAGACCTCTGAGTGTCTCAACTGTTTCATTAATAAAATAGAGAAAGTTACACTGTGAGTGTCAACCAAGCTGGATTCAGAGGACTGATGAGTTAATTACTTGTAACCTAGTAAAATAATTGTACATATAGGAAGTACTCTGTTCGTGTAAGACTTTTAAAAAAAAGTCTGTCAACCCTCACATTATTTAATGTCGTTTTGTGAAGCTGTTCCCTAATATGTGACTCTATTTGCCATAGTTATAAGTCACTGGCACGTGGTGAATGTCTTGATCTCCTTAAGTTGGGCCAGCGAGTATTCAGAATGCTTGAGATCTGAGGAGCTTCAGATGTCAGAGATTTTTTTTTTTTCAGGTTTGGAATATTTATGTAGAATTGCTGACTGGGCATTCCTCATCCATCATATTGCTGTTTTAAATGTTTCAAATTTTGGAGCACTTCAGGGTTTTCTTGTTTGTTTTGTTTTGTTTTGTTTTAACGCTCAGTTTGTACTGCCGCCACCCACTACAGATAGGTGCATATGCTCATGTAAACCACTAGATGGCAACAGAGGAAACCATACGTGAACGCTGTAGCCTCCTATACACTGAATTTAGAGAGGTTTTATCAGTCTTGAGCTTAGCACACACAAAATGATTTAGACCAAGAATACTGTGGCTTGTCTATCTAGGACCACCATCCGTTTTCCGTTCAGAAGTCCCACTTGTGCGCTTGGTGCCATCCAGGTCACCTTCTGCTCACACAACTTGTTTGAAATCTGTCTTCCCCCAAGCCTGCCACTCCTTTATGATCATATCTAAATTTTGATATGCTGCATTTTGAAACTAAAATTGTGTCTCTATACCTGACATGTTTTGAGATAACAAATGTATATGCACTCTGCATTCAGAAAGCCTTTAATCGGTCATGTTATTTCAAAATGTGAATGCTAATGTGCTCGCCTTCTAGTACAAACTGGAGGAACAGCAAACTCTCACACGTGTTTCTTTTTTCTTATTTTTTTAAAACTATTCGTGTGTGTGTGTGTGTGTGTGTGTGTGTGTGTGTGTGTGTCCACGTGCACACGTGGGTCATATTTGTACAGGAGCGAGAGGAGAGCAGCAGAGGGTGATGGATCATCCCCTAGGTTAAGTAGTTATAAACCACCACGTTTAGGTGCTGGGAACAGAATGCCGATCCTCCGAAGGAGCACCGAGCACTCCTCAGGGCTGAGCCTCCACACTGCTGTTTCTAATTACAACTATTAGTTTGAATTTTTAAACAAAAATACAGCTGGAAATGAGCACAGAGCACAGAAACAGGAGGATGACAGCGTGTACGTAAGTTCCGTACAGATCAGCGTCGATGACGTAAAGGAAGCAGGGTCCGCCGTCGCTGGGCTTGGGGAAGGAGGCGATCTGAATCCTGGTGGAGTAGCAAGTGGGGCTGACAGAGCAGAATCAGCAAGTCTCTCTCTGCCAAGCCAGAGTCACTTGGCAGCAAAATACAAGGTGTGTTAGCACATATAATTGATTTTAATTACGTGTTTTATAATTACATAAATCCATTAAGCATAAAGGGGAGGAAGTGCCGTGTTCTTAATGAAAAAAAGTTTTCCCTAACTAGCTATGGAACAAAAGAATACACCAAAAGTGTGTGTGTGTGGTGTGTGTATGGGGGGGGGGTCGTCAATTTATTTTACTTGAAGTGGATGATACACAGTACAATGTAATCCCAAGAATACATACTGTTCTTCAAATGTTCATATAGATGCTAAGAGTTCTTTGAAGCTGTGTAGATGAGGATTTCTCCATCTCCTTTTACCAAAAAGCCATGATCACGCTTAACTGACTCAGAAGGTAGACCTTCTATGTCATGCTCTGAGTTTGATGTAGAAAGGGCTTCAGAAGGCAGCCCAGGCTGTTTCCTGGTGCTGTCATAGGCAACTGTTAATCTTCCTGGTGATGTAACACTATAACTTCATACAGTCCTTGGTTGTGCTGTTAATTGAAAACCTTACTGAAGAGTCTCTTTTCAAGGTAAAGGTCCTGAAAGCTAATAGACTAGTCCTGAATATGGTGAAAATGATTCATTTTCTAGGAAGTCCCAGAACAGAGGAAGTTCAAAAGCTCTTGTATCCGTGGAGACTGGGAATTCTAGAGCTTTGAGAGAATCTTGAGAATAAAATAGATAACGTCTTCCACATTTACTAACTCTGGCATTAGAGGGAACTAGAACCTGCATGGCCTTTCCCAACATATATCGTCTCTGTTTCCAATATTGCTTTTGTAACATTGTATCATCACTGAGTACACAGTTAGTTGATAAAGTAGAGTCAGCTTTCCCAGAGCCCCTGAAATACTCTTTCAAAAGTAGAATGCTAGTAGATGTTTTTAGAGAACACTAAAGATTCAACTCGGTGAAGAAGCAACCTGAGTCTACTATCATTCCAGAAAACTCTATACACATTAATTCCCCTGTATAACAATGAACATAAACATTCTATCAGATGAGGAAGGGACTTCAGTAGTTCATTTGGTTCAGATCCTTGTCTTCCAGAAGGTAGGGTAGAAACAACTAAAAGTTGTACTTCACGCTTTAGTTCCTCAAATATATTTTGAGCATAAAGGAAAAAATTGGCAAGGAAAGGACTCAGCTGGGACCCCTGGTGTGGAGCAGAGAGGGGATGCTTTTAGGATAAACTTTGTAAGAAGTTGTCTTACAGACACCTCTGCTGTGATGCTGAGGATAGCATAACACTAATGATAACGTGATGGTGTGTCCTCTTCCCTGAGCACAGACGACACTCCAAACCTTCCTCACCCTTACCACTTCAGAAATGCCATCTTGGTCTACCCTCCCCTCTAGTCAGCTACATATCCAGATGTGAGGAAAGAGGAGAAGGAAATAAAAAGTATCATCTAAATGAAGACGAGGAGTAAACCAAAAATTAGTGTGAGGGAAGACAGTGAGAGAAGACATAATTCAGAGAGGAAGGAGGGAAGTGACTTTGGCTTGCGTTCATCGTATGAAACGCATAGTTTAAGTGTTTCCCGACCTTCTCAACAGCTCTCTGAGGTAGTTAATATGGACACTTGACAAAATAACACTCAGAAATATTGATTTTCACACAGATACCCAGTAACATAACTGAATTCCAATTTGACATGACTTAAAATCCTGCACCAATTTAAAACGGACCAACATGACACACTAGTCGTTATGAACACATGTTGAGACTTCATAAGTATGGGGAGGTTGTCTCTCTATAAATGGATGTTGGAAATAAGATTTTGGATGGACTTCTGTAAGTAAGTGTCAGAGAGATAGCAAAGGAAGAGGTTGCCCCCTGAAACTCTAGCATCAGGAAATCAAGCACCCTGACCTTTGAAAGGCGTAGCTAGTTATCAAGGCTTCATTTCAATACCTTCTTGTCTGTCTTCCTCATGTTCCTCAACCACCCTGTCTCCGAGGAAGCTATAGGGACCCTGGGAGGTGTCACCCACACATAGAATATTGGGTATGGAAATATCTCTCCAGTCCTGGCACGAAGGGATACGGATATGCTTGATGTCTTCACTCCCAGGAATGAACCCAAACACTTTCTTGATGCGATGTCTGATGAGAAGGCGCGAGTGCTCCTCGGCAGCTTGTTCAAAGAGCGCCCTCTCGTTCTGGAGGTGGTTGGCCCAATAGTGATGCTGCATAGAGGTGAGGGGAGAGCAACATCTTGCCAGGCAGCTGGAGGCCAGAAGAGCAATGGTTGCCACAATGATCAAAATCCAGCCCAGCATCTACACATAATTAGTAGGGATATAATTAGTAGACGCAAGCATCAATCAATACAGCAAATATGCAAGAAACAGTCATGGTAAGAGGGAGTCCTACAAACCTCAGAACTAAAATGTGGGTCTTTGCTTCCGGTTTTTAATAAATATAATATACAGTGATGGTCATCTGATGTGGAAATAGCCATGATGGAAGGACAAGTCAGGTCATTTCAGTGTAGCTTTCATATTACAAAGGAATTTGACCTGTTCATGTGGGATGGATTCTAAGTACTGTCCTTGAAGTGATAGACGCTATGAACCACCAATTACCCTTATATAAAATGGTAAAACCTTGTCCTTTGCTTATAACCCAATCTTGCTTCTCAATCATTAGGTACAGACCCAGGCATTTGTTGGGGGCTTAATTAATATTTGATAATGATGCTGTCATAGGCACTAATGGTAGCCTCCCAAGATGTCTTCAACAATCTGCTACCAAGTACTTATAGACATGTCTTCCTGCATTCCCCTTATCTTTTGTAACCAAAGAAGTCAGCAAACAATTATAGGCTATACCTTGAAGTTCCTTATTGTTTTCCTTTTTAGATGAATTAGCTTTATTTTGACTACTTAGTAACTGCTTTTGAAACACTGACTTTTTTGTTTGTATTAGAATCTTTTTGTTCCCTTCCATATCATTCTTTAAAATAACATTTAGTGCTGGGCGGTGGTGGCCCACTTCTTTAATCCCAGCACTCAGGAGGTAGAGCTAGGTGGATGTACGTGAGTTCGAGGCCAGCCTGGGCTACAGAGTGAGATCCAGGAAAGGCACAAAGCTACACAGAGAAACCCTGTCTTGAAAAACCAAAAACCAACCAAACAACAACAAAAAAAATCATTTGGCAACTGGTAGGTAAAATAAAGAAGGTGAACTTTTTAGGTATGCTAACAGGCGCTTTTAGGAATGCTAACAGGATCCAGTCACAGGTGGGCAGTCCAACTGTCCTCTGCATCTGACCTTTCTCCTACAAGCTTTCTTAAGCTCCTCTGGCTGAGCTGGGTTTTTGTGACTAGTCAAAATAAACAAACAACAGCAAGAGAAACTCCAAAACAAAACAAACAAACAAAAAAACCCAACTTGACAAAGTATATCTTAATGGACATTTTCTGATTTTTCTTCAATTGAATATTATTGCAGCATTTCAGGATTCCATGTCTTGACTGTGATATTTCTAACTGAACAGTATCTAAATAACTGAAGGATAGCAGGCCAAAAGCCACGGAAGCCTTTGCAATTAGGACTTTAAGACAGAAGATGCTTTTATGATACGTGCTTTGAAAATATGTTTTAACTCATCCCTTTGCCAAAATGAAAAATTACACTTCTGAAATTGAACCTATTGCAGGCTCGAGTGTTCCTCCTATCCCATCCCACTCCCTGACACTAATTTGTCCATGAAAATTATATTTAGAGCCATCATTGGAGATTTTAAAAACACAATTGAGCTTCCTGTGACTTCAGAAGAGATTCTTAATATAGAAGAGCATAAAGGTGAAAACACAGAAAAACGTAGCACTATTCTGGTAATACTTACGATATTTATAATAATACTGTCCATCATTATTTTAACCGAGTCTAGGCTCAGTCGTGAGCTCTTTGAATGTATTAGTTAATTTTCTCATTCACAACCATTTAAGTGACAGATTCTATTATTGTCTTCCTTTCCCAGCTCAGGAAAGTGAAGCACAGAGCAGTTGTACAACTTAATAACAAACTTACTAAATGGTAAAGCACCAGGAGATAAGCAGGCCTACTGACTCCCAGCATCCTAACTGTGTGCAGGCAGCTATCCAGTAGAATTCATCCAGATGCATGGGATCTAACCCGTGCTCTGTAGTCAGATAATACGAGAGACAGCGGACATGTAGTATGTTCACAGGAACTTTAATGAGTTTGGAATAGTACGACAGAAAAAAATAAACTTACTTGTGACTGGTACCTGTGCAGAAGAGCCACTTCATCTCTTACTGGAATGACATCAGAAGGAGCTGACGTGTAGCATGGAAATCCAGCTAGGATCTCCTCCCGTTTGCTGGCAGTGACATTAGCAAACATTGGGTACTGGTCCACAGAGGCAAATTCACTCGCCGCACATTCATAGTAGGTGCCTGTCAGCAGGGTCACTGTCAGCCATGTCAGTGGAGCAACCAGCGCCCTCCTGGTGATGTTGAAGAACATGAGGCAGGCCAGCCTCCTCTCCAGAGGGCTGCTTCTCCGGTATGGAGGGGTACAGCTGCAGCAGCAGTATTCGCTGGCAACTGTCCACATCTGGCCTCTTAGAGCATAGCCCGCGATCAGAAGGATCAAGGCCGGAACCAAGAGAAAAGCTGAACCGTAATAGAAATTTTTCCCGACTTGACACGGACAACTGAATGTATAGGAGGAGAACAGTTGCTGCCCACAAATAGTCAAAATCGCAATCAGAGAATTGGTGCACGCTCCACCTCTCTGCAGAGACGAGAGAATACAATTGAGATTTGGTCTCATCGTGGAAGCTCTGACCCAGCCAGCTGGTGGCCCCTTCTGATCTCTGGACTCCACCAGCCGTGACCATTTTATAGGCTTGCGCTGGTTTAACTGGTTGTGTCAAGTGACCCGACATCCTTATATGTTGAAAGGATCCTGGAGTCCTCTCATGTGCGTTGTGAGTCCTGAGCTCATAAATTCACACCAGAGAAAGAGAAGGGGGTCTCAGTTTTGTCTGAAAGAGAGAACTTTTCAACATCCAGTCGTGGATGACCACAGCACATTTGTCAGGCAAATGCCCTCCATCTAGCTCCACACCACTTTGTACAACAAGAAATGTTAAGCATCAACCAATGCTGCCTAGGAAGCAAAACAGAGACACTTTTACCTCAGTGACAAACAGATTCCATGGCCAAAGCATTACAAAACGCCTAGAAATAGAAACTAATATTAGAAGAATCCAAAGTTTCTAGGAGGTCCCAAAACATTTTCTGAAAGAGAGGGGGCTGGGCACAACAAAGCCTCATCAAAACAAAGATGTTTGTTGACAGATTATTGCTATATGCTGATTTAAAAGTCAAATTTCAAACATATAGTTTTAAGTAAGAATGAAGTGATCAAACATGTGAGCTATTTGTGCTATTTAATTAGGAAACATTTACCATACAATTTCTATGGACCGAGTACTGGACAAGGGTTGGTTGGATTTTAAAAATCTTTGATCTTAGATTCTAGGATGGGTGTGGTGAAACGCATCAGTAGTGAACTGAGACAGGATGATGAGAAATTCATGCAAAGTGCAACACAGAAAGATAAACAATACAGTTCACAAAGCACATGAGGACACAGAAGACAGACCAGGCCAACCCTGGTGTGAAACAGGAATTCCAAAAGAAAAAGGAAAGGCTGGGCAGAGAAGCAATACTTGAAAAAAAAAAAAAAAGAGAATCAAGGTTCTCACATAGTAGAAGGTTGGTAAAGATAAAATCAGATCGAAGCTACAGAATGTGAAAACAGGCACAGTCTTAAAAGGTACCACACAGAAAAAGTAGATATTGCACCAAAATACAAGACACTCGATCTGGAGTGGAGTTCACATCAATGACAAAAGTGAGTGGAAGACATATATCTTCGGGGGTGTTAGAAGCAGCAAGGCATCATTCAAGACAGAGCAAAATCAAAACAAAGATGAAGAGAGCTCGTGCGTTAAGAGGATTAGGAAAAGTTGTATTTCAGCAAGAGGCAGATGAAGCCTGAGGGCAGACCTTTAGAGCAGATAGTGATGAGTCCAAAATGCTAAGCGATTCTCTGTTAGGTGTTGAAGCTATTACTTTATATTAATACAAATTAATATATAACAATATATTATTATAGCATTCTATCACTACGTGTCTACCAAAAATACTGAAAGTAAGATGACTAACTGGCCAGATGTTGCTGAGGATGTACAGCGGCTGGAGTTCTCACACGCTGGTGGCAGGAATGTCAGGTAGGACATCTCCCTCTGGAAAATTGTGGTTTTCTTAAAAGTAAATCCATTCCCACCATACAACGGTCACATCTGTTAGTTATTTGTAACAGATAAAGGAAAGCATATGTTTACGCGAACATTTACACCTGAATATACATAGGAGCTTCCTTCATAAAAGCTGTAAACTAAAAATAACCCAAATGTCCATCACCATATGACAAGCTGGTATATATCCATTATTACTGCTCTCAGAAGAATCAAAATGAAAAAAACAACTTGATATATATAACAACAGAAATGAATTAAGAATAATTTTCTAGATGAAATAATTGGAAAAAATAGATATGTATGATGTTCTTTATATACAACTCTCGAAAATATAACTAGGCATGTGGTATGTGCCTTGAATTCCAGTACTTGGGATGCAGAGGCAGGTGAATCCCTGTGAGTTCAAAGCCAGCCTGGTCTGTGTAGTTAAGTTTTGGGACATCCAGTGCTACATGTAGAGACCCCATCTCAAAACAACAAGAAAATAAACGCTAGAAATAAAAATGTGCACGAACAGAAAGCAGACCTGTGCTTGCTGAGACAGTAGGAAAGGGGGGATACAAAGAGAGGTCAAGAGCCATGAGAAATCCTTTTGGAGTTATACATTTCTATGCCAGTGTTTGGATTTGTGGAAGAAATACCAACACTATCAAAAGATTTATTCTTTTTCTTTCCCCAGGAAACTAGGTCAGAGAATGCCAAGCAGGGTCACACCAGGAAGCAGCAGCCTGGGTCAGAAGGTGGGAGAAGGAAGAGAAAGCCTGGGCCGGAACCTTTACTGGGGGATCTGTAGGGAACATAAGGCAGGGCAGGGAATCACCTAAGATCAGTTTTTAAACAAATCTAGTGGGCTTTGGGGCATAGAGATTACCCCTATATGTCTGCAACCTGGCAATGGTTGATTTAGGGCAGGACAATATTAAGTCAGTATGTGAGCATTCGATAAGGTGATGGCCCTGGCATTTGACCTCTGGCTCACAGGGGAAATACAAATAGCTTATTATCTGGCCTTGTAATTAATGGATACCAAATAGATAAACATAGAACAGGGTGATAGCAATGTTAATTACATTGATTAAAAACTTGGTCTATATACTTATCAAACTGTGTATCAAACACATCTTGATAAACCATAAACGTTTTAAGTGTGACCACTGAAAGACTAGAGATATGCCATCTATAGATCATTTAAAACATAGAGGGAGTAAAAAGGGAATCTTCATAGGGAAGGAGAGAGTAAACAAAGACAAAAGAATGTTGAAGAGAAAAGACAAAACCACAGTATAAGTGAGACCAGGCACATCAACAACAACAATCAAATAACTAACAACGACTGAGCACTTACTATCTGCTAGGCCCTGTGTTAAGAACACCGAATCTCCTCAATAATCCAGTCTTGAGATATGACAAGATTAAAGAACTTCCCTAGCACCACACACAGATGAATGGAGGAGTCAAGACTAGGACCCAGGTAGCCTGGCACATGTCTTTAACCACCATAGCAGAACTGGTTTAAACCTGCCCATGCAGTGTTTTTAAAACAGCCATGCTGCTTGTAAGTGACACTCCCCAAAGTATACCACACACGAAGCTTGAAAAGAAAGACATGGAATCATGGACCACTGGGAATAATAAATGGTATTAGGAGAAGGCAAGGCTGGCTACAGGTAAAGAGGTAAAGGGCTAATTGCACACTCCATAATAATAATAATAACAATAAAAAAAGCATTATGAAGACATGAAAGTGTCAGTTTGTACATCCATGACTGCATAACTTTAAAATATATGAAAGGAAGATCTGGCCGAATAAGAAGGAAGAAATCCTTCACAGAGAGATTTTTAAAGTAACACTAACAAATGTGTTGATCAAATAAACAAAGGTAGATAAAAGATAAAATAAATCTAGCAAGTTTTGCCCAAGTCAGATTGTTAAAGATGCATGGCATTTTATGACCTAAAAGTAGAGGACAAATACCTTATTTTATAAGTTCCACAAATAATTTCCCTTTAAATAGTGTGGGTGATGCAAAGGATCACCAAGGAAATCTCAGTATTGGCATCTAGTAACAAGGAAGTGGATTCAGAAACCATGAGGGCAGTGTACTTTAGTGGTGGGTTAGTAAAGTATGGTATAAAAGCCAAAGTGCCCACTGCTTATTTTGTCTGGCTTAGGAGTTAAGAATGACCTCTGCATTTTAAAATGGTTGAAAAAAATCTAATATGTGACATGAAAATGAAATTAAGTTCAAATGTCAGTGTTTATTAATAAAGTTTTAATTGGAAAAAAGGCATATCTGCTTGGGGATGGCTGCTTTTGAATTGACAGCAGGATGAAGTCATTACTACAGAATCTGTATGGCTGCAAAACCTAACTTACTGTCTGGTCCTTTACAGAAAGTTTTGCTAACCTGATGTTAATCTGTATAAATAAATTATCTACAATGGCAGGTATCATTGTGGATAAACCTCAACAAACAACCTTGAGGGAAAAGTTCTGGCCATGACTTGCGAGCTGTATGGCACCACTCTAATATAAAGTTACAAGTACTATTTCATATTCTGTGTGGATGGTAATATATGTGGAGCTTTAACGCATGCATAGGAATGATAAATACAAGGTCCACAGACTGGCGACCACTAAGCAGGAAAGGAAGACGGGGGCTGAAAGGATCCTGGATATTTTAGCTGGTTCAGCCTGAAGCATATATAGCAAAGCTTGGTAACACATACCACATCCTTCTTCTGTGTTTATTATCTCATATCTTAAAATACATTCATTACAGTATCTGGCACATGAGGAAATCAGGAAGAACATTATAGAGCATTCCCACTGGGAGCTATGTAGGACACAGTAGAGCACTGGTTGAACCCTACTGGAGTAAGGGCTTCGTTGATACAGATCTGTAAGGATTTGCTTTGTAGATTTCTTTATGGCATAGCCACCTGTGCTAGCTTGGGTTAACACTCCCCTTGCCCCTTCCCCACCTACACTTAAGCTTTTCTGCCTCTGTGTTCTCACTTTTATATCCTATGTGTTCTATTACTCCACCAGGGCCTCTCCTAGATGCCTCAGGTGACCACACACACCCATTTTTCCAAAAATGCACATGTATGAAAATCTGAGCTAAAACCCACATAGAGAAGGAACATGCTTGTCATTCTGACCCTAAGTGTCCTCACTTAATACAATATATTCCAGACCTAATGCATTCTATAAATGTTTTAATTTTAGTTTTCTTTATTGTTTACTTTGATAAAAATGAATCCCAAAGTTAGTTTGCTGTTGTCTGTCCTTCTTGTAGTTTTCCCATGTATACTACTTGGCGGGATCCAGTTTCACAATCTCTCTCACAGAGCACAACCAAGTGTATGACTGGGAAAATCAGATCTGAGCATTACACCTGTCCTTAGGGGGCCGGCAGGGTCACAGGACAAATCATACATTAATTTTATATAAGGAAAGCAGGTTAAAATAAACACAAAGATTAGCTTAAAGTAGAAATGAGTGGTGTGTGTGTGTGTGTGTGTGTGTGTGTGTGCATGTATTTGTGCACATACATATAGAGGCCAGGTCTTCCTCTGTCACTCCTTATTTTTACTAAACTGGATTTTCATTGGTTCAGCTAGGCTGGCTAACCCATGAGCTTGCAGAATCTGCCTGTCTTAGCCTGCTGGGGTTATAGGCACAATCTGTAGCTGCAAAGTTTCTCTCTGGGTCCTGCCAAGCCCCGGCAGTCCCACAGCCCACTTATAAAATAATCACTCAGAAGCTTATATTATTTAAACTGTTTCGTCTAATGGCTCAGGCTTCTTGCTAGCTAGATCCAACATTTTAAATTAACCCATTTCTATAAATCTATACCTTGCCACGTGGCTTGTGGCTTACTGGTATCTTACATGTTGCTTCGGATGGCAGCAGCTGGCAGCATCTCCTGACTCAGTCTTCCTGTTCTCAGAATTCTCCTCTCTCTTTGTCCAGCCTGTACTTTCTGTCTAGCTACTGGCCAATCAGCACTTTATTTATTAACCAATCAGAGCAACACATTCAGAGCATACAGAACATCCCACAGCACTAAGTAGCCAAGCCTGACTTTTTAGGATGCTGGGGATTTGAACTCAAGTCCTCTTGCTTTTACACTGTTATCCAGTGAACCATCTCCCTGGATCCTAGAGAAGATCTGTAGGAAGACATGAGACTCCATACAGGTGCTTTGGTAGCTGGGGTTGCTACTGTCTTCTGTTAGGATTTTCCCAATTCTTTACTCAGTTGTCCAGCTGCCTCTCAAAGGACCCTGGGTAGAGGTGTGGTCTGAGACACTGTTTACTCGTGGTGACTGACAGCTGAGTAAATTTGACAAGATTGAAGAATGCTCCTTTCTCTCAATCCCAGCTCCAAATTCTGTTCTAGCCATCTTAACGATTCTTAGTAAAAGTAGAATCACAGCACTTGGACATGAGTTTGAACCAATTCTCCTCCTCTTGATCTAGTGTCAGGGCAAACATGGGTCATTTACGTTCAGAAGTACCAAACTATGTTTTTTCCCCCCTCTTTAAGAGTGGGGTGTTTTTACATAAAAAAGAAAGGGCCCAGGAAACGCAAGGTGTACTTAACATCTGTACTCAGATGTTAAGAAGTGTTGAAGGATGCTGAGTTTCATAGTCTGAAAAAGAGCAAACCAGTGTCCAAGTGACAGAGGCCATGGTTGTGTTTGCTCGCCAATGTCTGCCAGGCACCCAGGTCCTGGGTCTGATCTGGAGGGCCATTGGCTGGCCAACAGCCTTGTCAGCCTGGAGGAAGGTGTCACCTTTTCTAAGGTACCCCCATGACGGCTTGAAGCTTTGTAGTGGCCTTGATAGGACCACCACACAGCCATGGGTGGGTATTGTCGATTACAGTGCCACCTTTCCCTCACTACAATCACATAGGTCTTTCCTGTTTATCTCAGGGATCTCTTACCCTGAGGGCCAAATTACCGCCAAATTGACAACGTGCTGTCAACTGCACAATCGTAGCTGTTTAATGTCTGCTTCTAAAGTTTTTCATCAACCATGTTGGAATGTATACGATAGATGGAGGGGGGGGTGGTGGTATTTGGAATCTGCAAATGTAGTTCTGTTCCCTGCCATTTAGGTCAGATTGAAGAGCTTTATCAGTCTTTTTATTTTTATGTTCCTAACCTGTAAAATGGCAACAAGTACCGTAATGACTATTTCACTGACTGTCGCTGAATTAAAATCATATGGACAGCGAAAACCATGCTGTAAACTGTGAACTTGCAAGTGTAAGTTGTTGGTCTGCCCCTAAAAAAGCCGTCAAATCCCCAAACCCCGTATTACTGATTTCCCTGAGACCATGGTTTCATGGAACACAAATAGGTGTGGGACTGCTTCACCTGGTACAGAATTCCATCCCATATATCCACCCGTAAGAAGAGCCTGCAGTAATTAGTTTTTATACCGTGCATTATAATGTGTTTTACGGTGCACATCATCTCTTTGATAGTCAAATTACTTTGTGAGGTAGGTATTACTATTGCCATTTCACAGATGTGAAAACTGAGCCGCAGAGCAATAAAGTGGCTTGTCCAAGGCCACACAGCCAGTAATCAGGAGACTTGCCACTGAATCGGAGCCTCACCAACCATCCTAGGCTCTTTCAACCGTGCCACACTTTTCTTCAAAGTGCTTGCCCGTCTTCACTTTACGGGAGGGGTGCTCCAGAACCAATAGGACTAATTGTCTCAAGCTGTAAGAAGCGAAGACTGCCTTCTCAACTGAATTTTCCATGTCTATTTCTAGAACAGCTTTGAACTCCCGCACCCTGCATCTGTCACGATGAGACTCATTTGAACTTTAAATATATGTACTTTTGCATAAATAAGGAAAGTCTCCAGTAGCTCAGGAACTATCAAAAGAAAGCTAAGGGCTTACTCTCTGCCAGAATCATTATACATTATTAAACTGCAGAGCACCCATTCTGAGCAACAGCTCTGTAAGAAAATATCATCTGCTTTATGACTCCTTAAAATTGCTGATTGCTGCTATGAAAACTTATCTTTTCAAAACAAGATGCTAGGTATATTCGAGTGCTATAAACACACACAGTGAGGGCAGGAAGTGTTCTGGGGACAATGTGAAACTCATTTGTTTCATCAGATTTAAACTCAGGATTTAGTGCCCAAAGATTGCTGATCCTGTCTCTGTAATTCATAGAACAATCAATACAAGAGTGAATAATGCTAACATTTAGATCTGTCTTGGATTGCAAAGGTTTCTGTTTGTGATTTTAAAACAATACCTTGGCATCTGAACAAAACACCACTCATCAACTCCCTGGGGCTAGAGAGTTTTTAGTGGCTTGATGCTTTGGGTTTGTCTTCACACGCACTGTGAGCTTTTATGGGTCTGTATTACAAGTGAAGTTGTTCCTTGAGCAGGTTACGGAGGTATAAGACAGCGCTGTTGTTCCTGAATTTGGGTGGTTTTGTTTGTTTGTTTGTTTTTTCTCTTCCATCCAGCAAAGAGCAAAGGCAGTGGAGAAGACTTCTGCATCAAAGCAAGGAGGAACTTGCTAAGACAAAAGACTGGTGGACTACTGGTGCTTGTCTAAGTCGCAGACTGAAGAAAGAACTGCAGATTATTCTTCACATACCAAGAGAGATGTCTCGCCCTGCACACAAAAAGCCAGCGTATCACAAAATAGTAAGACCTTTTTTTTCAAAGAACCTTGCTTCTACTTCCCAGCCAATGTTTTCTTGAGGGACGTTTTATGTATTTTGGGAAATGATGCTAAAAGTAGAAGGTTTCAGTAAGGCAAAGACGGTGTTTAGTGTGTAGTGAATGACCCTTCTGGGAATAGTTACAAGTATCTTTTAATAGTGTAGCAAAATAATCAATTCTTTATACAGATTTTTAGGATCTGCTTTTCTGATGGATGACTTGAATACAGGTATCAAATATTCCTTTTGCCTCTAAGATAAAATATGAAAACATCAATCAATTCTTTGTATAGCATGTTATATTAAATAGCAAATGAAATGTGTGATCAATTATGTGTAAAATTAAGTAGGGAAAGACCATCAAAACACTAGGAATCAAAAGATTGTCATGAAAAACACATTCCCCAGTCTTAAATGTATTCGTATTTGGTGTGTGCTATTGTCCTTTTTACATCTTCCAAGTTTGCTTATTTCTAAAGCCTTTTTGGTTTTTTGGCACATTTAATTTGAAGCAATACTCCTTTTAAAAAAACTCCTCATTATAGCTTTAGTAATTCAGATATTACAAGTAGGAAAACTTACAGTTATATTTAATGCTATTTTAATTATTTCAAGGACTGGTGGGTGTTTAGTGTAATTAAGTGACTTGGGCCCTGTACTTTCAAGGCTGCATTGACTAACTGGTGTGTACCACAGTTGGAAATGCCTACAAATAGTTCATCTGGCATTATGGAATCTTGCACCATTTGCCTGTTGAGATGTCAAATGACAAAAATGTATACTAGATAATTCATATTGTGCCTAACTCACTACACACACACACACACACACACACACACACACACACACACACACCCAGTAAACCTTTTAATACTGGTGTACTGCTGGGAAAAATTACTGGAGTTCTATTTTTCATGTGAAAATGATTGATTTTTATTATTTTTTAAAAACCCAAAGGAAATTCCTGTTATTATTTCTTGGGATCTGTAGTATGGATTTGAGACCTACAAAGATATAGTAGATATGCTATTCACAGTATAACCTCTGGTCATGAACAGCATAAAGAAATGGACCTTTATGGACAGTGTACTTGAAACTCGGGTGGAAGTTAACATGTTTCAAGACATATCAGTATATCTCATGGGAGAGAGAGAACCTGAGACTCCAGGGCAGGAATCACTTTGGCTTTAATTTAAAACAAGCACAATGCTCAGGCTGTGACAGACAGGAAGAACACAGTTTCTTCTTTCTTCTCTGTACAAATTCTTATTTGTGTACAGTAGCAACAAACACATCCCCGAGAGAGATGAAGGGGAGAGAAAAAGAGAGAGAGGAAAGAGGGTGGAGAGGCAGAGAAAGGAAGACAG